>NC_068570.1:46532226-47157226 GCF_025698545.1 Gossypium raimondii
AGCTAGACTTGTCCAAAGGCTGGGCTACCTTCTTAGACGAGCTGGGCCTTGGACAATGAATTCAGGCTGCCCTGATCTGAATTGTTATTTAAGATTAAAATCCTTTTATTCAAATTTCATTATAAATTTTTAAGTATTAATATAAAACTAATTTTTATCATATTATTTTCTACATGGTGAATAGGGCCCTTAGGCCGGCCTGGGTCTCTCCTGAGTTTGGGTAAAGGAAGCAAAAAAATCTGGGCCGCAGCCTAGCCTGGCCCATGTACAAGTCTACTTAGCATTGCTGAGCATGTTTTAAACAAATTTGGTGGTATCACTGTCACTTGTTTATTTTTTTCCTCATTCTTTCACTTTAGAATCAAGCGGTGCATTGTTTTCTTCCGTGCAAGTGATTTTAACCTTGAGCATGGTTAGCATGTTAAACCGACTCTGCAGCAGATCTAGTGGTGCATTGTTTTTTGCATTTATTATTTGCAATAATTAGAAAATAAAGTACTTAACTCATACATGCTTTTATAGTGATTTAGAAAATAAATCATGTTTATTTGCTACTGATAAGTAGAATTACATTGCAGATGGATGGTTTGACACGGTCAGATGAGCTTGTGTTTGTTCTGGCAGCAACAAACCTCCCCTGGGAATTGGATGCTGCCATGCTCCGTCGTCTTGAGAAGCGAGTATCCAGACATTTAAATTTACCCTGAATCTTTTCAAACATTATTAAAAATTAGTTTAAAAGATTATAATATACACATTTGAATTCTGGCTGGACAGAAATTTACTCAAAAAACCAGGATGAGATTGAAGCCTAGAAACTAACTGCTCTAAATTTCTTTCCAACATGATTACATTGTGGTGTAAATCAGGTCACAGTGTTTATGCTGTCTCTAAACTATTCAGTTTTGTAATGTTCTATTGCTTGATACTTGCAATTATATTTGATAGCATCTTTTACACAATTAATGAAATAAATATCTTTTGAAGTTCAAGACTTGCTATTAGTTAGCGGTTTGCCTTTAACCACATAAAATAAGATCCTTGTTCCTCTCCCAGAGCCAGAAGCAAGAAAAGCAATGTTTGAAGAGCTTCTGCCCCAACAGCATGGTGAGGAGGCTCTTCCTTATGATATATTAGTGGAAAGATCAGAAGGTTACTCAGGTTCAGATATTCGATTACTTTGCAAAGAAGCAGCCATGCAGCCTTTGAGACGCCTAATGGCTGTCCTTGAGGATAACCAGGAAGTAGTGCCTGAGGATGGTATGTGCTTTCTAATACTTGAATTAAAGGATGTATAAACTTGATAATGAGCTTTGCAAAATCAAAATTTTCCCTAAATAGGAGCTCAATTATTTAGGTGGCTTAACACTTATTCCCTTAGGTGTCGGTTCACATTCATCAGTTTATTTTTGTAATTTTCCTTTCTTTTCTCTGTTTCTTTAGTTATAGGTCTGGTTTGGCAAACTCCAGAACTCTTATCTCTGACTATCAACTACCACCATAAAGTGCTACTAGCTTTTGTTAGCATAAATAATTTTGTGCATATCCTAGGAACCAGGATAAATAAATCAAATCATATTAAGCTAAATAATTTTTTAAGGTTTTCTTGGTAGTTATAAGGCCAACATCATCTGGTCTTGCCCTAATTTCAATTCAAAATCTTGCCATCTGCTTATCAATTTGGCTGGAAGAAGACATTTGAATGGGAGACAACAACAAACTCTGGAAGGAAAGAATCCTTTTAGGCGGACATGTTCTATTTTCTTATTTCCTTGTTCTGCCTGCAGCTTTTAACATGCTTCATTTTTATGTAGATGACATAATGAACTCAAAAACTAGTTTGTGGTTTGCAGAGCTGCCGAATGTTGGGCCAGTTACGTCTGATGATATAGAAACTGCTTTGAGGAACACCAGACCATCGGCACATTTACATGCTCATCGCTACGAGAAGTTCAATGGAGACTATGGCAGTCAAATACTCCGATGATGGCATGCTGCTGCAAATATACTTTTAAATTGTTAGTTATAACTTCCCCAGATTTTATATTGATCAGAATTCTATTCAGTTTTTACTTTGCATTGTCCGTTTATGGAAACTTGTATATCTATGTTTTTTTTTTTCGAAGTGGTCTCAGCAAAGTCTATTAACCATACAAGCATTGAATTGTTTTGAAATTTATATAAGAATTATTACTAATGTGTAAAAAGAAAATTATGGATATATGATAATTAGGCTCTAAAAGAAGTACCAAATAAGTCATTGTAGTAAAATATCTATGAAAACCCATACAAGGATCTGGTGTTTTCTCAGATATATCTAGCATCTGTCCACTTTGGCACTGGTTCTCTTCATTTCTTCGTACATAATCTGCTCTTAGAACCTTATGCTACAGGTGGAAGTAAACATAGCTTTATTAAGTCCATGATTCCAGCTATGGGATCTCGCTCTTTACCCATACTTGGTTGGCTTCAGCCCAGCTGTGTGAAAAATGAAACTACTCTTTTTTCTTCAATAGCTAAGCTTGGCAATTAATAGCCTTGTCCCGAGGTTTTTTCTTTCTTTATTTTTGAAACCAACCCCATACTTACTCGAATCAATTGGGTAACTAGTTTTAAAAGGTAATATTAAGGTTTACATCCTAACATGCGACTCTTCTTATATCTGATCGTGACTTTTTGGTAACCCTTATTCTTTCTGAAATGCACATCAGTGTAATTTCCCTTTTGAAGCTTCTCTGATTGTTATATTAGAATGCAATGGTAACGCACATGTGATACCATTGCGATGAATTATTCATTGTGTTTGCAATTATGATATAAAGACGGTAAAAATGAAATTAAGTGCAAGAACCTTGAACACTTAAAGTTGGCTGTCCGTATAGAGTGGACAAGCTCCAAATAATTTAACAAAAGAATATGGTATGCTTTATACGCAAGGGTTAAGCGTATTTTAAAAGTGGGGGTTCAATTTTTTTTTTCTAATAATAATGCCGGATTTTCATCTTTTATATTCACTCAATTCAGGTCCTTTTTCTTATTTAATTTAATTATTTTTTAGTTTTTATTTTACTTTATTTTATTTTGTTTTAATTCTCTGATTTTCATTTTTATTTTAATTCTAATTCTTAATTTTAATAATCAACTTCATGTTTAATTTTAATTTGATACTTTATGTTATTTTATTATTCATTTTATTGTTTTTGCTTCCAATTGTGTCCTACCTCTATATCATATATATTTAGCCCAATTACCATTTTTCTAATATTTTTCAATAATTTATTTCTATTTTACTAAATATAAGTAATTTTAAATCCCAGATATCCCAACAAAAATTTCAACAAATTCAAGGTATGATAAGTTTTTTTTTTCATTTTATAAATAAAATTCAAGGTTTTTCTTTCACTTTGAAATATAAGTGATAAGGCCATTATAATGAATTATTACTGACATTATTTAATATATTTTTTATATTTGTTTCGTATACTGAATTGAGTAAGTATTTACTTTTTCTTTGTTAGCAGACAATCGTGTGTAATGCTCATGGAGATAATACAGAGAGAGAAAAATAAAGAATTGATTGCAGGGTTGGAAATTTATAAATATTTATATTGTGAGTAATGCTTGATTACAAAAGGATATCAATATATATTGGACAAATATACTGAATGATTTCTGGATCTCAAAATAAATAAACCGATGAAATTAAGAAAAGAGTTGTATGAGGTATATTATAAAATTTAAGCATTTAGCTTTATCTAATAATAAAATAAAATTTCTTTATCATTTATTCACCATGCAGGTACAAAATTACAATAGTGTCACGTATTATTACTTTCAATAAACTTTTCGTAAATTATGTGATTCTAATACTTTTCTTATACTATTTATAAAATTCTTAATTTTAAAAGAATAGTAACAATATATTTAATATGTTTTAATGATTGCACGAGTATGCAAACTAGTTTTAAATTAATTAAAGTATAATAAATATAACACCCCGAATTTTCGGCACAGAAAGTGGCATTGTTTTAGGACCTAAATTCTAAAAAAATAAAAATGAGATCCGCGAATTTTAAAGGAATTATAATTTGTGGTTGAAGATTTATGAAAAGATCGTGGTTGTGAAAATGTGGAAAAGATTAAATTGAAAATTTAGAAAATATGAGGACTAAAGTCTAATGACCTATTAGGGAAATTATGGATTGATAATGATTTGTTAATATTGAGATTGTATTAAGAAAATGGTTTTGGACTAATTTGAATAAAATAAAAGTATAAGGACCAAATTTTAAATATTTTGTTTTTCGCTCAGATAAGATTAAAATGTAGTTTTGGATGGTTGGATAGTATTATGGATCTTTATAGTGATATGCTAAGTTTTAATGTTTTAAGTGTCACATTTGATATTTAATAAAGAGAAGTGACATGAGAATGGACTAAAAGTGCAAGTTTTCCATTAAAAGATATTTTGAGACTTTTCAAGAGTTTTATATTTACAAATTTAGAATTTATAAAACATTTGTTGTTATGGGAAATTTATTACCATATGATTCGGAGTTTTTAAATCATAAAAAATTGCGCACCTTTCATTTAAAATGGGTTGAATTTAACCATTTTATTGGTAATAAAAGAAGGAAGAAAAGATGAAAGCTCTCATCTTTCTCTCTTTATGCTGTCCATCTCCATTCGAGAAGAGAAAGTTGTTCTCTTTTCATTTTTCTCATTGTTCCCCAAATTTTACAAAAAAATTTCACCACCCAAGTTATTTTCTTATAAGAATCTTGTAGAAAACTCATTTTTAATCTTAGTTCCACCATAATCTTCGTTATTGGAGGTAAGGGTTTTCATGAACTAGAAAGAATAAATTTAAGTTAGAGTGAGAAAATAAAGAGTAAGGTAAGAAAGTGCAGTATGTCATCTCCAATATGATTATTTAAGGTTACTTTACATGCGTTTTTTTATGAAATTTTGAGTATTATGTGTTTTGGAAGAAAAGAAATTGACAAGTAATTGATGAAGATTTGGGCTAGTGAGTACAAAGAAAATGGGTGATTTTGCTCTTTCAAAGGAGGGTAAATATTCAAAGAACCATCATCACCTTATTTGAATGAAAATTGATAATCCTTGTGTTTAAATGGTTAAATGAGATTAAATATTAACAATCAATATTAAATTAAATAACTTAATGGAAATGAAAATAGAAACAAGTATGAATATGCCATGGTCTTGTACTAAAATGTACATATTGAGTCTTATTGTATTTTGATAAGTATTGAGTTACAAATTGATTTGAACCATGGGAAATGAAAACTTTTAATAAAGTTAATAAATTTGTAAAGAAAAAGGTAAGCTATGGCATTAAAATATTCATTATATGTTTTGGTGTACAATTGTGAAAAAGAGGTATTAATGCTTTAATTAGTATAATAATAAGAATTTGGAAAACGGAACCTTTTATGGGATATAAAGTGTAATGGTAGATTGCAATAATGGAATAATGGGTAGCTCGTGGAGCTTTTATGAATTTGTATTATGAAATATTGAACGTATGTGAAATTAGTGTCACATAACATAATTGTTCATATTGAGAACCTCATATTGAAAATAAGAGTAAAAAGTGTAAACTCATAAATTAAAATGTGAATAGTTTTCCAATGAATGCTTATTCATAAATATGAAATGTGGATACCACTTTGAGATGAATTAAGTGGAAATGTGTAAGCATAAGTGCCTTAATGAATGTATGCAATGATATATACGTTAGTAAGGTCATGTTATTAATTAAATTGTTAATTGAACTTGCCCTTTTGAACTTAGAGAAGTAATTAAGATATGATTGGCATGCCAATAGGGATTAGATATGGAGCTTTACTTTTGGGCTTGAAATTTTATTTTGTCCTGAAACTCAATTTTGACTTGGAATTCTATATTTATTGATATTTTGCAGGGTTTTGGAGTTATATAATGTTACTTGGAGTTTTAATATGTTACTCTATGGTTGGCATGTTATGCAAACCACTGGGTAAATTGAGTATTAAACCCCAAGGTAAGTTGAGTATCTTCCTTGTTTACTTACTAAGCATTTACGCTTAATGCGTTGTTGTTTCTTGCACATAGATTGATTGTGGATCATCTGAAGTAGTGTCTGCTTGCGAGATTCCGTCACCTTAGCAAAGCTTAAAGAGTATGTATACATTCTTTAAGTGTTGTTTTCTATAGGTTTGGCGTGTCCATAGGTCGAATTCTTATTTAGTACCAAGTTTTTTAAATCTGAATTTGGCTTTATAATGTCATGAGTTATGTGGAAATGATGTGGGAAGTGATAGATGAAAGTTTGCTCTAAATGAAACCATGAAGTCTTAACATGTTTTCAATATCATTTAAATGATTTCATGCATGTAATGTTTGGTTGAACATGTTTTGAAGATGATATTTACATGTATTTGAACAAATTTTAAGTAGGTTTTGTGTATACCATGTTCAAAGGTGATTTGGAGATAATTTGGAGTGTTTTCGGGCGGCTTTGCTGCTAAGTCATGACATTGAACTTCGTAACATCGCAACATTGAACTTAGAGGGTGAAGTCGTGATGTCATATGTGTGACATTGTGACTTCGCGCAATGTCCCAACATTGTGCACAACTATGTCCCCACTGCACTGCTTTGTCTGTCTGGAGTTTTGAACACCTCTAATTTTCACCAAATCACTCTTAAATGGTTTTAAATTGATTTTAAAGCCTTTAAACTTCCATAAACTTGATTTATGGATTTTATAAAAGTGTTTTAAATTGAGAACACTAAAAAGAAAAAATATATTTCCAAGATTTACGGTTCGTACATGTTCCAGAAGTATTTCTCATCCATATCAAAAATCGATAGAGGTGAGGGGGTGTTACAACAAATTCCTAAAATCTAGCAACATGATAGGAGAAGTGTTGAAAATGCTAAGAGCGACATTTAAGCTAAACGTGTAGGAGATGAAAAAGAGTCTATGAGTTGTGTAACTCCCAAGTAATTTAGTAAACAATTGACTTCTTCAGAGATGACTTATTCAAAGGCCATAAAATTACCACGTGTTACCCTATTTTTGTTTATAAAATATGTATTTAAAGGTGGTGTTGTATCATTATACCCTATTGAAAAACTTAACTTGTCCTCAAGTAGAAATGTAGAGAATTACTTGACAATTATGGAACCCCACACTCGACTTCGACAATAGATTCGAATGCGAGATGTCACACCTGTTGCTGGAGCAACTCAAATGACAATCATTCATTACATCAAGTTAAGAAATTAAGTTTGAATTTTTTTTTTAAAAACATAGAAAATATATAAACTCAATTTTGAACTTGAAAATCATGTTTAAACCATTTAGAATCAATTTATAGGGTTTTGAAGGTGTTTGGGACCACAAAAGGCCTTAAAAGTCGAAAATGCTTAAAACAGGGCAAGGACCTAAGCCTTGCACCGTGGTATCGGTACAAGTGGGTAAAAGTACCGATATTTCTCCTTGGTATTGTAGATTTGATGCCTAGAAGCTTAATACTAAAACTTGAACTTAGGGGGATAGAAAATCAAGTTTAAAACACCAACCACAACTATTGAAACACCCTTGAACATCGTAAACAAAAAACATGCTTAGAGAAATATTATGACCATACTTAATTTCTTCATCAAACAAGTTCAATCATAATTAAAATATACTATGAAAGGCATGTAATACCAATCAAACATTACCTTAGTGAGGAGATGGCACTAAGAATGCTAACATAACTAAAACTTCAAACACAACAAGCTTAAAAATAACCTTTAGAGACTCAAATGCTAAATAGCAATTGAAATAAGCACACATTGACATACAAAAACATATTCAAAGTATTCAAATTTCCAAAATTAACACATAAGACTCATAGGTTCTCTAGACTTAGGTACATGCCCTTTTACTACTTAAAATTTGGAAGATACATTACAATCACTTGGTTGAGTTGATATATGAACCGTTGGATGTCATTGGACTTCACGATAAAATCAAGATTGCATGAATGACGTCTTGAGACTTCATGAACATGTCTCGAGACTTAGAAGGCTTTATATTTAGACATTTCACCTTAGAAGCAAAAAAATTAGCTTCAAAGTTTCATGTCTTGAGATAATCGAGCCTATGTCTCAAGGACATGGTTGGACATCTCGAGACTTGTCTGAAAATGTACCGAGACTTTGCTCCCTTGAATCAGAGTTTACCTTTGAAGTTTCATGTCTCAAGACCTATAGTCCTATGTGTCGAGACACTGCTGGAAAAATGAAGTATTTAGGCTTAGAAACATTTTTAAAGGACTTTGGGGTACTAATTTTTTTTTTGTATATTACATGAGTTATTTAGAAACTTTATTTTTGAGTTTGTAACACATTGGAAATAATTTTAGAATCGTTAAAAAAAATTTTACAGATTTGATTAAGGGATGATAAAGTTTATATTTTCATATCAAAACATTTGAAAATCAAAACTAACATGTCCCCTTTTATATAACAAAACCTTATAAAATTTGCATTTGTAAACCGTCACTAAATTCAAACATTATTTTCAAGTTAAAGCTCTCCTATTTAAAATACTTTATGAATACTTTGTTTTGAAAATGATTTCATATAGTATGCTTGAAATTCATAAGAGGAAAAATATTATGACGTTTTGAAATTCAATTGTCATAATTTATTGGCAATAATCTAAAGTTGAAATTGTTTTGTGTTGTCATTGCATATTAAGTTGATGAAATTTGTAAATTTTTAACATAGTTTCCCCCTTTTTGGTATATATAAAAAATGGACATTTGAAAATCAAAGAATGGGAGGAAGCAATAGGAAACAAAGGTATATGATATGATGTAACACCCCAAACCCGGCCTAGGAGTTATGGCCGAATCTGGCGGTGTCACATTGAGGTGTTTAGCGTAAAACTTGTTGTTGTTAAAATCTTTAAAATCAATTAATCATTTTGTTATTAAACGATGATTCCAAAATGGGTTGTTCATTTCCAAGCATGCATCATTAAAAACTAATCACTTTTAAAACGTTATAAATTTTCCAAAATCTCATTTATTGCGAAAATGTGGTGTCTTTGAAAATGATTACCTTTTGAAAACCCGTCTTATTCTACAACTATCAGTTTATATCAAACTAAATAAATAAAAACCCCAACTTAAAGTTTATAACTTTAGAGAGGCCTTTTTACATAAAAATACCCAAATTCAGTTACTTATAAATCAAAAGCTAAAAATAAAAGCTGATGCGGTTGTGTGGCCACCTCCGAGTCCCTCGCAACACCGAATCAACTATGACTGAGGATTACCTGCACAGTTAAGAGGAGAAGGTGAGTTTACAAAGACTCAGTGTGTAATCCCTTATCAAACAGTCGGCATACAAAACATAATTAGTCTAGGCCAGAGCACTTTAACAATAACAGTATAGTATGGACCTTAGCCCAATACAGAAACAGTGTGGGCCTAAACCTGATACAGTATCAGTATGGTGTAAGTATGCAAACCTATCCCAATCCAGCCAACACACCACCCATACCAACCCAACACACCATGTGGGGACAGAGTCTACCCACTCAACCCTCACACTAATATTGCAGCATAGCTGCCAGTAGTAATAATGCAGCAGAGCTGCCAATAGTCAGAATGGCTAAAAGCCGTAAACAGGATAGTTATAAGCTGCAAACAAAATGGCTACAAGCCATAAGTACAGTAATGTGATTGTCACAAAGCCATCAGTAGCAGTGATATGATCGGCACACAACCATCAGTAACGGTAACATGATCGGCACAAAGCCATCAGTAGCAGTGATATGATCGGCACACAGCTATCAGTAACAGTGAAATATGATCGACACAAAGCCATCAGTAACGATACTATGAACGACACAAAGCCATCAGTAGCGGTACTATGATCAGCACAAAGCCATCAGTAGCATCGCAGTAAAGTTGCTAGCAACAGTATCGCAGCAAAGCTGCCAGTAATAGTATATGTGGCTAAACCATCAGTAACAGTGATTGTGGCAGAGCCACTAGTATAGTACTTCCTCCATAACAGTATCCCAACCCCGTGCAGTATGTCGTGTATGCAGAATGCCATGCTCAATCATAGTCATACATATCATAGAGCAAATCAGTCAAACATAATATAAGGCCATAACAGTCATTTTACCCTATGGGGGTCTCGGTGCAGATATCGACCTCTCAAAAGGTTCACAGTCGCCTCGAGTGACTCAGGTAACCTAATTGGTCATAATAGTGTAAATGGGCCCAAGACCCATTACTCGGCCCAAGTGGGCCCACACGCTCATGTGGCTTGTTTAGCCCAGATTTCACCACGACTATGAGATCTACATAGCTCAATCTAGTATTTGCGAAAAATAGTAGGTTTCATCCGTGTGGGCCCATAAGCCCATTGAGTCCACACGGCCGAGCGTGGCCCATTACGGCCTAAGCCCATGAAAATGCTCATGGAGGCTTCTACAGTTTATCGCCCATGATTCGCATGTTCGACTTTCCACACGAGCGATCGTACACTCGTGTAGTCTCAACAGATTCCCTTTGTTCCGAAAATTAATGATCATCGCACCCTTGGTTCCTAGGCAATGTTCCAATCAACCTCCAAATCTCAATATTCTCTCCTCCAATCTCTTCAAATATCCATTCTTGATATCCTCCAAGACCTATTCAAACTCTCACCCAATAGAGTTCGAAACCACCTCAAACTCCTGCCGCCTCATGCTAGCAAAATAAATATCCTTTTTGCTTGCAATGGGATTCGAACCCAAGCCCCCTTTAATAACCCAACATACCACTTGCCTCATTGTCACAAACTTTTTTATGTCACATTTTGTCTTCAATCAACTAAAAGGTCTAAAGGCCAAAGTCCAGGTTCCTTTAAAAGAAAAACCAAAATAAATTGCAAGAACCAAGACTTGAACCCAGGCTCCCTTGCAACCTTAATGACGCCACAACCACTAGACCACATGCTTCCTTATGACATTTTTTAACACAATAATTTTAAAGGCCTACATCCAAGCTTCCAAGGTTTTATCCACTTAAAACCAAAATTTTTGCTAAAGCCCAAGTTTGAACCCAGGACTTTCCCAACTCCTCTCAGGACCCTTAACCACTAAAGCAGACATACTTTTGTACATAGTTTCCAAACCGTTCCCTTACTCAAGGCCCAATACTTCTAGGCCTAAATTTTGAGGCGTTACATTTGACATATGGAAATATAGAAAAAAAGAGATCAAAGTATTCTATAGAAATTGAAAACAATAATAAAAAAACCTAATAGCATCCAAAGTTAATGTTAAGTATCCAAAAGCAACAAAAATAGCCCACCAAAATATGAACATCTAGAATGAAGTCTAAAGCATCCTAAAATATAGGACTAGAAACCAAATGTGCTAACAAAAAACATTTAACCAAGGCCTAAAACATCCAAGAAAGCATAAGATACCAAGTATCAACAATATATACCAAATATCAACAAAGTGCATAACAGAGCCAACAGATCGCACATCCAAGTAATGAGATGATGGCGAAGGAAATCAAGACATGAGATGTGTCATTTGATCCTCCAAGCCAATGAAACGTAAGTCAATTTTTCAAGAGAAAGTGAAACACTCGGTAAGTGAATGATCCCTATCGGAGATTCCCCTAAGGACAGTGAGAAGGGCTAACGTGGGAGGAGAAAGAGGTAGAGCTAAGGTTGATGCATTTGCTCTGTCGCCATGGGCCTTGAGAGGGTTAGGATCTTATTCTTTCTTGGGCTGGTTCTCACCACCATTGGGTTGATCTTCACCACCTTCAAGTTATTCTTCATAACCTTCGAGTTGAGCTATAGGAGCATGTCGCTTAAGGTTTTCCTTGGCCTATTGCCCATTCTTGAAAAGATAACCATAACTTTGAATCATTTTTTGCCAATATATCTTGTTGTGATAATTTTTGGATTGACAGACACAATAATGTCAAGCTTGGCAAAAAAGTAGTTGAGGTACATGCCAAATTTGAGTGTGGCTTTTGAAGTGAGAGGCTTTCCAATAACGAAGGAAATATCGTGAAAAGGAGATAGGCAAGTTTTAGTCAGAAATTATTTTTAAGGAAATAAAGTCACCAAAAATCTGTATTATGAAGGTCGACATGGTTGTTTATGGGGTGCCACACCCAAGTCAAAATGAGGTGAAGTAGCTGATCATGAAGACCTAAATGGGTGCCATTATTATTAATAGAGTGTTCGGAGCAGCCATACCATTCTCAAGAGAAGTGCTAGCATAGTGAATATGAAGTTGGGTAACAAATTATGTAAGGGTAAAACTAATGTTAGCCCATAATGTACAAAGAGATGCCTATGGTTTCTTCTGTACAAGAAGATTGATCAAAGGTGGCATTAAAATAGAAGGCACAAACTAAGTTAGGGAGAACCTAACATTTGATGGTAAGAAAATTAAGCTAATCCCAATTTTCAAAGGTAGTAAGGTAAGTGAATCCAAACTATCACAAGTAATAAAAATCAATGAGGTAATCGAAAGATAAGGATTAGGCCACAAAATGAGAATAAAAATGAATTTTTGTATGAGGAGTTTGAAAATAACTGGAACGACGAAAATGTGTAAGTGTACACAATCACAATAAGTAATAAAGTGACAAGTGATGTCGAGTTATCGTAACCATAAGGACTGTGAAAGAGAATATTTATGAAATGCAAATTTAAACAATTTGGTGATGGAAAATATGTTTATTTGAAGTGGTGATATAAAAACTAAAAAATTAACTAAGTGCTAACTAAGAAAATAAAAAGTAAAATTCCAATGCACAATTGCTAAAAATGAGTTTAATCAATATGACATAAATGTATTAGATTAATTTTATTCTTTAACTTATAATTATTGAAATCGTGTTCATGTTGTTATGAATAATTTCACAACAACTTGGTAACTTACTAACTAATGCACATACTTACCTACTAGAACTTAATAATCTCTTGACCATATCTCTATGTCAATTCAAATGATTAATCAATTTTAATAAGAAAATACAAGATTAAGTGAGGTAACAATATATCTCTATATTAAAATAATTTAATCACAATAATCTAGCAAGTTATGCAAGGCTAATGTATTATTTAATATCGTCGCTAATTTAACCTTCACTACTTTAGAAGATTAAACATGCACCAATTAAATATTGTGTCCATTAATTACAATTTCATTCCGTTTAAATAATTAATTCAAATTTTACTTAACAAGCATAACATAATTATGGTTTTATTTAATTAAACAATTTATTGAGACCTAATAACAACACAAATACATTTTTAATAATCGTAAGTGAACAGAATGCAATTAATCTAACACGAAGGAATTTAAGTAATTTTAATTAATTGAAGAACAACTAGACAAATATTCATGTTCATGATCAAAACAAAACAAAAAAAAAAGAGAAGGGCACTAGAAAAACAAATCTCGGTGGTTTTCCGAAGCCAAACTAGTACACTCCTCTTTTCTCTGCTCATTCTGTTAATCCAAGGCCTTCACAAACACTTGATTGTTTCTACTTCAAGAGGCGTGCAAGATCTTTTTCAAGAGGGGAATTGAAAAAGGAAGGAAGAATTTTGGAAAGCAACTAGAAGGGAAAAAGAGATAAAATGTGTGTGAGAGAGACATGTGAAATGAGAGATGTGAGGGTTGAAAAATGATGAAGTGAAGGGGCATTTTTATAGGGGGAGATGGTTGTTAAAAATAGCAGCCATCCCTCTTCCCTTGGTCAATCATGCATGGTAGGAGGGATGTTTTGACTTGAATTTGCTATTTTTAGCTAAATATAGCAAGCTTGAAAAGGGAAGGGTTTGAACGACATTAAGGACAAGTTCAAGGGATGATTTGCAATTATAAAAATTAGCTAAAATAAGATGATTGGGTTAGCTACATGGGACGGCTTGGGCTGCCAATTTTCTTGGTGGATCAGTCCTATTCATTTAGCACAACTAGACCCCTTTTTCTTAATCAGGCTTGTAGTTAATTTTAACCCAATTTGTGTTGGATCAAAATTAATTATAAAATGTGTTAAATAATTATCATTGGACCATCCATGGCTGGGAAAATAATTAGCTAAACTCTTGGGTCACTTGATACAAAAAATGCCTCAACGACACAATCTTCCCTAGGTGACTACCGAGCCGATTTTTCACCCTTTGTGCAAGCTGTTGAAAATAAATCAAATTTGTGTAAATTTATTATAAAAATAATAAAAATTAAATATTTTCATAATTTGAATGAAAATTAATTATTTTATAATTAAATATGAATTTTGACAAAAATGACTAAGAAACTACCTGAATTAGAGCTAAAAAGGTACTGAAAATGTCTATATATTTTTTTGTTTCCACATCCCAAACTTAATTTATTACTTGTCCCGAGTAATGCACAAATTGTATAAGAAGTTACTTAAAATCACCTTTGAAAAATTTCTTTAGAAATAATTTCTTCCCACAATTATGAGTTTAGTGTAATTATGCTCAAGAACAAGAATTTTTAAGTTATGCAACTCAAGTATACCCATTGGTCGAATTATTCTCAATTATTATCATGATAGCAAGAATAGACCAATTGCTCTCTCAATAAAGATATGCTAAATTTTTACCAATTAATTTTATCTCCTCATTTAAGATTAACAATCACTAAGTTTAATTTATACCTTCATATATTGAACTTAACAATTTATCTCCACTAATGTAGTCAGCATAGAAATTTGAATCAATAGGCCTTTTAAATAGGTTGTAACTTGGATTGGCTAGGGGTTGGTACAAAATAGATAATTTTAAGCTAAAAATCCTAGAATCAGCTTGCATCGGACCTTCGAAATAAATACCTCCAAATTCATCAACTAATTTTGTATTTGAGTTCACATGCTCTTTGTACATCTATTTCTTTTGAGTACATAAGCTTGATCTGCCATAATTCAGTGTAGCAGATTGAACTAGTAGTCGTACTTTAGGATCTTGAACCTGACTCATATACTTGCGGATGTCGTCTTTTATATCTTTTGTTTAGGATTTTTACTCTGGACATTGGTATGTCCAAAGGCGGTAAAGTTGTTGGCACCGTTGCCGGGGAGGCAACGCCACTATATTGATTTTAATTTTTACATATTAATCGAATAATTAAGAAATTTTTAGATTATAGCTACAAATTTATTTTTGTTATTTTCTACTAATCTTGTCTTTTTGGGTTTAATGTATGACTTGTAGTAGGGGAACACCTACAGAGCCAGTAATAAATCTAGAAAGAATAATTCGATGGAATCATTGACAACAACAACAACAGTAACAACTAATGTAGAATCTGCTACCTGCTGGAGTTAATTTACAACCACGTGAGAATCCATTGTTCGACGAGGCTAACGATAACAATCTAGAAGATCCACCAACATCACCACAACTACCCGCAAATATAAACATGTCATATAATGAGAGGACTCTTAGGTAATATGCGCTACCGAATCTAGATATGGTTTAAGGGAATATAATGAGGCCAACCATCACGACCAATAATTTTGAGATTAAGCCAGCTATGATCCAGATTATAACAGCTCATTTTTAGTGAAATCAGAATAGTGGTTTCGAGACCACAAAATTTAAAGTAAAAAAAATTATTTTATTATTATTTTATTGCCTAAGCATGATAGTAGTACTGTATAGAAATTTCGTTAAGAAATTTTACCATTTACATACTTAATTTGATAAAAGGACTAAATTGAAAAGATGCAAAACTTGAGCTCTATAAGCTAAAGGGATATAATAGCTATGGTATTAAATGCTTAGAGGGTTTATGTTGTAATTAAACCATTTAAAATATAAGTGGACTATTATGGACATCATTTTAATGATTTTAAATGTTATATACTAAGGTTAATTAAGTAAATTGTTAAATAAATAAAGTAAAATAAAGAAAAACACATGGATATCTTCATTTTCACTTCATCTTCACCGAAATTAACCTAGAAGGAAGCCATTAATGGAGCTTAAAAATTTAACTAAGTATTAAACTTGCATGTAAGTGTATTTTTGCTTGGTTTTTAATATTTTCTATGTTTTTGGAGTCGTTGTAGCTTAATCTAGCTAGCCCGGGGACTAATTTGTAAAAATTTTAAAAGTATAGGGTTTTACCATGAATTTATATTAGTTTTTTTTATGATTGATGGAGGAAAAATGAATGTTTGATGATAGTTGAACGACTTCTGTAAAGTAAATTTTGTTAAAAATGTCAAATAATGATTTATTTAAAAAATGTGTAAAATATGTAGTGAAATTGAGAAATAGTGAAATGTATGAGCTTCTTTGGTGTGTATGTAATTCGGCTAGCTTGGGTAGGGATGAGATTGTATGAATTTTTAATTTACGAGCTTAAGGAGTAAATTGAAAAGAAATCAAATGTGTAGGGGTAAAAGTATAGTTTTGCTAAAATGTGAATTTGGATTGAATTGAATAGAATAGTTCGTAAATTGGTTTAATTTATTTATTTAGATCAAGATAGAACTCAACCAAATTTGAATCGAGGGAAGGCGAAAGTCGTGGATTAGCCGATCGTACTCCTTCGCGATAGTGTCGATGTAAGTTCATTGCAGTAAATTGCTTAATTAAATTTCTTTATGTATTTGTACTCTATAATTTAGTAGAAAACGGTTGTACTTCGGTACCCCTGATTGCACTTACGTTCCCCTGTTGTACTTAGTACCCCTCATCGCACTTATGTGCTCCTGTTGTATTTCAATTCTCCTGATAGCACATTCGCGTTGTGGTTACGTTTTGATAACATTAATTAAGTAAAATAAGAGTTCATTCATTTAATGTTAAGTTAAATAAATTGCTACATACTTACTAAGCTTTATAAGCTTATATGTGTTTGTGCGTCGTTTTGTAGATTCTTTTATTGACTTGGGACAGATTGAAACTTCGACTCACACTATCCATCACCGCTAGTAGCTTTTGAACTCTTTTGGGATTATGGCATGTATATGTGGCTATAAGTATATATGTAAATGTGTTTAGATAATTTTGGTATAATAATGAACAACTAAGTTATGTGTTTGGACACTTTGTTTTCTAGGTTGTATATATGTATCTTTTGACTTGATAAAATGGTATGGATGCAGTCACTTGTGATATGATGAATTTGTGGTGAATTGGTATTTTAGTATGTATGACTTATATGGTTATTTGGTGCTAGTTTAGAATGGCATTTTTTGGTACCAAATGGTTTGTGTTAGCTTGGTAAATCAAATGACATGTAAAGTTTTAAACTTAGTTTGAAGTTAGTAAATATCTTGACAAAAAATCAAGTATCTAATTGTATATGAAATGATTTTGTGATTGAGGTGCCTATGGGCATATTGGTTGGCTGTGTTTGGATCATGTTTGATTGTCTGATTAGGCATGATTTTGGTGTCTTATGATGGCTTGAAAATTTGTGCAAAAGTGCTTATACATGGTAGTTTGGGTGAGAAAAATGGCTCATAAAATGGACTATTTTTGTCCACACGGGCAAATACACGAGTGTGTGTCTCAACCGTGTGTGACACACGGCTAGACGACACGACCATGTGTCCCTTGTAGCTTTCGAAGGGTTGCAAGTTAGGCTGTTACATGACCTAGCACCCGGCCTGGCACACAGGCATGTGAGGTTACTTTGAAGGGTACACAGCCTGGCACACGATCTTGTGGCTTGGCCGTGTGACCCAAGTCAGTGAGTTACACTCGCATGGACACGGGCTAGAACACGCCTGTGTAACCCCTGTAGTGTTAAAAATTTTCAATGTTTTTTGAAAAATTCTTTGAGTTTCTGATTTAGTCTTGACTTGTTTCTAATGCATATTTAGGGCCTTGTAGGCTTGTTTAATGGATAATATGCATGTTTTGAATTGGTTTTAAAGTGTTTATTGAGATTATTTGAAAAGTTTTGAAATATATGCTTGTTTGATTTGAAAAACTCCAGTAATGTTCTGTAACCCTATTTTGGAGATGAATACGGGTTAGGGGTGTTGCACAGATGATCCAGAATAATTTACAGTTTTAAGGAAAAATGACAGAAGATCCGAGTTAGCATCTAAAATGGTTCTTCCAGATTTGTGATACCTTCAAATATAATGGGGTCACTGATGATGCTATTCATCTTCGATTGTACCCTTTTTCATTAATCGATAACGCATTTTCTTGGCTAGATTCGTTGGCACCAGGATCAATCATGACATGAGATGAACTCGTAGGGAAATTCCTACAAAATTTCTTTCCTATGAGCTAGACAATCCAACTAAGAAGGGAAATTTTGATGTTCAAACTACTAGAGGGGGAAAGTTTTCATGAAGCATGGGAGTGTTTTAAAACGTTAATTCAGAAATGCCCACACCACGGACTGCTTGAGTGGTTACGACTGCAAATTTTCTAAAATGGGTTGGATGTGCATTCAAGGTCAGGATTAGATGGAGTGAGAGGAGGAGCCCTAATGAACAGAACGTATGAGGATGCGTACGAATTAAGAGAAATTATGGCAATGAATTCTTGCCATTGGCCAACTAAACGATATATATATGGCCAAAGACCATCTACTGTGAAGGCTGCCCAGGAGGATGACAAGTATCAATAATTAGTGGACTAAATCAACTGAATAGAGGCTGGGAAGAATGTATTGTCTATCTATGGAGGTGACAAACCACTTTTCCCTTACATTAACAATCTCACCCAGGATGAGAACTATATCGGCAATAAGGATGGAAATCCTTATTCAAATTCATATAATCTCGGATAGAGAGATCACCCAAATCTGAGATGGGGAAGAATCCAAGGAGGAGGTAATAACTCGAACCAAGTTAAAAACACTAACTATCAACCTCCTTATATACAAAAACCTCAGGAAAGGGCCAACCCGAATGACCATACTGTATGTGGTCAACTTCTAGATAGAATTGAGGAGGAGATGCAGTCAATGAGAATAGACGTGAAACAGGTGCAGTCTCAGTGCACCAATTCAACAAGAACATTGACTAAGCTTGAAGATCAGATGAGCCAATTGATGAGCACGATGGGGGATAAAGAAAATAGGCACATGTATTCCTAGTAATACCAAAAATAGCCCTCGTAAAGAAGGGAATGAGCATGTGAAAGGAATAGCGCTCTAATTGGGTAAAATACTGAGTAGCTCAGAGAACCCAACTCAGGAGATGTATAAGGAGAATACTGATGATCTTTAGGAGGAACCCTTAGAAGCTGATAATGAACCTGAACCAGAGGAAGTAGTTGCATCAACAGTTGAGCCAAATATAGAAACAATTAAAGATTTTGCCGTTGCAAAGATACCATTCCCTTCAAGGCTAGAAGAGAATCAAAAGTGGGATGAAGATGAGTTTGTAAGTTTTCTAAACTTGTTCAAAACGTTAAATGTCAACGTGTCTTTGATTGAATTAATTGAAAAAGTTCCTAAGTACACTAAATTTTTAAAAGAAATCATGTTTAGGCGTAGGAAAATTAAGGTAGGAGAACAAGTTAACATGAGCGCTTCTTGTAGTGCTATTATTTCTAGACAGGTTCCTTAAAAGATGAAAAACCTGGGAAGCTTTAAAATTTCCATTAAGATAAGGCACATTCATTTCAATAGAGCCCTATGTGATTTAGGAGCTAATATCAATTTAATGCCTCTACCAATATATGAAAAACTCGGATTAGGGGATCTCAAGAATACCCAAATAACATTATAGTTGGCTGATAGCTCTTCAGTGCATCTAAAAGGATATTAGAAGACATGTTAGTCAAAGTGCGCAACTTTATCATCCCGACAGACTCTGTAGTTCTAGACTTTGAAGAAGATCAAGGGATACCAATCCTATTAAGTAGACCTTTTCTAGCCACTTCAAGGTGCACCATTGATCTGGAAATTAATGAATTAACAATGAAGATTAATGGTGAAACGAAAGTTTTTAAATGTGGACACCAACAGAATGGGGAAAATGAAAGGGACTTAGGGAAGCATTGTAATAAATTATCTATTTCTAACCTTAATAATCTCGAATCAAGGGACGTACTTCCTTTAATCCATGTAGGTTAAAAGAACAAGTTCAAGGACATAGATAACCGGAAGAAGGTGGAGTGGCACGACGAGCGATGGACTAATACTGAAAGAACTAGAGAATCGTCCTTATGTGATTTAATGGTGCTATCAGATGAATCTGACAATAATGATTTTTTAAATTGATGTTTAACTTTTTGTAAATTATTGTATATTTAACTAACTATTAGTTTAGATTTTAATTTTTATTAAATTTATGTTGTATAAGAACGTGACACTTTGGAAATTGGAAATTTTGGCAGAAATAGAGGCAATGTCATAACACAGCAATCCCGTGTTGCAACACCAAGGCCATAATTGATGAAATTGAGAAAATCATCACAATGTCGTGACACAAACGTTGTATGTCGTGACACTAAAGCCAGTTTACCCAAAAATCTAAAAGTCTAGAGTGTGTCACGACACAGAACCCCTGTGTCACGAAAATGGCAACCTGTCAAGGATGTGAGGACATGGAACCCTTGTGTCACAACTTCGCTGCAATTTTTTGCAAGGTTGATTCGACCCATTTGCACAACTCGGCTGATTAATCCTCAATTATACCCGATTTTAAGCCTAAAAGTCTTTATTTGAAAACTCCAAAACACTGTTAACCATTACTTAAAACTTCTTTTATTTCTAATTCTTTCAAAATCTTTGAAACTCATAAAACCTTAAAATCTTTAAAACCTCAAAAATTCCTTTTATTCCGAAGATATTTATTTTTCAACACTTATTTTTTAGAATAGACTCACTCGGTGCAAGGACTTGAAGAGGAAACAAACAAGATTTTGAAAGGGCATTTGATGAATTTCTATTTAAGGTTAAGGGTTCCTATTTTTACTATTCCATTGAAAACTTTGCTTGGTAGTTCATTAGTTTTTGAATTTAAACAATATTCAGAATGGCTTTACGAAAGGTTGGAAGAATTAATAAACTAAAACATTTGACGGTTCCAAATACCTCTAATTTTTCAAATCCAAACATTGAAAAATATTTTATAGAACTTTCAGGAAAAACGTATATTCAAGAGAGGGGATTTGAACCATCTTTGGTTCTCTATCAGGAGATGTGGCTTTTAGTTAGATATCATAGATGGAAAATTTTTTGTATAATCCCAGAAGACTCTACTGTGGTCCCTGAAGATACCCTAAAGGTGAGTATACTGCCCTCGATGTCGCGACACAGGACCTTATGTGTCGCAACATCGCCTCTATACAAGAAATTAAAATGAGGCAAGGGCATTTTGATCTGCACAATCCAACTTTAAGCACAGGAATGTCAGCTAACTTAGGGTAAAGGATGACGACCATTCTAAGTCTATAAATAGGCTTAGCTAATACATGTTATAAACACCTTTTTCATTTTGTAAAATTTTCCCTTTAGATTTAATCTTTAGTATTCTCTTTTCTTAGGTTTTAGATTTCTATTCTTGTTATTTGCTTTTGTTCAGAAATCAAATTCTAGAATTACTATCAAACTTCGTGAGGATTCTACACTTAATTTCAATACAAATCAGGCTTCTTCCAAACTCCATTCTTGAAATTGTTCTTTATGTTCATTCTTTCATTCAAGTTTGTACAGCCCAAATTTTGCCAGGCCCAATACCCAAACTTAATTACAAAGCCTAATTCAAATCAACCCAGACCAAAACCCGAAACCCAACAAAATAAGCCCAGGCAAACACAAAAAACCCAAATACAACCTAAACAGAAGTCGAACACCCCAGCCCAACAAACAAAGTCAAACTAGGGTTTCAGAAAAGCTGAAAGCCTAGCCCTTCTGACGCCTGCCGCCGCACAGCCACCTGCCCTCTTCAGCACCGCCCCACTTGCGCCATCAAATCACCTGCAAGAAGAAGATGAACATGCAAGCAGCAAACAGAAACAAGAAAAATCGAAAATAAAGCATGTATATCTCGGCTATAAAAATCGAGATCTAATGCTTGTAAATCTCTCTTTTTTTATGAACATCAGAAAATAAAAAGGCATTTTAGAGGTGATCCTTTACTCTTTTTTAATATTAGTTTGATTTTTTTATTTTTATTTCGTCTTTCTTTTTTTTCTTTTGCATTTAAATAATAAAATAAAAAAAGAAAAGGGGAAGAGACTCACCGGAGTTGTGCCGTATCTTGGTCGTCAGAAGGTCCATTCTTTAGTGACAAAACCCATCGTTGAGAGGGCTGATAGTCCTTTTTTATTGTGTTTTTGGGTGTTTCGATGTCGGGTTTGAGTCTAAAGGCCGAAAATAAAATAAAAACAATTTTTTTACCTTCGCCGGCCGCCACGTACGGTGGCTAGCAGCTGGATCCCTGACTGGATTTCTAGAGGGAGGGGGATTTTTTGAGAGAGATTTTTAGTTTTTTTGAGGGGTGAAGGGCTGTAAATGAAATTTTAGAAAAAAATTTGGGTTATATAAGTGCACGAAACGACGCCGTTTTGCGCCAGTGCACATCGACGTCGAAACGACGTCGTTTTACGCCCTGACCCACGCGCAACCCGACCCACTGCAGGGGAATCCAGGTGTTTTCTATACGGAGGGGCAAATTGCGCTTTTAGCCCCTCCGCTTATTAATGTTTTCGCAATCAGGTTTTTCTTATTTTTAAATTTACCCCTTTAGTTTATTTTCGATTTCAATTTAGTCCTCGCCAGAACGACACCGTTTGATCAGCGTGGGAATATTTCCCTTTTGGTTCTCTTCCGTTCACACGCGTTATGATATAATCCTTTCCGTCGTTTTTTTCATTTTTAATTTTGACCCCAAAATTTAGTTTAGTTTCCAATTTAATCCTCTATTTGTTATTTTAGTTATTTTATTATTAAATTAATAATTTTAATATTATTAATACTATTATATGGCATCATTAATCTTGTATTATTATTTATTGTTATTACTATTATTATTCATTGATTTATACCTTTTACTTCCAAAATTTTGTTATATACATATATATATACATACATTTTTATAATATACGTACATATTTTTTATAACTTATATACATATATACATACTTATATATATTTTTATATTTTATCATTTATAGACATATCTATATATATCTATATACATATTCTTAATTTTCATATATATATATATACATGCTTATATATATTTCTTATTATATCTTATAATTTATATATATATGTACATATCTTTTACATTCTTATAATTTTATTCATTTTATTTATTTATTTATTTATTTATGCTTTCATTATTATTTTAAAAGAATTTTTTAGTTTTATTTGCTTATTACTTATTATTTTGTATGCTATTGATTTGTCCCTTTTATTTATCTTATTTTTGTTGCTATTGCTTGTATTATTTTTACACCGTTGTATTTATTATTGTTTTGTTATTCATATCAACAATGTAATTTGTTTTCGCATTTTTATTACGACATTGTGTTTCATTTTACTCGATATATCAAAATTTGTTTTAAATAAATAGCATTTCAAATTTTGAGATTCGAAAAATCGTACCCTAACTTACGGGGTTTTGATTTTCTCGATAAATCCTAATACAAGAATCATTTCAAACAAAGTTTTTAAATGTTCTCGGGAATTAACAAAAGATCGTGTTCTAACTCACGGGACATGATCTCTTTTCTAAACCCGAGATAATCAAATATCTTTCAAAATAAATAAAATTTTTGGCATTTATTATCGTATCGAGAATTCAAGACATTATTTCCTAACTTACGTGATGTAATTCTCTTTATCGATTAACGTGAAATATGCCATTTTCTCGAAATTTTTAGCATTTCAATGAAGGATCATGTTTTGAATCTTTTTCAAATTTTCAATCTTTGACACTAAGACACTAATTAATCAACTAGGTACCAATTTTGGGCATTACGAGGGTGCTAGTCCTTCCTCGTACGTAATCGACTCCTGAACCCATTTTTTGATTTTCGTAGACAAAAATCGCTGTTTTGATAAAATCAAATTATTTACTAAAACAACCATTTTTCGAGGTGGCTTGATCATACCTCATCAAAAAAGATTGGTGGCGACTCCCATGTTCGTTTTTCATTTTTAAAATCCAAGTCGACCCTGTTTTCACAAAAAAATGGTGTCAACAGCTTGGCAACTCCACTAGGGACGCAAAATCAGAGTGTTAAGCCACGGGTTGATTAGTTTTTGTCTTTTGTCAAAAATTAAAATTTTATTTGAATATATGATCCTTTCGTTGCATTTCATTTTGTCTTATTTCGATTTTTATCATTGTGATTTGATTGCTTTGGTAGTTTAAGTTTGATATACTGCTGCATTGCATTGCATGATCGGTTGATCTTACCTTTTAAGTGGGAGTGAGAAACTATTCCTTTGTGAGGTTTTGACCTTCGTATAGGATAGTGGATCACTTTCGGGATACATCCGTACCTATGTTTTCGTGAGATTTTCATCTCCGTATAGCCATAGGGAAATGTATTCCCCTTAACTGAACTTGGTCCATATGAGCCTATGATGGGTGAGGATTGAGGAATCTGCCAGTTCGGGTACCTTTTCCTTAGAAGCCAAGCTGCATGTAGTGAACCTTAGGAACATCCTAACCTTATTAGATAACCAAATATGTGTTTTATTATTTTTGGATTATCTTGGATTGTATGTTTATACCTGATACTAACTTTCTGAGTTTTACTTTGAATGCATGACATTTCAACTACATGTCATTTCATCATAAAAGGCGTTAGTTCATATTCGGTTGCTATATAGAAAGCTTGTCATGGAAAAGGGGTTTCTTGATAAGGTGGAAGATAATGCGGCCGTCTGAGCTTGGTTAGAAATGAAACAGCTTGAGAAAGGTGATAGTTTGGCTGAAGGATATGTATCAGAATTGTGGGACTTTACCCGTATCAGAACAGTTTGCAAGAGTTGAAGGAAATTTGGGATCAGTGGAACAATGATGTCAGACAGTTATTCTATTCTAATTATGGGGATTTACCTTATCTGCTTGATATGGAGGTACACAAGCATCTGTTCCAGGCTCTCGCACAATTTTAGAACCCTGCCTATAGTTGTTTCACATTTGGAAAAGTAGACTTAGTGCCTACGGTAGAAGAATACATGGATTTGGTTCGGTGTTCAAAAATTCAAGTTGATAGAGTCTACTCAAAAGCTGTAAATGTACCAACCATTTTGAAGAAGTTGATGAACATAACCAAGATGAGTGAGTAGTGGGTTGCAGCTCGAATCAAATAGAAGGGGGATAGCAAGTGCATTCCTTGGAGGAATTTTAAAGATATAATTCTAGCACACCCAGATACGAAGAAGAGGGTAGATGTCTTTGCTTTGAGTATGTACGACCTAGTTGTCTTTCCCAAGGCTTTGGGACACGTGGATGAGGCAGTCACTGATTTGTTTAATCGGCTCGACAGGGGGTTACACCAGTCCCAACAATTTTGGTAGAAATATTCAGGTCGCTAAATACCTGCCGGAGAGTGGGTGAAGGTAGATTCATCGGATGTACACAGCTTTTACTTGCCTGGTTCCACAGTTACTTCTGGAAGGTCGATAAGGTCTCATATCGGGTCTTCTCCAGAAATTATTCGCCACTGAAAGAGATAGTAGCTACACCAAGGAGAGATGACATCTCAAAGGAGAAGTGGATGACAATTCTTCAGAATCTGCATTAAGAGGATGTCGAATGGAGAGCCCTGTGGTTGCTTCTAGATGAGATTTTTTATCGATGCGACGATTTTTTTTGGGTTCCTCCGCTGGCAATTTGGGGAGCTATTGGTTATGCCCTGTTGCTAGTGCTTAGGCAGTATAGGTCAAGGCAGTTTATACCCGCAACTCATGGACTAGCCGAGTGTGAATTCTCATACAAAGGTGTCAGTTACAAAAAGAATATTTGGGAAATGTCCAATGCATGGAACCGGACTCATCGAATGAAGAGACTAGTCGTGAGTCCAATGACAACTCCTGAGTATAATGACTGGTGGGTTAGAAGAATCAATGATAACATCCCCAAGCCAAGTCATGAAAACAGTCAGTCGATAGAGGAACATTTACGAGTCGTCCCTTCTAAATTAGAAATCATAAAGCAAGATTTTGAAATGAGAAATGCAGAATTAGAAAAGAAGATAGAACAAATGGAAGAAGAAAAGATTAAATTGAGATTAGATGCAGATGTTCAAAAACTCGAGGTAGAAAGATTAAGAAAAGGGAAAACTAAAGCTGAAGAGGATTTAGATAGCTTGAAGACAGATTATAAGAAGCTGCGCTTATCGATGAGAACTGCCGGGTTGGGAAAAACTTCAGAGCAGTGGCGTGAAGAGATTCAAGAAGAAAAGAACAAGGCCGATAGATGGGAAATAAAATTCCAAGATGTCCAGACACGAAATGAGGCTCTAGGGAAGAGTTTATCAGAGAACCGAAAGGAAAAAGGTGAACTAAAGGATAGAGTGGCTAAGTTAGAAGAATCTCTCCATCAGTATCGAAACTGAAATTCTGCAATGGAATTAAGATTAAGCTTGAGGGAAATTGAGGAAATGAAAGAAAAAATAGGAGATTTAGAAACGGTATTGCAAAATTATGAGACCCGGATCGAGTACCTAGAAGCTAACGAAGATCGTCAGAATGAACATCTTTACTATTTTCAGAACCAAGTTAAAAATAGAGATCATATTATGGGAGAAGCCGTAGTTCAAATTCGAGAGGTATCTGATCACCTACAGAACTTGGCAGTGCAAGCCGACACGCTGAGCGTGAAGTATGAGTTGGAATCAAATCAGGGACAGGAGTTAGCCTCGTTACTTAAGAAGATCAGAGTTCTGAGCATTAGGGCTAAGCCATACCTGTAATTCATCTTATGTAAAGAAGTTTGTTTTCTAGTAAAGTTTTCAAAATGAAATTGAATTAGAATTGACGCCTTTTTGCATTCATTTCATCGCATCATATGCATTAACGACCATTAAAAGACCCTAATTAAATAAACTTATTTCAGTTAATCTGGAAAACCAACACTCTTACGGTACCCGAACAGAAACTAAAGGAATGGACCAAAGGTTGGAGAGATTAGAGCAGATGCAAATACAGATGCTAGAGCAATTGACCAAATTTCAACAAGATATGAAGGATCAGATGCTAGAATTCCAAAGAAATCTGATGAGCCAGTTAACCCAGTTATTGGATAGAGGGTTAGAAAAAGGAAAAAATATAGTGGTCCACTTTGGGGATAATAATGAAGACCTTGCTTATTTTCCAGGCTTTACCCCAAAAAACATCCAAGCACAACCAAATACATATCTACAAAGGGTAATTCTTAACATTCGGCCACAATATCAGGCCAGTACCTCGACATCGGTGAATTTCTCGACGGGCTCAGGTTCCAACCTTAGGGGCAATCTAACTAATCCTGTTTTCCTTGATGATCTAACGGAAACAAAATAGGTGAGAGTGGAGTTCTCAAAAAAATTTGAGGATCGTTACAAACGGAAAGGGCAAGAGTGGAACTCCCAAATCAATACTTTAAAGGCCCCGAGGAAGAGGAACAATGAGGTGAATAATGTGAGTAGGTATAAAGAGGGTTATTCAAAGCCGATTACCACAAGCTAGCCAAGGACGGTTACTACTAGCCATCAGATCTCCCCAAGACAAGAATCCAGCACAAAGCAAAACATTGAGATGCCCCAATTTGTGCCAATCCCAATGTCATACCAGGTGCTGTATCAGAGTTTATTTGATGCACATGTTGTTTCCCCTTTCTACTTGAAGCCTTTACAACCTCCGTACCCCAAATAGTACGACATGAATGCGCAATGAGACTATCATGCGGGAATTACAGGGCATTCCATAGAAAATTGCACTGCCTTTAAAAAGATGGTTAAAAGGCTCATCAGTATGGGCATTGTCAAATTCAATGATTCACTCAGTACATAAAATTTGCTACCGAATCATATTGATAATTGGGGTGAATATGATGAGTGAAGAAATGTTGGGAAATGTTCACATCAATGTCGTATTCGAAGAAACAACTGAAGAAGGGACCTTGTTAGATATTCACCCTTATAAACCTGGGAGTGTTCTAAATAATTGGAATGCAGAAGAGGCCCCTGTAGTATTTAGAGCTTACTCAGAGTAGTATTCAGAACACACTTATTACTTTTAGCCTAGAGGCAATAAAAACTCCTTTGTGAAACAGGCTCATGTTTGAACGTCGTTATGAAATATATCTTTGCGACAATTTTTGAGCCAATATTCTTTTATTCTTTATGAATAATTATTTTTTATTCTTTGATTCTCTTAGATTTTCTTCCAAACCATTCATTCATTCATTCATAATCATACTGAACAAATAATTACTCAGAAGTTCATATATTCTTCATATATTCTCTTTTGTACCTACAATACGTCCCTAGATATCAAGGACATGAGTGACGCTACTACAGACTCAGAATCTCCTTTTGAGCGAGACATATGTTTAGAGGGATCTCGTGACTTTGAAGATGACATAGATTATAGCCTATCTCCGGACTTATTGAGGATGGTAGAATAAGATAGAAAACAGATCCTACCTTACAAAAAAATCAATGGAATCCATGACTTCTCCCTATTTGGGGCATGAAGGTCATTGGGTCAATCTCGCCAAAAGATTCTGGCAGTCACCGATTTATCTTCGTGGGTAGAAGTCGCTTCATATGCCAATGTCACAAAGTCGACAGTTAGCAAATTTTTGAAAAAAATCATACGTCGGTATGGAATGCCAAAAAGGATCATATCTGACAATGCACTAAATTTAAACAACACCACAATATCAAAATTTTGCAGTCTGTTCACGATTAATGCCATATCGCCAAAAAAAAAACTCTACCGGGGCAACGCCTTTCTTTTTGGCTTATCACGGTTTCACCCATTGAGGTCGAGATTTTCTTCTCTCTGAGTTTTTGGTTCCAATCCTGATTTAAGAGGAATGTTCAAAGTTATCGATCATGGTCAAATGCACCAAAAGCAAATGATGCGAGCTTAAAAAAAAAGAAAAGTTCGCCCTAGAGGATTCCATGAGAGGGACCTAGTATTGAAGAAGATCCTTCCTATGTAATTCTCTTTCTTGATTAACGTAAAATATGTCATTTTCTCAAAATTTTTAGCATTTCAACAAAGAATCATGTTTTGAATCTTTTTCAAATTTTCAATATTCGACACTAAGACACTAATTAATCAACTAGGTACCAATTTTGGGCGTTACGAGAGTGCTAATCCTTTCTCGTACGTAACCGACTCCGGAACCTGTTTTCTGATTTTCGTGGACCAAAATCACTGTTTTAATAAAATCAAATTGTTTATTAATATAACCATTTTTCGAGGTGGCTCGATCACACCTCATCAAAAAAGATTGGTGGCGACTCCCATGTTCGTTTTTCATTTTTAAAATCCAAGTCGACCCCGTTTTCACAAAAAAATGGTGTCACCAAAGTTTATATTGTTTACTAGATCTATGAGGAACTAATCCTCTTATGGGGGATTAGCGAGTGGAGGTAGGAATAATTAATTTTTTTGTAGGGAGTTCTTAACGGATCGGTTGTTCAGGAAAGGAAGAATCTAAACCCTAGGCCTGACAACCCTAGGAAGTCATCAAGGTGGGAATTAATCCAAAATTGGTATTGCCTATCCGTGAACACCTTAACCTAGAACTAGTTTAGACTGTGAGGTCAGAAGATAAATAGTTCTTGTTGACTTAATATTAGTGGATGTATCGGAAGATCCTGCTAGGGTATTAACTAGTTGATTGAACAAGAAAGCTCGAGATGATAGTTGATTATGATTACCAATAATCACCCATTTTTTATATAACTTAAACTAACTGTACAACATTGTATATTTCCCTGACCTAAGGTACCTGAAGATCAGAAATTTGGGAAGAGTAAAGTTGGTATCATAACACGGTAACCTTGTGTCGCAACACCATGGCTAGCAGCAGGAACCCAAGAAAATCATCTTGATGTCACGACACCCCTCTTCTATGTCGTGATATAACAAACAGTTTCTCAAAATATTTAAACTGTAAGGTGTGTCATGACATCAACCCTCGGTGTCGCTATATTGGCAATCTGATAGGACGTCGTGACACGGAACCCTTGTGTTGCGACATCGCCGCAATTTTTTGCAGGATCAACTTGACCTGTTCACGTAACCCAACGACATAAATCTTATTTCACCTAGTTTTTAAATTTTTAAACCTCTAGTTTTAACCTAAAAACACTTCCAATCACCCTCTAAACCTTTCTTAACCACTAAAAACTCTCTACTCTCCTCCATCCACAAACCCCTCTTTTCAATCTTAACCCTAACTACAACAACCTCTTTGGTTGATCCTAAAGGTTGAAGTTAGGTGTAAAACCATCAAAGCGGTCGAAAAAGAAGTAAGGGGTCGAGGTTAAAGTATCTCTCTTCTTACTTTACTGTTCCATTGGTTATTTCTAAATTGTTCTTTGTTTATCTTTTTAAAAATAGAACGGTAGAAAATGCCTTCTAGTAAGTGTAAGAAAAATATTTTCTTGAGTTTAAGGGTAGGCCTTTAATCTGAGAATGAGGGTTCGAACCGTCGATGGTTTTGTGTAACGAAATTTAGACTTTAGTTAGGTACCATAGCTGGGAGCGATTCTCTATCACTCCCAAGGAAACTGCAATGATCACGGTAGAGTAAGAATTTTATGCTTCCTTTAGAGACTAAAAAATAAAAAAAGACAAAATTGGGATAATGTAACAGTGAGAGGCAAAAAGGTGTCGTTTACCCTAGGGACATATGTGAATTCTATGATGTACCTTTCTATAGCAAATACTTCCTTATTAACACTGATTTAGACAAATTTGAGGATATAGATATGGAGAATGTCAGTAAGTACCTAACTCAAAGTAGAGGTACATGGAACCGTAAGCCAGATACAAATTTGTCAACTAACTTCAATCAAGCGATAATGTTTTCGGTAGCAAAAATGTGGATGCAATTCATAGGCACTAGAATTGCCTATGAACTGCATCCACATTAATATTAATGTTAATAATTTTTTATGTAACATCCTTATTTTGGGCCTAGTTGAAACAGTGGTTTCGAAAATTTTGACGTTTGGGCACTCAATTTAGTCAAAAGGACTAAATTGTAAAAAGTGCAAAAGTTGAGTTCTACATGTTATAGGTGTCCAATTGTTATGAGATTTTAAATTGGAGGTACTTATATGGTGATTAGACCATTGGTTAAGTTGGTAGACAAAAATGGACATGGTTAGGCATGTTTCCAAAGTTTTTCATTAAGGGCATTTTGGTTATTTAGTTATTAAAATGAATTAAAAACAAAATTAAAAGCCAATTTTTGTCCATCTTCAACCCCATGGCCGAATTTCACAAGGGGAAACCATGGCTAGGGTTTTTCAAGCTTCCAAGCTCGATTATCAAGAAGAATAAAATTCAGAGTTAGACTGGGGAAAGAAAAAGGTTGAGGACTAAAGTGCTAGATTTGATCATATTTTGTACCGAGGTAAGTTTACGGTAAATAAATGCAATATTTTGATAATTATTATTAATGTTGTTATTTTTCAGCAATTATGTATTTATTTCATGAAAATATCTAATGCTAACTCAAGTATGAGATGACAGAGAATCAGTGTTAAAAGGCCCTGTTGAAACATGAGGAATGTATTGGATACAAATGTCATGACATTTGGGTAAAGAGATCCCATGTAAGACCATGTCTGGGACATGGCATTGGCACCGAGATGAGAGGTCCCATTTAAGACCATGTTTGGGACATGGCGTTGGCACTGAGATGAGAGGTCCTATGTAAGACATGTCTGGGACATGGCGTTGGCACCAAGATGAGAGGTCCCCCGTAAGACCATGTCTGGGACATGGCATGGGCACCTATATGAGAACTCTCATGTAAGACCATATCTGGATATGACATTGGCGATACAAGAAACATCCCATGTAAGACTATGTGCGGGACATAGCTTTGGCATGTTATATTTCAGACAGAGACCGAGTATCCTTAGTATTCCAAGTGATTCAACGGGCTAATAAATAGACGATGTTACATGAAAGTTCAGGTAAAAGCCTAATAGATAAGTTTAGGTGAGTTAATAAGATTAAGATTATCTATTATCAGTTTAGAAAAGAAATTTCAGCAATGAAGGAGTAAGTTAAGCAAGCAAGAAAGTAAACGAGTAAGAGAGTAAGTAAAGAAGAAAGTAAAGATCTTAATGCTTAATAAAAATTTATGAATATAATTGTTTATGATAAATGTTGTTATTTATTTACTTGTAAACTTACTAAGCTTTATGCTTATTTCTTTTCTTTTTCTTTCATATAGTATTATCAAGCATAGTCGGGATCTTAAAGACGTCGGAGAGCGTTCACACTATCAACCACCACAACTCGGTATTTTAAGACGATAAATGTTCTGAGCTATGACATGTATAGGGACTTGGTCATTTCGATTGTATATTCTTAAGATATGACCAAAAGATGATATGTAAATATTTGATGATGAACAGTTATTAAAATGGCTAAGTATGAAGGTGTTTGTTGTTATAAATGTCTAGGTGATAAATTATGCATAGAAATCATGAAAAAGTAAAAATTGGTAGTGAATCAGTTTTGAAACAACAGTAGTGACGTGATTTTGAAAAATCGCCAAGGATAGTAGAAAATGAATTAGAGGGTGGATGAGATATATAACTAAAGCATATTGAGTCTATTTTTATAGAAAAATAACAGTGTAGACAAAGGAATTATGTATTCTCAGATATTTGCATTTTAGTTAGACAAGGTCAAAGTGATTTTCAGAATCCTCTGTTCTGACTTTGGAAAATCATTAAAAATTGTAAAAAAATATTTATGAGTTTTAATTTATGTCTAGATTCCTTACTGAGTCTATTTTCTGTAGAAACAAGTGAAAACACCATATGAAGCCTGTACAATGAGATAATTGAATTTTAGTGACGAGAGGTTAAGACAGTCGATCAGTGAAATAGGGATACTTTAACTAATAAACTGTACTAATTGGCTGAACCAAAAATTCTAAAAAAATTATGGTAAAAATATATATGAGTCTAGTTTTAGGGAAAATTTACAGATCTAAATTTCAATTTTTGTAGCTTGAGTTATAATTTATTTAGTGACTATTGCGCAGGTAGATAGCCTTATTCTGAACAGTGAAATAACTTTTAAAAGTAAATTTTTATGCCCCAAACATTTAAGTTAAGTCAAGTAATGCCTCATGGTCGACTCGGGTAACGGTCTCGAGTAAGGGGTGTTACATTTGACCTATTCTATTGTATGGCATATTGTAGGGTAAACATATATGTGTTGGTAGATGAATTTATCTTGAAATGAGACATTGTGCAGACAACCAAAAAGTTTGAATCTTTTTTCCCCACTTGGTGATAGAACTCTACCGAAGGGCAGAAGTTCCAATAGGTGAGAATGAACAGTTCATGAAACCAACAAAAGGGATCATTGAAAATTCATTGTATACGCAATATGTTAAGCTTCAAAGAAAACAAATCATGAACTGGAATTAGAGGAGGAAAGAAAATATGGATGTTTCGATTTCACTTAAATGAAATAAAAGTCAAAGGCTCGAAAAGGGACAAGTGAGAACACGGGGGAAAAGCTTGATGGGATGATTAGGTGTATGCAAGAAACAAGCCCAGTACTATAAGAATTCTCCTGAATGGACGGGTTAAGAGCTCTAAATTACCCACCGGAGATGTTTGGCAAAACGCAGACACATTATAGAGATATAAAGGAGGAAGCAACTTCAGAGAATGAGAGTGAACAAGGCCTCCCAAGAGAATATAAAGATTATGTGATGACTTTTTAGCTGTAATATTCTACACCCGAAGAGCCCATCATTCGAAGCCCAACCCACCATGCACCTTTGACAGGTGAGAGATCCCACCAAGAATATGGCTTAGGGAAGGGAAAGCCCTAGTGGAACATAGTCGTTCGCCACGTTGGGATGACTCAGATGAAGATTAAACTAAACTTTTTATTTCTCCATTTTGAGATTATAATAATTTGAGATGACTTCTAATTGATTTAAGTTGTTAGTAGTAGGAGTAATAGTAGATTATTAGTTGTTTTGTGTCCTATTCTAATTTTCTACGTAGGAAACTCACATGGAGGAGGAACAACAATTAGAGCTTTCAACGAGCAATGGAGGAAGCACCTACCAATAGCCTATGAAACTATCACGATCAATCGGGTAACTTCTTTTCTTATCTTTTTAGGGGCTATACATTGAGGACAATGTGTTATCTAAAGTGTAGGGGGTGACATAGAAATTTTTTTTTCAAATTTTTACTTGTCATTTGTGTGTTTGAGCTTGTAGAAATACAAGTGATTGGTTAGGAGCATGTGCATAAGTTGATTGTATTTACAATAAATTTGGCATAAGGATAAGTGATTTTAAAGTTTTGATTATTAGACTATTAAAGTTCTGTATGGTACAGTGTAAATAGGCATTAAAACAATTGAATGTACCAAATGATATAGAGAATACAAGGAAACAAGCATGCTAGTATGAATGATAAATTTTTGAATTTGTGGTTGTTTGGGTGATTAGAGTTGTGAATATTGAGATGCCTAGGGATGACCTAAGGCATTGTTTGGAATACACCCAGAGCTAAAAAGCTAACCTTGTTACTTATCTTTAGTACATATTTTTAGCCAGAAAACACTTCTTAATAAACCTTTATACAAAACCCGAGCCAAAATATAAATTTGTACTTATCCTTTCTCACTAGTCCTGAACTGTATGACTATAGACGTCTGGCCATACGTATTGAGAGTTAAGTAGATACATTATTACAGATTTTGTAAAAATAGAGTGAAATAGGAGGGATCAGTGTGATATAGTAATTATAGGTTAGTCACTATGTGCAACAAAGGAAAATTCAAAAAGAAAATCAAAATGAGTAGAAAAAGTACTTGAAAAGTAAAAGTATTTGTGAGTGAGATGTATTGAAAAAGGAAAAAATTGTAACAAAGTCACAAAAGTAGAAAAGCTCATTCATTTGTGCATAAAAATTCGTGAGGTAACCATGACTATTATATTAGGCTGTGACTTCCTATGTGGTGAAAAAAAGGAAGGTGAAAGAAGGGGACATAAGGCGGTGAGCGGGATACGGTTGCTAAGGGGGACAATAGGTGACAAGATGATGTGCCAAACTATTTTTGTACTTGAAACTAGGTGATGCTTACTATTCTTGAAATCAATACCTATCCTAAGCCTCAGTACGTTACAAGCCAAAAAGCCCTATGTGATCTAGGTAGACTTATTCACAATTTGAAATCATACTGAATAAGTGAATTTACGACTATTGGAATTCTGCTAAGATAATCAAATGAATTGCATAATTTATTGATGGATTCTTACATTTGATACCCTTAATGCTTGAATTCTTTGTAATATATTGAACTCAGGCGTTTGATACCAAAAGTGGTAAGTCAGTTATATCTCATGTTAAGATTATGTGTGAATATAAAATGCCTATTTATGTGCTTCAGAGCTAACATTTGTACCATACCTGCTCAAGGGTCATCTTTTCATTTATTGTTTTTGTTTGTGTTTCTTGAGGACAAGCAGTGACTTAAGTATGGGGGGAGTTTGATCTGTTGTAATTGGTGTAGCAGATTAAACTAGTTTTTACATTTGAAGAGCTTGAGTATGAACATTTTGGTTAGAATTTAGTTAAGTTTTCTTACATTTACTTAAATTCAATAAATTGTGTTATTCTATTCTTTTATTAACCTTAGGGGCCAAATGAGTTGTAAGGGTGAGCTGATATACTTTTTGAGTGTGCATGAGACCATTAGAAGGCATACTAACTCAATACTGGTCGCTAGGTTGCAACATGGAGCATTGGATGTCGCAACATAGGGAGCAGAACTAAAGAATTCCAAGGTTGCCTTTAATGTCACGACACAGTATGAGGATGTCGCGACATACCCCTGAAGATACCCTAAAGATGAGTATACTACCCTCGATGTCGCGACACAGGACTTGATGTGTTGTGACATCTCCTCTGTATGGGAAATTAATACGAGCCAAGGGCGTTTTAGTCTATACAATTCAACTTTAAGCTCGGGAACGTCTGTTGACCTAGGGTTAAGGACAATGTCCATTCTAAGTTTGTTAATAGGCTCAGCTAGCACATTTTATAGACACATTTTTCGTATTTTAAAATTTTCTCTTTAGATTTAGTCTTTTAGTTTTCTCTTTTCTTAGGTTTTAGTTTTCTGTTCTTATTATTTAATTTTGTGAAGAAATCAAATTCTAGAATTACTATCAAACTCTATTCTTGAAAATTTTCTTTATGTTCATTCTTTCATTCAAGTTTAAATTGTTTACTAGATCCATGAGAAACTAATCCTCTTGTGGGGGATTAGTGAGTGGTGGCATGAATAATTAACTATTTTGTAGGTATTTCTCAACGGATCAACTGTTTATGAAAGGAATAATCTAAACCCTAGGCCTAACAACCCTAGGAAGTCATTAAGGTGGGAATTAACCCAAATTTGGTACTGCCTATCCGTGAACACCTTAACCCTAAACCGGTTTGGACTGTAAGGTCAGAAGATAAGTAGTGCTTGTTGACTCAATATTTCAGTGGATGTATTGGAAGATGCTACAGGGGTATTGACTAGTTGATTGAACAAGAAAGCCTGAGATGGCAGTTCATTATGATTACCAAAGCGAGCTAATCACCCATGCCCATATTTGATACGTATTTGCTCATTTGATTTCTTGTTTTCATTTATTTACTTTTATTTTCTTTCTTACTATTTTTATTATAATTTATCCAAAAGCCCTTCTTTTAATTCTCCGTATTATAACTTTATTAGAGTACTAATTAGATCTATTTATTCTTAGATTAGAATTAATTAAGTACTCGCTTACCCTGGGTACGATCCTCGGAGAACTTAACTACTCCGTTGTAACTATATTAGAACCTGACTCGTATACTTGCGGATACCATTTGTTCACATCTTTTGTGTAGGATTTCTACTCTGGACGTTAGTACATCGAGAGGCAGTCAAGGGTTGATTAGAAATGTTGCCTAGGCACTAAAATCCCAACCTCCTTTAATCAAGCAATAATGTTTCCTTAAGCAAAAATTTAGATTCAATTTCTTTGCACTAGAATAACTCTTACTCTGAATGTTTCTAATGTCAATACTTTTCGAGTAGTTTTGTTGTATGCTATTCTTCAAAAAAATAGATATGCATTGTAACGTGGGTATACCGAAATATGAAGTGATGCGTTAGTGGCTAGAGATTAGGAGTCTTGTTTTCTCACTTAGTGATGACCTTATTTAAGAGAGTAGGTGTTCTGATGGCATGTACGGATCAAACAATGAAGCCATCTTGAAGCATAATTGGCGACACTCTATATACATAGTACATTGAGCTACGACTAAGAAGATTAAAGAGTGGAACAAACGCCAACAAGAGATGATGGTCACTCCAGCTTTGTCGCAAATAAAAGCAAAATCGATCGCTCAACAGTAAATTGGTGAGAGCAGTCATCCCAAGGTAGACTGTATAATACACTGGATGCAGGAGTCGGGCTCGATTTTTCAAGAACTCACGCGACAAAACAATATAAGGGTACCTAACTATACGCCAGATATGTTTGGGCCACCACATCCAGAATAGGAAGAAGAGGAATAGGAGAATGAAGAAGAAGAAGGAGTTGATGATCGGGAGGATGATGATGAGATGGATTTTGAGGAGGATGACTAAAGTTCTAGTTTTGTTTTTAAAGGTTGTATTAATTTTTGGATGATTTTTAATTTATTTAACTTATTAGGAGTAGGAGTAAATAAATAGACTTGTAGTTGTTTTGTGTTTAAAATTTCAATGCAGGAACTCCACATGGAAGAAGCATAATGATTCTGAGCTATTAATGATCAAAGGAGGAGGTACCCACCAATAGCTCATGAAACTATCACGATCAATCGGGAAGCTTTTTCCTTACCTTTTATAGGGCTATACATTGAGGATAATGTGTTATCTAAAGTGTGTGGGGGGTAAAATAGAATTTTTTAAAAATTATTTTTTATGTTTTTCTTTGATTTTTCTTGTGATTTGTGTGCTTGAGCTTGTAGAAATACAAGTGATTGGTTAGGAGCATGTACATAGGTTGATTGTATTCATGGTAAATTTGGCATGAGGATAGGTGATTTTAATTTTTTTATTATTAGAATGTTAAGTTCTATATATTACACTGTAAATAGGTATTAAGCAATCGAATATACCAAATGATATAGAGAATACAATGAAACAGGCATGCTAGTATGAATGATAAATTATTGAATCTGTGATTATCTGGTTGACTAAATTTGTGAATATTGAGATACCTAGGGATGACCTAATGCATTGTTTGGTATGCACCCAGAGCCAAAAAACTAACCCTATTTATTCATCTTTAGCACCTATTTTTCAGTTAGAAAACACTTCTTAATGAACCTTTATACAAAACCTGAGCTAAAAATTATGATTTGTACTTACCTTTTTCTTTGGTCTTGAGCTACATGATTATAGATGTCTAGTCATACATATTGAGGGATAAGTAGATACAATTCGGTGGTTTTGCAAAATTAGAGCGACAGGAAAGATTAGTAGAGTACAGTGATTATAAGTTAGCTTAAAAGTGCAAAAAGAAAATAAATCAAAAAGAAAATTTAATGTGTAGAAAACGTATGTGAAAAGTAAAAGCAAATGTGAGTGAGACACCATGATAAAGAAAAAAAAAGTGACAAAGTCACAACCATAGAAGAACTCGGTTATTATTGCACAAAAGCTTGTGAGCTAACCATAGTTACCATATGATACTAAGATTTCCTCTAAGGAGATAAAATGAAGGTGAGAGAAGGAGAAAGAAGGCGGTAAACAGGAAAGGGTCACTAAGAGAGAGAATAGGGGATAATATGATGTGCCAAACTATTTTTGTGCTTGAAACTATTTGATGCTTATTATTCTTGAAATCTGTACCTGTCCTAAGCCTTAGAAAGTTACAAGTCGAAAAGCCCTATGTGATCTAGGTGGACTTATTCACAATTTTAAATCATACTAAATAATTGCATTAATAATTATTTGTATTCTACTAGGATAATCAAATTACTTGTATAATTTTTTGATGGCTTCCTACATTTGAGACCCTTACTGCTTGTATGTTTTGTAATATATTGAACTTAGGTGTTTCATATCAAAAGTGGTAAGTCAACTATATATCATGGCAATATTATGTGTGAATATGAAATGCCTATTCATGTGCTCCAAAGCTAACACTTGTACCATACTTTTTCAAGGGTTGTCTTTTATCTACTACTTTTTTTTTGTGTTACTCTAGGACAAGCAATGATTTAACAGTAGGAGAGTTTGATTTGTCGTAATTCGAAGTAGCAGATTAAACTAGTTTTCGCACTTTAGGAGCTTGTACACAAACATTCTAGGTAAGTTTTAATTACATTTTCAAAAGTTTAGTTAAGTTAAATAGAGTGTGTAATTTGATTCTTTTATTGACCTTAGAGGCCGAATAAGGCTTAAAGGTGAGCTAATATACTTTGTGAGGGTGTAGGAGACCATTAGAAGGTGTGCTAACTAGATACTAGTCACTATGTTGCAACACGGAGCATTGGAAGTCGCAGCATAGGGAACAGAATAGAAGAATTCCAAGATTTTCTTCAATGTCGCGACATAGCCTGAGGATGTTGTGACATACCCTTAAAGGCATCCTGGCGATGAGCATACTACCCTCGATGTTGCAACACAGGAAGTGGTGTGTCCGACATCACCTCTAGACGAGAAATAATTACGAGCTAGTGGCGTTTTGGTCCGCACAATCAAATGTTAAGCACGAAGAGAACAGCTGACCTAGGGTTGAGGATGACGACCACCCTATGGTCTATAAATAGGCTCATTTAACACATGTTATAGACATATGTTATATTTTATAATTTTCTCTTTAGATCTAGTCTTTTAGTTTTCTTTTTTTCTTAGGTCTTTCAATTGGGTTTTAAGGAATAAATTTTCGTTAAAGTTGACTTGAAAGGCTCAATCGGTCCAAATAAAAGTTTGCCTAAATCATTTTTAAAATTTCATTCTTCCTAAGATTTCGCCTCAAGAAATTACTACGTCAATTCTAGAGACTTAAACTTTCATGCATGCTTAGCTTTCCTAAGGTATTAATAATTTTATGGTTCAATTTACACACTTTATTAAGAGTAATATTTATGCCATAATTCAACTAATATAGCAATTATTGAGATAATAGAACTTTATTTATACTAAATTTTAACATAATTAACAAAAATTCAAAATTTTGAACAAAATATAACTTAATTATAGGAAGAATGTATTCTAAAAAAATTCAATTATTGGTCCCCTACCTAAGATGAACAATGTCTCCATTGTTAAAAATGATAGAGAAAATGAAAATATAGAAGTGAATAGATATTTTACCCAAGAAAAGGAGGTGAGTCAAATTTGATTACTTAAATACCAAGCTTTTCGAGACAGATCCAATCTTAGACATGTACATATATATTGTCACACTTCTTATTTTGCAAATTGTTCAATTTTATAAATGATTTTAACCTTTTATTTTATTATACGAGAAATAGGCATATCCTAAAAGAACCTAAGCCTAAAAATTTAAAATATCCTAAGAAATAAAATAAAGTAATGACAAGATCCCCCATTTTTATTTATTTGCAGACTCCTTAGAATTCGACCTATTTTTGCTTCATCATCCTTGTTTTTGCTTGAATCGCCTCATTCTATCTTCGATATTAGAGTCAATGGTTCTAATATAAAATCTGGAAATTCAGGCACAAAAACAAACTGGTCATGAAATATTTTCGTAAAAGCGCCTTTATTTGAGTCATCCAGTATTTTTGAATATCTCCAATAAAATTTTTGTTGCCACTGCATATGCTGCATTATGCCCATCAAATTTGACAACTCATCATGAAGATCTAGGTGAGGCGAACGAGTTCTAAATGTTGAGTAATCCATGTCAGGTTTGGAAATTGGTTCAGTTGGCTCTGCCAAATCAGGAATTTCAACTGGCTATACTGGTTCTGTCTCGATAGGAATTTCTTTTTCTTCATGTTCATCGCTTGATTCAGATTGCTGTTGAAGACTAGAATTTCCTGCTGCTCAAACAAGGTCTCAATCTGTGATTGTGCCTTGGCTATACTCTATCTTCTTTACGTTTGTAAGAATTTTAGCTTTCAAGCACAAAACTATTATCGTAAAGGGAAAGTAGGCTGGATCAGAATGTCACAGTTTCAAATTTCTTTTAGAATGATCTTTCCCACATCAATTGTCTTCGTTGTCATAATTGAGTATAGAAAGAACATTCGTTCTACTAAAATCATAGCCTTATGTGAGATAGGCATAAGACTGAACCGAATAAAATAAAACCATACCTTCTCCATTGGTGTCAAATATTCTCATTGATAAGTGTGAGTCACATGCTTTGACAAAGTCCATTTAGAACCCAAAACTATAAGTTCTACTAGAATTTCTTACAATTTCTCAGCCTCAATATTTTCCATTAAGGAAGAATATTCGTTTTCTTCGAAATTAGGTCAATAAAAGAATTCATTGATAGTACTTTAGTTTATTAGTACATTGATTTCTCGGGCAGAGACTTCTGTTAATTTGCTTGAGGTCAAATTTGCATAAAATTCTCGGACTAACTCTTCATCTGCACTAGGTCTTTTCTCACAAAACACTCCCCAATTTAAAGCTTCAACAACTTGTAAAATGCTCGTCATGAAATCAGTGTAGTTGCTTTCTTTCAACGTAAAACCTTTCTTCGAAAGCATTTGTTGATTTTTGAAGATGATGTCGTATCTTGCTTTGGCTTGTTCAAAATGGAATTTGTTTTGTGATTCTTCAACTTTGGCAGAGGCACGAGTTCTTTTGCAAGGCATCATTTAATCTGAATATTACACAAGACAAAAAAAAACAATTTCCCAAAATTTAATTAGAAGTAAAATGAATTAACAATTCATAAAATTGAAAAGTTAAATAATTAAATCAAATTAAAATTTGGGGAAAAAATTTCTTACCACCTTTGTAAAAATTAATAAGAACTCATGAAAATAATATGAAAGGGAAATAAGGTGACGTTAGGCTAGGGTTGGAGGGAGATTTGATGCTACCTTAGGTGTTGGTGGAAGGTGTTGGTTTGGGTGTTTGAAGGTTGTTGAAGTGGTATGGTGCAAAGGGAACAAGCTCGCGTGTAGGTTGGTGTGTATGAGCTAGGGCGCACAAGGGCTAGAAGGCAGGTTGTAGCAGCGCACGAGGGAGCAGGGTGGAAGAAGTGGTTGCTGCGTGAGCAACGATGTGTGCAGCTAGCAGGGGAAGTGTAGAGCGTGCGAAGGGGCATGCACGAGCGATGGTGTGTGCAAGCTGAGTGAAGGGCTAGTGCACGTGCTAGGTGCTGGTTATACTTGCTGCATGTTGTGGGTGGTGGTAGTAGATGAGGGTTTCAGCACTAGGGAGGGTAGATGGTGATGGAGGCAAAGATGTATGGGGGTGTTTGATCAAACTCTAAGAAAAAAAATATTATATTCCTAATGCAATATAAAGACACTAAAAATTAATATATAATATATTATATATTATATATTATATATTATTTATTTTTATCTTATTTAATTAGAAATAAAAACTCTTAGGTAAAATAATGAACAATTCTAATTCTATACAAGGTTAATAACAATTAACATATAATATATAATATATGATAATATATTATTTGTTATTATCCTATTTATTAAAAATAAAAATAAAAACCTTTATTTTAACTGTTCTAAAATATTTATAAAAAGGCATCTAATTTTAATATTTACAAAAGGACAACTAATTATTGAAAATATTTCAATTAAGTACCGAACTTAAAGATAATTTTAAAATTAAATAGAAAACTAAAACTTGGATCAAAATCGACCCTTTTATTCAACAAAATTAATTTTCACTTAGGAAATATTTTCTGGAAAGATTATGTAAAAATTAATTCCTAGAAAAGATTGGAGGGGTCATAAGCGGTCCTGCTTAAGTTCCAATCTCCTAAACATAATTTATTTTAACATATTAATCCAGAAAATATAGCCGAAGTCATTTATTTGAAAAGAAGAATAAAAAAATTTAGGAACCTAATAAAATGAGCGAAGTTTTATCCTGTTCAATTTTATCCCTAAAGTAATGTTTCAAACGTTGAGCGTTTACTCCGAAATTACCTCTTTTACTGTGAAGTTTAACAACCCTGTAAGGGAAAATTTGATGAATAGTGAAAGGACCAGACCAACGTGATTTTAACTTACCTGGAAGGAACCTTAATTTGGAATTGAACAACAAGACTTGTTGACCTGCTTCAAATTCTCGAGCTCGAATGTGCTTGTCATGCCATCTTTTCAATCTCTCATTGAATAATCTGACATTTTCATATGAGAACATTCAGATTTCTTCTAACCCATTAAGTTGAAGCATCTGTTTCTCTTTAGCAAGCTTAAGATCCAAGTTGGGCTACTGGAGAACACAGTAAGCTTTATGTTCTAACTCTAAGGGCAAGTGACAAGCTTTCCTAAAAACCAATCGATAGGGAGGCATCCCTAAAGGTGTCTTGTATGTTGTCCTGTAGGCCCATAAGGCATCATCTAGTCTCTTGGACCAATCTCGTCGATTTTGACAAACAACCTTCTCGATTATGCCTTTTATCTCTTTATTCGCCAATTCATCTTTCCCATTTTTGTAGATAGTAAGTTGTGGCAACCTTGTGCTTCACTCCATGTCTATTAAGCAACCATGTCAACCATATGTTCACAAAATGGGAGCCCTCATCGTTGAAGATTGCCCTAGGAGTTCCAAACCTTGTGAACACATGTTTCTGCAAAAAACTTCATTACTACCCTGGCACCATTCATCGGAATGCCTCGGCCTCAACCCACTTAGATACGTAGTCTACTGCTACTAATATATAATTATAACCAAAAGAAGGAGAGAAAGGACCAAGAAAGTCAACACCCCAAACATCAAATAATTATACCTCAATAATGTTTGTTCGAGGCATCTCATTTTTATTTTTTTATGTTTCCAACCTTTTAGCATCAACCATAACTCTTTACGTAGGTATACACATCAGAGTTAGCCAAAAGAATCCGACTTGCAATACTTTAGCCACAGTGCGTGATCCTCCGAAGTGGCCTTCACTTGGAGCTGTATAGCAATGATATAACATTTCTTGTACCTCATTTTCTGCCACACATCTCCTAATCATTTGATCTGTGTATTGTTTGAATTAGTATGGATCTTCTCAGATGTAGTACTTCACATCATGAAATTTTTTTCCTTTGCTGATATGTCTTATTAAGCGACATCAAACCATAAGCTAAATAGTTAGCAAAATCAACAAACCAAAGGGTGTTATGGACGTGATTTACCTTAAGTATGTATTTGTCTGGGAATGTGTCCTGAATGGGTACAAGAAGAGAGGTTCCTTCTTGCGGATCTAATCTGATAACTAATCTGCTACAGGATTTTCTACCCTTTTTTATCTTGAATTTCTAGATCGAACTCTTGAAGTAGAAGTACCCATCAGATCAATCTCAGCTTAGCATCTTTCTTGGCAAGTAAGTATTTATTTACCGAATGATTCGTATAGACAGTCACTTTGGGACCTACAAGATAAGATTTAAACTTTTCAAAAACAAATACAATAGCAAGTAACTCTTTTTTTGTTACCGTATAGTTCAATTGAGCTCTTGTCAGCGTCCGACTTACGTAATAGATGGGATGAAAATCTTTGTTCCTTCGTTGGCCCATAACAACTATTACCGTGAAGTCACTTGCGCCACACATTAATTCAAATGGCAATTGTCAATCCAGTGTGACGATAATTGGTGCCAAAACTAGTCGATTCTTCAAATCATTAAAAGCTTTCAAACATTCTTCATCAAAGTTGAATATTGTATCCTTCTCTAACAATTTGCATAAATGTTTAGCAATTTTGGAGAAGTCTTTGTTAAATCTTTGATAGAATCTATCATGTCCCAAAAAAATCTTAACACCCTTTACAAATGTTGAAGGTGGGAGTTTTTCAATGACATCTGCATTTTCTTTATCTACCTTGATCCCTTATCTCGTTATTCGATGCCCCAAAACAATACATTCTCGTACCATGAAATGACAGTTTTCCCAGTTGAGTACAAGGTTTGTTTCTTCACACCGCCTCAGTACCTTGGCTAGATTGGCTAAGCAATTGCCGTAACGGTCTCCAAACACTAAAAACTAGTCCATAAAAATTTCCAAAAACTTTTTCGCCATGTTAGTAAAAATCACCATCATACATCTTTGAAATGTAGCATGTGCATTACATAAACAAAATGGCATGCGTCTAAAGGAAAACGTACTGTACGGGCATGTGAATGTTGTTTTGTGTTGGTCCTTCGGTGCTACCTTAATTTGGTTGTACCCTGAGTATCCATCGAGAAAATAGTATAGTCTCGCCTTGTAACAGCCTGTTTTCCAATAGTGTCAGAAATAGTGGTTTTGGGACCACAATTTCAATGTGCCAGTCCGTAAATATCAATTATTTAATATTCACAAATTCATTAGTGTCGTACTAAAATTTGGTTAAGAAATTTTAACGTTTATATAGTTAATTAAAGAAAAAAGGTTAAATCATAAAAGATGGAAAAGTTGCTTATTATTGATTTTCTTAACATAGTGGCCTAAATATTTAAAGTAGGAGGATTTAAGTTGTAATTAAACCATAACATTTTAAAATGGACGGTTATGGGCTATAAATGTTAAGTTTTACATGGTTTAATATTAAAGGGCAAAATGGTAAATAGTTAATTAAATCTAAAATTAAGGAAAAGAAAGGTGTCATCTTTCTCATTTGGATATTGATAGCTGAAACACCATTGAAATGCTAAGGAAGCTTTCGTCCTTGGCTTGGTTCACTTACATGGTAGGTATTTTTCACCCATTTTTCACGAATTTTATGTTTTTTAGATCGTTTTAGCTCTATCTAGCTAAATTGAGGGTTAATTTGTAAAACTGTTAAATGTTTTGAAAGGTTTCATTGATGATTTTGTGTTTTTTTGAAGTTTAATGGTGGATTACAACGCTTGAGTGTTAAATAGAAATGTTTTGTTAAGTGATTTTGTATGAATTTTAATTTTAGGGATTTAATCGAAAATAAATTAAAATAATGAAGGTTTTCTTGTGAAATTTTAGCATGTATGGATTGATTTAGTATAGTTAAGCATCACCTATATGAGTATATAGTTGAATTTGAAAATCATCTTATTTTGATTTTAGGGATTAAATCGAATAGAGTGTAAAAGTTTAGGACAATTGTGTAAAATTCTAAAAAGGGAAAACATATGCACTAAATTGAATATTATGGGAAATTGAAGCTGGTAGTTGAATTAAACTATTTTATAGATAAAAAACAAGTAGATAACTGAGGAAAGGAGAAAGTTTCTAAGTAGTCCCTGAAATTTCATTGTCTCTACAATTTAGCCCTGGTAAGTTCGTACGATTTAATTACATATTAAATTAAATATTATATTAACTATGAATTGAGATGTTGAATATTTTGACATAATTGATTTGAAATAAGTTGATGTGAGTCGAGAAAATACTTGATTTGAATATTGTTATTTATATCATTTTGAACCAATGAATGTAGGATAAGATATAATTGGCATGCTAATAGGTTTAAATGTGCACTGTACGGGTTTGATTGTGTTGAGAGAATGATTATTGATTCATTACTATTCATTGAATATACCGAAGTCCAACATTTGTTGCAGACTTTCGAGTATATTATAGTGATTCTGGTGTGTTATCGGGGAAGGATGTAAAGCCTTCGGGCATGACACTTGGTGCCTAGGTGTGTTTCGAAGGGATGTTAGCCTAAGGGTTAGGTGCTTGGTGCCAAGGTGTGTTATTGGTTGGTTATGCTCATTTGAGTGTTCTGGTGTGTTTTGGATGATTAACCGTGTATTCGGATCCGTTATATTGTTCATCGGGCAAACTTTAAATAGTTATATGATTTTCCTGATAAATTAACTTGAGTTGACATTAAATGATCTAGTATTATTAAAAAAATTACTCATTAAGTGTATTGATCTAAAGACTTATTTGTTTAATGGTTGTGTTTGACAGGACCATATTTTATAAAGTGTTAATGTGTGAATTGTATATATTTCTATGGTAAGTTTATCGTTTTAACCATTGAACTTACTAAGCTCTAGTAAAGCTTGCTTGTGTTATTTCTTCTGTTTCATTGTATATTACATTTTGTGGAAATCGAGTGATCGGATCAACTTGAAGAAACCACACTATCCAGATAATATTGGTAGTTTTTGAATGTTCACTTCTGGATTATATGGCATGTAAGAGGTATGCTAGCATATGTTTAGAAACTTACTTGATATGATATATTTTAGCTTAAAGTGAAGTTTTTTTCTATTTGCTTGTAAATTTGCTTTTGTATTTGTATAAGTAAGTTGCTTGTGAACTTGATTTAGCTATTTGGTATAAGACTCAATGAGGTAATTGATATATAGTATTATGGTTGTAAATGGTTTGGTTGTAATGGTAGCTTTGGCATGAGATTTTAGAAATGTTTGATTACTTTGAATCAAATTTAAATTAGTATAGAATGTGAGTTTGATTTGAATTTTGAATTATGGTGTTAAGGAGGGCATATTAGTTAGATTTATAAATGTTTGAATAGGTAATGTTAATGCCTTTTGTGTGATAGGAAAATTTGGCATGAAATGAACTTGAAAAGATGAGATTTTACCATTTTAAAGATAAGTATTGATGCTTTGGCAATTGGTATTGATACTTAACCATATGAGCAGTTTTAAAACAAATAGAATGTCAAATTGGTATCGATTTTCATTTGAGTATTGATACTTTTTAATAAAGTATCAATACCTAAAATAATTATCGATACCATTGTTTTGCAAAAGAAAACAGTATTCAATTTTGGTATCATTTGTCAAAAAGGTATCGATTTAGTATCGATACCAACTATGGATTTTTCACCAGTAATTTTAAAACTTTAAATTTTTGTAAAATAAACCTATTTTGAACTTGGATTTCACAATTAGGTCCTTGTAGAGTTCAAATTCTTAAAATGTTCAATTATGTGTGATTTACTTTATAAATTTAAAATACTTTTTTTAATAAGTATTTGTTGATTTAGTGAATTTAGTTGTAACATCTCTTTACTTCGGTCTGGTGATCGGGTCAGGTAAGGGGTGTTACATGCTTCGCGAGTCTATCCAGCATTTGATCCAAGAATAGTAAAGGAAAGTGATCTTTCCTAGTCGCCTTTGTCAATTTCCGATAATCTATGCAAATTCCTCATCACATAACTGTTCTGGTTGGTATTAACTCATTGTTTTTGTTCTCCACTACCGTAATGCCTCATTTCTTTGGCACGCGTTGGACCGAAGTTACCCATGAATTATCTAAGATGGGGTAAATTATACTCACAATTAACCACTTAATGATTTCTATCTTTACCATGTCCTTCATAATAGGGTTCAGTCTCCGTTGTCCATCAATCATTCCATTCTCACCACCTTCTAGGATGATCTTGTGCATGCACACGGATGGACTAATATCACGAATATCGACTATGTTCTATTTGATAGCCTTCTTAAATTGTTTCAGTATTAAAATAAGTTTCTCTTCCTACTCTTTTGTAAACTCTGCTGGAAATAATCATAGGCAAAGTATAAGCGTTACCTAAATAAACATATTTTAACTGCGAGGGAATATCCTTAAGTTCTAATTTAGATGGTTCTTCGATCGATGCTTTTGGTTGAACATAATCTCTGCTCTCTAATTCCAAAGATTCAAAGCGGGATTGTGGATTAAATCCCCTTTGGTCAGCTTTTACCAAAGCTAAATATTCCTCCCCCTCCTCATCACTTGGAGGGTTTGATGTCAAGATTTGTTCCAATGGGTCCTCAACAAAGTCAAGTCCTCATACTATGGTTAAATCTTCTAACTCAGTTACTACAGACCAATCATCAACTGTGTTAGGAAATCGCATAGACTTAAAAACATTGAACGTTGCCTGGTCGTCCGGAACACACATGGTAAGCCCGCCCTTTTGCACATCAATAAGGGTCCTTTTAATTGCTAGGAAAGACCATTCTAAGATGATTGGCACGTCATTATCTGCTTTAAAGTCTAAAACAACAAAGTCAACAGGAAAATTAAATTTTTCGACACGTACCAATACATCATTGATTTTTCCTTCTAAATGTGCTAATGATCAATTTTGCTAATTGAAGTGTAATCGTAGTTGGTCTAACTTCCCCTATCCCTAATTTTTGAAATATGGACATGGGCATCAAGTTGATGCTCGCACTCAAGTCACATACTGCCTTACCACAATGAGTTACTCCAATGTTGCAAGGTATGTTGAAACATCCAGGGTCCTTCATCTTTGGGGGTATTTTATCTTATAAATATGTGTTGCATTCCTTCGTTAAAGCTACTGTCTCAAATTCTCCAAGTTTTCATTTCTTGAAAAAAAATATCTGATAGGGGGTTGCGCAGACCAAGATCAAGTTGCCAAGTCACGGGAAAATCCTACGAAAACTATTGACACTTAGATCTGAAACGAAAACAGAAAATTAAACTTTAAAGACCAAGAAAACCAAATTGAAAAAGAATGATACTTGGGCGGGAAGAAAGGATGAATAAATAACGTTTCTTGATGCCAAAGAATGTTGCAAAACAGATCCTTGAAGCTTGGAATGGCTGGAAACGCAACAAGAACAATTAAACCAAGTTAATCAACAATTCGACAAAAACAAAAATAATTAAAAAAGAACATACAGCAAAAAAAGATGGATAAAGTCCTAAGAAGCCTTGAAATCAAGAAAGATTTCACAACTCCCTTCAAACGGCTCTAATCTTCCCTCCAATGTAAAAACACGGCAAGAAGAAGGTTAAAGATGGCTCCCACAATTAAAAAGATTGTTAAAACTACTTCTAAAGAAAACTCAAGAGAGAATTCTTGGAGAAACTAAAAGAGAGTTTTCACTCCACAAAAAAAATCTGAATTCAATATATATCTATAAGGGTGGCCGGCCAAGCCATATATATAGGCCTTCTAACTACTTTCCTATCCTTACTAGGAAAACTAAAAAAAAACCCTAATTGTTGCCTTTCAAGGGAATTTCGTCTAAGGCCTTTAAATGGGCCTCTTGGACAGAATTCTAACATAGAAATTTATTCATAAAGTCTAAAAATTAAAACTAAGTATATAAAGAATTAAAATTTTACAAATTGGGCCACTTTGACAATTTGGCCTGATTTTCAACTAAGTCTAATTTAAACTTCTTGGTTGGGCTTGGAACATCTTATTGGGTCGTATCTTCAAGAACTTGGGCTTGTAATTCGTTCTCTTCGAAAATTGGTTCGTTGATGCTCGTAACTGATATCCAATGCACCTTAGCTGCAAGATTCAGTTTCTTGGACCAAGATTTCCAAGATTTGAAATCTTGATTTTCTTGTTTCTTGAAATCGCTCAAAACAGCAAAATTGGACCAAGATTCGGTTTCTTGATTTTCTTGAAAACAAGAAAGTGAATCTTGATTTTATTTTTCCTCTATATACGCATCTAAGGCCTTGCTAATGAAGTCTTGAATGGTTCCATTTAGTTTCATATGCATTTGCCTGGCTTTTGACCTCGTTATTGGGCATTGTGGTAATTTGAGCCCATCATGTTCTTGAGCTTGAGTTGGGCCTTTGTGACTCGTATCATTCCCCCCTTCCTCAAAAAGATTCATCCTCGAATCTGAAAAATCAACGACTTGACCAATTCTAGACATCTTTTTTTTTTTGGAATACCTGCAAAACAAACACTCAACACTCAAAAATTAACAAACCTCACCGTTAATCACTCAAAAAGGAAAATCAAATTCTCAAAGAGGTAGAATTCAGTCTTGTGAGCTCTTTAGTAGATTCTATATCAATCAATTAGAAAGTGTATGAATTGTAACTATCAAAAAATCTTCATTGCACTAGGAGTCCTTAAAGTGACGAGACATCAATTAATTTGTGTCGCACCGAGGAAGAATTGTGCACACTTTTAAATCCTACTAACACAAGAAACAAGAAGGTGTTAGATAGTGTAAAGGAAGAATAAAAGCAAAACAAATGAACACCTACAGCTAAGAATCAATAAAAATTGCTCACACCCGAAAACGCGAAAAAAACTGCGGAGTAACTTGACAACTTCGTTCGAGGTGTTCCCGATCTCATAAAACCACGAAATTTAAACTGGAATATCCTTAAATATTGTATATTTGATCTGGAAAGTTTCGGAACTAAAGTCAACCCACTGAATATTTTTTTAATTTTTATTTGATTTCGTCTTTTTCTATTTTTTTTGACTTTTTCTACTGATTTATTTTATGGGAGATATTTTTTAATATTCTATCACAGTTCCACAAATATGCATATAAAATTTCAGACCAATTGGATAACGTTTACCCACTCAAATGAATTCTTTTTCAAAAAAATTTCTGGGTAAAAACTGCTATATGCTGTTTTTTTTAAAGGAAATCAGTTTAGAAATCAACCAATAACACCCAAAACACCCAAAATATGATAGCAAATGATAGGGGGTTGCGCGCGGACCAAGATCGAGTTGCCAAGTCACGGGAAAATCCTACGAAAACTATCGACACTTAGATCTGAAACGAAAATAGAAAACAGAAAATTAAACTTAAAAGACCAAGAAAACCAAATTGAAAAAGAATGATACTTGGGTGGCAAGAAAGGATGAATAAAGAACGTTTCTTGATGCCAAAGAATGTTGCAAAATAGATCCTTGAAGCTTGGAATGGCTGGAAACGCAACAAGAACAATTAAACCAAGTTAATCAACAATTAAACAAAAACAAAAATAATTAAAAAAGAACAAACAGCAAAAAAATATGGATAAAGTCCTAAGAAGCCTTGAAATCAAGAAAGATTTCACAACTCCCTTCAAACGGCTCTAATCTTCCCTCCAATGTAAAAACATGGCAAGAAGAAGGTTGAAGATGGCTCCCACAATAAAAAAAGATTGTTAAAACTACTTCTAAAGAAAACTCAAGAGAGAATTCTTGGAGAAACTCAAAGAGAGTTTTCACTCCACAAAAAAAATCTGAATTCAATATATATCTATAAGGGTGGCCGGCCAAGCCATATATATAGGCCTCCTAACTACTTTCCTATCCCTACTAGGAAAACTAAAAAAAAACCCTAATTGTTGCCTTTCAAGGGAATTTCATCAAAGGCCTTTAAATGGGCCTCTTGGACAGAATTCTAACATAGAAATTTATTCATAAAGTATAAAAATTAAAAATAAGTATTTAAAGAATTAAAATTTTACAAATTGGGCCACTTTGACAATTTGGCCTGATTTTCAACTAAGTCTAATTTAAACTTCTTGGTTGGGCTTGGAACATCTAATTGGGTCGTATCTTCAAGAACTTGGGCTTGTAATTCGTTCTCTCCGGAAATTGGTTCGTTGATGCTCGTAACTGAGATCCAATGCACCTTACCTGCAATATTCAGTTTCTTGGACCAAGATTTCTAAGATTTGAAATCTTGATTTTCTTGATTCTTGAAATCGCTCAAAACAGCAAAATTGGACCAAGATTCGGTTTCTTGATTTTATTGAAAACAAGAAAGTGAACCTTGATTTTCTTTTCCCTTTGTATATGCATCTAAGGCCTTGCTAATGAAGTCTTGAACGGTTCCATTTAGTTTCATACGCATCTGCTTGGCCTTTGACCTCGTTATTGGGCCTTGTGGTAATTTGAGCCCATCACGTTCTTGAGCTTAAGTTGGGCCTTTGTGACTCGTATCAATATCCTTAATGAATTTGACATAGTTTGGAATCTGCTCAAGAGCTTCTACCAATAGGATGTTGATGTGAAGTTGCTTGAGTACGTCTAGGAACTTTTTGAACTGAACTTCATATTTCTACTTTTAAAGTCTTTAAATGTAGGATGGTGGATGATTTTTAACTTAAACTGGGCACTTCATCTGTTGTGGCACTTCTGCATCTAACAGAGGTGTTAGTTTATCATAATTAACTGGCTCAGAAGTTAACTTATCAAATTTTGCAAATTTTGACTCTGGTGAAGCTAGATTTTCAACACTTGGTTGAACTTCCACTTTATCTCGAGCAGCAATTGGCTCTTCCTCAACTTCAACCATGTTGGGCTCTAACATCTTTTCGCTCCTTAAATTCAATGCTTTATAGTGTTCTTTCCTTGGATTTCTTGGATTCTCTGTATCACTAGGCAAAGCAACTTGTGGTCAGTTCCTAAGTTCAGTTGCAAGCTAGCCCATTTGGTTTTTCAGGTTTTTCGATGTCGTTGTTTGGCTTTGGATTAAGGCATCATTTTTCGCTAGGTATGCCTTCAATAAGTTTTCTAAGCCATTGGCAGGTTCAACTTTAGTTGATTTCTAAATTTTTTGGGTAAATACAAGTGGTTGGGTTGATCTTGGTTAGGCATAAGTGTTACTGGGTCCAGCCCCTTGGTTAATCCAAGAGAAATCGGGTGGTTTTGCCGCGATGGGTTATACAAATTGGATTGCAGTCCTTTCCTTCCTTGATTCTAGTTTTGGTTCTGGTTTACAATGTAATAAACATATTCTTGGTTTGATGGGCATTCTTCAAACAAGTTTCCTTCCCCACAATAAACATAGGCTATATTTTCGAATTGATTCAATGGTTGAGCTGCAAAATCAATAAACCCATTAGTAGTAAAAATTTTAAGCATTGAGGATATCAAAGATACCTAAGATGCAGGTGAAGTGAGAGTGGCCACTTCATGTACTCCCGCGACTCGTCTTGAAGTTGCTTGATTGATTGGAAACTAGTAATTATTGTTGGCAATTCTCTCAATGATTTTATAAGCCTTATTATGAGACTTAGAAAGGAGAGCACCATTGGCAGAAATGTCTACAACCATCCTCATGTGAGTATTGAGACCATTGTAGAATGTCTCTAACTGGATGCAATACGGGATTCCGTAATGAAGGCACTTTCGTAGCAAAATTTTAAATCATTCCAACGCCTCATACAAGGACTCGCATCCATCTTTTGGAAAGTAATGATTTCATTTCGCCACTTAACATTCTTACTATGTGGGAAATATATCATAAGGAAGCGTTCTGCTAACTCTTTTCATGTAGTGATGGAATCTGGTGGCAATAAGTTCAACCAGGCTTGAGCTTTGTCCCTTAGTGAGTATGGGAACAACTTTAATCATAGTGCATCTTCAGGTACTATAATTAACTTGAAGGAATCACTCACCTCCATAAACAATCTGAGGTGAAGGTGAGGATCTTCAGTAGGCATTTAAATGAATTGGCCCACTATCTGAAGCATCTGGAACATGATAGGTTTTAGCTCGAATTGTCGTGCCTTAGTTTCGGGTCCCCTAATACCTAGATTAAGCTCATGAAACAATGACGCGACATACTGTCTTAGAGCTCTATCCCTATCATCAAAAATAAGTATAGGATTTTGAGCATGATTTGCTCCATTTCCTTTATTTTGATTTTTGAAGTTCATCTATTCGGTCCTTCTCTGAGCTGTTTGTCTTCTTCTTTGTCAAAAAGTCCTTTCAATTTCAAGATCTACGATGAGTAAGTCGATAATTTGATCAATAGTCATAAACACCTGAAAAAATCACAAAAAAGAATTAAATTAAAGTTAAATATAAAAATAGACCAGAATGCAAAATTAACAATTTCACAAATAATGTCTTTTAAAATAGTCCTCGGTAACGGCCCCACAAACTTGGAATGACGAAATTGTACAAGTGTACCAATTGAAACAAGTAGTAAAGTGAAAAGTGATGTCGAGTTATTGTACCCATAGGGACTATGAAAGAGAATATTTATGAAATGCAAATTTAAACAATTTGGTGATGGAAAATATGTTGGTTTGAAGTGGTGATATAAAAAACTAAAAAATTAACTAAGTGTTAACTAAGAAAATGAAAAGTAAAATTCCAATGCACGATTTCTAAAAATGAGTTTAATCAATATGACATATATGTGTTAGATTAATTTTATTCTTTAACTTAGAATTATTAAAATTGTATTAATGTTGTTACAAATAATTTCACGGTAACTCGATACCTTGCTAACTAATGCACATACTTACCTACTAAAACACAATACTCTCTTGACCATATCTCTATGTCAATTCAAACAATTAATCAAATTTTAATAAGCAAGTAAAAGATTAAGTTATGCAAGGCTAATGTATTATTTAATACCTTCGCTAATTTAACCTCACTACTTTAGAAGATTAAACATACACCAATTAAATATTGTGTCCATTAATTAAAATTTCAATTCGTTTAAATAATTAATCCAATTGTTACCTTACAGTTAAAATGCAAGTATAACATAAGCATGGTTTCATTTAATTGAACAATTTATTGATACCTAATAACAACACAAACACATTTTTAATAATCTTAAGCAGACAGAATGCAGTTACCCTAACAAGAAAGGAATTTAAGTCATTTTAATTAATTGAAGAACAACAACACAAATATTCATGTTCATGATCAAAACAAAACTAAGACAAAGATTAAGAGAAAGGAACTAGAAAAACAAATCTCGGTGGTTTTGCAAAGCATGACTAGTGCGCTCCTCTCTTCTCTACTCGTTCTGTTGATCCAAGGCCTTTATGAACACTTGGTTGCTACTACTCCAGGAGGCATGCAATCTCTTTTTCAAGAGGGGAAATCAGCAAAGGAAGGAAGAATTTTGGAAAGCAACTAGAAAGGAAAAATGTGTGAGAGAGAGATGTGTGAAGTGAGGGATGTGAGGGATGAAAAATGATGAAATGATGGGGACTTTTTATAGGTGGGGATGGCTACTAAAAATAAAATTCATTCCTCTCCCTTGGCCTGCCATGCATGGTAGGAGGGATGGTGTAGCTAAAAATAGCAAGCTCGAAAAAGGGAGGGGTTTGAACGGCATTAAGGACAAGTAAGAGGGCTGATTTGAAATTATAAAAAATGGATAAAATAAGCTTATTGGGTAAGCTACATGGGATGGCTTGGGCTACCAATTTTCTTAGTGGATCAGTCCTCGTCATTTCGCACAACTAGACCCCTTTTTCGTCATCAGGTTTGTAAGTAATTTTAACCCAATTTGTGTTGTATCAGAATTAATTATAAAATATGTTCAATAATTATCATTGGATTGTCCATAGCTAGGAAAACAATTAGCCAAACTCTTGGGTCACTTGATGCAAAAATTACCTCAACGTTCCAATCTTCCCAAGGTGACTACCGAGCCGATTTTTCACCCTTTGTGTAAAGCTATCAAAAATAAATCAAATTTGTGTAAATTTATTATAAAAATAATTAAAATTCAATAGGTTCATGATTTGAATAAAAAATAATTATTTTATAATTAAAATATGAATTTTTCCAAAAACTACTAAGAAGCTGCCTGAATTAGAGCTAAAAAGGGGCAAAAAAAGTTTATATTTTTGTGTTTCCAGTTCTCGTACGAGTTTGATGTTTTACTACTATATAACTTAATTGTCTGATTTAGTCCAAGAGTCATTTTTTCTTTTGCAAGTTGGTGTGTTTCCTTGAGGATAAGCAAAGAGATAAGTGTGGGAAAGTTTGATCTGCCACAAATTGATGTGGCAAATTATCGGTATACTTAAGAAGCTTATTTTCGAGCAAAATAGCATATTTAGCATAGTTTTTAGTAATTTTTAGTTTTTAAGTTAATAACTGAAAATTTCACATTTTTGCTTATTTTGTGACCCAATTTGGCCAATAGGGTGATTAGGGGGGCCAAATGTGTAATTGAGTGGTGTAGGGACATGTTGGAGGTTGAAAACAAGTAGAATGGCCCCAAAAGAAAGGGTATCGTGATATCCACACCTTGGAATCACAATACTTTTAGAAGATTGGAGACACCCTTCAGTGGTATCATGATATCTACTTTCAATATTACAATATCCACCATTCCAAGAAGACCCCAAGGCTCGACACTACCCGAGGTATCGTAATATCCTTTTCTGGAAATCGCGAAACCAATATCGTCAAAAGGACAAAATTTGAGAAAAAAAGGTAGACTTTGTCCATCCAATCCACCAATAACCCAAGTCCCATGTAAGGACAATTTTGGCAACGAAAATTCATTAGCTTTCAACCTAAAACAGCCAAAATTGGCTGAGGAGGAGAGAGATACACATTAGCTTAGTTTTAGTCTTATTTTTCTTTTAGCGCCCTAAAATTTTGAGAATTTAATTGTGCGATTCTGTAGTATTTAATTTCTGTATCTGTAGTTTTGTGCTCTGCTTTTGTGTTTAAGGTCTGGAGTTTGAGTCACATCGTTAAAAGCTTTATTATTTTAAAAACAATCTTAAACAAATTTACACTAACCTAAGATGTAACACATGAAGTAAGTATCCAAAACACACCTATTACATTTCATGCCATCAAGTTAAATCCACTATATATCAATTTCAATATCACATTCAAATCTCTAAATCAAGCTATGATCAACCACATTATTGGCCACAAACAATCAACTTATAAACAAGTATAAAATATGCCACTTAAAATGAACACTTATACACAAATTCCAAGATACTCCTATTACATGCCACATATCCTAAAGTAAATGTTTTCAAAGACTACCGAAGATAGCTGGCTAATGTGATCTTCCACTTGATCCAATTGCCCAGTTTCGCAAAACAAGATCTACAAGAAATCAAGAAAAACAACACGAGTAAGCTTTTACGAGCTTAGTAAGCTCATAGGTTGAAACTTTATAACTTACCGTATAACCACAATTTTATAATTAACAAAATCAATAGCTAACATTGACCCTATCCATCACAACCATTCAACAAGTGAGTTTCACAAATACAAGTCATTTAATCACCTAATTTATACAATATCAACCGTTAACAAGTCATGATAAAGTATCAGAAACCATAAACACATATACAAGTATTTCACAAGAAATCATAACAAAATATTAGTTACCTATAATTATTAATCATTTAAACATTAAAAATTTGACTTGATAAATGGTATAACAGATACGGATACACAATTATCCATCCAGAACACACCAGAACGCTTAAACGAGCTATCCATCCAATAACACACCTCGGCACTATATGTTAAGTCCGCAGGCTAACATCCCTCTGGAACCCACCTTGGCACTGAGTGCCAAGCCCGAAGTGTAACAACCCTAACCCTTATTAGTTGCTAGAAAAGGGTTTCAGAGCATTATCAGACTTTACGAATTAAATATGAATATTTTATAACATTTAATATACATATCAGAAACCAATCATAAAACACTCATATTGTCTCTTGTATGAGCCCTCGAGGCTTAAAATACGCATTAAAAGTAAATCGAGACTAAACTGAAAACTCAAAGAATTTTTCCCAAATTTTTTAAAATTTGACTTAGGTGCAGGGAACACACACGGCCAAGAGACACGCCCGTGTCTTAGGCCATGTGGGAATTCGATGTGAGGCACACATCCGTGTCCTAGCCTGTGTCCATACCTGTATAACTCTCTGACTTGGGTCACACGGCCAAGCCAGACGCCCGTGTGCTAGGCCATGTGATATGAAATTAAGGTGCAGGGGTTACACAGCCAAGCCACAGGCCCGTGTGCTAGGTCGTGTGTAAAAACCTGAGTATTATGTTTCTCGATTTTAAAGATGCAAGGGACACACGGCCAGACCACAGGCCTATGTGCTAGGCCGTGTGTCACACACGGCTGAGACACACGCCCATGTCTCTATCCATGTGGATGAAAATAAGCCATTTTTTAGCCACTTTTCTCACCTAATCCTGGTATCAACCTAGGCACAACCATTTACACATTCACAAACAACAACAAGACCTTCAATTCAAGCTAAAACCAAGTTTTATACCTAACATATTATAACATATATTCTAATATCCAATCTTACAAAATTAACCATATACACATATATGCACATCTTACTAAATTCTCTAGCTCAAACCATGCCTCAATATGCCTATTGATTAACCATCATTTAAAAATTTCAAACACACCTCATATATGATTAATCCATACTTATATAAGTTGATTAGATATATAAACAAAGTATAACTCATAACATATACACAAACCAACTCTACTTAAAACTAATCCAACCCTATACATGTCATATCAACCTTAGTACATGTTGCAAAAGCAACCGGATTAAGTTGGATAGTGTGGCTTCATGTGTTGATCCGATCTCCCGACCTCAATTTAATCTACAAGAACATTAAACAACACAAGTAAGCTTAATGAAGCTTAGTAAGTTCGATGGCTTTAAACACAAATATTACCAAACCTACTATAACACATCAATTTAAATAAATTCATTCAATGTAATTTCCCTGTCAATCATAACTTCAATTGATGAATGTACTTAGTTCATATTAATTGCAATAATAACAATAAGTCTCCCAATAGTAATTTCATAATTTCACTTACCAATCCTTACCGAATTAGAGAATGACTTACGGACATGAGTACATCGTATTCAGAAGCCCGAAAGCTACACAGAAGCACATAAGTGCTAAACAGAAACCCATAAGGGTTGAACGGAGGCTCATAAGAGCTGAACGGAAACCCATAAGGGTTAAATAGAAGCTCAAAAGAGCTAAACGGAAACCCATTAGGGTTGAACAAAAACTCATATGAGTTAACAGAAGCTCATGAGAGCTAAACGGAAATTAAACACAAAAGTTCGCAACAAATTCTGAACCTCGATTTACTTGGGTAATTTGCCGTCAATTCATCCTTTACATTCTTTCACCACTGAACGATTGCACTCAATCTCGCGTTCCATTCATTTTGAGTATTTAATTCGAATCCATAATTTTAATAATATTTTACTTTCAACAATAGGTATAAATAAATACATAATATCATTCATGAATTTATTATATAAACATTAAATTTTAACCATACGAACTTACTTGGGTTAAATTGTAAGATTTGTAGTAGTTTAGGGACTATTCTGTTAATTTCCCTTTTCACGTTTGTCTACAATTCTTGATCTAAAATATAAAATTATCCATTCATTAGCATATATTTCAATTCACTTCACAATTAATACCCTCAATTTTTGAAATTACACAATTACCCTAATTTTACAACTTTTCAATTTAGTCCCTTACTAATTAGTCTACCAAATAAGCTATTTTTCTCAATTAATAGTTTATCTAAATATTCTAGCTATTATACAGCTCTTGATATTAAAATTCCAATACCAAACCCTAATATTTAATCTTTTCTCAATTTGATCCTAGAATCAATATCTATCAAATTTACTTTATAAAATATCATTTAACAAAATTAAAGCTCTAAATCCATGTTATTTCATCAAAAACATTCAACATTAATCAATGATAACCTTCAAATTTTCCAATAAAATCAAAAACTAATGAAATAGATAGTTCGGCCTAATTGTAAAAGTCTTAAAAACACAAAAATTTCAAGAAAAGATCCAGAATTGAACTCACATGAAGCAAAAATATGAAAAACCAGCTTTTGGGGACCTCCTATGGCATTTTGGGCTGAGAATTATGAAGAATTGTCTTGATTTCTTTTAAATCACATTTTTATCTAATTTAAATTTTATTTTATTTCCCATTTTACCCCTTAATCACCTAATTTCATTGTTTTTTTCTGCTTATGCCGCCTCAAACTTCTCATGTTTGTCTAATTGTCTTTTTAGTCCTCCCTTTTTCACCACTTAGGCTATTAATCATTATTTCTTTAATTAGCAAGTTTTGCACCTTTTTCATTTTAGTCCTCTTTAATTAATTAATTATCAAAACGTTAAAAGTTTCTAACAAAACTTTTATACTACCTTAATGACACTCTTTAAATATTTATAAAAATATTTACGGCTCGGTTTATAAAATCGAGGTCTCAATACCTCATTTTTTAAACCATTTAACCTAATAAATAATAAAATTCTCCTAAAACCACATTTGGGTCGTAAGTACTAAATAATAAAATTTACGAGCTCACTCGTTGGATTTGGTGGTCTCGAACCACTATTTCTGACATCATTGAAAATCGAGCTGTTAGAACTCTCCCCCTTTAGGAAATCTTGTCCTCAAAATTTGTTACTTGGGAATAGGTTCGGATATTGTGATCTCATTAATTCTTCTATTTCTCAGGTAGCCTCCTCCAAACTATGATGATGCCACAACACTTTAACTAACGATACTCGTTTATTCTGTAATTTTTTAACCTCTCGAGCTAAAATTCTTATCGGTTCTTTCGAATACATCATGTTTGGTTGCAACTCAATCTCACTGTGAGGAATTACATGCGAAGGATCAGATCTGTACTGTCTCAGCATCGATACATGGAACACGTTATGAATTTTCTCAAGTTCTAGGGGCAAAGCTAATCGATAAGCCACATGGCCAACTATTTCAATAATCTCATACAGTCTGATAAATCTTGGGCTCATTTTTCTTTTCCTACCAAACCGCAATATTTTTTTCCATGGTGAAACTTTTAGGAATACTAGGTCTCCCACTGCGAATTCTATATCTCTTCTTTTCAAATCTGCATATGATTTTTAACAATCAGAAGCAACTTTCAAACTGTCCCGGATAATCTAAACTTTATCTTTAGTTTCCCAGATCAAGTCAACTCCTACTAGTTTGGGTTCACTCAATTTGGACCAATACAATGGCATCTTACATTTCCTCCCGTAAAGAGCTTTAAATGGTGTCATTTTGATACTGGATTGATAACTTTTATTATATGCAAATTCGGCCAACGATAAATATTTTTTCCCAGCTACCTTCAAACTCGAGTATAAAACATTTCAACATATCATCCAGAATTTAAATCACTCATTCTGATTGTCCGTTAGTCTGAGGATGAAATGATGTGCTCAAATTTAACTTAGTGCCCAGAGCTTCTTGTAGTTTACTCCAAAATCTTGATGTGAATCTCGGATCTCGATCAGAAATATTGGATATCAGAACCCCATGTAACCTTACAATATCTGCTATATACAATTCCACTAACTTCTCAAGTGAAAAGTCTATTCTGACTGGGATAAAATGTGCCGACTTAGTCAATCTATCAACAATCACCCAGATCGAATCTTTGTCTCTCAGAGTCACAGGTAATCCTAATACAAAATCCATCGTGACATGCTCCCATTTCCATTCAGGTATAATGACAGGTTGTAATAAACCCGTTGGTACCTGATGTTCTGCTTTCACTTGTTGACATATCAAACACTTAGCTACAAACTCACAAATTTCTCGTTTCATACTCGGCCACCAATATAGTCGTTTTAAATCACAATACATCTTCGTACTACCCAGATGAATGGAGTACATACTGCTGTGACCTTCAAAAGGAATGCTATTTTTCAAATCTAAATTATTTGGAACACAAATTCTATTGCGAAAACATAACATACCGCTATCATTAATGCTATACTCTGAACTCAGATTATCCTGAACCTTCTGTCATTTCAGCACCAATTTCGGATATCATTTTGCAACTCCTGAATCCGTTGAAAGAACAAAGGTTTCGTTCTCAACTCTGCTAATATAGAACCATCCTCATTAAGAGTTAATTGAGCGTTCATCGCTCAAAGTGCAAACAAAGACGACTTTCGACTAAATGCATCCGCAACCACATTAGCCTTTCTCGGATGGTAGTCAATAACTAGATATAATCTTTCAATAATTCTAACTACCATCTTTGTCTCAAATTCAGCTCTTTCTAGGTCATCAAGTATTTCAAAATTTTGTGATCCGGTTGAAACATCTACTGATTACCCCAAAAATCACGGTTTCCAATTAACAAAGAAGTAGAGAATATTTAATCTTATGAAAAACTAAAGCGTAAAATGGAAAAAAGAAAACCATCCTTATGTCCCCTTCTTACTATATATATATAGCCAGTACCTCTTATTGGATCTTGACAAGTGTCAAATGCATAAAGAAATTGTCCCTTGAATGTCCTACAAAAATCAAAGAAAATATAAAAGAAAATCCGATATCGATGCTATTTGACCAGTCAATCCATTTAGTTGACTCCCAACCAATCACGTTACAAAATCCATCTTGCACCTCATTCGAGCAAACCGGTGAACCATACCTATGGCGGTAACTCGTATATGGCGTGGCCTTAAAGACATTTTAGTCCCTTATAGCTTTAACATATACTTAGTAGGCGCGTCATGCTTAACCAAAACTCTAAGGTGTACTCTTCCCTTGTTGTACTATTTCTTCAATTGAAGAATACTACGAGAATAAATCCTTAGATACTTCTACGACATATACTTTAACCCAAACTTTAGTTCACCAAAAGCCTGTAACTTGGCGGACCATACTACTATAATACGCCAAACAAATAGCTTTACATCTATACGCCTTCTTCTCAGACTCACCAAATTTGGGGTGTGACAATCCAATCCACAATCCTTGCCTCTGCAATGTTAGTTTGTTTCCAACATTACTTATTTTTGGCATGTACTTAATAGGTTAGGTTTCATGGTAGTTGAATGATGTTATAATCAAAAGTTATAAATTATATTCTAGTAGTATATATATTTATATGGTTAATATGCATATATATAAGTGTATGCAAATTATAATCCTCGTTATTTGATAAATGTGTGAGACAGGTAATGGTGTTTTAATTGAAATGTGTATATGACCATAATAGATGGTGGAATTGTTGTATGTTACGGGGTGTATATAGATAAATGAAACTTAGATTCATTTTCTTTTCTTTGTTTAAAAGAAATGTATATTTGTTTGATTTTATCATGCACATTGTATATTTTAATTGTGAATTGATCGTGGTTGCTCCGACAACGAATGTGACACATTGTAGTTCGGACCCAACGATTGAGTCGAGTATCGGGTGTTACAACATAGACTCATGGAATATTTTAACCGTTATACTATAAAACATTTATTATTAATATATTCATAATTGTAATAAATATTTATTATTAAAATATAAATATTGAATATTTTCAATAATATATGAAGAATATTATTTCAAATTATTATTTTAAAATTTATTATTAAAATAAAATTGAAATATTAAATAAATTATTAAAATAATAAATTATATTAATAATTTATTATATGATTAGATATAGATAATTAAATATGTATGTTTAATAATATTAAAATTAATATTTTATTTCAATATTTTATTAAATTTAAATATTTTTAAAATAAAAATAAAAATAAAATATATTATTAATATAATAATATTAAGCTTGACTTAAGTTAATTTTTATATAAAAATAAAATCACCTATAAAGAAGCTCTTTTTTGGAAAATGACTTGCGCTTTTAAAAAAGGTAAGTCATTTTACACGAAAAAGGGCTTATCTTCCATTGATCTGTAAGTCATTTTTCGTTAACCAAGTTGTTTTGCATGAAACAAACATAGAAAAATGTATAAAACATTTTCCGGAAGCCATTTTCAATGAAACAAATGGAGCTTAAGTTTCATTACTCAACGTATGGATGTGTTTGTTTCCATGCCCATACGTCGATCAGATGGCTTGATAGTTTCTGTGTTTCTTGAAGCATCCAAAGCTCAGTAACTCAGTTGGGACCATGTTTGTGTTCTTTTGTTTATAAATTCCTAATGACATGTCCCTAGGTTAAATTATGGTTAATATGCTATTTTGCCTATTTTGGTGCACTTGATTATATTTAGGTTTTATAAGGGTCTTATTATTAAGTTTTGAATCTTGATCATGTTGAATGTAATATGTTCATAGGTATATAACCTTTGATATGTTTATGTTTCGATGTAATGCATTGAATAGTATGAATTCATGTGTTAGATGTGTTTAGGGAGGTAAATTTGATGAATGATGAATAGGTATCATGTTGGTATAAGTTAGAATGTGTTGGTTACCTTTTGAATGACTTAGGAAGCGTTTTATAGGTAAATGACCATTTGGTCTCGAGACATGTTGAGCATGTCTTGAGACATACTTTGCCATGTCTTGAGACAAGTGATCCTTTATCTCAAGATAAGTAAACATTGAAGTAAGAGGTCTGAAACCGGGGGAGTTATGTTTTGAGACCAGTCTCGAGATGTAAGAGGGTAAGTCTCAAAACATGAGTTCATTGTCTTAAGACATCATAACTTCAAAGCAAGATTCCACCCACGGATTTCTCAAGTTTGGTACTCCACCTTTCATAGCCAACATCATATCCCTCAATCTACTTGCTTCCTTGGCCCTCCCACGAGTCTCCATCGGGACACTATGATCTTTAGCTTTTTTCCCCATCTCAATAGTGCCTAAATAAACTGTGACTTTGATATTAACAATCACGAGGCTAGAACTTTAGTTTGACAAACTGCGCGACCTTAGGTGATTAGTTTTTTTCAAATCTGCCTAAGTTAGCCTAACTCTTTAAAGGTAAGAATTCTCAAAAAAATTCTCTAAGAATCGAAATTCGTGGAAGCAAACACTAAAGCAAAAAAGCTATGAACAAAGGAAAAATGGCACAAGAAAGCAATGCACACAAGGTGTTTGAGTAAATGCTCTCAAAAGTATTCAATTACTCTGAATATAGTACATGTGATTGATTACAAATAAGGGGGAAGACCTCTATTTATGGTTGATCTCCCCCAGATCCAACGGTATCATTTAAATTACATCGACAACCAAGATTAATGCTTATCTACAAGATGAGAGTGTTCAGAGATTTAAATACTATACAATCTTACCCCTTAGGATTACAAATTGGGGGCAACCTTTTAAGGGTTACTCATATAATGACCAAACCTTTCAAAATGCTCATATAAGGGTCTAACATTTACAAAAATACTCAATTGAAAGCCAAACCTTTCAAAGTGCTCAAATAAGGGACAAAAGTTTTTGAAAGTGCTCAAATAAAAGCCAAACTTTTTTGAAAGTACTCAAATAAGGGCTTCTCATATTTCGTATATCAGATCTCAAATTATGTTTTTATTTTTTTTATTTTCAAGCAATATTTGATTCAACTATCATGTATTTTATTCTAAATACATTATAATTCACCTAATTCTTACTCAAATTGGATTGAAGTGCATGAAAAGTCCTTATTTTAACATTTTTATAAATGTTAGACTTTTATATGAGCATTTCGAAAGGTTTGACCTTTACGTGAGCAACCTCTAAAAGGTTGAAACCTAATTTGAGCATTTAGCCTTTATAATTATCACAATTTTTTTTTCTATATTTCATGCTTAGAGTTCTATTCAAGTAGTAACTCTATTTTAAAATTAGTACAATTTTTAGTTAATAATTGTAATTTAAATTGTAATTATTTTTAAATATGTAATTATCATAATTTCTATTAAATTATAATTGTTTTTAAATGTGTACTTATCAGTCTTCTATTTTATTTCAACTTTTAAAACTATAATTCTAAATTAAATATTATAAGTATTTTTAAATGTGAATTTAGTAATATGGTGGAAAATAAAGGCTATTACCGTTAGTTTAAAAGTTTTTCCAAACTCGTGCCTTTATATATATTATAATTATAGATATAGATTTGTGTCATAATATAATGAGAAAATATATTTTGATACTTGAACTTGGCTTTATGGTTCAATTTGGTACCTAAACTTTTTTTTTGTCCAATTAGATGTTTGAACTTGGCTTTAATGTCCAATTTGGTACTTAAAGTTTTTCTTTTATATAATTAGATACCTAAATTTGAGATTTTGGTTCAAATTGGTACTTAAATATGACTTTTTGATCCAAATCAGTAGTTACGGTAAATGACTCATTTGAGTCAGTTTAAACTATGAAGCCAAATTTAGGTGGTAATTTGAACTAGAAAGCCAAGTTTAGATGCTTAATTGCATTAGAAAAAAAACTTTAAGTACCAAATTGAATCTTAAGACCAAATTTAGGTATCTAATTGGATAAAAAAAGTTTAGATTCTTTAAGTACAATTAACAAAATATATTTTTACCTAATATAATTTTATTTAAACTAATCAAAACCATTAAGCTGGAAAAAGAATTGCAGGTTGTACTTAGTAGGTATTAATTGGAAGAGACAGCCACAATAAATCCCGAATATTTAGAATTAAAAAAAAAAAGGAACAATATTAAGCCTGCACCACCAAACCATCAAAACTAAAAAAAAAAAAAAAAAAAGCAGACCTGTTTCTTTCGCTTAAAAGAAAAATAAATAAAACCTACAAAAGAAAAAAAGAAAAAGAAAACCATTTTTTATTATAATCTTTCTCTCTCTTCCTCTCTCACTCACAAATTTTTATCTTTTGCTGCTTTGCTGTGCTGCCTTCTCAAATCTTCCTTCTTTTTCCTGTGTGTATAAGGCATTATTAAGGCAACATTATCCCAAATCAAAAGGAAGCGAAGGAGCTGAAGATTTTACAATGCTCTGTTGATCACTTTCATGTCTCTCCCCCCCACCAAACGCTCTATAACCAACGTCACTGCTTCTTCTTCTTCTTCTTCCTCGCCTCATTTCCAACCTCCAATGAAGAAAGCCAAGTCCCAAGCCGTTGCTTGCTCCCTCGACCCAAACAGAAACGGCCTCCATCATCACCATAACAACCAAGACGATAACAACGTCCTTTTTGACCCTTCATCTATGCCCCTCCACGATGATTCCAAGTCCGCCGATGCTCGTACTCCCGCCGCCGCTAATTTGTCTCGCAAAAAGGCTACCCCTCCTCAACCTGCCAAAAAGCTTGTCATCAAACTCGTTAAAGGTTGGGTTCTTTTTTCTTGATTTCTCTCTTCTTTTTTCTTTTTTGTGAAATTTATTTTCTGGGTCATTTGTAAAGTTGCCCTATTTAGTTGATTTGAGAGTTTGGTCTTAGAATTTTAGTGACTTTGTTTGTTGGGTCGCTTTTGGAATGAAAAATTAGGGATTATAGGAGGTGAATTTAGAAATTAGGACCTTGCTACGGGTTAAATCATTTTATTGTTTTTTGTCTTACTGAGATCTATTCGTAGGCTAGTGCTTTCAATCCTATCCTAGCTTCTACCTAAGGTTTCATAGAGGTCTATTAGCTGATCATCAGAACTGTTCATTTTTTCCAGTGTAATGCGGTCACGATTTCAACCATTTGCTAAGATTTTACCCTTTATTTATTATAATTTGAAATTGACATCGATTTTTGGGAGGCAAGATTATTCATGTTAAACTAGGTCAGGGTCCTGCTTGATTTGTTAGTTTAAAGGGTTTTGTTAAATGAGTGCCTTTAGGATAGTTTCATCATTTTCAGTGCTTTTGATGAAAGATGTTACTATATATATTAACCTCAAAGAGTGCCATCAGGACACTGGTTAGCAAAATCCTTGTTACATTTTATGTTTTTTTACCTTTGAGATGCGGGACTACTACTTATGTAGCTCTACTTGAAAGCTTTGAGCGATCTTTACTTCCTTTTTGGATGGTTTTTCAGTTTGGCCTTCTCTGTTAATTTATCAAGGGATCATGTTGCGTGAATGTGGTTTGGAGCTATCCTCTGAAACCCCTGAGCTTTTTGAAAAGTTCATTACTGTCCCCTTTTAGACTATTTTCTGTAAGCATCTATGATGCATACTTGCATAAGTATAACCAGTTCTTCCTAAACAACTGAAAATGGATTTTATTTAGCTGGTGACTATTATTAGTAAGTTTATTTGAGAGGAAGTGTAATGAGGATTGAAATTTGTTTTATATTTTCAAATCAAATTACATCCGATTCTATGTGGTTTATGTGTACTAATTGTAGGAAACTAGAAGGGCATTGCTTACAAGAAGGCTATTTAGGACCATATTCAGGAAGGTTTCTGATACAACTTTAACTTCTTGTCTTGGTTTTTTCAGCAAAACCAACATTGCCTACAAATTTTGAGGTGGAGACATGGGCAACGCTGAAGTCAGCCATTACTGCCATATTTTTGAAGCGACCAGATTCTTGTGACTTAGAGAAGCTTTACCAGGCAAGTCTCACATATTCTTCTTTTCTCTATTTTGATTATTATAGCCATTTGCAATGTTAGCAATATTGCCTCTTGATAATTGAACATGCTCTCTTCAGGCTGTCAATGATCTGTGCCTGCACAAGATGGGGGGAAGCCTTTATCAACGCATTGAAAAAGAGTGTGAAGAACATATATCTACAGCACTAAGATCTTTGGTTGGGCAAAGCCCAGATTTGGTTGTTTTCTTATCACTTGTTGAGAAATGTTGGCAAGATCTTTGTGATCAAATGTTAATGATTCGTAGTATAGCCTTGTATCTAGACAGAACATATGTTAAACAAACCCCGAATGTACGTTCATTGTGGGACATGGGCTTGCAGCTCTTCCGTAAACATCTTTCCATGGCTCCTGAAGTTGAGCACAAAACTGTCACGGGTCTTTTGAGAATGATTGAGGGTGAGAGGTAATTCTAATGAATTTTAATTTAAAATATACAGCTCCTTTATCGTAGTCCCTTTTTTCATGTTCAAAGTCTCAACCTAACCTATGCCAAAGATGCATGATAGTTATAGATGGATGTTGTAACAAATTGGGTATCATTAGGTGTTGCAAAACTTAAGGATGAACCATCCATCTTTTGGTGTCTTGGGTGAAACGAATATTAATTTGAAAATAAATACCCATTGGTTGCTATTGTACTGGCAGATGAAAGTGTACTAGATAAATTAATGCTATGTTCAACTTGTTTTAAATGTCTTCAAACCAAATTGATATCAGGCTGTATTTTCTGCACAAGAATTAGTGGTGGTAAAAGTTGAAAAAGTCAACCTGCAACATGTTGAGTATCAGTCAAGTTGAATTAACTCATAAGTTGTTTTAATGTCCTTATTCCCTTCTTTGGTTTACTTCTATGGTTTTACCAGCCTATTTCATAAGATTCTAGTTACCTGGAAAAGGCTAGAAAGAGGTGGTAACATATTTCTATTGTGGAAAGAAGTCTCTTGAAGGGCTGGTTAGAATGTCTGATCAATTGAACTGTAGCTTACTGTCAATCATTTTCTTTGTAGCTCATTTTAATCATCTTTAGATACAATTATTTTGTGAAAAATCCAGAAATTGTTGGGGAATTCATTGTCATGTTGCTTTATTGCTTTTAAATCTCATACATCTTCCCTTGTTATTTTGAGTTAGCTACCTAAGTTTGTGAATGATGTCAGATGCTCAATTCTGATGTTCCCGTGTTTATTGAATATGCATCTTGGAACCCACCCACTGCTTTTCTGTTTTTGATCATGCAGGTTAGGTGAAGCGGTTGATAGGACTCTCCTTAACCATCTTTTGAAGATGTTTACTGCTTTAGGTATTTACTCTGAAAGCTTTGAGAAGCCATTCCTGGAGTGCACATCTGAGTTTTATGCAGCCGAAGGAATGAAATACATGCAGCAATCTGATGTTCCAGATTACCTGAAGCATGTAGAGGTGCTTTTCATATTTTATGTTTGCAATTAGCAGTGACTGGTGCTGTGGTGCTCTGTATTTTGAATTGTACATATTTTATCCTTCTAATAACAATGTTAATATATCATATTATTCCATTTTTGTGTGGAATATGCATGTTTATCCCTCTTAAGAATTATGGTAAATTTATGTTTGTGATATATTGGGTGTATTCTTGCAGATGAGGTTGCATGAAGAACATGAAAGATGTGTACTCTACCTGGATGCTCTTACAAGAAAGCCACTTATAGCAACAGCAGAAAAGCAACTGCTTGAACGGCATATACCTGCTATTCTTGATAAGGTGTGACTGCGATTCACTGAACTTTGAATACCTGCTTGTAATTGCATAATTTTAATAATTTTATATATTTCTAATTTCCACAGGGATTTGTGATGCTGATGGATGGGCGTCGTCTTGAGGACCTTCAGAGAATGTACTCACTATTTTCAAGGGTCAATGCCCTTGAATCACTCCGGCAGGCAATAAGTTCATATATTCGGAGAACTGGGCAAGTCATTGTCATGGATGAAGAGAAAGACAAGGACATGGTGCCTTCCTTGTTAGAATTCAAAGCTTCGCTTGATTCAATATGGGAAGAAAGCTTTTCCAAGAATGAGGCATTTGGCAACACCATCAAGGATTCCTTTGAGCATCTAATTAATCTTCGTCAGGTTGCCATCTTTTGTCCTTTATATTGGGAGATCATTTTATTTTTAAACTGCATTCTTGTTAAGTAATATTCCTCATTTTAGATTACCATATTTTCAAAACAACTGATGGTTCAACATTGTGCCATATTTAATAGAACCGACCTGCTGAGCTGATTGCAAAGTTCCTGGATGAAAAGCTCCGTGCTGGTAATAAGGGTACTTCGGAAGAGGAATTAGAGGGTACACTTGATAAAGCTTTGGTTTTATTTAGGTTCATCCAGGTAGAGTTCATGTTTTCCCAATAAGAAATGTTATATTTAGGTTTGTGTCAAATAAAAGTATTCTTTTTGTGTATTTCTTTTTCTATCGTCTACAAATTAATGCTAGAGATTTGAATGATGTTTTGTTGGTAATCAAGGGCAAGGATGTCTTTGAAGCATTTTATAAGAAAGATCTTGCAAAAAGGTTGCTTCTAGGAAAGAGTGCTTCTATTGACGCAGAGAAATCTATGATTACTAAGGTCAGTATAGTCTTTTCTGAATCAATGTGTTAAACGGTGTTATCCCACATTTGTAAGTATTAGATTTCCTGTGGCCTTGAATTAAAGTTGAGCTCCTCCACCTATTACCAATTGGTTTTAGGTTGAACTCTAACAAAATGGTATTTTTTTCCGTCTAAAGATTGTATTGAATTGTTACATTGTTATGATGCTGCAGCTGAAGACTGAGTGTGGCAGTCAATTTACAAACAAACTTGAAGGAATGTTCAAGGTCTGCCACTATATCTATTTATATAAACTTTTCCTAGAAATGTTTTCAATATGTGTTGCCATTGGAATTTCTAATCATGGATAGACTGAACTCGTGCCTTCTGGGTTCTGTAAACATGGGCAATCCAGTAACTCCAATAATCGCTAACGATATTTTTACTCCTTTGGTAGTGGTATTAACTCCAAATCGTTGTCCCTCACGACTAGAGTTTAATTAATTAACCCTGCAATTTGTATGTAATAATATATATCAAATTAATTGTTCGTTGAGGATAGAATATGCAAATAATTATTGAAGTAATAGAATCATGTGAGAAGAGAAGAAAAGGATTGCAAGAGAATTAATCTTTTATATCTTGGATTACCTACTTGGCTATTGGTCAAGGTCGGTTCAACAATCTGCAAAATGTTTGGACTTTGTCTAATACTTATTTCTATGTGACTGGATTCTATTGCAACTTGCACTTGAATTCCAGTTTGAGGAAACTAGTGATATGAGATAAATTTGATTGTGATATTAATGCAATCGTTGCCACAGATTAGAACTATGGGCCTTTTCTTTTTAACGAGAGCTATGGACTTGTGGTTGTAATTAAATCACCTCATGTTCTTGGATTGATCTTTCTGTTTGTGGTTTCATCTCAAAGAGTTCTTGCTCTTTCTGGAAATTATCTATGGAACATGACGTGGGAGGATGAATTTGGAGGATTCTTTCATTTTAAATGTCTGTTATCAGTTTTCAGGCAGAATTCTTTCTCTTCTGTGTGGATATACATGCCTGTTTTCTTTGATGCGTTATATAAATTGCAAAGTGAACCTTAATTGTATTGAATGTGAATTTTGTGATTTTTATACAGGATATTGAACTATCAAAGGAAATAAATGAATCATTCAAGCAGTCATCCCAGGCCAGAACAAAGCTTCCATCTGGAATTGAGATGAGCGTTCATGTCTTGACAACTGGGTAAATCTTATTTCATTGTTATTTGAATTAAACCATAAATGCATGATTAATTAGTTTCTTGTCGAGGTATTTTACTTTGTTGGTATTTAATTCTATTTTGGTTGTTGGGCGGTGCAGGTATTGGCCGACATATCCACCCATGGGTGTTAGGCTTCCTCATGAACTTAATGTCTATCAGGTTTGCTTTGGTCTTTGGGATGAAATTTCAACTGTTACACCTTTTAAAAAGGTTAATTGTAACACTTTTTGAGAATTTGGTGTAACAGGACATCTTTAAGGAGTTCTACTTGAGTAAGTACAGTGGGAGGCGCCTAATGTGGCAAAATTCATTAGGTCATTGTGTCTTGAAAGCTGATTTTCCAAAAGGTAAAAAGGAGCTGGCAGTTTCCTTATTCCAGGTTTGTCTCTTGCTGTCTCAGTGACCATTATTCTATCACTATGTTCTCTTTTCGAATTTTCTCTAGAAGCAGACAAGTTCTAACATTTTTCTGGGTTTTCTCCATTTTCCCTCTAGACTGTAGTTCTGATGTTGTTCAACGATGCCCAAAAGCTTAGCTTTCAAGACATTAAGGACTCTACTGGCATAGAGGACAAGGAATTGAGAAGGACCTTGCAGTCCCTTGCATGTGGGAAAGTAAGAGTCCTACAAAAGGTATGCCCATTTACCATGCCTTTTGTGCTGGTTAGTTGGTATGATATTTGTTTTCCTTCATTTCATTTTCTTTATCCCTTTTCTGAATGTGTGCCGCAGTTGCCAAAAGGGAGGGATGTAGAAGATAATGACTCATTCATTTTCAATGATGGATTTACTGCTCCTCTCTATCGTATAAAGGTACATTTATTTGCAATTCCAAGATTCCGGCTGGTAAATACTTTTTTGAAAGATCAAACTGAATTCCTGTCATGCTTATTCGTATGCCATTCCGCTGAATTCCCATAGAGAAGGTTTTTGATGAATTTGCTTCACTGACATGATACGGCATCAAGTTGACCTTTCCTTTTGCAATGCAGGTAAATGCTATCCAGATGAAAGAGACAGTGGAGGAGAACACAAGCACTACTGAAAGAGTATTTCAAGACCGTCAATATCAGGTTCATTTTTCACTTCCTTTTTATCCATCAATCAAAAATGTAAAATAAGAGAACAGAAGGCTATCTCATGTTCAGCTTAACCAAACATACGGATTGTTGCTTGATTTATTGCAGGTTGATGCTGCTATTGTTCGGATAATGAAGACCAGGAAGGTGTTGAGTCACACTCTTCTGATAACTGAACTCTTCCAACAGGTAAGCATTTTCTTATCTTTTTCATTCTAACAAAACATATCTCTAGAGAGTTCCGAGTAACATCTTGTCACAATCGTAGCCAAAAATAAATGAAAGTGGAAGTTGGTTTTTATCAAAGAGTTATCATGCATTCATGCCAGTAACAACTCTTCTGTACCCTTGGCAATTGATGATCTCCAGACAAAGTGGATCAAACATCAAAGGGGATAATGTGTTTTTAAGTTACATTTGAACGTACTTGTATTGAGAATAAGTTTCTTTTATTGAACAGCTCAAGTTTCCCATAAAACCGGCTGATTTGAAGAAAAGGATCGAATCTCTCATTGACAGGGAGTACCTGGAGCGGGACAAGAACAACCCACAAATATACAATTACTTGGCATAGCCTTGTTATTTTATTTTATTCTTTTCATCCTTTTGTTTCCTTTGATGATAGATATCTCCTGGTAAATGACACGGGAAGCTTTGGATAAGTCTTATCCAAGAGGCTGGAGCTGAAATCCCCTGTCAGATCCGTGTACAGTAGCTTGTAGTATTTATTTTGTTGCGATCGTTACTGTAATTGTAAAGCATATTAGCATCTGTTTTGATACTTTTTTTTAACGGACTTGACAGACCATACGAGACTACAGGCACTCGAAATAAGATGCTGCATTTTTGGATGTTTTTGTGGTTTCCCTTGTTTGATTTTCCTGTAACTAGTAAAAAGCAGGAGGGTTTTGGCTGCCCGTGTCAATTCGAACTTGAATCGGTAATGATTTGAGTCTGAGAAAACTTGAGCCTGTAATAGAGCCGAGCTCGAGAAACCCGAGCTTGTAATAGATCTGAGCCCAAGATCAATCTGGCTTGAGTTAGATATAAATTCGATATTAACATAATTTTATGTTACTAAAAATAAAAAAAATATTTATTTTTTTTGAAAATATATTAAAATTTTATTAATAGAAGTGATTAATAATAAATTTTTATGTTAAACTATAAAGTGAAATAAATTTTTAAAATCATTAATTTAATATAAAATATTTTAATACTATAATTATATATGTATAATAAATATGTAAAATTAATAATTATTAAATACTTTAAAACTAATATTTAATGATAATATAATAATATAGTATGTAATTATTACGAAATTGATTAACTTGATTTTAAATTGATACGCTACATGATTTTATAATGTTTAATCATATATATAAACTATAAATATATTATATGATATGATATAACATAGCATTATATAATATAGGAGTATCTTTTAAATGTATGAAAATAGTGACTTAGATTATATTTCAATTAGTATAATAAAATAATAATAATATACAATAAGTAACATATAATATACTACTATCATGTATAACTATTATTACAACATGAATTATAATTAGAGTTGTCCATGTATTGGGTTGGGCTCGGGTCGGGCCCTAACAAAATTTTAGGCCTACATAGGCCTGGATCTTGCTCGGCTCAAAAAATGTGCCTAAATTTTTTCCCAAGTCTAGCCTAGATAAAAATGCTAAATTTCGGGCACAACCAACTCGTATTAATTTCTTAATTTTTACTTTTATATAAATTTTAAAAAATATATAAAACACCAAATACACTAAAAATATTAAAATAAATGTTTCCCAACAAATTGAAAATAAATTAAAAAAAGTATTTATACTTGAATAACATTAAGATAAGTGCAACTTAACAAGCAAATATTTCTAAAATAGTAGCAAGACTAACAATATAACAAATGTTATACTATATCCTAACAATAACAACAAAATAATAGTAACATAATAGTGAACTGGTAGCATACAGTGGCAAAAAGTGAGAACAACAAAACATGGAAAAACAACAACAAAACAACAAGGTTTTTTTTATTGCAAATTCGAGCCTGGTCGAGCCGAGATTGGGACAAAAAAGGCCTTACCCGAGGCCCAACCCATTTTCTAAACGGGTCTTATTTTTTCTCAAGCCCATTTTTCGGGCCTATATTTTTGCCCAAGCCCTCCTTGATGTCCACTAAACTAACTAATAAATCGACTAAGACAAGTGCACCTATCAATTAATAGTATAGTTATGGTGAGTGTCACATCCTAAAAATTGGATTAGTAAAAATTGGGTTTAATGAACCAATAGTGCTCACGACCAAATTTTTATTTAGATAATCGTTTTCTCATTTGATAATAAATAAATATCAATTATAGTGATTGAGTAGTGGTGGAGCTGTTCTTGATGACTTGAGTTTAAATCCCTTCCCTCTCATTAATTTTTATTTAGTACAAATTTGTTTTAAACCCTTAACAAAGGTCATCCCCTGTTTTTAAATATTTTCTATTAAAATAATCATAAGGAGTAATGTGGTTAAGTGGTTAAGTGCTTAGCTAATTTCTTAAAGGTCCTAAGTTTAATTCCCTACATTCCTAAATTTTTATTTATTTTTTTAATAACTTTAGCTAGTGTGAACATTACTTGTCGTCCAACCTATTTACCATGCACGGGGAAAAATTCTTTCCTTGTGTGTGAGTCAACCTTCCCTCATTAAGCTCCTTTTCACTCACATGATCCCTTTTTTGCTCATTTTCCCCCTCAACATGCCTATTTTCTTCACCCTTACCTTGTGTATCATACATTGAACCTGGACAAGTGAATGACACCTTTTGTTGTCCATTTTTCTGTTTTACTATTCATTTTTGCCACCCTCTCTTTTGCTCCTCCATGTTTTCTCTCTATTTCTTTTGTTTTAGCCATCAACCACCATTTGTATTATTTTCCTCCTCTCCCCCGCCACTCTTTTTCCTTGAACCACCATCATCACCACCTTGCTGCCACTTTTCTCCTCCATTTTCTCCACCACTGCCCTTAGCGCCGCCCTCCTGCACCTTGACAACCACCTTGCACCAACGTTTTTTAATACTCATTTTTTCTTCTCATTTTTCTCCTCTTTTTTGCAAGCGTCAAAACCCTTTCTCTTTTCTATTGTCCGTCGCCATCCACCGCCGTGAAAACAACTGTAAAATAATAGTGTTTTCCCTTCATCTCTATAGCGATTTTATTAGTTATCATAGTATGATTATTTATTATTGTCTATTAATTCTTCTTAGTATTGGATATCTTAGATATTGTGGCTATTGCTCCCAAATCTCAGTCATCTTCTCTTCCATATCGATTCTCAATTAGTGAGATCGTAAGTATTTGGAATACTTACTTTATTCAAAACCTCTTAATCCCTATATAATGACCAAATGCCATCTTCCTAACTTGGTGTTTCATGTTTGAAGGATCGATTTCAAGCGTGTAATTTCCTATGATTCAAAGAGTGGAATCGTATTGGATTAATGACGAGTAAGTATTGTCATAGAAGCCAAATGTAATTGTTTATCAAAGATTTATCAGGGGTGTTTTAATGATGGATTATTCGTTTTATGTTTAGATTCGAGATAGATCTAATTAAATTGGGAAGTGCGCGTTAGAAAGAGTTTCCACATTGGAATTACTACGATCAAGTGCGAGTTTTAACACTAAAAAAATTAAGTATTTGTTTTATACTGATAAAATATTATTGTTTAAATTATGTTGTTTGATGAGGATACATTATGTATCCATAAAGAGAGATAAACCCATCGTTATGGACTATGTCAAGTAAGTGTTTTCCAAACCGTATATGTTGTGAAAAGCATGTTATGTGATTTTGATGATTATTATTGATTTGAAAAAAAAAATGTAAATCTCATTCTCATGTTATGTGATCATATGGCGTATGTGATATTCACATGATTATAAAATGTGAATTTTGGTACCATGCGTACATATGTGATTTGCATGTTAAACATGCCTATATGATTTTGAGTGATTTTGGCCATATCACATGCATGGGGTGGGATATGTGAAAGGTGGAAGTTATTGGCAGTTTATCTGCGATTTTGGTGGCTTGTCCACGATATTGATTATTGACAGTTTAACTGCATTACTGTGACACTGTTCACAGTTGGCATGTTATTGGATGGACGGGTTCTGGGGAACTCGATTTTGGTGCGTAGCAGAGATGGGTAGGACTGTTTTCACAAAATCTGCATCGTTTTACAAAATGTGCATTAACATGATCATGCATAGCATAAGTGTGAAATATTGAGTTATATGAAACTAAAATGATTATTATGATTTTATAACATGTATGTTTATGTGTATGTGATTGCGTTTATGTTAATCTCACACTGAGCTTTACAACTCACCCCCTATAGCTTTTTGATGTTATAGATAACTTCGAGGTTAGCATTCGATTACAGCATTTGAAGTAGTTTCTTGGAAGTCTTTTTAAATTAAAGTAATTAAATTTTATTTTGATATTTTAGGTTTGTAATAAGTTTGTGTATGGACTGTGGCATGAGACTTTATTTTGGGGATTTTTTTCATTCTAATTTGCATAAATTGCTTGCATGACATTAAGTTTTAAAAACAACATAAATTAGTATTTGATAAGATTTTGCTCAAACTCGATTTTTAAAATAGAATCTATCAATAACACATTTTCCATTGCATTTTTGAAAATGAGTTTTAATAAAATTATACTTAGTTTTCAAAATTATTAATGTTTACAAATGAGTTTTCTAAAGACATTTGATTTATGAAGTTAATATGTTTTTATTTCCAAATAATGACGAATAACCAAGTTCTCCAATTTTGAACAAAAGACAAATGATTTTGAAGTATGATCGAAAATTCAAATAGTTTTGAATAAATGATTGAATGTTTACAATTGAGATATTATTATTTTTGATTCCGAAATTTGCACGGTTTTTATGAAATTAAAATAAACACTTTATTTCATTTGTTTTGAATTGATAAGCCAATAGTTTTAAAACATATTTTTTTTCAAAATTCCGAAAGTTTATTTTGACCATTTGTTGGACCAATGGTTTTTGGAATGAGATTGAAAATAAAGTTGAACATTCGATTTTACTAGTTTTGAACGAACTATGCAAATGGTTTAAAAAAATACGTTTGAAATCAAGAAAGTTTTTCTGGGCCATTCTAGTGGCCAATATAGCTTTTCGAATTCGGCCATAACTACTGGACCGGGTTTGGGGTGTTATAATGAGCACAAATATTGTTCCCTCAAGGAGTACAATTACTAGTAATTATCGTCTTCCTATTATTTAACTTAATAATTCAAAAGATTGAGTAAAACTAAAATTAACTAAGTTAATTAATGAATGTGTCAAAGAAATAAATACAAAAACAATCAAATATCGACCAAGTGACAAAACAATACCTAGGTAAGAATCCACCTAAACTTCATCTATAATTCTCAATCTAATTCATGCAATTTCTTTTCTTAGTTTCTTTGATTCATAGAAATACTTAATTTATTTTAATATCTCTTTCGAGCATAAGAGCAACTAATTCTAGGTTAATTAATTGGAATTTCTTTCTAATTAAAACCCCTATTATCACATTAATTTGGTTTATGGATCCCCCTATTAGATTTGACTCTAATCTAGTAGATTTATGTTGTCCTATTTCTAGGATTGTATGCAACTCCATTCCATTATGCAAGATCTAATCACAAGAAGGGTCTATTCGACCTCAAACTTATGCACATCAAATATGGATTAATACTCTAGAATTATCAACCCAAGAACAATTAAGCATTCATAATTGAAAACAAATAACTAAGGTTTTATTGTATAAAACTAGAAATCAAATAATAGAATCCATCCTAAGGTCCATCTTGCCTAGGTATTTAGAAAATTAGTTCATACTTGCAAGAATAAACAAAAAAATACAATATAACCATTAAAATAAAAGAAATCCATGATATCTCTCTTGGAATTAAAGTTGGACTTTTGAATCTTGATGGAAAATTGCTTGGAAAATTGACTTCGATGGTGTTTTTCGAGTAATTTTCCTACTGTTCTATGAAAGCTGCTTCCCTCCTCTTTTATTTCCTTATTTATACCTTCTTAAATTGCCAAAAACCTAAAAATCGCAACTTTCATGTAACACCCTATACAAGACTCATTCACTAGCTCTGGGCATCGGATGAGACAAAGACCGAAATAACTTAACAATGTTTCTAGTTCTGTTGTAATTACATTCTTAAACATTTAAATTCAAAACCCCAATATATTAAAACTCGTATTGAACTAGTGATAAGTTCTTACAAATTTAGATTTCCAACAACAAAATACCAACTTTAAATTAATTTCAAATACATATATAATTAACTTAAACCTTGAGGCATGACCTCTAGGGTGCCTTTCTATATACATGATACAATAACCGCTTCCAATTCTTCACTTTGGTGGAGTCTGGCTTGGTCCTTCCTATTAATTTTAGAGTCTTTAATTACCCTGTATTCAGACAATAATTTTCATAAGTTCAGAAGAACTTAGTGATGACTGTACATAAAAATTTCATGGTGTAATGCTTCAATTTTAAGAGAATGATATTTTAAGCACAAAGTTAAACTTCCTGCTATCCATAGGAAAATACACAGACTTAGTTGGCGTAGTGAATGCCTCGTTTTCTTTGAGCCGTGTATTGGCGGACCTAATCATTAGATTGGTCGTAGCCATGTTCTTCCAAGAGATATTCTCATATAGGTCTTACCCCAGCATGTTGATGTTTCAAACTTCCTTATACCCTATTTATGATATGCCTTATCCCTAATACTCGTATCTACCTTCGTGGATTGACGACAGTTGGTAATTTTTAATGTGAATTTGCCATAATTATGAGTCCTCACCTTGTCCCCTTATCTCACCCTAAACTCCAAATGGGTCTGCGCTACTGGAACGAAGGAAATGTGCAAGTGTATACAATCGCAACAAGTAATAAAGTGACAAGTAAATGTTGAGTTATCGTACCACAAGGACTGTGAAAGAAAATATTTATGAAGTGTAAAATTAAACACTTTGGTGAAGAAAAATATGTTGATTTGAACAAGTGATTTAAAAACTAAAAATTAACTAAGTAATCTAAGAAAAAATAAAAGTAAAATTCCAATGCATGATTTGAAAAGATGAGTTTTAATAAAGATAACATAAATGTGTTAGATCAATTACATTCTTTAACTTAAAATTACTAAACTCATGTTTTTGCTATTACTTAATAATTTCATGGCAACTTGGTATTTTGCTAACTAATGCACATACAAACTTACTAAACCAATTAATCTCTTGAACATATTACTATGCCAATTCAAACAATTAATCAATTTCATAAGCAAGTATAAGATTAAGTGAAGTAACAATAGATTTCTACATTGAAACAATTAATCACAATAATCTTTCAAGTTATGCAAAGCTAATGTATTGTTTAATACCGTCACTAATTTAACCTTCACTACCTTAGAAGATTAAACATGCACCAATTAAATATCGTGTCAATTAATTACAATTTCAATACGATTAATAGTTAATTCATTTGTTACCTTACAATTATAATGCAACTATAACACGTGCATGATTTTATTTAATTGAACAAATTATGAAGGCCTAATAACAACACGAACACAATTATAATAATTTAAGTGGACAGAATGCAATCAATCTAACAGGAATTAAACTTAAGTCATTCTAATTAAATCAAGAATAAAAACATAATAAATATCCATGTTCATGATCACAACATAAAAAAGAAAATTAAAGAGAAGGGAACTAGAAAGCAAATCCACTATTTCTCTGAAGCCAGACTAGTGCGCTCCTCTCCTTCCCTGCTTGTTCTGTTGATCCAAGGCCTTCACAAACACTTGAATGCTGCTACTCCAAGGTGGATGAAATCTAGTTTTCAAGAGGAAAATTGGCAAGGGAATGAACAAGAAAAATGGGAAAACAAAGAAGGGAATGGAAGAGAGAGATGTGTGGGAATGAATGGTGTGTGAAATAAGGAAGGGAAGATGGGTATTTATAGGTGGGAATGGTTGCTAAAAATAGCAAATAAATTTTAGTCATTCAATCTCCCTTGGCCGGCTATGCATTAAGCAAGTTTGAATGTTTCAAACTTTGCTATATTTTGCTTGAGGCAAAAAGTGAAATCACGAAAAGAGGAGGGGTTTGAATAGCATTTAGGGGAAGCTTAAGGGCTGATTTGAAAGTATGAAAATAAGCTGATTTGATCAACTATAGGGATAGTTTTGGGCTGCCCAATTGCTTTGTGGTTCAGTCTTCTATACTTAGCACACTAGGCCACTTTCTTCTTCAAGTTTTATATTAAAATTTGACCCAATTAATGTTGGATAAAAATTAAATATAAAGTATGTATAATAATAATTATTAGACCATACTTGGCTGAAAATTATTTATCCATGCTCTTGATTCACTTGATGCAAAAATTACCCTAATGGTTCGAGCCTTTCGAGATGTCTGTCGAGCCAATTTTCACATTTTGTGCAAAATTGTCGAAACTAAATCAAATTTGTGAAAATTTATTATAAAAAATTAAAATTAAATATGCGAATAATTAAAGTGAAAATTAATTATTTTATAATTAAAATATGAATTTCGACAAAAAATACTACGAAACTACATGAATTAGAGCTCAAAAGGTGTTGGAAAAAGCTATATATTTGTGTGTTTTCACACCATCAAGCTTAATTCATTGCTCGTCTCGTGTAATGCACAATTTGCAAAGAGAGTGCTAGAAATCACCATTGAAAAATATCTGTAGAATACATTTCCCCCACAAATATGAGTTTAGTGTAATTATGCTCAAGAACAAGATTTTTGAAATTATGCAACTCAAGTATTCATATTGTTCGAATTAGTCTCAATTGTTATCATGCTAGCAAGAATAGACTAATTGTTTTCTCAATAAAGATGTGCTAATTCTTACCAATTATTTTTTATTCCTTTATTTAAGACTAAACTACAATCACTAAGTTTAACTTATGTCTTCATATGTTGAGCTTAGCAATTTCTCTCCACTAATGTAGGCAGCACAAAAATCTGAATCGAAAGGTCTTTTAAATAGGTTGTAACGTGGCTAGGCTAGGGGTAGGTAAAAGATAGTTAAATTTAGGCTAAAAACCCTAGAGTCAACTTGTATCGAACCTTCGGAATAAGTACCTTCAATACATCAACTCATTTTACTTTCACATGCTCTTTTGTACATCTATTTCTTTCGAGTACATATGCTCTTCTTTTCTTTTCTTTTCTTTTCTTTTTCCGAGCATATTACTATATGTACTATAAATTTTGAGTATTTGATACTTTTTTTCAACTCCTCCAAACTTATTTTCAGAGGATATTCTGGATAGACTGAGTCTAGTGTTTGGGACAATTTAGAGATGATTATAAGAGAAGTGATGACTTAATATTGCAATGGTTCAAATAAAATCATGCCATATAGTCTCAAAGTTGAGTTTCAAGGGATAAATATTTGTTATGGTTGACTTCAAAGGCTCAAACGGTCCAAACAAAAGTTTGCCTAAGTCATTTTCAAAAATTCACGCTTCATAGGATTTTGCCTCAAGAAACTACTAAGTCAATTCAAGAGACTTAAACTTTTATTGGAATTATTCTGTAAATATGTATGGTAGTTTTTGTGTACATCTCTTTCCTTTTAATTAGGAGATTAGATGCTAAAGTTTAGGAGATAATTTTGGTTTCTATCTTTGTATTTTACCGTGTATATATGTTCTTGATTTTGGGTGGAATGGGAGATAGAGAAAATTCCCACAATTCTTGTGATTTTTTCAAGGTATCATGAGCAGGTTTTGAACGTGTAAAGTTTTGCTAATGGCTGGTGGGAAAGGTGATTCCGGCGAAGGGACGGTTGTGCAGAAAACGATTTCTCTGTACGATATAACCTCGCTTGATAATCCTAGACTTACAATCACTCAAGTACAATTGAAAGGGGAAAACTATGAAGAATGGACTCGCTCTTTTCGAACGGCGTTACATTCTAGGAAGAAGTTCGGATTTATTGACGGATCGATTAAAAAACCAGATGATACATCAGACGACATTGAAGATTGGTGGACTATTAACTTGTTGTTAGTTTGGTGGATTTGGAATACCATTGAACCAACTATTCGATCCATTATATCTCATGTCGAGGTGGCTAAGGATTTTTGGGATGGTATCCGAGAGAGATTTTCAATGGCCAATGGTCCAAGAATTCAACAACTCAGATCTGATATTGTAGAATGCAAGCAAAAAGGATTGACTATTGTAAATTATTTTGGAAAATTGAAACTGATATGGGATGAATTGGCGACTTTTGATCAATTGTCAATTTGTAAATGCGTGAATTGTACTTGTCAACTATCAGTCGAGTTGGAAAAGCGACGAGAAGAAGAAAAGGTTCACCACTTCCTGATGGGATTGGATGGGACATATAGCATGGTTAGATCCAACATCTTGGCTAACGATTCGTTGCCATTCTTGAGCAAGGCATATTCGATGGTTATTCAGGAAGAATGAGTGAAGACCATATCTCGTGAGGTGGAAGATCGCCCCGATGTGATGGCTATGGCAGTGCAAAGTCGAGGCCGTGGAGAAAGTAAGGAGAAAGGGGGGTTTGTTCCCATTGCAAACAACCCGAACATGATATTGATAATTGTTTTGCTATTATTGGGTATCATGAATGGTGGGGAGATCGACCCCGAGGAACTGTGAAGGGTGGAAGCCATGGCAAGAATTTGGGCCAGCGTCAATCAAACGGTCGAGGACGAGGGGGGCAACGAGCTAATGCTGTCCAGACCCACACAGGGGGAGTATCGTCCTCAAATGGTAGCACTGATGAGACGGAAGCAAACACTTTGCCTGGGCTTAGCAATGAACAGTGGCAAGTTTTACTCCAAGCCTTAAAGGGTATGAGATCAACTACGACTGAGAAGATGACATGTAAGAAATTGTCTTAGATTATTGACACAGGAGCGTCAAATCATATGACGGGTAATCTGAAATTTTTACATAATATTCATGAAATTCCTAGTTGTCCCGTTGGGTTACCAGATAGGAGTGAATCTGTGGCTAGTTTGGAAGGATCTGTTGCTCTTGGAGGAGATTTATTGTTGCAAAATGTTCTATTTGTGCTGAATTTGACATGCAATCTTATCTCTATGTCACAACTTATGGAACATGATTCTTGCTTTATCCAGTTCACTGAAAAATTATGTGTTATACAGGACCGTACCTCGAGGATGTTGATTGGAGCGAGTGAACAAAGGGATGGACTCTATTACTTTTAGGAAATTCCAAGGATCAAGGCAATGAGGGTGACTGCCGGCAACTAGTTAAAAATGTGGCACAAGCGGTTAGGTCATCCATCTATGCAGATGACTAAACTTGTTTCGAAGGTAGATAGAGGTAGTAGGGATGAGATTTTGAATAAATGTTGTGATGTGTACCTTCAAGCAAAACAAATTAGAGAAGTTTTTCCTTTAAGTGAACATCGTGCAGTTGATATTTTTGAATTGATACATTGTGATTTATGGGGTCCTTATAACACTTTGTCTACTTGTGGTGCATCATATTTTTTGACATTAGTTGATGATTTTTCAAGGAGTGTGTGGATTTTCTTGATCAAAAATAAATCTGAAGTACCTTCAGTGTTCAAAAATTTCTTCACTATGATCAATCGACAATTTGATAAACAAGTAAAGATGGTACGAAGTGACAACGGGAAAAAAATTACTTGCATGGAGAATTATTTTGTGGAACATGGTATTATTTTCCAATCTTCATGTACCGGCACTCCACAACAAAATGGGAGAGTCGAAAGAAAGCATAGGCACATCTTAAATGTTGTGCGTGCTCTTAGATTTCAAGGATCGCTTCCTATCAAGTTCTGGGGTGAGTGCATTTTGACTGCTGGTTACCTAATTAATCGAACTCCCTGTTCGTGTTTAAATGGAAAGACGCCATATGAGGCTCTCTATGGTCGACAACCAGATTTTGGTCACCTAAGAATTTTTTGGTCTTTGTGTTACGTTCACTGTAAGACTAGGGATAAGTTTTCCAGCTGAAGTAGAAAATGTGTGTTCATGGGTTATCCTTTTGGGAAGAAAGGTTGGCGTTTATATGACTTAGAAAAAATGGAATTCTTTGTCTCTAGGGATGTAGTTTTCTTTGAAGATCAATTTCCTTTTGCTACAGCTTTTGCAAATCAGTCCATGATATACACAATTGCACTCCCTCAAAGTGAAGGACTTGACAAGGCATGGAATGAGGTAGCAGTTTCAAATGATAGCCAAGCTACTGACATAGATGAGCAGCAGGCTGAAAATGATAATGAAAGTAGCGAAACTGATACTCGATGTGGTGAGGAAGAGTTGGGACGTGGACGGTGTGTAAAGCAGTCCTCAGTTCGGTTGCGGGACTTTGTCATACACACCATTCAGAGAAAAAGTCCATCCCCGAAATTCTCCCCTCCACGGCATTCGCAAGGTAAGCCCTATCCTATAGCGCATTATGTGAACTGTGATAAATTTTCTGTGCAACATTAGAATTTTCTTGCAGCCATTACCGCAGAACGAGAGCCGAAATCTTATTTTGAAGCTGCTAGAAGCAAAGAATGGCATGATGCCATGTCTAGTGAAATCGATGCTTTAAAAAAGCAAGGAACTTGAGAGATTGAGGATCTTTCGAAAGGGAAAAAGGCACTCGGATGCAAATGGGTATATAAAATAAAACATCACTCTAATGGCTCCGTTGAACGATTCAAAGCTCGTCTTGTGATTCTTGGTAATCATCAAGTGGCTGGAATTGACTACACCGACACATTTGCACCGGTTGCAAAGATGATTACTGTTCGAGTTTTTCTTGCTATTGCAACAGCCAAGCAATGGGAATTACATCAAATGGATGTGCATAATGCTTTTCTACATGGGGATCTTCCGGAGGAAGTTTATATGACGATACCACCCGGATTTCGAGTAACACAATCGAGAAAAGTGTGTAAGCTTTGAAAATCTGTTTATGGGCTCAAGCAAGTGCCAAGATGCTGGTTTGCCAAGCTTTTAACAGCCTTAAAAGATTATGGATTCAAATAATCGCATTCAGATTACTCTCTTTTTACCTTGCAACGAGATACATCTCAAGTCAATGTTCTTGTTTATGTTGATGATTTGATTATCTCAGGTAATAATCATGAAGCTATTGAGTCTTTTAAATCTTATCTCAGTGATTGTTTTCATATGAAGGATTTGGGACCCTTAAAATATTTTCTTGAGGTGGAAGTTGCGCGTTCTCCAGAGGGGAATGTTTTGAATCAACGCAAATACATTCTTGACATCATCTCGGAAGTTGGACTTTTAGGAGCCAAACTGGCAAGTATTCCTATTGAGCAGAATCATAAGTTAGCTCTTGCTACAAGACTGGAGCTTGCATACAGTGTTCATATTTTATCTCAATTCATGCAACAACCACGCATTGATCATTGCAATGCAGCGCTTCGAGTTGTTCGTTTCTTGAAAGGAACTCTGGGTCAAGGAGTGTTTTTGAGTAGCAAAAGTGATCTGCGGTTGTACGGTTGGTGCGATGCGGATTGGGCCGGTTGTCCATTTACAAGACGATCACTCACAAGATGGTTGATTTTCTTGGGCACTTCTCTGGTATCTTGGAAGATAAAGAAACAACACACGGTGTCTCGATCCTCCGCCGAAGCTGAATATCGATCCGTGGCTGTGACCACATGTGAGCTCAAGTGGTTAAAAGGATTATTAGGTAGTCTTGGAATCTCTCATCCACACTCAATAACGCTTGCTTCTGATAGTCAAGCTGCTCTTCATATATCTCACAATCCGGTCTTTCATGAGCGCACCAAACATATCGAGGTGGATTGTCATTTTGTTCAGGATGAAATTCTCCAAGACAATGTGAAACCTACCTATGTTCCAACAACGTCACAGCTTGCGGATATATTTACCAAGGCTCTTGGTCAGGCATCATTTCGTTCTCTCCTTTGCAAGTTGGGCATCCATGATCTTCATGCTCCAACTTGAGGGGGGTATTGGAATTTCTGTAAATATGTATGGTAGTTTTTGTGTACATCTCTTTCCTTTTAATTAGGAGATTAGATGCTAAAGTTTAGGAGATAATTTTGGTTTCTATCTCTGTATTTTACCGTGTATATATGTTCTTGATTTTGGGTGGAATGGGAGATAAAGAAAATTCCCACAATTCTTGTGATTTTTTCAACTTTCATGCATGTCTTTCTCTCTTAAGGAAAAAAAATTTATGGTATGATTTACACACTTTATTAATAGTAACATTTATGTCATAGTTCACTAACATAGCAATTATTGAGATAATAGAACTTTATTTACTAGAATTTAGCATAATTAACAATAATTCAAATTTTTGAACAAAATATAACTTAATCATAATTATAAGAATAATGTATCTTGAAAAACAATTTCAATTTTTTGTTCCCCCACTTAAGATGAACAATGTCCCCATTGTTAAAAACAATAGAGAAAATGAAAATATAGAAGTGAATAGATACTATATACCGGGTAGGACCCTAGGAAAAAGAGATGAGTCAAGTTTGACTGCTTAAATACCAAGATTTTCCAAGTCAAATCCAATCCTAGAAATGTACATATCTATTGCCACACTTCTTATTTTGCAATTTGTTCAATTTTATTGATGATTTCCACCTCTTATTTTATTATGCGAGAAATAAAATCCTAATCCTAGAAACTTTAAATATCCTAAGAAATAAAATAAAATAAATTAAAAATCCCCCTTTTTATTTATTTACAGATCCCTCAGAATTTGACTCATCTTTTGCTCCATTGTCCTTATTTTTGCTTGGATCGTTTCGTTCCTTCTTCGATATTGGACTCCATGGTTCAAATATAAAATTTGGAAACTCAGGCACAAAAATAAAAGGGTCATAAAATATTTTCATAAAAGCGCTTCTCATTGAGTCATGTAACACCTTATACCCGACTTGGTCATCAGGCTCGAATACAAGATGCCACACCACCGTCTCATCCCATTTACATTAAACCAGGAGCTAGATTCAAGTAAATCGAATATTTTTGTTAAGTCGATCAAGTTTTAATACGTCCAAATGGTTAATTATCATTGTTATATGCAAATATTTCGTTAATCGATCATACAAACAGCCAGAATTATGCATAAGGGCCAATTAACAAAATTTTATAAAAATGTCCGTATGTATCGGTACTGATAACCAGGTATCAATATTTTCCTTAAGTGATATCGATACCACTTGGAAAAACGATACCAAATGGGTATACTGTTTCTCGGCCAAAAACCTGAGGTATAAAAATTATTGATACCAATTACAAAATATCGATACTTTAGCCTCGGGTATCGATACTCGAGATATGGTATCGGTACCGAATTCCTATTCTGTCTTCCTGTATGTTTTACTTCACAGAGGTATTGTTTTTAAAGCATAATATTGATACCTCTACCCCTGGACATGAAAATTACATCATATATGTGAACTAAGCCATTCCAAATGTGATTCTAACCAACATGCACCAGACAGTAAGATAAATAATCATTCATACGGCTTAATCAATAGCACAAACACCAAAAACAAGTCTAAACAATAACCATCATGCCAACCTTAAAGTATACAATCCTAAGCAATAGTAAAAACATGATATTCTTAGAAACCAAGCTGATTGTTTAGAAATCAACGTAACCATAGTAAGTCTACCATATTGCCTGTTCCCCAAAACAAATAAAAAAAATGAAAAAGCACCTATGAGAATCACCAGACTTGGATCACTCCCTTGGAAACCACATCGCCTACACCGTGACGACACTAATCTGAAAATGTTGAAATAGGGGATGAGCTTTTGCAAGCTCAGTGAATGCAAGAATGTCCACAACATAAACACATCATCATGTAACACAACCAGACATTTATTCACAAGTAGTACATTCTTAAGTCTAGCATCATGTAGTACTAATTCATCATAGTCTAAAGGTTATTCTCATAGCACATATACATAATCATTCAAGCATAGGACATATTCCACGAAATCATATACATAAGATAAGATGGCACTTGGATTATGAAACATGTAGTGAGCTCTATCATCACACATCAGATAGACTCGTAGAGTCAAACATGTCCCAAAAGTGAAGCAAATATCTACACTCTCCTTATTTCCCGTCACATGTCCCGCTGAATGCAGCTTAGCTCACATTCCCTTATCCCTTCCAAACATGTCCCAGTGACTCAATGCCCAAAACCTCTATACATATAAGTGAGTACTCACAATCCTATGGTATGCCAACTATATCCAATGGTTTCGAGACCACAAGGCCAAAATACCCGAAAAATAACACATATTACTTACTGATTATCCGTGCACTATCACTGCATGTTAGCATCTTTTGCAAAACACTAGCATATTCATATAACATATATATTACACATTTATTACATGTATACAATTGCACTTACACAATATTCACCACAACCACATATCTCATATCATGCATATTATATAACTACATAACCACAAGACAAATATGGTTCAAGAAAACTTACACTTGGAATTTAGAGTAGGGGTTTAGGCTACATCTAAATTCCCAAATAACATATGACTCGTGTTTACGAGTAGCAATTCTACACACTCACCACTTTATGTTTTAGTCAAATAACCGAAAGCTCAACTAGCTCTTTCCTAGCCCGTACCAAGCTCTAAAGGATCCAAAGCATTACACACATAAATAATAAAATAAATATAGTCAAATATCAACCAATAATGCACTCTAACCAACTAAAACACAAGCTTTAAGCTAAATTCTCATGCAACTTAAACCATTAGTATAACAACTTCAAATAATGATATCTTGGTCTATCCTAAACCTTTTTGCCTAAAATTAGTTCCATTCATCTAATTATTCATATACTCCTAATTCACAACCTTCAAACTAGACAAATCTACTCAATTCATGGTATCGGCATTTTTCGACATCTTTTAGGTAATTTTTTTAAAATTCATTAAAACATGGTAAATCATTAATGAAACTTCTAGATAAGTTTAAAAACCTTATAATCATGCTAAAAAAAGTTGAAAAATACCTTGAAACCAAGTTTTATGCAAAATCTCGAAATCCACCTCGATTTTTAGCTTTTATTTGAAACATGCGGTTCGAGGGCTAATAATTCAATTTTAGAGTCTAAATATCTTAAAAAACTTATGGATTCATGAACGATTACCTTTGGTGGAATAATGAATGAGTTTTGACAAAAATCTAGAAAACCCACGTTTGAAGAAGATGGTGAAATCTATGGAGTTTTGGGTTTTTTCTTGGAGATTTATAATAAATGACTTAGGAATGATAGGAAATCAAGGTATTTTTATTTGGGATATAAAATCGATTAAGAAAGCAAGGGGCAACACACGTTTGAAACAAAAAGAAACAAACGTTAAAAGCATGTTGGTAGGGAATAAATAGGTTCAATTTTACAAATTGGTAAAACTGCAACATAAATGCCTACTTTGGGGTGTTATAAGTCATCTTGTATTTTTGAATATCTTTAGTAAGCTTGTTGCTGGCACTACATATGTTGTATTAGATCCATCAACTTTGACAGCTAATCACGAAGATCTGGGTAAGGCGGATGAGTTCTGAATGTTAAGGTCGCCATGTCAGGTTCGGTCATTGGTTCAGTTGGTTCAGCCTTATAAGGGATTTTAGTTGACTGCATTGGTTCAATCTCTGTGGTATCTTCTTCTTCTTCTTCGGGATCCTCACTTGATTCAACTTGTTACTGTAGAATAAAATCTCTGGCTACTCGGTAGAGGTCCCAATCTGTGATTGTGCCTTGGCTATAACTTGTTTTCTTTACATTTGTAAGAAATTTAGCTTTTAAGCACAAAATTGTTATCGTAAAGGAAAAGCATGCTGGACTAGAACGTCTAGCAGCACAACTTTGAGTTTCTCTTAGAACGATTTTTCCTACATCAATGGTCTTTGTTGTCATAATTGAGTATAACAAGACCATCTGTTCTACTAAAATTGTAGTCCCATGTGAAATAGGCATAAGAGTCAATCAAACAAAATAAAACCATACCTTCGCTAATGGTGTCAAATATTCTCTATGACAAGTGTGAGTTTCGTGCTTTGACACGGTCCATTTAGATCCCGGAACTATAAGTTCCTCGAGAATTTCTTGCAATTTTTCGGCCTCAATGTTTTCTATTAGGAAAGAATATTCATCGTATTCAAAATAAGGTAAATCAAAGAATTTATTAATAGTTCTTGAATTTATTGGTACCTTGATTCCTCAGACAGAAACTTTTATTAATTCGCTTGAGGTCAAATTCACATAAAATTCATGAACTAACTCTTCATCTACACTTGGTCTTTTCTCAGAAAAACCTCTCAATTTAAAGCTTCAGCAACTTGTCGAACGCTCACCATGAAAAAATTATAGTTGCTTTCATCCAATCTAAAACCTTTTTCTGGGAGCATTTGTTAATTTTTGAAAATGCTATCATATCTTGCTTTGGCTTCTTCACAGTGAATTTGTTTTGTGATTCTTCGACTTGAACAAAGGCACGATTTCTTTTACGAGGCATGAGTTAATCTGATCATTAAAGAAGATGGAGAAAACTAATATTTTCCCAAAATTTAATTAGTATAAAATATTAACAATTCAATAAATTGAAAAGCGAAAATTAAATCAAATTAAAATTTTGGGAAAGACTTTCTTACCACTTTTGTATAAAAATTAAGAACTCAATAAAATAAGTAATATGTGAAGCTAAAGATGTCAGTTTAGGGTTGGTTAGAGGGTGAATGGTTGATGTCTTTAATGGTTGCAGAAAGGTGGTGGTGTGGTGCAAAGGAAACAAGCACACGAGTGGCTTGTTTGTGTGAGTTTGGGGTGCACGAGGGCTAGGCGCAGCAGTGACGTTTGAGGGCTGGAGCGTGGGCTGCAGTACACGCAAGGGAGCAGTAGTAGTAGCGATGTGAAAGGGAGTAATGGTAGCAGTAGCGTACAAGGCAGGATGTGAGGCTAGTGCATGGGTAACAGGGTATGCGAGCTGATGAAGGTTGGAGCTACGCAAGGGAGCAGGTGTGAGCAGTGGTGCACGCAAGCTGGTGGTGGCTGCTGGTCGTGCGCAACTTCAAGTGGGTGCAATCGGAGCTTGTGATGCCTGCTACTAGTAGCTTGGGATGTGTGGTGCTAGGTTGTTTGGAGGGTTGAGGGTGCTAGGATTTATGGAAGAAAAGGTGAAAGTGAATATGGTATTTAAAGTGAAAGAATGAAGGAGTTTAACTCAAATTCTTAGAAGAAATAATAATAAAATACTATAACTCCTAATCTTTTGTAAAAAATATCAATTAACATATAATATAAAGTATATTAACATAATATTTGATATTATCTTATTTATGAGAAATAAAACTCTTAAATAAAATATTAAAAATTTTAATCCTATACAAAGTTGATAATAATTAATATATATTATATAAAATATAACTATATTTAGTTGTTATCATTTTATTTATTAAAATTAAAACCTTTATTTTAGTTGTCTTTAAAAATATTTACGAGAAAAAGACAACTAATTTTAATATTTACAAAAGAACTATCAATTTTTTGCAAATTGTTCAATTAAGTACCTATAATTAAGGATAATTTGAAAATTGAGCTGCAAACTAAAACTTGGATCAAAAGTGAACCTTTTATTTGAAAAATAAAAAATTTATTTTGTCACTTAGGGAATATTTTCTTGGAAGATTATGTTAAAATCAATTCCCAGAAAAGATTGGAGGGGTCACAAGCGTTCTCGCTTAAGTTTCAATCTCCTAGACCAAATTTATTTTAACATACTAATCTAGAAAATACAGCCTAAGTCATTTATTTAAAAGAGAAAAAAAATAAGTATTCAATAAAATGAACGACGTTTCATCCCGCTCAAATTTATCCCCCAGTAATGTTTCAAGTGCTGAGCGTTAACTTTGACTTACCTCCCTTACCATGAAGTTCAACAACCCCGTATGGGAAGACTTGATGAATAGTGAATGGACCGAACCAACGTGATTTCAACTTACCTGGGTGGAACCTTAATCTGGAATTGAACAACAAGACTTGCTGACCTGCTTCGACTTCTCGAACTCGAATGTGCTTGTCATGCCATCTTTTTAATCTCTCTTTGAATAATTTGGCATTTTCATATGTAAACATTCGAAACTCTTCTAACTCATTAAGTTGAAGCATCCATTTCTCTTTAGCTAGATTGAGATCCAAGTTGAGCTGTTGGAGAGCCTAGTAAGCTTTATGTTTGAACTCCAAGGGCAAATGACAGGCTTTCCCAAAAACCAATCTATAGGGAGACATCCCTAAAGGTGTCTTATATGCTGTCCTATAGGCCCAAAAAGCATCATCCAGTCTTTTAGATCAATCTCATGGTTTGGACAAAGTACGTTCTTGAGTATACCTTTTATTTCTTTGTTTGCTAGTTCAGCTTGTCCATTTTTCTGCGGATGGTAAACTATGCCAACCTTGTGCTTCACTCCACGTCTATCGAGTAACCATTTCAACCATTTTTTCACAAAATGGGACCCCTCATCACTGATGATAGCTCTAGGAGTTCCGAACCTTGTGAACACATGTTTCTGCAAAAACTTCATTACAACCTTAGCATCGTTCGTTGGATATGACTCGGCCCCAACCCACTTAGATATGTAGCCTACTACTACCAATATATACTTGTGACCAAAAGAAGGAGGGAATGGGTCAAGAAAGTCATTGCCCCAAACATTGAATAATTCTACCTCAATAACGTTTGTTCGAGGCATATCATTTCTGTTGGTGACATTTCCAACCCTCTGGCATCGATCACTACTTTTTACGTAGGCATACGCATCTTTGAATAGTGTTGGCCAAAAGAATCCGACTTGCAATACTTTGGTTGTAGTACGTGAACCTCAGAAGTGTCCCCCACTTGGAACTTTGTGACAATGATATAGAATTTCATGAACCTCGTTTTCTGCCATGCATTTTTTGATCATTTGATCTACACACTTTGTAAAAAGGTATGACTCTTCCCAAAATAGTAGTTCATATTGTGAAGAGACTTTTTCTTTTGTTGATACGTCTTATCAATTAGCATCAAACTACGAGCTAAATAGTTAGCAAAATCAACAAACCAAGGGCTGTTATGGATGGGTGTAAGCGAAGAAGTTCATTCTTGAGGCTATAATTTGGATAAATGATCTACTACTTGGTTTTCTACCCCTTTTCGATCTTGAAATTCTAGATTGAACTCTTGAAGAAGAAGTACCCATCGGATCAATCTTGGCTTAGCATTTTTTTTGGCATGTAAGTATTTAATTACGAAATGATCCATATAGACAATCAATTTGGTACCTACAAGATAAGATCAAAACCTATCAAAAGAAAAAGCAATAACAAGTAACTCTTTATCTGTTACCATATAATTCAGGTGAGCTCCTGTTAGAGTCTGACTTGCGTAGTAGATGGGATGAAAAACTTTGTTCTTTTGCTGATCCATCACGATTCTTACCACGAAGTCACTTGCGTCACACATTAACTCAAATGGAAAATCCCAATCCAGTGTGACGATAATTGGTACCGAACCTAATCGATTATTTAGATCATGAAAAGCTTTCAAACTTTGTTCATTAAAGTTGAATGTTGTGTCCTTCTCCAATAATTTGCACAAGAGTTTAGCAATTTTCGATCCTAATCGAATCTTCGATAGAAACCGACATGTCCCAAAAAGATCCTAACACCCTTTATAGATGTTTGAGGTGGGAGTTTCTCTATAACATCTACCTTTTTTTTATCTACCTCGATCCCATGTCTCATTATCTAATGCCCCAAAACAATCCCTTCTCGTACCATGAAATGACACTTTTCCCAGTTGAGTACAAGGTTTGTTTCTTCACACTGCCTTAGTACTTCAGCTAATTTGGCTAAGCAATCATCATAAGTGTCTCCAAACACTGAAAAATCATCCATAAAAACTTGCAAATTCTTCTCAACCATGTCTGTGAAAATAACTATCATACATCTTTGAAATGTAGCAGGTGCATTACATAAACAAAATCTCATGCGTCTAAATGCAATTGTACCATACGGACATGTGAATGTTGTTTTGTATTGATCCTCTGGTGCTACTGTGATCTGATTGTACCCTGAATACCCACAAGAAAATAGTAATAGTCTTGCCCTGCGAGTTTATCTAGCATTTGATCCAAGAACGATAAAGAAAAGTGATCTTTCCTAGTCGCCTTTTTCAACTTTTGGTAATCTATGCAAATTCTCCATCCTGTAACCATTCTGGTTGGTATTAACTCATTATTTTCATTCTCTATGACCGTAATACCTCCTTCCTTTGGCACACACTGGATCGGGCTTACCCATGAACTGTTTGAGATGGGGTAAATTATACCTGCACCCAACCACTTAATAATTTCTTTCTTTACCATGTCCTTGATAATATGGATCAGTCACTGTTGTCCATCAATCGTTCCTTTCTCACCATCTCCTAGGATAATTTTGTGTATGCACATGGATGAACTAATACCACAGATATTGGCTATGGTCCACCTGAGAGCGTTCTTGAATTGTTTAAGCACTACAATAAGTTTCTCCTCCTGTTCTTTAGTTAGCTGTGCTGAAATAATCACAGAAAAAGTCGAAGCATTACCTAAATAAATATATTTTAAGTGCGAGGGAAGTACCTTTAGTTCCAATTTAGGTGGCTTCTCGAATGACGCTTCTGGTTGAACATAATCTTTTCTTTCTAATTCCAAAGATTCAAAACGGGATTGCGAATTAAATCCCTTTTGGTTAGCTTCTAGCAAAGCTAAGTATTCCTTCCCTTCTTCATCATTTGGAGGGCCTGACATAAAAAATTATAGTAATGGGTCCTCAACAGAGTTGAGTTCCCATTCTTCAGCAAAATCTTTTAACTCAGATACTGTAGAATAATCATCAAATGTGTTAGGAAATTGCATAAACTTAAAAACATTAAAAGTTACCTGATCTTCCTGAACACACATGGTAAGCTTGTCCTTCTACACATCAACAAGGGTCATTCTAGTTGCTAGGAAAGGCCTTCTTAGGATTGTTGGCACCTTTTTATTTGCTTCAAAGTCTAAGATAACAAAGTCAACAGGAAAAATAAATTTATCTACACGTGCCAATACATCCTCGATTTTTCCTTCTGGATGTGGTAAGGATCGATCTGCTAACTGAAGTGTAACCGTAGTAGGTCTAACTTCATCTATCCCTAACTTCCTAAATATGGACATGGGCATCAAGTTGATGCTTGTACCCAAATAATATAATGCCTTGAAAAAATAAGTTGCTCCAATGTTGCAAGGCATTGTAAAACATCAGGGGTTTTTCATCTTTGGGGGTAGTTTATCTTGTAGATATGCACTGCATTCCTTCATCAAAGCTATTGTGTCAAATTCTCCAAGTCCCTGTTTCTTGGATAGGATATCCTTCATGAATTTGATGTAATTTGGCATTTGTTTAAGTGCTTCTACCAATAGAATGTTGAGATGAAGTTGCTTGGGTACGTCTAGGAATATTTTGAACTGGACTTCTTGCTTTTTCTTCTGAAGTCTTTGAGGGTAGGGTGGTGGAGGATTCTTAACTTGAGCTGGCTAATTCATATTTTGTGGCAATTTTTCATCTAATGGAGGTGTTAGTTTATCGGAATTGACTGGTTTAGAAGTTACCTTATTGGATTTTATAGGTTTTGGTTTTGGTGAAGCTGGATTTTCAACACTCGATTGGACTTCCAATTTATCTCGAGCATCAACTTCCTCTTCTTCAACTTCAACAATGTTAGGCTCTATCGTCTTTTCACTCCTTAGTGTTAATGCTTTACAATGCTCTTTTCCCAAATTTCTTAGATTCTCCATATCCCTAGGTAAAACACCTTGTGGTCGATTACTGAGTTCAGTTGCAAATTGACCCACTTGATTCTCCAAATTCCTTAAAGTGGCGTCATTCTTTGCCATATATGCCTTCAATAGGTTCTTTAGGCTAGTGGAAGGTTTAGCTTGAGTTTATTTCTGAACTTCCTGGTAAATATAGGTGGCTGGGTTGAACTAGGTTGTGCATAAGTGTTACTAGGTCCAACCCATTGGTTACTCTAAGAAAAATTAGGGTGGTTTCGCTAATATGGGTTATAAAAATTAGATTGCGGTCCTTTCCTTCCTCGGTTCTGGTTCTGGTTACCCATGTAGTAAACAAATTATGGGTTTGATGGACATTCTTTAAACAAGTGCCTTTCCACACAATAAACACAAGCTACATTGTTTAATTGATTCAGTGGCTGAACTGCAAAATTATTAAACCCATTAGTAGTAAAGTTTTTATGCATTGAGGATATCGATGAACCTGAGATGCGAGTGAAGTGAAAGCATCCACTTCATGTACTCTAGCGACTCGTCTTTCTGACGCTACTTGATTGGTTGGCCATTGATAATCATTGCTGGCAATCCTCTCAATGATTTCATAAGCCTCGTTATAAGACTTAAAAAGGAAATCACCATTAGTAGAAGTGTCTACTACCATCCTCATGTGAGCATTGAGACCATTATAGAACGTATCTAATTAGATGCAATGAAGGATTCCGTGATGAGGGCATCTTCGTAATAAATGTTTAAACCTTTCTACTAACTCTATCCATGTGGTAATGGAATCTATTGGCAATGAATTCATCCAGGCTCAAGCTCTGCCCCTTAGTGAATATGGGAACAACTTTAATCATAATGTATCTTCGAGCACTCTGGCTAACTTGAAGGAATCACTCACCTCCATAAACAATCTTAAGTGAAGGTGAGGATCTTCGATAGGCTTTCCACTGAATTGGCTTATTGTTTGAAGCATCTGGAACATGACTGGCTTCAAATCGAATTGTTGTGCCTCGATTTCGAGTCTCCTAATACCCGAATTAAGTTCATAAAACAATGGCACAATATATTGTCTTAGAGCTCTATCCCTATCATAAGTAATAAGGATAGGATTTTGAGCATGATTTGCTCCATTTCCTAGATGCTGATTTTCAAAGTATCTCTTCGGTCCTTCATTGAACAGCTTGTCTTCTTCTTTGTCAAAAAGTCCTTTAAATTTCAAGATCTACGAGGAGTAAGTTAATAATTCAATCAATGCTCATAAACACCTGAAAAAATCACAGAAAAATAATTAAATTAGAATTTAACAGAAAAATGAACCAAAATGCAAAATTAACAATTTCACAAATAGTGTATTTTAAAACAGTCGCCAAAAATTTGGAATGTCAGAAATGTGCAAGTGTACAAAACTGTAACAAGTAATAAAGTGAAGAGTAAATTTTGAGTTATCATACCCGCAGGGGCTGTGAAAGAAAATATTTATGAAGTGTAAAATTAAACACTTTGGTGAAGAAAAATCTGTTAATTTGAACAAGTGATTTAAAAACTAAAAATTAACTAAGAAATCTAAGAAAAATTAAAAGTAAAATTCCAATGCACGATTTGAAAAGACAAGTCTTAATCAAGATGACATAAATTTGTTAGATCAATTACATTCTTTAACTTAAAATTACTAAAGTCATGTCCATGTTGTTACGAATAATTTCACGACAACTTGGTATTTTGCTATCTAATGCACATACAAACTTACTAAACCAATTAATCTCTTGAACATATTACTATGTCAATTTCAAAAATTAATCAATTTCATAAGCAAGTATAAGATTAAGTGAAGTAAAATATATTTCTACATTGAAACAATTTAATCACAATAATCTTGCAAATTATGCAAGGCTAATGTATCGTTTAATACGTCACTAATTTAACCTTCACTAGCTTAGAAGATTAAACATGCACCAATTAAATACCATGTTAATTAATTACAATTTCAATATGATTAATAATTAATTCATTTGTTACCTTACAATTATAATGCAAGTATAACATAGGAATGATTTTATTTAATTGAACAAATTACCAAGGCCTAATAACACGATTATAATAATTTAAGTGGACAGAATGCAATCAGTCTAAGACAAATGAAACTTAAGTAATTTTAATTAAATCAAGAATAACAGCATAAAAAATATTCATGTTCATTCTCACAACATAAATAAGAAAAGTAAAGAGAAGGGAACTAGAAAGCAAATCCAGTATTTCTCTAAAGCCAGACTAGTGCGCTCCTTTCCTTGTCTACTTTTTTTGTCGATCCAAGGCCTTCATGAACACTTGAATGCTTCTACTCCAAGGTAGATGAAAGCTATTTTTAAAGAGGGAAATCGACAAGGGAATGAACAAGAAAAAGGGGAAAACAAAGAAGGGAATGAAAGAGAGAAAATGAGTGAAAGAGAGAGATGTGTGGGAATGAATGGTGTGTGAACTGAAGAAAGGAAGAGGGGTATTTAAAGGTGGGAATGACTGCTAAAAATAGCAAATAAATTTCAGCCATTCAAGCTCCCTTGGCCGAGCATGAATTAAGCAAGTTTGAATGTTTCAAACTTTGCTATATTTAGCTTAAGGCAAAAGCTGAGAGGCACAAAAAGAGGAGGGGTTTGAATAGCATTTAGGGGAAGCTCATGGGCTGATTTGCAAGTATGAAAATCAGCTCAAATCAACTGATTGGATTAACTATAAGGATGGTTTTGGGCTGCCCAATTTCTTGGTGGTTCAGTCCTCTATACTTAGCATATTGGGCCACTTTCTTCTTCAGGCTTTATATTAAATTTTGACCCAATTAATGTTGGATAAAAATTAAATATACAATACATATAATTATCATTATTGGACCGTCCTTGGCTAGAAATTAATTAAGCATGCTCGTGATTCACATGATGCAAAAATTACCCCAATGGTTTGAGCCTTTCGCGGTGTCTGCTGTGCCAGTTTTCATCTTTTGTGCAAAATTATCGAAAATAAACCAAATTTATGAAAATTTATTATAAAAATAATTAAAATTAAATATTTTAATAATTTAAGTGAAAATTAATTATTTTAAAATTAATGTATGAATTTCGACAAAAAAGTACTACGAAACTACATAAATTGGAGCTTAAAAGGTGCTAAAAAAGTTTATGTATTTTTGTGTTTCCAGTTACCATGTCTTGGCAGACTTTATTTGTTGCCATAGTTGAGCTATTGTCTCACACAATATAACCCCATGTTTATTGTCCGGGCATACTTTATTTGTTGCCATAGTCGAGCTATGGTCATATATAATAACCTCTTTCAGAGTGTCGCCCTGAAAGACCTATAAATCGTTTCCACGATGTCACTCCGAAAGACATGATTACCACTGTCGCGGTGCCGCTCCGTGGAGTTAATAAATCATCGTCATAGTGTTGCTCCAGTGAGCCAATGGATATCATTCCACGATGCTGCCTAACTTCCTTGAATTCCCAATTCAATCCACCCATTCGTCAAATATGCCAATTATTCCTATCTCTATCTACCTCAGCAAGGCAATTTCCTCCGTACTTCACATATAATATGAACATGCATTCCACATAAGAGTAAGGTGCTATTTATAAACACACAGTACGCCAAATATTCAAACACCATGGGGTAACCACCAGACAATCAACAATGATTATTACAAACATTCACATACTTTTACGAGGTTATGCATCCAGAACATACCCTTTCATCACTTTCATACACAATCATGGTATAGGACACAACTCAGAATAGACACGAATCTAATTCAACCGAAGACACTACATCATTGATCACCTAAAAGTAGAGTACAAAAACTCACCTTAAATCCTTTTTCTTTGTCAGCTTAGCTTGTCCCAACACCAGAGTCTCCTTCGTCTTGGAAACTAAGCATGATAACCATATATCAGTTAAATCGAAGGCATTTAAACCTTAAAACTCAGAACCCACTTTACAAGAAACTTAATAGGGAATCCTTACTTTTCCTCTCCCTTTCTCAAATCCTTGAGTATAGAAGGATTAGAAGGCTTATTGTTTTCACAATTCCTCAACTTTCAGCCTTCAATTCTCATAACTTCTACCCCCTGTAGAGCTCTCCTAAGTTCTCCTCTTCTTCAGAACAACCAAAGAAGACAATACAAGTAAGAAAAAATTTGTAGACAGAAATATGAGGAGGATTTTCTATCGCAAGAATATCCACTTTCACTTATATATAACTCCTATACACGGTCTCCCAATCTCTTTTAGCCAATCACTGGTAATCATTATGTCTCCAACTATGGAGCCATCCAGTTCCATCCTAACCAAACTAGAATTGAAACTTAACTATTTACCTAACAATCACAAATTTTTCCCAAAATTCCTAATAGAGTCTGTCAACTTACTATGCATTCAATTAAGTCCCAAAATTCCTTTAAATTAGAGTCTTTAAGGAAATCCGAGTGTGACATTTCAGCTGCTAGCGCACATGGTTCCCGAAATTCATACGTCTTGGACACATGCCTGTGTGGCTCACATGGTCGTGTAAAACTTTGTTGCCCATGTACAGCTTCCAAATTGCTCCAATGTTCTGATTTTCACTTGTTTTTCACTCCTATTGCTCCCAAGTGCTCTATTAAGCTTCAAAACATGAATTTAAAGGATTAAGAGTATATATTTCACAATTAATGTCACATAATCACCCAAAAATGCACTACGAATGAGGCTAAAAAATGTTACTTTTGACATTTATCACTCCCATTTTTCGAGCGGTGACCTGACCCATGGACAATTTTAATTATAATAAGAGATATAACAATTACATGATATTATAATGTTTAATCATTGATACACATATATAAATTATTAATATAGTAGGAGAGCTAACTTTCAAATGTATGAAAAGTATGAGAACTAAGAGCATACTTCAAATAGTTTAATAATAAACAATAATATATAATAATATGTAATATACATTGTACTACTTTTATATATAACTATTATTATATTATAGATTATAATAAAAGGTATAATATTCATGATATTATAATGTTTAATCATTGATGCATATATATAAACTATCAATATATTATATACTATATGATATTATATAACATTATTAATATAGTAGGAGGCTAACTTTCATATGTCTAAAAAGTATAAGGACTTAAAACATATTTCAACCAATATAATAAAACATAATAATTAATATATAACGTACTACTATTATATAAAACTAATATTATATCATATATTATAGTAAAAGACATAGTATTACATGATATTATAATGTCTAATCATTGAGGCATATATATAAAATATTAATCTATTATATATGATATGATATGATATAACATCATATAATATAATAGGAGGCTAACTTTTAAATGTAAGAAAAGTATAGCGACTTGGACGGCATTTCAACAACAACAACAACAATAAATATATTATGTCCTACTTTACTATTATAGTATGTGGTATAGTATTATATAATGAAATAATATATTTTATAAGTATTAATATTTGTATAACATTATTATTTTATAGATTATAATAAAAGATATAACATCAATAGTTGTGTATAATTTAGTATATTAAAATACATGTTTATAATTATAACTTGCAATGTATAAAGTATTATAAAATTTAATATTTTAATAAAATATTATTTTATTAAATTAAATGTTGAATTGAACTTTAACTTTTACAAATTGCATTTGGGTATTAGGTTTATTTTACTTTTATTTTGGACTTGAGATTTCAACTATAATTAGTTTATTTTGAGTTTGGGTAATAATGAGTGTATTATTTAGGTTTGAGCTTAGTATAATATATATGATTTTTTGAATAAATATTTTAGAATATAAGTATCGTGTTTATAAATTTAACAAGAAAGATTAAAATTTATTTAATTGTAAATATAATATAATAATGAACAATAAAAGATATTTTCGTTAATTCATATAATATTATCGAATAATTAAATTTTACATACAATAAGCACTTTAATTATTTTATATAAAATAACTTTGTTAAATATATATAATTTATGTTTTTTATAAGATAAATTTGAATTGCATCGTTATCGTATAAAAATAAAATGAATTATTAGTGTAAAACCTCAATCCCTAACTGGCAAATTTAGGCGTTACACTGAAAGCAAGCTTAAACTTGATTCGCTATTTTTTTAGTGGTTTTGACGTAGACTCTCTAAACTGGGGCGTTAACCTAAAATTTTGAATGACAGAACAATCAAATCAGTGATGTACCATGTAATATAAAACATAATTTAAAACGAACTTTCGACGGAAGCCTTATAAATGTTGACAGTTTTACTCAAAACACAAAAGTAGCTTTTTCATATATAAAAGTTTCTATTTCATCACTAGCACTCAAACATCATCCAAAACAGTTTGGCATATACGTGTAAAGATGGTCTCATAAACTTTTACTCATTTAAACTTAGCATATATCTTTTGGAATAGGTGACAATTCTCATAAAACATAGATAGAGCAAAAGATGTAAATTATTACAAAAGTTGGTTATGAAACATAACTACATGCCACCTGCCCAAAATGAAAGTATTTGCATGTTACAAGACAAACATATGCGAGGCTCACAACAAAGGCTGCTATTTTCTACCCGAGTCCCTTCCACGAGCCCTCAACGCAGGGATAACTCAACTTTTATATATATTTAAATAATAAGCTAGCAGGCTTCTTGTAGAAACATTTGGGCGTAAACACTCTTACATACAATAGTGGCAGATAGTAATCACTGGCAGATAGTATCCCCTAGTGGAATTTATTATTTGTCGAACATAGTTTGCAACTACTTTCTCGTAGAATAGTTTCATTAATATCAATAGAACATATACTTCACCTAAATGGACACAAAAGCTACAATCACTTACTCTATCATCCGAAACATACTGGTTGACTAGTATCTATACTCCTACTGAGTATAACTCTCCATTTGCGGATAGAATATGCCAAGCACTACAACCAGCAGATACGTTTCGTCCAAAACACATTAAATAAGAGTAAGAGCTAATACTTATCATGCAATAATACCATGCAATGCAACTACATAATCAAAATTTCTTTTTGGCGGTCTCATACCTCACTTCGAATATACATAACTTACATTACATGCAAGAAATCCATATTCACATTTTCATAACATGCACCTCATGCAACATTTCAATGTTCACATTTTCTTACTCTTTTCCACACCCTTTCTTGTGCTAACCTCGGATCCCATATTTACTCATCATAAAAAATGTCTTAGTCCACGCTATTTTGAACATATGTGTGTTTTCCCACAAGATCAGGGCTCTTTGCCATGGTTAATAACTAACATGCCCTACCGATGGCATCACCTATAACACTAGGCTGGTTAGCAACTAACATGCCATACCATTGGCCCGTCATCTTCGCCAACCTTGCTAGCAACTAACATGCCCTACTAGTGGCCCAAACTATTCAAATACTGACACTAAGGAAGTCGCATTTATTTCTTATCATTTACATGCACATGCAGATGGTTACATTGAACAACTTACCACGTTCAAAGGAAACAATTTTACCTAAATTCATAAACCTTAACTATGACAGTCTGGAAACAAACAAAATATAGGGACTCGGAGTAGACTCATAGAAAACTCACACAAATTGGATACTCACAGAAGATCTCAAAGAAGTTGTTTACACCACAAGTCATTCGCTACACTCCACGACCTTTACTTGTTATTTGGACACTCGTTGGTTCTTATTCGATGAGGATATTCCCTAGTCTCGAGGTACAAAAATAAAAACATGATAGAAGGAAGAAAAGAAGAAGAACCCCCACTACATCAACCACATTTTTATTTATAGACCACATGACTTTCACAATAACCCTAAACGTGGCCAACCGTGTAGAGCTGACTCAACACCATTTGGTGGTTGACATAATAATATCTAGACAAATCCTACCTTAAACATCCTTTCACTCTAGCTAAATTCCAATTAGATCTTAACAAAAAAACAACTAAAATTGAACAACATACCTACGTGCTTATAAAGAAAACTATCGGGTCCATAACCTAACAATCCGTCACTAGCGGATACTAATAGAAGGGTCTGCCAACACAAGGCTCGCCAAGAGAATCCGCTAGTTGGCGGGTTCTCCACGCAGAACACGCCAAGATGTATAATCCAATAGTTTACACTTCACCAAGAGACGAAACTTCTATCACATATTTACAAACTTACATTGTTAGCCAAACAATCTGCCAATCATGGCACGACAACCAACACTAACTTAACTTGGTGGATAGGGCATAAATCAACCTTCCTTGGCTTATACTTAGCTAACAATCCACCCACAGAAACCACCAACTGGGATTACGTCGGCGGGGTGTTACAATTACATTCGAAATTAAAATATTTATAACTTATAAAATTTAAAATTGTTTGAATCTATCAGATCTCATCCGCTTTGATCCGAGTTTGAATTCGAAAAAATCCAAGTCCAAAAGGGCCAGAGCACGAAAATATCCAAAATTGAAAAAAATTGGGTTTGAAGTAAGCTTGATCCGAGTCCTAAGTAAGCCATGACCCTAGCCAGTGGCGGAGCCACCACAAAAAGAAAAAGTAAAAGAAAATTACTTATATATTTTTTATAATTATATAATTGGTGTATTGACCCTACAAAATATTTGAAAACTTTTCATAAAAGTTTTATTTCATAAAAATGTTGAAAAGGTTGTTAAAATCTTTGAAAATAATTATTTGTAATACTAATTCTTTTTATAAAAATAAATAAATCTCTCTCTACCCACTAAAACCTAAAAATATCTAATCTTTTTATTTTCTTGCATCCTCGTCGGTTTTTTTTCTCAAAATTTTATTGTTCTCACACTCTCAATATAGGTGTTCAATCTTTGAATACTTGAGATGGATCTCCTAATTTGGTAATAACTCTTATTTTTAAAATTTTATTGATTAATCTTTTAGAAAATTAGGATTATAGCTTTTCTTGTGATAGATTAAAATTTGTATGTAAGATTTAGTTTTTTTGTTATTTATTGAATGATTTTGGGACATTCCTTTTATATAAGATTCCTAACATTGCCATTGAGTAATAATTTTTAAAGGTTGATTAATACAAATCATTAAAGAAATTAAGTTTAATTGTATTTATAAAAGTTTGATAAATAGAAATCATAGCATTGGTGGGATGGTATGCCAAGAGAAATTGCTTCCTTAGGGGTGAAAAATCGTTCTTTGTTACCAAACAGAAGATGCCATTGCTCGCCACATCATCAGGAAGGCTACTTCAAATTCTGGAGAAGGATTCAACAATGAAGCTTGATATTGAATTACATCTAACTTTAATATTGGGGAATGGATAATGCATCTCGGACTCCCATAGCTTATGCACACTGGTGTTATTTTTTTCTTTGTTTCAAAATACAATAATCGAAAGTAATTGAAGACTACCCAAAGTACCTTGTTTAAGCTTGCAACTTCCTACTGTTACATGTCGCCAAGTGTGTTTACCTGGAACTCGTAGGCCCATTAGCGAAAGTGAATTCATTAAAGATTAGGTTACCCAATCAAAACGCGTTTGAAAATTCAAAAGAAAATGTTTGAATCAAACTTTTCTTCGCAAGCAGTCCATAAATATTTTCAATGTTTTCTACACCATTTTTCTTAAGATTTCATATTAAAATTTTATAAAGAAATTCATTTTATTTTTTTAATGGATCTAAAGTATCTTCTATGTCTATTATACGGCTCATAAAAATTAATCTTTTACAATTCATGACTAATCATTCCAACAGTATCATTTCAAAATTTGAACTCTTGTATGTTCATCAAATCAAAGCCCAATCCTGAGGATTTGATTCAAAGTTTAAGCTCCTGCCCTCACCAAACAATCCTTATTCAACCTTGTTTAAAAAACAAAAATGTGACGATTGTCTCACACCGGGTTTATAATTTTCCAACTCTTTAACATCATCTCTAACTCTATGCTGATCAAATTTTCCCAAGAGTTGTTTGTTATCATGGAAACTAACCATGTATTTTGACTCTTTGTTTAGACTCATTCATGTAGAATCAAATAAAAGTACTTTACGGATTGAATTATCCATGAAATCTCTAAATAGCATCATTCAAGTGATTATAAATCCCTATGCTCCAGCACTGAAACCACCTGGTTGAATTTCTACTGAAAGTTCAATCAGAGCCTGATTTCTGCACTAAATTGAAAATACAATTGTAGGAATCTTAATAGCTTTACAGGTAGAAATTTGTTGCGGATTTCAATAACCCCAAAACTTCAATTTTGGTGGAAAAAAATAACTTAAAACTGCCTACAGCACACCTTCCCCAGATGGAGCCATATGATAATGGAAACTATGTTGCTCTAAATTTTCATTTTTCTTGAAGAATTCAGTTCAAGACATATTCAGACATGATTATGAGAATGTTAACTTCCAAAGACCGTAAAAAGAAGTGAAAATTTTGGAAATGTTTGAATATAATTGTATTAAACAAATACTCATATCCAACATTTACATCCATATCTTAAAAAGCATATGCTAAATGCTAAAGTCAACCTAAGCCTTGTTTTTCCACTTTCAATTGTTTCCTCCTTCATGTCTATGATTCTATGGAATCTTAATAACTTCACAGTAGAAAATTGTTTCCTTCCTAGTATCCGGGTCTTTTTTTTATTAGAGTTTGCTAAAAGGGATATGAACTAAATCTTTGGTAAAAATTTCAAAAATAGGGATAAATTGTTATAAGTAAAACTAAGTGTCTAGGACTAAAAGCTATAAGCTAAATAAATTGAAAGGAAATTTGAATAAATGAATAAGTGAATAATTGGTCCATAATTGGATGCTATTTGGTATAATAAGATCATTGATAGTCTTTTACCATAAAAAAGAAATGAAAAGAAATGTTTGACACTTATGAATCAAAAGACCATAAATGGAACTTGTGTGTGAAAACACTAAGAAATTATAGCTAAAGGGAGATTACGTTTGACTAAACACTTGAGTACTCAATAAGAGTCCAATTATGAACTTCATAATGTGAATCATTAACAAACCATTATGGTAAGTTGAGCTTTATAACTTGAATAAGAGAAATGAACTTAATTGAAACACTTGTTTGATAATATTATAAAATGCTTATAGGAGCTCAACATTAATAATTAGATAGGACTAGTAAGATTATCCTTGTGTACTTATTGAGCTTTCTAGCTCACATGTTAGTGGTTTAAAACACATAGGTTAAAATCTTGCCAAGAAGCTTGGACTCCGATTTGGGAGCATCACTTCACTATTTGAGGTATTAAATTGTAATTTTGCTACCCGATGGTCTTTGGCATTAGAATTATGGCATGTACGTAAAGACTTGGACATATATTTGTAAATTAGATATATGTTTTGAGCTCCCTTTTGTGTAATCTTTCGATCATCAATTCGTCGTTCAGTTTAAATATGTTTATGATGTTTGTTTTAAGCTTGAAGATGGACTTAAATTGTTTTATAATGTTTTGGAACTTATGGAAATTGTAACACCCTTTATCCCAAGTGTAACACCTCTAGCCTAACCCGATCACCTGGTTCGAGTTACGAAATGCTACATTTGTTGCTTGTGCAACAACAATCAATACGCAATGATTAATCAGTCACTCATGCGATTAAACATCATTCACATTCAATTTATTTTTGGGTCTTATACGAGCTTACGAAAGCTCTTTCGTCAACTCATGCGATTAAACAATCATTTTTGGGTCTTATACGAGCTTACGAAAGCTCTTTCGTCAACTCGAGCACAAAATAGGACCAAATTGTAAAGATTTTGAAATGTATGGATCGACATTGTGATTTCAATAGGTTCTAGTCATGACATGACCATCATAGTATGTCATGTCACGATGACAAGCCTAAGTTCGCCTCGACGTCACTCACTGTGATGGCGATGTTGTGATGTCAAAAGTACGAGGTTGGGACGTGGCCCCTATTTTGGCAAAATGCACATTTTGGTACCTATTTCAAAACTTTCAACCAAAACCATTCAATATAATCACCAAGTATCAACTTCACTTGATTCAAAACATACCAAAAACTTGCAAAACAAGATCAAATATCCATGTCCAACTTTTTATCAAGGCATTTAACACTTAATTATCAGTTAAACTTAAACATTTCACTGTCATTAGAACATAACATCCAAACCATTCAAATACTACTCTTCACCTAAGACATACCACATTGAAAACATGCCATTTCACATGCCATATATATAGTTATAGATCATCACATCTTTTAGCATAAAAATACATATATGTCCAACAACATGTATGAATCAAAACACCAAATCAATATATTATATGTAATGGTTAAGTCAACTTTCTATGTATTAAACACATTCACATACTAAGATACACACCATGAGACTTATATACATGCCACAACCCTAGACTCAAAATGATCATATTACTACCAATTCGGTGATAGTGTGAGTTTCAAGGCGATTCGACTTGATGTGTTTCTCAAGGTGACAATCTACAAGGAAAAGGGAAAACAAACGAGGTATTAAACAAAACTTACCTTATTCTTAACAACATTTCTAAGTTATTTTAACTTGGCACAACATTTGGCTAGACATGACAAATCACAAACACCAACATTGTAAGAATTTGTTTAAAAATCAATATCGCAAGATACCACAAGTGCTTAACATACCAATTCATGTCAAATTAGGTAACAATCTCCAATTCATATTCAATCAAGGGATAGTATACTCAAATACATATCAAAGGTATTACCTCAAGCAATGTTTCTTGCTCAATTCATATAATAACTTGCCATTTGAATTATCAAGTTCAATTCATCCTATTTCAATTTCTTATTTCTATATGAACTAATTCGCCCGATGAAACTTAGTAAACGGACTTAGATATACAAGTATCTACATCACACCAGTTGCTTGTCTGATTTGTATATACATGTTATGTTACTCGTTTGGGCTAAACATTTGTAATGACACATCAGGTTACTCGTCTAAGCTAAACCTATGTCACATATATTTGAGAATCCACAACAAATGTTAAACTCGGTAACAACTGTAATCAATCCCATACGCGTGCACACAAGACCTTATTGGCATACCAATCGTATCTTAAAAATGAAACTTTCATGTGCAGGGGACTTTTGGGCTGCGTAGAAGCTTTGTTGCAAAATAGGCCTGCGGTGTTCCAACATCGGATTCGGTGTTGCAACAAATTAGGGGTTGTGTCGCAACATCGTAAGCAGTTTCACTTCAGGACTTATTTTTGCTCTTGTCTTTGATGTTGCGACATCAGTATCTTGGTGTCGTTACATAAGCAGTAGTTTCAGCCCAAATATGCATCTTTTGCTCTCAATTTTTCCTACAATACCATGGAACCTTATTTAGATATCTAAAATGTAATAAAAACTACTAAAAATTCATAACTTACTACCTTATTTAGATATGTAAAAAGGGATGTAAATAATAGTGTAAAGTACATTATAATTAAGGCTTATTAAACTTTCATATTTCACAACAATCATACTAAGACATTAAGCCCTGAATAATATCACCTATTTGTTATTTAATTATATCTATATTCATAAAACAAGTTTCATACTTACTAAACATGTTATTATCGAAGAAGCAAAATTATCCAAGGGTACTTACCTTAATGGATGCTTTACAACACTAAATCATGACTCCATAAGCTCTATTCCATCATCAATCAAGCTTGAAGTTCCAAAAATAATCATTTCCTCATTTCCCGTACACTAAAACTATAACACCCCAGGTTTGGTGGGTCTAAGATTCAAGCGTATAATAGAAAAATAGTCTATTTGGTGAATTGTGATATGCCTAATTGCTTATTTTGGCGTATACATGTGCGTGTATAGTGACCTCCAAATAAGTAAGTGATGATTCTATTTCAAGATATTATGCTATTTAAGAGAAACAATTGTGTTAAGTAAAAAGCGGTACTTATTATACGAGTTAACGCGAAAGGTATAGAGCGCCTTGTTTGTTAAAAGTACTGTGCTAGCTAGATTGTAAGGTAACTTGGTCAGGAACCAAATCAATAGACTATTCTGATATTTACAAATTTGGGGTACTCATTTATGATTCTCTTAGAATTTTTAGGCAATTAAGAAGGACAAGTTCTAAAAATGTGTGACACTTTTTAAGTTACACTAAATAAGATGAATCATATTTATTTATGTTAGAAGGGTTCTGATAGAAGTTCTTTTTCTTCATCCTTAAGTGGTACTCTCTGATTCTATTTCTTAAGTCTAATTTCATCACTTCCTTGTTAAGCTAGAAGTTATGGTTTTTTTTTTATAATGAGTAGTTATTTTGTCTTCGAGTAAGTATTATAGCTTTGCATGTTAAATTCTGATTGAGTAAGTCTATATGTGGTATTTGAACAGTAAGTTGTAAGAGCAAGGTATTACATGAGGTTGTTAGAAATTGAAATGATAAGTAAAACTATATATATAAGAAATGTAACAGTGAATTTATGTTCTCCAAAGTAGTTGTTGTTGGTTTGGGAAGGATGTCTGAGTTTGGAGCTTATAAATGTTGTAGGTGAGTAAGTCTTTATTTTGACTTGTTTATATGAACTGTTCAAGCAGGAAGCATATATATATAGATAAATGGGATGATGTCTATAGAAATGGGTAAAAATATAAGTAGTGTAAAGATGTGAGATGTGCTATGATGATATGTATGAAGTTTTGTTAAATAGAATGATGTTTGGTAAACATTCAGGTAAGGTCTAATATACGAGATGTATGGCAATAAAAATGTGATAATTTGGGTAAGTGAATGTCGAGAAAAATTTCCTCTATGATGCCTCTAGTAGGCCAGTTATAATGCTAACCAGACTAGCAGATCAAAATATGAAAACAAGTGTAAGACCATAAGGTAGAGACCCATGGCATCTTAATATGATTTTGAAACACTCATGGTGTAGCCTATAGTAAGATGAAGACTGGATTGTCAAATCACAATACATGAATGCGTGTGTAAGTTCATGTGGATGAGACCGATGGCAGGATTTGTCTGTTTTTATATTCATTGTGTAACCTTTGATAACGTATGAATCGAAATGGTAGATCACGATACATGAAATTATGTATAAGTCCATGAGGGAGAAAACCATGGCACCTTCTGTGAAGCTCGTCGGGATAGTAAACACGTGATTCTGTATGATGCCTTTATGGGGTATTCTGTTTGGCCCTTGTGGCGTACTTTTCTATGACTGTATGGTATAATATGTAATAGCTCGAATTTGGGGCTAGTCGGAACAGTGGTTTCGGGACCACAAATTTGATAAGGAAAAATTTATTTTTATTATATTTTTATGGTCTACGATTTCACAAAATAATTTCATAAAAATTTCGTTCAAAAATTTCGATGTTTGGGCACTTGGCTAAATTGTAAAAAGTGCAAAAGTTGAGTTCTACATGTTAGAAGTGTCCAATTGTTATGAAATTTTAAATTGGAGGTCCTTAAATGGTAATTAGACCATTGGTTAAATTTTGGGAAAAAATGGACATGAGATAAGTGAAATAGGAAAATTTTAAGTTAGGGGCATTTTGGTAATTTGGTAATTAAAAAGTATTAAAAAGACAAAATAGGCCAAAAATCATCATCTTCAACCTCACGGCCGGAATTAGCCAGGGGGAAGCCATGGTTAGGGTTTTCAAGCTTCCAAGCTCCATTGTATGTCCGTTCTAACCCCGTTTTTAATGTTCTTTACGTTTTTGGAGTCCTGGTAACTTGATTTAGCTTATTCTAGCAATAATTTAACCTAGGGTTTATATTTGGAAAAATAACCATAGGTGAAATGTGTTTATTTTGATGTTTTATGGTAGAATATGAAGCTACAAATTATGCTAAACAAATTTTACTAAGCGATTTTAAGTGAAAACGAGTAAAACGACATAATCGGTAAAAATACCTAATGTTCATAAGTAAGTGTTAGAGTAGGAATTTGATGTTTCCATAGAAGGGAAAAATGTTCAGCATGTCATAAAACCTAAGAATAAAAGATGAAGTTTAATTTCCGAGCTTTGAGGCAAAAGTGTAAATATGCAAAAGTTTAGGGGAAAAATCGTAATTTTGCTAAAGTTCGAGTCAAGGACTGTTTTGATGAATGTGACTGTTAAATAAGTTAAATGTGTCATTATAAGTCAAGAAAGACAAATAATTTACTTTGATTAGTGGAAAAGAAAAGTGAGAAAAAGTGAGAAATTCCCAGTTGAACCTTCGGAATAAACAGGGATACAAATGAAGTGACAGAAATGATCACATGTGTGGCACGGACTGTGTGTAGGGCACTATGTGAAAGTGAAAGTGATGGTCACTTGTGTAGTACTATGCGCAGGCTACTACGTGTACCAGAAAGATAGGTCGCATGTGTAGTACTATGTGCAGGCTACTATGCATACCGGATAACTTCGATCACGTGTGTAGTACTATGTTCAGGCTACTACGTGTATCGGATAGTGATGGTCACATGTGTAGTACTATGTGAACCAGTATAATTAATTATAGGGTGTTGCTATGTGCTAATCCCACTGGATATCATTGATTACAAAGGGTGGTTGCTGTGTGCTGAATCCAACGTGTATCTGTTATTATTTCGAAGTGTTCATCGAAAAATTGACTAAGTGAAAATACATGCGATCATGTAACGATTAAGTGTAATTGAATAATGAATATATGTGTGGAATTGAATTGAATATTGACTTGAAAATGGCAAAGTGAATTTTGAGTTAAATAGTGATTGAAATTGAAAAAGTGAAATTATGCAAAAGTAGAATTACCAACAAAACAATTTTGGACAGCAACAATCATGTGACTTTTAAAAGTCACCAAAAATGGAGGAAATAGAATTAGAGAGTGAATAAGATATGAAATGAAAGCTTTGTGAGTCTATTTTTACATAAAAGAAACAGAGTAAGCAAAAGAGTTATATATTTTGAGATATATGAATTTTAGTGAGACAGAATAGATTGATTTTAGAATATCTTATTCTCATTTTGGAAAATCATTAAAATTGTAAAAAAATAATTATGAGTTATAATTTATATGTTTAGAATCATTAATGAGTCTATTTTCAAGAGAAACAAACGAGAACACCATTTGAATTCTGTATGATGAGATAATTTATTTCTAGTGAAGAGTGGTCAGAATTGTCAGACTGCATAACAGGGTAAAATTTAAAGAATAAAATGTACTATCTGGATAAACCAAAAATTTTGAAAATTTTATGGTAAGAATATATTTTAGTCTAGTTTCAGGGAAAATTAACGGTTCTTAATTTGGAGTTCTGTAGCTCCAAATAAAAATAATTTAGTGATACTGACTCGGATAGACAGCTTTGAATATACATAAGGGTGAATAAAGAAACTATAGAAAATGTTATTTCTAAGAGTGTTAAGTACACTAAGGATGTGGAATGGAGAGGAGGAGGAAAATTAAATATATATATGAATGATTTATGTATAATTGGTTATATGATCGATTATAATCAATAAACGTGGAAATAGAAATGATGCTTACATTTGTATATTATTGATCATGGTTTAAGCTCATATTGGAAAATAAAGTTTCATTGTATGTATGTATGGTATATTTGGTATATGATTTGGTATGAAGTAAGGCCATGAATGGTATATGGATTAAATGCACTAGCTTGCGACTATGGTTGAGAGTAATGTTTATATCTTGTGTGATATGCATAGGAAACGAGAGTGGAAAGGAAATGAAATACTAAGTTCATGCTTGAAGTGTAAAATGAAGAAAAAAGGGGACGTTCAGTTAAACGATAAATATGTATTAGTAATGAACTTAATGAAATTGAACTGTACGTGAATTAAATGGAAATTGCAAATGATTTGATTTGAATTAAATGAATTATTGTGGTATTGAAATGTATATTGGATTGAGAAATTGAATTGAATCGTAAACATGAGAATCATGAATTAAATGAAATGGAAATGAAGTATTGAATTGCATGAGTATGTATTGGGTCTTAGAAGCCTTATTTGTTACAAATATAGTATTTTGAAGTTATAACGTGAAGATTTATAAAAGCATGTTAAAATTTTGAAGAGTTTAAATTTGAATGAAATTTTATAACTTGGTTTAACATGTTTATAAGTGTATGTGTTCTGATAATGCCTCGTACCCTATTCCGGTGTCGAATACGGGTAAGGGGTGTTACATAATGTGTCTATCCTCCCTAGTGGTAAGTTCTAGATAAAATTTGGGTATTCTTTGATAGGTAAGTCTATGATAAGATTATGATACCTCTGAAGTAGTTTGGTTGAATTAGTTCTGTAATGTAATTGGATAAGAATTAATGAAAGTTCTTGGAAAGATATGTGTATATATAAGTATCTGAATGTTCAGAAATAGTAGTTGTCATGATAAACTAATAGTATGGGGTTTGGGCATGTTCGTAGATATAAAAGAGATAAGTCTCAATTAGTCTAAGTTTGTCTGTAACATGTATGGTTGAATCTAAGTTGTATTATGCCTTCTTCTAAAATTATTCAAAATTTGAGTCAGTGTTCTCTTGAGTTTATCAGGTTCTGAAATAAAGTGATGTGAAATTCATTTGAATGACCTATGTAGTACATTATCAGTATGAGTTTGTGTGGTATTGAACCAAGGTATGTTTTGAGTGTGAGTTTGATGGTATTTAGTTCTGTGTAAGCATTCGCCTAATGTCTATGTATTCGACCGTGATTAATGTCTGAGAACAATTGTTTGAGAATAGTGTAAGTGTTAAGGTATGGTCTATATGAGGTGGGCTTTGAGGGCATGTTTTGTTGAAAGGTACATATGTGACAATGAGATTTATGAAATATCTGGAAGGATCTTCAGTTAGTTAGATAAGAAAGATATAAGTAAGATAAAAGTATGATAGTTGACGTGTATGTGTATACCAAAATTGAGTGGTATCCGCCCGAGGTAGAAAAAGTGGTCTAAAAAGGATAGTTGGTGCACATATGTTCATTGATCATAATCAATATCCACCAAGGCATATTTTGGATTAAATCTCATTAAGTTCACCTAAACTTACAAAATGTTATATTTATGTTTCAGGTAAGGTGGGATGTATTGCGCTAGGAGGGACAATGCCAGGAGTACAAGGATGCAGCAAAAAAGGTTATTATGCATACAATGGAAATGTGGCATACTCTAGGATTATGCTCTGGGACTCTATCTTTAATAATATTTTAATATATATCAAATCTGTAATAAGTCTGATGTAATAAGTTATTTTAAATACTTTTCTTTGTTTTTAAACATTAAGTTTCCATTTAAAATAATAAATAAAGTGTTTAAAGAAATGATTGATTTTCAACTGATTTGATAATTTGTTAAATATTGTGATGTAACACCCAAGATTTTGATCTGACAAATCAGGTCAAGATAAAGGAGTTACAAAAATATAACAAAAAATTAACTTATAATCTTTTCATGATTTCTCAAGGCAACCCATAACAAAAATCAAACTAGAGCAGGTGTAGAAAGCCATTTCTTATCTTATTGGAGCTTTCTGTCACTACCCATGGACTCTCTCACTAGAACCCTTCAAACTCTGGGTTGAAATTGATGAAAATGATGGAGGAAATGAGCTTAGGAGGTTGTGTCCATAGTGATTTCATCAAAACTTGAAGGTGGATTATGGCATTTTTTTAGAGAAAATGGAGAATATGCAAGAGAAAATGGAAAAAGAAGAATATAGAGGCCATGGGGGAGCTTACCAACTAGTTCTTAGCTGAATGGTGAGGGGGGGTTCCCCATTCTTCATTTTAAATACAACAAAAATGAATATAGAGAAAATGGAAAACTTGAAGGTGGATTATGGCATTTTTTAGAGAAAATGGAGAATATGCAAGAAAAAATGGAAAAAGAAGAACATAGAGGCCATGGGGGAGCTGGCCAACTAGTTCTTAGTTGAATGGTGAGGGGGGTTCCCCATTCTTCATTTTAAATACAACAAAAATGGGTTCAAGGCTCAAAGCCCAAGTCCAAGTATCTATGTTTAATTTTTGTCAAATTGTGGCCCAGTTCTTGATACGAGGTTCTAACGATCCATAAAAGTTTCCAAAATAAAAAATCACATTTGAATATTATTTCTATAATGAAATTCTTGAGAAATAACACAAATACCCTTGTAGGGTCAATTTACCTTTTTGCCTTGTTATGCCCCTAAACATATTTTCTTCACAATAATAGGCAATCATCAATTCCAAATCTCATAATTCTCTTATAATATTAATTTGAATTTATGAAGGGTGAAAATTACATATTTTCCAGTTTCTAGATAAAATTAAGAAATTTGTAATTTAATCCGTGTACTTTCAAATACTTTCCAATTTGGTCCCAAAATCTATTTTCACCACACTAATACATATTCCCAATTTATTCTTATGCCAATTCATCAATAATAACTCACGTTTCTCGTTTTGGTCATATTTTCAATTTAGTTCGTAAACTTTTCAAGGTTGGCAATTTAATCCTTCTTGTCACGTTTTCACATCTATAATTCTTTTCATTAAATCTCATATAAAAAATCACTTTATCTTCTTGAAACTTCCTTTATTTGAGAAATTTTCCAATTTCTCAATAATTCATTATGGTTGATATCAGAATAGTGTTACGTGTTAAACTAGAGATTTTTGGATGTTACAAAAATGCAATGGATGTATCTTGGGTAAGTTCTTAAGTATTATTGACCTAAATTTTTGTTTCAAGGGCCCAGATTCTGTTATCCTTATTTGGTATCAGCACTTGCAAGTTTAGTAACACAAAACTATGGTAATAGGGCCTAGGTAAAGATACCTAGCCTTATGTATCGGTACACTGTGGTTGTGTATCAACAGTTTGGGGTTCTGAGTATCGGTATATGACCCTAGTTAGTGCCCACTGCCTTGTTTTGTGTCCCCGGACACTTCCAAATTTCTACAAAATGATTCTAAATGGTTTCAAAATGTTTTTAAAGTTTTACAATGGATTTAAACTAATTTTTTTATTTTTATAAAAAACGTTAAGATTTGAAATTTTCAAAGATCCTTGAGATTCCGTTCCATTCATACTCCAGTAGCATCCCTTATTCATAGTGTACATTCGAACAAGTGAAGGGTGTTACACTATTCATCCCCAGTCAGATTGCTTTAAGTTATTTGGAAAGGATAATATTAAATCATACTTCATTAACAATAAAGCACCATTTCTATAATATCCTAAAATAGAGACTAGAAGTTTTAAGGGTATTTTAGGGATTAAGCCTTAGAGTGTCCGAAATTTTGCAACATGATTTATCAGTAATGTTTTTTTACTATGGTTTTTAGAAAATTAAATCAATTTTTCGAAAAGAGTTTTAAAGACCTTCAATTTTTAAATTTGGATTGACTTGTAAAAGAGTAAAAATTAAGAGTTTTTAAGATGCAATTAAAACAAATTTTAAAAATCACTCTAATATCATCCCCAACCTATAAATTTCATGTTAGTCTTCTCCATCTTCATGCTTTAGCCGTCCATTTCTCCCAAAGCTCCTTTCTTCCATTTTTTGATTTCTATCATCACCGAGGTCAAATATCTCCAAAAAATCCAAGAAAAACACTGAAAAACACTATTGATTTCTCCATTGCCAAGCTTGTGAGTTTTTCAAGTTTTCAATCAAATGCTTGATTTTTCATCGTTTAAGGTAACGGTTCACCTTCTAATTAGTTTTAAATGTTATTTGGTCTTTAAAACTAAGTTTTTAACGAATAAATCAATGTTTTAAATTGTTAATGGTGGATTTCAGGATTTTGAGTAAAAATATGGTATCAAAGTGTTTTTCAATTAGTTTCGACATGATTAAGAGGTTTCTAAACTTAACTTGAAGTTTCATTAAAGAATTATTGAGTTTTAATAAATTTTCAAAAAATAGACAAAAACCTGTAGAAAAATTCTATACCATGAATTGAGTAGTTTTGTATAGTTTAAAGGTTGGGAATTAGTCCTTAAGGATTAATTAGATGAATGGAACTCATGTGAGCAAAAAATATTAAGTGGAGATCGAAATATTTTGATTTTAAGTTGGTCATGTTAAAGGTTTCGGCTACATGAGAACTTAGTTTAAGCTTATGATTTTTATCGCTTGTGGTGAGCCCTTGGTTGATTTGTGAATGTGTTGTTGTGTGAATTTGTTGTGCTGAAGTTCTGGATTCGATAGGACCTTTTACGAGAATAGATAAATGCAAGGAAAAGCTAGTTTGTGTTTTCGGCTTTTCAAAGAAAGCATAATTGGTGAGTTTTTGGAATAATTCCCTCTAGACATGATTCAATGTGTTATTTTGGAATTTAGTAGTTTCCTAGACCCCTACTCTAAATTCCGAGTGTAAGCTTTCTCATACCTATGCTATGCTTGTGAGCTATGACTTATGTGCTTGTGAATATGTGAATTAAGATGAGATGCTATAACATTGATAGATGGTTATGATAACTGTTGTGGAAGTGAAAATGTGTACATGTTATATATATGTTAAATGTTTGTGACAGTGTTTTGCTAAAGAGTAAACAAGCAGTGATAATACACAGATAATCAATAAGTGATATGTGTTTGATTTCGACTATTTTGGCCTTGTGATCTTGAAACCATTGGATTATGTTGGCATGCCATAGGATTGTGAGTATTCACCTATATGTACAATGATTTGGGCATTAAGGCTCTGGGATATGTTGGAGGGATACGGGAATATGAGCTAAGCTCTTTTTAAAGGGACATGTAAGGGAAATAAGGAGAGTGTTAGCTTTATGCTTCACTTTTGGGACATGTTTTATTCTATGAGTCTATGTTTTGTGTTGGAGATTCATGTATATGATGAGTGATGATAGAGCTCACTTTTATGTTTCATAGCTCAAGTGCCAAATTATCTTATATTATTATTATGTGTGTATTGTGATATGTGCTTATATGACATGTGACTATTATGCAATTTATCTATAACATGTTTTTGAGTGCTGCGACATATGGTTGAATGTTATGTGATTATATGAATATTATGATATATTCTTAAATGTTATGTGATTATATGTGTAATGTGATAGATGCTTAAAAGTGAATATGTTTAAAATGTAAAAGAACTAGTAATAATGCACGAGTAAGTATAATATGACACTAGAGTTGCAATCGTTGAGGTTATGCTATTTGGTTGTTTCGTTGATGCTTGATGAATTTTTTGCACTATGGTTGTTCAGAGCATTCACTGAGCTTGATACCTTTGAGTTTTGAAATGTGCAGGAAGTCAAAATAGAGATTTGGTATCGATACCTTTTTTTGAGTATCGATACTCAGGGTAGGTTTATTGACACTTCACGATAGGTACCGATAATTTTCGAAACTTTGGTTTTTAAACGAGAAACATAATGCAAATTTCGTGTCATTTTTCCAGGTGGTATCCATACCTGCGGACCTGGTTGAGAATTTTGTTGAATGGACCTTATGCATGCTTTAATATGTTTATAAGATTATTTAATGTAAGTTTAGCACGTGATAATGATAACGTACTAGTATGATTGACTTAAGAACTATGCGAATAATAAATTGATGGATGTTTAATTAGAATGAGCTTTTACTTATTTGTTATGATATGAGACGGTGGTACCGCATCCTGATATTCAAGCTTGACGACCAGGCCGAGTATAGGGTGTTACATTTAGTGGTATCAGAGCTCTAGGTTCATTAACTCTCAGACATAGGTGATTGTTGTGTGTTTGGAGTTTCAACCTCATGAGTATAAATTTCTCTATTTTCTTGGAATTGTTGATATATCTCTGTTTGAACTGCATGTGATTGTTTGAAATGTTCTCATTGAATTGCATGTGGGGTAGGAACGGGAACATATTACCTTTAATCCTAATTTTTTCTTTCACGAAGAGACTTGGATCATCTCCTCGTAACTTACACCGTTTATTTGATTGTTTGTATGCTAGATCATTAGATATGCCTCTTAGACGTGTTAATGTTAGAGGTAGTGCTCAAGAGAATGGTATATCCTCTGCACCTCCTGTGCCGCCGTATAGAGTGAACGTACTCAATAAGGGTGTAGGCCTTTTGATGGAAGCAATAATTAGAGCATTTAAATGGATTGTTAGTGCTAACCCTACCCCTATACCTGCCAATCCTGCACCTATTAGTTGAGGGTTGCCACTTGAACGTTTTCGGCCTTTGGGTGGTAAAAATTTTATAGAGTAAAAGGTACTAATAAGACCGTAGCTGAGTATTGGTCAGAAGGATTTGAAAGGATCCTCAAACATATGTCATGTTCTGACGAGGAAAAGTTGGGTTGTGTTATGTCCTTACTTGACGGTGAGGTTCATCGTTGGTGAAAGACAATTATGAGAGGTACTATTTTTAACAAATTGACTTGGAATTACTTTCTTGAGATTTTTAAGATGAAGTTTATGAGGGAGTAGTATATGGAGGCTCATAAGTGCGAGTTTTTGGATTTGGTTCAAGGTGATTTATCTGTGGCTGATTGTGAGGCTGAGTTTATGCGACTTAGTCAGTATGCTCTTGAGATGATACTTTCTGAGAGGGATTGATGTAATAGGTTTCAATTTGGGCTTAATCATGAGATTTGGGTTTACTTGGTAGCTCAGAACATAGAGATGTTTGATGAGTTAGTTGAGAAAGCCAAAGTAGTTTAGGAGACTTCAGTTGAGCGGCCTCATTCTGTGGTAACCGAATCGAGTAAGAGGACTTCTGATGCCGCATTTGGATGATCGTGTAAAAGAAGACATGAAATTCATGGTTTTGATGGGACTGTATGATACAAGTTTCAACCAAGTGAGTCTAAGCAACAGAGTAAGGCAGTGGTTAGTAATAGTGGTTCGACGGATGGTTCTGGATGGACACTTTGTGTGCATTGTAAGCGTAGGCATTTTGGTGAGTGTCGTAAGTTGGTAGGTTGTTGTTTTAAGTGTGATTTGAAAGAACATTTTCTTAGGGATTGCCCAAATAGAGTTAAGGTTTTGCAGACTCAGAGTTCGACACCTACTTCCGCGCCTGTTAGAGGCCGTGGTCATGGTAAAGGTAATGGGAGACTAGTTGGGCAGCAAATTGTTGCTCATACTGTTGCTACACTAGTTGAGTCTGGAGGTCCAGCTTAAGTTTATGCTATTAGAGAACCACAAGATCAGTATTTGAATGTTGAGATTGAGGGTATTCTTGCCTTGTAATCACTTCTTTTATTCCCGTTGATAGATTTAGGTTCTATGCCTTCGTAAATTTTAAGTCAATTAACTAATAACTAGAGATCTTAGTAGAGACTAGTGAATTAGGAAAAATGGTGACGAGCTCTCTAGAAAAAAGTGTCGTAATAAATAGAGGAAAATATTAGCAAAGTTATTGTAGAATAAGTTCATAGTAGTGAATAGGATCACTAAGAAAAGCAGTAGAAAGTTAGAGAGAATAGGAATCAGAGTGCGCAATAAAAGTGTTATAGTTAGTTTAAAAGTAGAAATAACATATTTTGTGATTAAGCAAGTGATGTGTTAGTAAGGAATTTTGAGGACGAAATTCTTTTTAAAGAGGGAGATTTGTAACTCCCTAAAATAGGGCCTAAGAGTTTTAGGGGTATTTTAAGGATTAAGCCTTAGAGTGTTAGGAAATTTGTGACATGATTTATCAATAATTTTTTTACTATGGCTTTTAGAATATTAAATCAATTTTAAAAAAAGAGTTTTAAAGACCTTCAATTTTGAAAATTGGTCTGATTTGTAAAAGAGTTAGAATTGTGAGTTTTTAAGAGGCAATTAACCAAGAATTTAAAAAACACCCTAATAACATCCCCAACCTATAAATTTGACGTTAGTCTTCTCCATCTTCATTCTTTAGCCATCCCTTGCTCCCAAAGTTCCTCTCTTCCACTTTTTGTTCTTCAACCTTAATTCTTTTGATTTCTATCATCACCCGAGCCAAATATGTCCACAAAATTCAAGAAAAACACCCAAAAACACCATTGATCTTTCCATTGTCAAGCTTGTAAGTTTTTTAGGTTTTTGATCGAACGCTCGATTTTTCATTGTCTAAGGTAACAATTCAACATCTAATTAGTTTTAAATGGTATTTAGTCTTTGAAACTAAGTTTTTACCCATTAAATCGCATGTTTTGAATAAAAGCTAAAAATTGAGTTGTTAATGGTGGATTTCGGGATTTTAAGTAAAAATATGGTTTCAAAGTGTTTTTCAATTAGTTTTGACACGATTAAGAGGTTTCTAAACTTACTTTGAAGTTTCATTAATGAATTCTTAAGTTTTAATGAATTTTCAGAAAATAGCCAAAAACCTGTCGAAAAAGTCGATACCATGAATTAAGCAGTTTTGTGTAGTTTAAAGATTGGGAATTAGTTGTTGAGGATTAATTAGATGAATGAAACTCATTTTAGGGAAAAAGATTATGTATAGATCGAGATATTTGGATTTTAAGTTGGTTATGTTAAAGGCTTCAGCTACGTGAGAACTTAGTTAGGCTTATGATTTTGATTGCTTGTGGTGAGTCCTTGGCTGATTTGTGAATGTATTGTTGTTTGAATTTTTTGTGTTGAAGTTCTGGTTTTGATAGGACCTTCTACGAATAGAGATAACGGCAAGGAAAAACTAGTTTGAGTTTTTTACTTTTCGGTGAAAGTAGAATTGGTGAGTGTTTGTAATAATTGCTTGTGAACATGGTTCAATTCGTTATTTAGGAATTTAGCAGTAGCCTAAACCCCTACTCTAAATTACAAGTGTAAGCTTTTTCATACCTATGATATTTTGTGAACTATGTGCTTATGTGCTTGTGAATTGGGATGAGATGCTACAACATGTGATATGTTGTTATGATAACTATTGTGTAAGTGCAAATGTGTACATGTTATGTCTATGTTAAATTTTAGTGACAGTGTTTTGCTAAAGATGTAAAGATGCAATGATAGTGCACGGACAACCGATAAGTGATATGTGTTTGATTTCAGATATTTTGGCATTGTAATCTTGAAACCGTTGGATATAGTTGGCATGCCATAGAATTGTGAGTACTCACCTATATGTACAGTGATTTTGGGCGTTAAGCCTCTAGGACATGTTAGAGGGATAAGGGAATGTGAGCTAAACTCCATTCAACGGGACATGTGAGGGAAATAAAGAGAATGTTAGCTTTATGCTTCACTTTTGGGACATGTTTTACTCTATGAGTCTATGTGGCATGTTGGAGATCCATGTGTCCGATGAGTGATGATAGAGCTCACTTTTTTGTTTCATAGCTCAAGTGTCAAATAATCTTAAATTATGATTATGTGTGTATTGTGATATGTGTTTATATGACATGTGACCATTATGCAATTTATCTATAACATGTTTCTAAGTATTATGACATATGCTTGAATGTTATGTGATTATATGATTATTGTGATATCTGCTTAAATGTTATGTGGTTATATGTGTAATGTGATAGGTGATTAAAAGTTAATATGTTTACAATGTAAAAGAACTAGTAATAATGCACGAGTAAGTATAATACAACACTAGAGTTGGAAGTGTTGAGGTTATATTATTTGGTTGTTTCGTTGATGATTGATGAATTGTTTCCACTATGGTTATTCTGAGCATTTATTGAGCTTGATAAGCTCACCCACTCCCTTCTTATACCATTGCAGATTAGTAGTTTGCCAGTGAACGCTATTGTTTCCGAGAGGTGATCTAAGTAAGTCTACTTGTTTTTTCATAGGTGTTTTATATTTGTTTATGTTTTGGGGAATAAGATAATATGGTAGACTTGTTTATAGTCATGTTAACTTCTAAACATTTTGTTTGTTTTTGGTTCAGTTTATATAGATTACATGTTATTGTTATGCTTGGGTTGATGAACTTGAGGATGGATTGACGTTACTTACTCGAAAACGATTTTGCGACGTTAAACTATTAATTAGGCCATTGAATGATTATTTTTCAAAGTAATTGATGTATGATGTTTAGGAACTAAATTGGAATGGATTAATTGCATATGTATGCTGCATTTTTGAGGTCTAGAGCAGAGGTATCGATAATCGGGTTTTAAAATTGATACCTTTGAGTTTTGAAACATGCAGGAGGTCAGAATAGAGATTTGGCATCAACACCTTTGCTTGAGCATCAATACTCGGGGTAGATTTATCAATACTCCACGACAGGTACTAATAATTTTCAAGACTTTGGTTTTCAAACGAGAAATAAAATGCAAGTTTGGTATCATTTTTCCATGTGATATTGATACCACTTAAAGAAAATATCGATGGTTTTCAAACGAGAAATAAAATGCAAGTTTGGTATCATTTTTCCATGTGATATTGATACCACTTAAAGAAAATATCGATACCTTAGTATCAGTATTGATAACTACATAATTGGTTGAGAATTTTGTTGAATGAAACTTATGAATATTTTAATATATTTATAAGACTAATTTATGTAAGTTTAGCACGTGATAATGATAACTTACTAGTATAATTGACTTGAGACCGATGCGAATAATAAATTGATTGATGTTTTGTTAGAATGAGCTTTTACTTTTGGTTATGACATGAGACGTTAGTGTAGGAGAAGTAAGAGTATCCAAAGGTACTTACCTTTTACATGAACTTTTGCACAAAATCAAGCTCGTTATCACTTGAATCTATCCTCATTCTAGCTTGAAACCCCATCTCTTATCTATAACACCCTTAACCCGTCTCCATCACCAGAATAAGGTTATGGACTATTACAGCACATATCGAATCATATTACAACAAAAATAATTCAATTATTAAATTAATTACCAAATATTCCAAACCAATCATAATTCATAGCATATATATTATTACAAGACTTATATCGATTTTACGTAACCTAAAAATCGATTCTGAAACAAATAGGGACTTATTTGAAACAAAATAGAAAAATGTAGAAAAACTTGAAAACATGGGTCACATGCCCATGTGACATAGCCCAGGCCGTGTGGCTAAGGGACATGGCCGTGCGGTCAAATAGTATACAGTTTGAAAATAGGGTCAAATGACCGTGTCACAGACCGTGAGCCCGTCATTGTGCAAATCTAAATAGGGTTACACAGTTGTGTTGCATACTGTTTGCCAAACCGCGTGTGATTCAAAATAGGGTCACATGGCCGTGTAACAACCTGAGACCTTGTGATACAAACCTACACCAAAATTATATAGTCCACAGGGTCGTTTGGTGTGACCATGTGACAGCCTATATCCCAAGCCACGTGCACCTAAAATAGCTTTCAAACCAAGGCAAAATCATGCCAATTCCTTAGGTGCCAAGCGAAACCAAAATGAACCATTAACATGCCTTAAAAACACATTCAAACAAACTTAAAACACACCAAAACATTCAACCTAAGTGCCTAATCAATTTGCCCTCATTGGCATCACATTTTATATACCAAACTAAAATCACATTCAAAGATTACAACTCATGCCTTTTACATAAATCACATGTGCCATTTCATTCATTCCATTCATATGAGATTTACCATATTAAAACTACTTTCAAGAAGTAATAACCACACAACTAAAGGCACTTATAAATGTACATATAAAAGCATAAGTATGCTTAAACCAAATTGAAATAACATCATTATAGAGAAAGACCCAAAAGCTCCTAGTACATGTCATTTATAACCACTCAAAAGTGACCAAAACTTCTACCGAGATGAAGGGTGGATAGCCCGTGTGTTCTGACTTGATTCCAATTGATCGAGGTTTCCGATGATCTACAAAAAAAGAAAACAACTAACATAAGCAATTAGTGCTTAATAAGATTGTATAAATCATAAACGTAAACTTACCAAATAGAATTCAACTAACAATTTATTCAATAGCTCATGAATTCATTCAATTCTTATACATACCACAAAACTCACAATTTAATGAGTTCATATGCATATAAAACTTATAATCACACCATATCATTTAACATTCATCAATAACCTATGAAATTCAACACATCCATATCATTTTCATATTATAAAACATGTTTATCACCCGATACTTATCACATGATAAACAAATGTTCAAGGATGTCATAGCATCTTTCAGCCACGGTCTTATTTATTTTCGACATTATGCCATAGTGTCTTTCAACTATGGTCTTATTTATTTTCGACATTATGCCATAGTGTCTTTCAACTATGGTCTTATTTATTTTCGACATTATGCCATTTCCATCATGTTGCTATAGTGTCTTTCAACTATAGTTTTATTCATTTCCGATATTGTGTCATAATGTCTTTCAACTATAGTCTTAATCATGTCTCAAGCTAATGAATTCGATCACTACATACATAAATAGTTAAATTACCAAAACAACAACTAATTAATTTAACCAATTCATGAACTTACCTATACAAAAGCGATTACGAAAACGACGTTGATGACTATTCTGCTAACTTCACCTTCCCATGATTTATGTCCGGCTGATTTGTTTTTTGATCTAAATAATAAGATTAACTCAATTAACCAATTCAATAAGCATAAATAATCAAATTTATGCATATAAACCCTATTATTATCAATTTATGAAATTACCCCTAAACTTTACACTTTATATAATTTAGTCCTAAATCTTGAAACTTACGAATTAACCATATTTAAGCAAAATACAAGCTAGTCAATTTCTATATAGTCCTTATTCAGCTCACATTTACCAAAATTTCACAATAATTCCCAGAATTTTTTTCACTTTTAACAATTTAATCCTTTAACATCAAATTTATTAAAAATTACTTTAAAAAATAGCCCTATTTATCAACCATGCTTAATACTCTACCAGAAAACTTCACAAACACCACAAACACATCAATGGCATAATCCAAACTATTTAAAAATTTTACAAATTAGTCCCCGGGTTAGCTAGATTAAACTAAAACGAACTCAGAAACATAAAAATCACTAAAAAGGGGCAAAAATTACATATCATGCACCAAATACAAGCTTAGTCGAATGTTCTTTAAGCTTCAATGGCGGTTTCGGTTTTGATAGGCATAAACTGAAGAAGATGATAGTCAATTAACCTTTTTTTGTTTAATTTTTGTTTAATTATCAAATTACCACTTTACCCTTTAAAAATAATAATATTTCATGCTAATAGCCACCAAAACTATCCTATAAAAATGTAATTGGTATATTTACCATTTAAATCCATAAATTTTCATTTCCATAACTATTTAATGATTTAACTAATAGAAACTAGCTTTTGCGCTTTTATGATTTAGTATTCTTTTCTTAATTAACAATCTAAACGTTACCATTTTTAACCGAATTTTCTTACGACCTTGTAGTAACCCTATAAATAATAAATAATTAATAAAACACTAACACACTAGTCAAAATTGTGGTCCCGAAACCACTGTTTCCGAAAATACTGAAAATGAATTGTTACATTATCATTATCACATTTTCTCATACACAAAAATATAATAAAAAAATTAGCATATATATTTTCTAAGCTTTCTTATAACAACCAAACTCAAATATCAAGATAGAAGGGAGGAAAAATACCATTTCTTACCTTATAAAAGCTTTCTCTCTCTAGCCTCAGCATTCTCCATCAAGAACCACTGAAACCCTTCCTGAAAATGGTGAGATTGATTGTGGAAATGAGTTTACGAGATGATTTCTCAATTAATTTTAGTTAAAACTCAAGGTTGGGTTGTTGGGTTTTTGAGAGATTTGAAGAGAAAAGAAAGAAAAATGGGGAAAAAGACAGAATTCCATGGGAGACGGAGAGGGACAACAGCAAGCTGAAAATGGGGATGAGTTTTTCTCCATAATTTTCCAACTTAAAACTCTTAAATATCCACGTCAAAGTTTGGTCAAAACCTAATTAAAATATATGGTCCACATTTAATCTCTTCATAAAAATCACATCCAATGATCCAAATTAATTCATATATAAAATGACTCATCAAAAATAATATTTCCAGTATTTAATTCTTGATAAATGATCAAAATGACGAAAATCATAATTTTGCCCTTTATGCTTTTAAGATAATTTCTTTAATAAATAACTATTCGTGAACTCAAATCTTATAAATCATATATAAAATTTAATAAAATTGATGGGTGGTGAAAATTACATTTTCCTTTTTTAGTAAAATGAAAAATTTACAATTTAGTCCTTATACTTTAAAATCTTTCCAACTTGGTCCCAAAAGTGATTTTCATCACATGAATATATATTCCAATTTATTTTCATGGCAAGTATTCAATAATAATTTGTATTTTCTCCTTTTTTTCAAATCTAAACTTTAATTCTCTAACTTTTTAGAATTTACATTTTGGTTATTTTTACCACATTCTTACACCCATAATTATTTGTCATTGATTTCCATCTCCAATATCAATTTTAATTTCTTCATCCGACTCATTTTCCAATTTTCTTGAAATTTCACTTCGCCCAATCTCGGAACTACGAAATGTCATACCAAAATTTTTGGGTGTTACAACAACAAAGCTAACCTGGTTGGGGGAAATTAATTTTGGCATAATCCTTTTCAACCTGTTAACAACCACTTTCATGATTAACTTGTATAAGACGGAGCACAAGCTGATATGTCAAAATTGTCTTATCGTCTCTTGATTAGTCAACATAGGAATGAGAACCATTAGAACCCCTTAAACCATACTGCAAACTGAAGGACCAAGAACCTCCCATTGGCTTTAAAAGAATTTTTCATGAAGACGGTCTATTTTCGGGGCTTTAAAGGGTGTCATGTTAAAAAGCGTCATCTTAATCTCCTCTTCATGAACAGCTTCATTAAGGAACTCCATAACCAAATTTGAGAGGCAAGAAATATTCATGTATTGGGTGCAATTCTTGCAAGTCACCCTCAAAACTATAGAGCTTACGAAAGAAGTTAATAGCTTCCAACTTAGGAGTAAGCTCATTAGTGCAGTGGTATTCAATACGTAGGGATGCTTCCAAATCAAGTAACTTCTAAGACCTGTACAACTCAAGGGTGTGCTAGATACCTTCTAGCTTTAGTGAAGTGACCAGTTCCTATTTTTGAATATTTATGTAATTGTGCATTCACCCGTTATTTCCAAGGGGAGGTCTTGATATTTTTCATTGCGGTATAGGGTTTGTAAAATGGGTGATAAAATTATGGGTGAACTACATTATTAGTCACTTAAGTATGGGTAAGTTTTCATTTTGGTCACTTAATTAAAAAAGTTACAATTTGACCACTAATTATTCAAATTTGTATTTTCTAGTCACCTGAGTGTTTAGTAGCTAATGGTGACACTTTCTTAGTTAGGATAATAACATTTTTAATCATTAGTTTTATACTTTCTATCAATTTAACTCTAATTCTATATAAAATTAAAAAAATCTATTTTTAAATAAATTTGAAAATTCTATATAAAAATTCCAGATTATTGCCACAAAAATCTTCAGCATTTCCATAGAATCATAAAACAAATAAAAAGATCAATTATAATTTCTTAATATAATATCCATCTAGAGCTTAAATATGATTAAAAACTAATGTTCATAAGAAAACCCAAGATTCTATTTGCATTAAAGCTCAAAACTGTTCAATATTGAGACATAAGAACAAAATGATCATTTAATAGAATCCAAGAACAAATTGAAAACATGAAAAATAAAATTAATAATATCTTCAAATCGAGTTCTATGTTGTTGATAACTTTTCTAGAACTGATATTTAATAGACTTGTGAAATTGACTCTAATGTCAATGTTTTAGCCAAAAATATATATATATGAAATTTACCAAAAAAATTATTTTTAAACTTAAATCAAAATTTTACTTCATTTAAATTATTTTTCAAATCCAAAATCGTAAAAATAAATTATATTCTAAATCTTTTTTTTGTTATAATGAAAACAATTTTCCGTTAGTTTTCTCATTTTATGTATTTTTGAAATTTTATCTATTTTATTTATTTATTTATTTATTTTGAATTTCTATGTAGTTTTAGAATATTTTAGAATTTTCTAAACTTTTAAAGAATTTTAATTTTATCATTTTATAGAGAATCAATGTCGATTGAAAGAAAGTATAAATGTTGAGGACTAAAGTTGTTATTATACTAATGCCGATTCACTTATGGATGACAAAAGAAAAGAATAATTTGAAAAATTTAGTGATCAAATTGTAATTTTTTTAATTCAGAGATCAAAACAAAAATTATTTATAGGTGAGTGAATAATAATGTAGTTTAGCTAAAATTATTAAGTTGGCTGGGTATGGCTGTTTATTTTAAGTAAACTAGTTTTGAATTTCTTACCTTATTTCTTTTTGCCCACCACATATTATGTTATTATTAAGTGAAGTTAATGAAAGAAAGTGAGGACCACATGATATGCATCCCAATGCCCATACATTATTCACTTTGAGTGTTCGAATTATGAAATGCCTACATTTTGATTCGCTTAATCCTACCTGCCACACCATTTCAAAATTTTAAAATAAAAGTAAAATAAATATTTAATAATATTAATCTGACTAATATAAGATTAACAGTTGTAACTATGATTAAGTAGAATTCCTTAGTTTGCAATTATTTAATTAGTCGTCAAATAATAACCACAAAAACATTATCATATATTAAATATATATGGAAATGGTGTTTATTTATTTATTTATTAAAATATGTACATGTAAAAGTTATTTTTCGAGAAAAGTTATATTTCTCTTATGTTTTAGAAATAACTGACACCCACAAGTGTCAAGATTAGGAAAAGTGTATACGTTGTTCAATTTTGTTCCGTTGGAATTAAGATAATTATATTGCAATGATTACACTACCTCAATATTTGAGAGTGTCAATTTCTTTGTGAAATATTAAAATTTTAAATGATAACAATATAATCTAATTTTCTAAGAGCTAAGGATATAACATTTAAGCTGAAACTCATACATTGATGTAAAGTTCTCTAAAAAACGTATAACATAATTTGAATAAATGTTAATGAAAATTTTAAATTGACCTCAACACTAATGGGTGTCAAGGTTCGTTTAAAAATCCTAGCAAAACAATAGTTATAATACCTATAAATAAGCACTCAAACTTGTTTGTTTTTAATAGAAAACCGAAACAAATCCTTTTCTACATTTTATACTAGCCTACATACATAAGTATCTCAAATTCTAATTTCCTAGCATATCCTAATGATTGTCCGCATATTGAGATCTGATTAATAACATGTTGCTAAGAAAGCAACAACATTGGAGTACTCGAGTTTGCAATAATATGAGTTTAGATCTGCCTGACGATAGAATCATTGTTTGGTTAACGCAAGCCAATTTCTATCATGCTACCTGAATTGGGAAATTTACATTTGTGTCATCATTCATATCTACTTTGACTTTGATTATAAGATGGAGACTCAAAACTTATACTTTTCATCTCCCATGCAATGAAAAGACAATAATACAGGAAAATATAGTGTGGTTTAGTGTCTAGTAATGGGAAGTTTTGAACACAATGTAGGGGAGATCCTTTATTGAGCTTTTGGAACAATTATTAACATTAAGTTTGATTTCCAAAAACACCAAATTAAGTTAAAATGGTTGAAGACCTGCTTTAAGCATCTCTCACAGAATCCAATATTAAATGATATTCATCATCATGCTAGAGCGTATATTCTTCCGTTGATCCAAGATGTGCTTATTCCAAAATAAGTTTTTGCAACTTAAGTCAAACTGTGTACCTCCTATTGTTATCAAATTTCCAAACATTTGATGGATACAGTTGTCGGTCTACAATTTTGGCAAGCCTATACAAGCTGTAAATTTACTTAGAGAAATAACACGAGTGAGGTCACAAATTACAAGTTGGATTACTTTATTGCATCTATAATTTCCTATAGTATTTTCAATGTTTAGTTCAAAAATTATTATCTATGCCTTTATTTAACCAAAGCTATATTTTATTAGAGGATATGGGTACTAATTGGGGGTGAAGCCATTTAGATGTTTTTATTATTGGCTTGAAGAAGATGGATTTGATGAGATGGTTAAATCTAAGCTTCTTAAATCTGCTATGTATAATAAACTTAGGGTAGTTAAAGTTGTGATCAAGCGGTAGTTCTCTGTTAGGGATGTTGACGAGGTTGCTTCCATTCAAGCTTTGGAACTTGATATCAATAAGATTAAAACTAATATGCAAGAAGGTGGTAGGCGATTTGATGGTTTACATGAATTAAGGAGAAAAAGCGATTCTAATTGAGATTATATATAAGGGAATAATGGGTATGGCTATAAAAATTGTGTTCTAATTCGTTCCAAAAGGTGATAATGCTAGATTTTGATAACATCTAAAAAAAAAAAATGAAATCAACATATACAAGTATGAACAGAATAAAACATAAAAACATACATAAAATAGATTCCACTCAAGATTAGTTTGGTCAATTTTTGTACATCTTTTAACATGTAAAATAGTAAGTAAAAAATAAATACCCTGAACAAGGCCAGTCAACATCTTGATCAATCTTTTCTTCACTTTCGTACGAACATCAAGCTCAGTTGTCGAGAACCTGTATTCATCTAAACATCCAACCTCTAAATATGGCAATCCTTACAAAGGAAATATAAAAACCTTCAAAAGGTTTAGATCCACATTGTTGAGATAGTGCTAGCTATCTAATCAAAGCAATTCATCTTTATGACTTCAATCATTAATGCCTCGTATGATTATAAGTGTAATAATATGAGATTTTTTTTTCTTTGTTATGTATATATTATAATAACTAGACACAAAATAAAGAATATTTAGTACAAATATAAAATTCAAAGTAGAAAAATGAGGGAAAATTCTTGTAAAAAAAGAACTCTTCAAAATAAGAATTGAAATTATTTTATTGTTAATTCATATATTAAAACATGCTGGATAAATAATACTCACACTACACCAAATGAGACTTTTAGCGGCATATTTTGTGGCGTTTGGACGACAAACGCCGCTAATAATCGCGCATTAGCGGCGCAAAAAATAAAATGCCGCTAAATATCAGGCATTCGCGGCGCTTCCTGCAAAACGCCGTAAAAGAACATCATTAGCGGCGTTTACCATCATGCGCCGCAAGATCTGAAGACCAAAACGCATCGTTTTGGTCTTGATGTATACTAGAATGAGTGGCGTTTATGATAAAACGCCGCTAAAGGAAATATTAGCGGCGCATTGTCGCAAGCGCTGCAAAAACCTTAACGAAAACGCATCGTTTTGTGTCGCTGTATATTAGCATTAGTGGCGCTTACGAAAACCCGCCGCTAAAGCAAGTATTAGCGGCGCTTACTAAAAGCGCCGCAATATATGTTAACCAAAACGCAGAGTTTGGTCTAGAGGTATTTTAGAATTTATGGCGCTTATAGGAAAACATCGCAAAATATCCTAACCAAAGTGCACCGTTTTGGTCTTGGTGTATGTTACGGTTAGTGGCGTTTAAGGGAAAACGCCGCTAAAGCATAATATTAACGGCGTTTTGTGTGAAGCGCCGCAAAATATCTTAACCAAAACGCAGAGTTTGGTCTTGAGGTATACTAGAATTAGTGGCGCAAAGGGAACACGCCGCTAAGGCATACTATTAGCGGCGCTTCCAGAGAAGCGCCGCAAAATTTGGTAACCAAAACGCAACTTTTTTTCTTGATGTATACAGTTACTAGTGGCGAATATTAAAAAACACCGCTAAATCATAGTATTAGCAGTGCTTGGCAAAAAGCGCCGCAAAATATGCTCACCAAAATGCAAAGTTTTTTCATCAGGTATATTAGAATTAGTGGCGCTTATGGGAGAACGCCGCTAAAGCATACTATTAACGGCGCTTTTTGAGAAGCGCCGCAAAATATATTAACAAAAACGCAGCGTTTAAGTCTTGATGTACACTGGAATTAGTGGCGTCCATGAGAAACCACCGCTAAAGCATAGTATAAGCACCGCTTTTTGAGAAGCGCCGGAAAATATCTTAACCAAAACGCAGAGTTTTGGTCTTAACCATGCATTATATAATGTAGGTTATTATATATGTTTAGTTTATCGTATTTGGTCTATGGTTTATGGTTTAAAGGTTGGGGTTTAAGGTTTAAGGTTATGTGTTAAGGGTTTATGATTTTAGGGTTTATGGTTTACAGTTTAGATTAACTAGTGTTTTCTAATTTATATATTAATTAATTTCTTATATAATTGTAAAAGAGGTAATATTAATTTGGATCTTTAAAATTTTGTGAAGATTTGGTTCTTCAAAATCGATATAAGCTATATCCAAAAGGATATCCCCATCTTATCCCATCTCGGTTCAGTATTTTTAGTGCTCTGTTCAGTATAATATATATATATATATGATTATTAATTTAAGATTTTAGCTAGGTCATATTTAGGGCCGGGTTACTATTTTAAGGTTATTGTAATTGATTAGGAGTACTGTATATATATATGATGTAAGAGCTGATCAGATTTAATGTTTAGGGGTCAAGAGCTGGGTTAGACGTTATGGGTTAGGAGTTAGGGATTTATGGTTTAGCCATGGATTTAGGTGGGTCGGGTTAGGGTATTAGGTTTAGATCTTACATATGTAAATGGAATAACAAAGCTTGGTGGACACTTGTATGAATTTAGGGTTACGGTTATAGGGTTAGGGGTTAAAAGTTAACAGTTAGGGACTTAGGGTTTAGATCTTATTTAGTTTTTTTAATTTATATTTTAAATATGTTCTTACATTTTTGAACATAAATAAAAATTATTAACCAACAAAATCTGAAATAATTAATAAAACACCACATTAAAGCACGATAAAATAATAATTCTTAGAGAAATAGCAAAAAAAATCAATTGGCTGGAATAAAAATCAGATTAATTAATTGTATTTAAACTTACATATGTTAATGAAATAGCAATGCTTGGTGGACACTTGTATGGATTTAGGGTTTGGGATTTAAGGTTTAGTGATTTTGGGGTCAGATCAAGGTTTTGGGTTTAGAGTAATTAGTATTTTTAAAATATATTTTAAAAAATTAATGAACCAATTGATGTATTTAATTAATATTAGTTTAACTAGAATTAATAAATAAGTTAAAAAAGCATTGATATATATATGGATGGATATATATATAGGTATAATTAATTATTTTGGATATATATATAGGACCAAATTATAAGAAATTGAATAAAAATACAAACAAAAAAGACAAGAAAACCTAAACTTTATACTTTTATATAATTCTTATAAATATTACTTAAATATTTTAGAATTAATTATTTAAAACGTTACCGTTTGGTTTAAGTAAAATAATTACTTTGTGGCGTTTTTAAAAAAAAGGCCAGAACTCTGCATTGAAGCTTAATAAAACGGCGTAGTTTTCGATTACAACTTTAACAATTAGCAGTGTTTTTACTAAAAACGCCGCTAAAAATTAAGCAATAGCGGCGTTTGTACAAGAAACGCCGCAAAAGTGACTTAAAATTTTTGCTAAACGATGCGGTTTCTGTCCACGATTTTTAAATTAGCATTTTCTCTATATTAACTAAACGGCGCCGTTTATGTTAATTTTTCGTGGCGTTTGTGTTTGAAACGCCGGAAAAGTGACTTGATATATTGGCTAACCGTCAACGTCTAACTTAAGAAAATTATTTTTTAGTGGCGCTTTAAAGGAAAGCGCCAGAAATGTGCATTAAATCCGAGCAAAACGGCCTGTTTCGGATTAGAACCTTCATTATTTGTGGAGCTTGTCAAGAAACGCCGCAAATACACAAGCTATAGCGGCGTTTTTTCAATAAACGCTGTGAAAGTGTCTTCAAATTTTTGCTAAACGGTGTCGTCTTTGTACACGCTTTTATACTTAGCATTTTCTCTATATTAATTCAACGGCGTCATTTCTGTTAATTTTTTGTGGAGTTTATTCAGAAAACGCCAGAAATGTGCATTACAGCTTAATAAAACGGCGCCGTTTCTGTTTTAACTTTAAATTTTAGTGGCGTTTTTGCAAAAAATGCCGCAAATGTTTCTTAAACTTTCGGCGAAACGTCGTCGTTTCTGTATCGTGTTTTAACTTATAATTTTCTCTATATCTCAGTAGGCAGAAATACATTCCAGAAACAGAATAGAGGAGAAAACGAAATGGGTAAAATCGATAGAGAAAAACGAAGGAAGAAAAGGAGAGGAGAATTCATAAATCTTCAAAAACGAAGCATAACGTACGAGTAAATCTTCAGAGGATACTATCAAAGCTGCAGAATTTATGGTTAAAAGGTAAGCTTTTTTTTCTGTGGAAACAGTGTATCTTGATTTAGGGTTTAGGTTCAGTGTAATTTGGGAATTTGGGGTTTAGGGTCCTAGTTCAGTCACGAAGCTTGTACCAATTTGGTTGGGAATTTGGGGAATTTGGGATTTTTGCGTCTCTAGGGTTTGGGAAGAAGTTCCGATCCTGTGTGTTTGTTTTCTAGTTTGTTCTTCTAATTTTTGAAAAGCCCCCAAAAATATTTATACTGTTCTATGTTCATGTTTTGTTCCCCAGGAGTAACACTGCATTTGCCCAACTGTTAAAGAAAGGAGAACTGAAAATTGTGTATTTAGGTAAGTTTGCTGATTTGGTCATTTATCAACAGTTGAATGGCTTGGAATTTTTAGTGCATTTTTTACTGCTCGTATTTATAGTACTGCTTTTAATTCGTTATTTTTGGAATTTTTGGAACATTTCTTACTGCTCGTATTTAGGTAAGTTTGCTGATTTGTTGAAATATGTTTACAATATTTTTCATTGTTTGAAAATTAGAAGCATTTTAGTAAAGAAAAACTATAATTAGAAATGTATATTCAATATTTGATGTGAAATTGTATTTTAGAACTAAATCCAAAATTATTTCTTGTTAAAAGTACTCATACTTGAAAATAATTGTATCCAAATATATTATATGTCTTTGGTCTGGATGTAAAAAATTAATTGGTCTAATTTACAAAATCCATTTGGTGCTTATAAAATTTAGACTATTAAGCCTTCACCTTTAAATTTGATTTTTAAAAAGTAAAATAATATATATATATATTTGTTTAATAAATTATTTTTGTTGTGTAGGTGTAATTCCACAATAAATTGGTAATCTACCACAGTTGAAATATCTTTATTTATCTGGTTATTCTCTAATGTATTATATTACATTTCTTCTCTATATATGCTCGGTTTCATGATTGTTATTTTTACTTTTATTCTCTTCCTTAAATTAAATTTATGTTCAATTTATACAAATACATTAAATATTTTATACTTCGCAAATTTGCTTTTGAATCATGTTATTGCATAATTTCCTTTTCGATGAGATCATTCATTGGAATTTTCAATTTAGAGAATTGCACAGAAAGTTTCCTATTTATTTCCTCTTCACAATCACAGAGGAGAAATGGTTTCATGTTGAGTTTTGTGAATAAAGTTTTTGTTACCAAAAGTTGTAAAATTTGGTAAAATTATTTATGTTTTTAAATCAAATCTGCCCATGCCCTGAGCTCACAACTTACATATTTAGGAGGAAGTTCTACGCGCTACTTAATGACATGAACGAAGAACTGTATGAGGGATCAAAATTTTCAAAAATGTCTTTCTGTGTTCGTCTTTTTCAATTAAAATGTTTGGGAGGGAGGACTGGAAACTCTTTGACAATGCTGTTAGAGTTCTTGAGAGAAATGTTTCCTTTTGCAAAAATCTCTCAGTCATGCAAAGATATGAAGAAAATGATAAAAGATTTAGGCCTTGGGTACAACAAAATCCATAGTTGCCCAAATGACTGCATGTTGTATTGGGGCGATCGGAGAAATCAACAGTGCTGTCATGTATGCGGCCACTCCCGTTGGATAAGTAAAAACACAGAAGGTGGGAACGACGATGAAAATGATGCACAGTCAAGAAAGAAGCCAGTCAAGATTTTACGGTATTTTCCGCTGATATCGAGGCTTCAAAGGCTTTTCATGTCGTCGAAGACAGCAGAGTCTATGACGTGGCACCTTGATGGACGAACCGATGATGGATTATTAAGGCATCCGACAGATTCTTTAGCTTGGAAATCATTTGACAATAAATTTCCAGGCTTTGCAAGCGATCCTAGGAGTGTGAGGCTTGGGCTAGCATCTGATGGATTTAATCCTTTCAAGATCATGAGCACTGCGTCTGATGCCTTGGCCGAGTGCTTGTTCCTTACAATCTGCCTCCGTGGATTTGCATGAAGCAATCTTCCCTTATCTTATCTATGATTATCCCTGGTGAGAAAGGGCTCGGAAATGATATCGACATTTATTTATAGCCACTTATTGAAGAGTTAAAACAATTACGGGCTGGTGCGAGACATACGATGTGCTGAGAAAGGAGAACTTTAGTTTACGTGCGGCTTTGATGTGGACCATTAATGACTTTTCCGCTTATGCCAATTTATCCGGTTGGAGTACCAAAGGTCGTTATGCGTGTCCTTGTTGTCCTGCACAAACATGTTCGCAATGGTTGTACAATGGGAAGAAGTTTTCTTACATGAGGCATCATCAGTGGTTACCGGAAAATCATAGATTTAGATTTCAGAGTTCTGTATTTGATTGCATTGAAGAGTTCAGAGAAGCTCCTTCCCAGACCAGTGGCTCTGAAATCTTGTTCATGTTGGAAGATATGAATTTTATTTATGGGAAGATGAACCAACCACCAAACACGCAAAGAAACAGAAGATCAAATGATGAAGCTGATGAAGACTCCGACGAAGAGGACGATCCTAATGAGGCGGACTTGTGGAAAAAAGAAGTATTTTTTTAAGTTGCCTTATTGGGAGCATCACCTTTTACGACACAATCTTGATGTTATGCACATTGAGAAAAATGTCTGCGAGAACATTGTGGGTACAATTTTGAATATCGACGGAAAATCAAAAGACAATCTTTAGAGTCGACTTGATTTAGTCCAAATGGGAATTCGGACTGATCTTCATCCCAATCCACTTCCGAATGGGAAATATCGGTTGCCGCCTTCTATTTTCTCAATGTCCAAGACAGAGAAAGAACTATTTTGTATGGTGCTGAAGGATATGAAGGTTCCAGATGCGTATGCATCAAATATATCTCGATGTGTTTGTGTTAAAGATCGAAGATTATATTCGCTAAAATCACATGACTATCACATCTTGATGCAAGATTTACTGCCAGTTGCTCTACGATGTTGTATGCCCAAGAAGGTGATGTCTTGTATCATTGAACTATCCAATATAATGAAAGCCATTTGTGGCAAAGTTTTAGATGTTCAAGAACTTCAGAAGGTACAGGATCGAGCCGCTTTGACTTTATGCAGCATGGAGAAAATCTTCCCACCTTCCTTCTTCACCATTATGGTTCACTTGATAATCCATCTCCCGTACGAAGCAATTTTTGGCGGTCCCGTTTTCTATCGATGGATGTATCCCATAGAAATGTGTTAATTAAAATTTTTAAAATTTTCCTTCATTCACCTCCATGCCTTTAGTTACAACTTTTGATAATGTTGTATATTGTGTTTAGGTTCCTATCCAAATTAAAGTCTTACTGCCGCAACAAGCGATATCCAGAAGGATCGATTGCTGAAGGCTACTTGGGAGAGGAATGTATGACCTTCTACTCAAGATATTTGGAAGATGTCGAAACAAGGTTGAACAGACCAAATAGGAATACTAGACTCACGGACTATAACTTAGCTGATACTTATTTGCTCCAAAGTTTTGGAGAACCAATCGGCAAAGTTGAAATTGCAGAATTAGATCATTTATCGTGGTACAAACGCATCGATATGTTCTGTTTCACCACGAATCATTTGAACCTTTACGGAAGTAAGTTCTACAAATTTTATAAATATTTATCAAACTAAATATTGTTTATCTTCTAACAAAGTGAACATTTTTTTCTCATAGTGAGTACAAACAAATATTGAGATCTCGTTCGCGCTCCCGAAGAACACAACATCGAGATATCAATAAGTTGTTTCTGAATCTTTTATGAATGGTTAAGCCAAAGCGGTATGCGCTTGGAGCTTTAACACAAATAATAATGCTTTCTCATAACATTTTTAATTACTCAGTTTGCTTTCCATTCAATAGGTTTGGAGTGGGAAGAACGTAAATGACGAAGTTAAATGGCTCTCCCAAGGTCCAAATCGAGTGGTTAAAATATATAGTGCGTTCCTCATCAACGGATTCAAATTTCATACAAAATATCGCGAGAGGTTGAGGAGAACGCAAAATTGTGGAATAGTTGTTAATTCTGCAATTACAAGTTATGCTAGTGCTAGGGACAATAATCCTGTCGAGGGAAATGTGGAATATTTCAGACATCTTACTGACATAATTGAGTTGGATTACTATGGCAAATGGAAAGTTGTCTTATTTCGAGGTGATTGGGTCGATGTTAATACAACTCGTGGGATTAAGCAAGATCAATTTGGTTTTACAATGGTGAACTTTGGTGATTGATTCACGGGACAACAAGCGATAGATGAGCCGTATGTATTCTCATCTCAAGTCAAACAAGTTTTTTACTCAAAAGATCCAGTCGATGAGGGTTGGTATGTTGTACTCCGTAACATCCCTAGAGACTTGTTTGACATGGGCAGTGGAAGTAGAGATAACATCGACGACAGATCAGAAACATTGCCCTTTCTAGAACAAAACTTAAACGATAATATCCCTAGTACTAGTGCAAAATTGCAATGGGTTCGTCAGGATACGGATGAAGATATTTACGAATAATGATGTAGTAAGATTTTACGATTATTTAATTATATGTAATATCATAATTTAAATCTTGGTCTTATTATATATTTCAACTATTTTATATGTGCTGTTATTGCTGTAATTAGTTATTAAGTTATCAACTATTTTATGTGTATTGCAGATAAAATGCCTAGAAGAAAAATTCTAAGGGGAAGCATTGTTGAAAATGATCCAAACTCGACTGAAACAAATAGTCTTGAACAACGAATGACAATTGGATCTTCGAATGTTCTGATTACATCTGAGGATCCTACAGAAGTTCAAAGTAATTTTACATTTAATTTACATGCGTGTTGACTTATAGTTGATTTATTTTTCAAATTCTTATATTATAATATACCATTTGTAGCTGAAAATGGTAGGACGCGCAGAGGTCGAAGACGTACGCTACTTAGAGAGTTATACGAGTTAGATCCAGTCGAGCGTGTCAAAGTTGTACGAAACAGTTTTGGTCAGCCTGTTGGATCAGAAGCTCGACTTTTAGCAGGATACATGGGCATTTTAGCACGAAATCCGAATATGTTGCCTATCAACTACGAGTCATGGCATCAAATGCCCGATAGCAACAAAAACCAAGCCCTCGATAATATTAAGGTAACAAAATGTTAATGTCATCTGTAATGCTTGGGACATAGTTTCATTTACATTTACTTTATTAACTTGTGTTTTTTGTTTTTTGTAGGCAAGGTTTGCTTTAGTGGTCTCGGATGCTTATGTAAAGAAGGCATTGGGAAAAAGATGGAGAGACAATAAAAGTACTTTGAAGAAAAATTATTATAAGACAAAAACAACCCTCGATGAGAAATTGCAAAATGTCCCGCCGGGTATGTTGAGGTACCAATGGGAAGATGCAGTTAGATTTTGGCATTCGAAGAAAGGCGAGGTATGACGTACTTCCAAACTATTGTAATTATTTTGGTTTATAGTATTTTCTATTTACGTACTAAAAATTTCATAACGTAGGATCGTGAACAAGTTGGAAAAGCAGCAGGCAGAAACAAAAATTCACCCACACAGCCGGGTCGAGAAGTTTTGCATGTGTAGCTGAGGCGGAGGTATTTTTAATTTTTTAATATTGTCAAATATGTATAACTTTCTATTAAATAATATTTTTACTACTATATTGTAGGAACTGTCATCCAGTCAAAAACTTGGACGCCTTCAACTTTTTGAAGTTACACATAGGAAGAAAGATGGATCTCCAATGACTCCTGAAGCTGGTGAAATAATGGTAAGTTTACTTAATACAATTTGACTTGTTTTATTTATTTATGTGTTTATTTTTTAATGGTTTAATTCATTGCTTATAATGTGACTATTGTTATGTTGCATATGTTTTTTTAATAGATATTGCGTTTCTAATTATGTGATTTATTTATTAGGAAAAACTAAAGGATAAAAAGGCGGAGTACGAAGCGATTGCTTCTAGTGATAGTTCTGTTCATCTTGAAGAAATTGATAACCAATTTATTACTGAAGTTTTGGGTCTTGAAAGGTATGGTCGGGTTCGATTTCAAGGATCTTTTGTTAGCCCAACCCAATATTTTGGATCCAGCTCGCACCAATACATGGCTTCGGGGAGTCAGGCTCAAGCTGAAGTTCAGAGGTTAAAAGACCGAATGACTCAGATGCAAGCGACCACAGCTGAGGTTCAAAGGAAATATGAAGAACTCCAGCTACAACTTAAAGTAGACGCGGCAGTGAGGGAAGCAGAGGCTGCAGCGAGAGAAGCAGAGGTTCAAAAGAAATATGAAGAACTCCAGCTACGACTTAAAGCTGATACGGCATCGAGAGAAGCAGAGTAGAGCAGAACGTACGACGAACTCCAGCAGTAGCTTCAAACTATGATGAAGATGTTTCAGTCGCAACTTCCACCGTCATAGTGTATTGCATAAATATTTTTATCATTTTAACTTTTAACATTTGTGCAAAAATAATATGAATTCACTTTTATTTATTGATATTAATATTATTTTATTCGTTTAATTTGAAATATTATATAAATTTATTGCTTTTGGCTAGTTTAGATCTAGTAGCTTTTGATTTGTTGCTATAGGAGGGCTGAAAAAATGAAAAATTTAATATAAAAAAATTCCAAAAATAGTGGTGTTTTTGTACAAAAGCGCCGCTAAAGAACATGTTCTGTAGCAGCGTTTGTAAAAAAGGCGCCGCTAAAGATCATGTTCTTTAGCGGCGCTTATAAAAAAACGCCGTTAAAGAACATGCTCTTTAGCGGCGCTTAATAAAAAACGCCACTAAAGATCATGTTCTTTAGCGGCACTTATAAAAAACGCCGCTAAAGAACATGTTCTTCAGCAGCGTTTTTTTCTAAGCACCGCTGAAGAACATGTTCTTTAGCGGCGTTTTTTTATAAGTGCCGCTAAAGAACATGATCTTTAGCGGCGTTTTTGGTTGTAAACGCTGCAAACGTTTGCGACGTTTTCGTTAGCGACCTTTTTTGCGGCGCTTCCACAAGCGCCGTAAATAACTTTAGTGGCGTTATAAAGCGCCGCTAAAGGCCTAAAAAAACGCCGCTAAAGACCAGTTTTGGTGTAGTGTCATGTAGCACATATTGTTACGCCAAAATCTAAAACGTCACAATGGAAATTATTCAAGATTAAAAGGTGGTGTGTGACTAGTAAGAAACCAAAAAAAAAAATCAACTATAAACTTCTTAAAAGTAAGGGTGGCATAAATAGGTTCACATAAGGTCAGATTTTTAACCAATAATTATTTATTTACACATTTAGCATGTGAGACTTCATTGAATGTTTCATTAAGTCTTTCACATTTTAATTTCAAAAGTTCCCTTAATTTGGGAAATCAATTAGGCTTCCAAGTATGTTGAAAAATAAATATAATCTATTTCGATTAAGAAATAATCATATTTATAGATTATGAGAGGTATATACTGACCCATCATGACCCCTAATTACTCAAAGAGTTAAAAAGATTTCAGCATAGTCTTTCAATGCTTTGTATCTAGATATAATTCGATTCGAATAAGCTAAAAGGTGTAGCGTGATGTCTATATTCACTTATCCATGTTAGTTTTTATCTCTTTGTATCAACCTTAGATTGTAGTATGGTAGTCAATGATTGATAAATTAAAACATAAGCTTGATAGCTAGAAGTTTAAGTGTAACGACTCAAAAGTTAGTGGTGTCGAAAAATATGGTTTAAGAATCTCGTTTCCGTAAATCGGACTCGTAAATATTTTTATTAAATATTTACGGAGTTATTGTAGAAGTGAATTGAATTTTGGTTAGATAATTTTACAAACTTAGGGATTTATTAAGGTACAGAGACTAAATCATAAAAGTAAGAAAGTTTAATTATTAGGGAAATTGTTAAGTAGAACTTGATTGAGAGACTCAAGAAGAAATTAGACAAAAAATCTAATAAAAGTGGACGACAATGTAATTGATTATTAAAGAAAATGTGATAAAATTTTTATTAAATTAATAAAGAAAATAAACATACGAAATAAAATATGAACAACTTAGTGGGTGGAAGAAACGAAAAATATTTTCTTCCATATTTGCATGCAAAAGAAACCGAAACCAAAGGAGGGAGAGAATGTTCGGTCAAGGGTCTCCAACTTCAAATAAAAAATTGGGTAGTGCAATTTAGTTATTTTCTCGTCATTTTTATGTTTTCGAAACCTCGATACCTCGAACTAGCTGACCCATGTCAGAACTTTTGATACTTTTAAAGATTTAGGATGTTACCATTATTGAATATTTGAAGTTTGAGGTGTTGTTTTGATAGATTATAAGTTTAGAATTGACAACGGACTAAATTGTAAAGTCAATTCGTGATTTTCTGTAATAGGGACTAAAATGTACAAATTTAAAATTTTTGTGGCAGAATTTAAAATTTTTGTGGCAGAAATGTGAAATGGAGTTAAATTAGGCTTAGAGGGAAAAAGTATAAAAATTGGAGGTTAAATTTGAAAGTTATGATAGTCTTCGTCTTAGGGGCTAAATTGAATAAAAAGAAAATTGCATAAATTAGCAATTAAATGTTTAAATGGTTGTACATTGATATTTTGATGTGTTGTTTTAATTCATAGCTAACGTCGACCCGGATTCCTCCAAAGAGCAAGGAAAGGAAAAAGTCATCGACGAATAGTTCGGAGTTTACAGTTTGTGTTTCTATAATCCGAACTCTTAGTAAATTGCTGCATTTTGAACCATTTGTGCATGGTAAGAATACGAGGTAAGTTGATTGTGATAATGAAATTATTTAGGTTGAATTAAGTTGATTGCTATACCTAAAATTAAATTGAATGTATATGAAAAATATATATTGTTTAAAATGTGAAATTGAGCATCGAATGTGATTATATAATGTTGATATATGTACGTTTATATGTTTATGATAAAAATAAAGGTGAAATGAGGTATTTGATGTTATTGAATTATGAAATGAAATCCCTATTAACTGTCTGAGAAAATTCGGTATAGTTGGCATGCCATAGGATAGGAAGAGTTTAAGGTTATTTCGACTACTAGTCGATAGACACTGGGTGCTAATTTGTTTCGGTTTAACCGATGAGACATTAGGTGCCAAATTTATTATTAGCATTGGGCACAACTACTAGCTTCAGATTTACCAATGAGGTACTTGGTGCAAACTGGTGTGTTGCTTGGATTTGTGTATCCATTAAAGTCTGAGTTTTTTTAATAGGTGAAGTAAACGGTACACTCGAGATAATGAATTTTAAATGGAATATGATATGGAAATGGAAATGCTAATAAAATAGCAAGTGTTAATGAATGAAATGAAATGTGAAATGGAAACAAAAATAGTGACTAGATATGTGAATAAGGAATGGTGTTGATTTATGTATGAAATGAATTAAACTATGATTAATATGATCATTGTATACATTAAATTCGATTTGGTTACCATATGATATGTGAATTGAATTTGCCATGTATTAGTATTAGTAAAATATGTTTGATAAAATAATACAGATATGAACATGCACATTTGATAAATGATATTTGCATAGCATCATCTAGTTTTTACTTGAGCATTTAAATATATTATATTTTGCTTTTAATGTTAAGATTATAGAAATACCACTGAGTTATACTCATCATACGATTTTGTTTTTCGTGCATAGGTTTAGTACTTATCGGTTCAATTGTTAATTTATCATGTAGTGACAATCCCAAACCCAAGTGTTGGTGATGTGTTTCATTTTAGGTCTTAGCATGTACCTAGTAATTCTAATGGTTATATGATGTCCATTTTAGGTTACATTTGCATTTTTTGAATCATATGTAAATATTGTGTGTGATGGCAAAGATCATGATAATGATAACTTATTAAGAAATTGATGGGCATGTTATTTGATTAATAGGTATTTAGGTGATTTACTAGGATATAGGTAAGGAAGATGATGCTTATGCTATGTCATGTTTGAAATGATTTGGTAATTCTTACACATAAGTTATAAGGCTAATATGAAATCAATTGAAAGATGGTTTGAATGGTTAGATGATTACATGTTAGGTTCAATGTTTTGAGGTGCCACTAAAAGCTTATTGATATAGTTGAATGTGGTCTTTTTTTTTTGGTTTTGAATTGTTAATTGAGGTACCAATTGTGGAATATTAAATAAACAATTAGGTTGATTTTTAAAGTGATGTTTTGACATACTTGAAATGAATAGGAAGTTAGTTTATGATTTTGTGTTATAATTGTGTTTATAATGTACCATTTGAGTTTTGATGAATTTAGGCATGAAATAGACCATTTAAAGATAGATTTTACCATTTCGAACTCAATTATTGATATTTTGACATTTGGTATCGACACTTGACCATATGAATAGTTTTAGACAAACAGAATGTCAAAATGGTATCGATATTTATATAAGTATCGATACATTTTCATAAACTCTTGATACTAGTTGATAAATATTGATACCTTTGATTTGCAAAGAAAATAGAATTGTATTTTTGTCTCAATTTTTAAAAAGGTATCGATACGGTACCAATACTAACCATGAACTTTTGATATTAACTTCAAAACTTTGAAATTTTACAATCTAATCTCATTTCATGTCTAAATTTTTATAATTAGGTCCTTACTGATCTCAATTTACTATGTATGTATGGTATGTGATTTGTAATAATATAAACTGTATTTAAATTTGAATGTTTTTGAATTGTATTGCTTTTGCAACGAATGTGACATTCCGTTATTTGAATTTGACTACCGGGTCAAGTAAGGGGTGTTACACTTAGATGCTATCATTTGAAGAAAGTGTTATGTTAATCAAGTCGATCCTCTCTAATTTTTCAATCCACTATATGTCCCTATTCAAACTACCAACGATTATGGTTGTATGGATTAACAAAATCATTCAAGAATTTTTATAAGATGGGGGTCAGATCACAGAAAGGTCCACATAGTGAAATGATTTTTTTTCTGCTCTACCAAGGAGCTCACGATCTTGACATTATTGATATCACATTCAAAACTAAACTCTTTCTCAATAAATTACTTTGTAGATTTGGAAATGATAGATATATCCATTGGAAAAAGGATATTCAAGCTTAGTATGATGATGATTTGAGCAATCATCTCCCATCAAATTCAAGGAGACATATTGCTCGTGCCTTGATGTGCATGCACCGGGGCTAAGGATAATGCAATTAAATATATATGAATACATGTGGTGTTTGTAAGTTTTAGGTCAATTTGTAATAAAGAGAATTTTGCAATGAAATATTGGAAGTATTGCGAGGATTGTACCAAATGGAGGTTTGTCTAAATTTAATTAACATTAAATACTAACATGCTAAACTAAGTCTAGGCAGCTTCTAATCTACTGGTAATATTACAACTAAATGCTAAAATTGGGTTTGAATGCAAAAAGGACTAAATTGCATAAATAACAAAAGTTTCGAATTAATAATCAAGATTAACAAGCAAAAGATTGATTGATGTCTATGGTTGTAACTAATACAAAATTAGGTATTTTTACCAATTAATTAATAATTAACCTAATTAATACCCTTCAACTTATAGTTAATTTAACTAATCGACCTAGTCAACTTATCTTTCGACCTGATGGAACTAAACTGGGCTGAATTAAATTTGTCCCAAGTATAATACCCTTTCGATCTCATCTACCTAAATTGTTTTCTAGAGTCCTAGGGTTTAAGCACATTCAATCTAAGCCAAATAATTTAATTACAAACCCTAACTTTAAACTAACCACACCTATTTTGATTAATCAATCCTCCTACAAGTAAAGTTACAACCTATTTTAAATGCAACTACCCTAATAGATTTATTCAATATTAAAATATTACAAAATAACAAATAAAAGGGTTAAAAATTCTTAGAAATTTCAAAAACTCCAAGGCGTGAGATATTTTGAATAAAAACTTTAATCTGTGAAATGTGTTGATTATCAATCTGGAGTAACCAATGTGTGAAAATAAAGTAAAAGGAAAGAGAAAATAAAAATGAAAGATAGATTAACTCTGAAATTGAAAAGTAACAAAAACAATGTTAGGAAATCTAAAATCTAATCTAAAAACCTCAAAAACCCCCTAATATGATGTTTACATGTTATATTTATAGTCTTTAGGTATTTTGACATAATTGTGTTTACTAAGCTTTGAATTACAAGTTAATTTTGATTGTAAAGATGGGAGCACCCTTAGCATAATTTTGGCCCGTCGAGCTTCAATGTCGTGACATTCTAGGCCCAATGTCACGACTTTGCAGGCAATTTACTCGAACTTCTGGGACTAGAGTTGAATGTCATGACTTTGCTCCCAAATGTCGCGACATTACTGAACTTGGGTATCAAGTTCCATCTTTAGGCTACTGTCTCCAATGTTGCGACTTTGTGGAGTGGATGTCATGACTTTGGTGGCCCAATGTTGTGACAATGGGTCTCCAATGTTGCCACTTTGAGACCAATGAGCTTGCCTTGTGGATGTTGGTTGAAAATTCGTCTAAGTGTTGGAGAAGCTTTCAATGTCATAACTCTCATGCTGAATGTCACCATATTTGATCCAATCCACTAACTCTTTAGCTTCGATTGTTTCCTATGTTAGATCTGGTTCCCTGAGTGTAGTATATTCGGTTGTAAACTTGAAATATTTTCGAACAAATTTAATAATAAAACAAATTCGTGAATTACATTAACATACTTTGTATGATTGTCCTCGTATGGGTTTTGCGCGCAAAGCAAAATGGAAGCAAATGTTGTTCATTGGTTGTCTAATGTTTAAACTAATATTCAGCAGTATTACGTGATCAGATCATAATATGAAAAGACAACTTATATCAGTAGATGAACCTAAACATGTCCTTAGTCTAATCAAAAATAGTCAACCTGATTGAAAGACTAATATTCCATCTATCAAGTTCAATTGTAAAGATGCTTCGTCTTGGGCATCGGAGTGGATGACTCCCAGAAGATAGAGATATAGGTGTCACTGACTGGAGTTACAGTACATCAAATTGGACCCAAGAAGAATAAATTCTGAATTTGTTTATGGACTTATTCACTTGTGAGATTCATAGTGTGGCATACCTAAGTCCTGAGTGAATGACAGACAATGTATGCGTGACCCGTACAATTTTATGTAAGTAAATGTCTGAGTTTGAATAGATAAGGAATCAAAAGCCGGTGCGTTAGGTGTATGAATTTTGTAGTATATAGTGTCATTCACAATAGTGGAATTCATAGACCGGGATATAGGTAAATCATATCTTCTCATTGGCATTACATGGTTAATGAAAAGTAAACGTGCCCACGGGTCGTTTGTCTTTTTGATGGATGACTTGGTCACTATTTGATAGTGATTGATTTCTCATGAATAAATATGTAATGGTTACCATAAGATAAAATAGGATCATATTGGGAGAACGGATATTTTCCTAAAGAAATTAAGGATATCGAATGAGGCTAACACACTTATGATAAGGTCATTAGATGAGCACTAATCGAGTTGCTTTTGTAATGGCATGTCATTAGGGAAAGTGCAATCACAATACTATAGTGGAATGACTTCATGACTAAATGAGTTTATAATTAATAGGTGAAAATATGAGACTTAATTATAAATCATTGGAGGCTCAATTGCATATGTCCAACGGTCCCTATGCTAGCTCGTTGAAACTAGAAATGAATTGCATGTTGAATCAAATGAACATAAATGGTGAAATGGAGAAATAGGAAACATTTGGAAATGATTATGGTTTTCTCCAAACTGAAAATGAAAATGAAAATGGGGAAATGAAATCATTTGGAAATGAATATCGTTTTCTGTAAAATGAAAATGAAAATGAAAAATGAAATTGACCTGGAAAATGAATTTTTGTTTTTCAAATTAAATGAAGTTAAAAATAGAAATAAATAATTTAGTCATAGTGAACAATTGAATGTGGAAATAATAAATATATTGTCTCATATATTCTTTTATGGTAAAGTCATCATGATTTTAACAGACTTAGAATTGAGTTGAAAATATTATTTAATTGAAAATATATTAAAGTTTATTTTTGGGAAATAGAAAAATAAATATTGGGTTGGATCAAATTATAAAGTATTGGGTTAAAATCCCGTGAAGTACTTGTAATCGGACCTGATATGGAAGAGGCCCAAAAGTCCTTTATGTAATAAGAAGGAAGGAAAACCCTAGTATAATTAACTAGGGTTGCCGCCCCTACATCCTAGTTGGAATAAGATTTCCTTTCTCTAGTTTAAATAAACTTCTATAATTCAACAAAGGTTCTACCTTCACTCCCTATAAATAGATGGCACTGGAAGGACTATTATTGTAACACGACAAAACATGATCCCTTAGTAGGACCCAAGTATGATGTGTTAATACTTAAAAATCATCAATATTTAAAAAAAAATTTTGCTAAAAACTTTGTATAATTTGCAGAATTAAAATTTTAATAAAACATTAAAATAAAGTATAAGCCTAATGGTGTATCAACTTCAATAAGGTAATTTCAATACAACATTGTTAAGAAACATAAGTTTCAATTACAATTCAATCTCAAAATACAACTAGACATCACCCCCATATGTCATGCATAAAAAAAAATAATAGATGCCTCACAACAGCATAGATGCTTTGGCGTAGTCCTTCAAAAAGTCTTCCTTCAATAGTAAGCCTGAGAAGGAAAAAGGATAATGGGTAAGTTCAAAAGAACTTAGTGAGTTCCATAAAGATCTTAAGCAAAATACTAATAGCACAATCCAATCTTTCAAAGAAATCACTCAATATTACAAAGTACGCCCAATGGCATATACAGAACATAAATAGACTCAGTACGCAAATGCCATGTCACATGGGCGTATACTATACGCCATCAGAACATTCTCTTATTACAGCTCCCATTTCAGAAACATTCAGTAGCATGTTTAATTGTGTTATGCTAGTCCGATTCGCAATATATATCTGCCCTATCAAAGGCTATACAACATATTTACTTTAAATCCATTTCCATTGATCAGTTCATATCATATCATTCTTTTCAAAAGCAGATGGTAGTGACTTAACATGAAAATGGCCCATACTTTTTATCCCAGACAATATAGAGCTCAAACCAATTACTCTAGACAGACAACCATTATTATCACTCGCATACACTGATAATCCTTTACAGAGTAAGAATACTTACCTTAAAATATTATAAAGTAAAGATAATCTCAACACATGGAAGTAAGAAGGAACTCACCAGTAACAAAGTCTAAATAGTTGGTCCTTTGCCTTTGTCACTTGAACCTTCTATAGCGTCTTGAGCTAAAAATAAGTTTATTTAAACATATCAGATTACTACTTCATCGAATCTAAACATGCATGCACGAAACATTATCACTTAACCCAGAACCAGAAAGTTTCTTCCTTACACACCAGTGTGACACTTATACATGTAGAATCGAAAACACCAAATAGCCTTAAAAATAACCTAGGGTTCATCAGTAATTACTAGAGAGCTATTGCAAATATATAAGTTGGCTGACTACAGCGAACCCAACTTCAGATAGGTTTTCTAAACTTTGGTTTTTAGAAATTGTAAAAAAGATCAAGGAAGAAGATGAACACAAAGAAAACATAAAGATTTTTGGTGAAAGCATTGTTATCCTTATATTATTAAGCATGGAGACAAGGTTTAGTGGATAATTAGATAATTCCACTAACACTCTTGATTCTCGTGATTAAGTGTGCTTATAAAAAATTAAGTGTTTTCACCTACAGTAGCTTAGTTCCATTCTAACTAAGTCTCAATTTAACTAAGTAATTTTACTTATTTAATAATAAAAAAATACATTCAACAGTAAACCAAGCAAGTTCGCCAGAGCATCTAAGTGGAGTACACGTAATGGAAGAGTCCGCTAAACCACAAATCCTTTCCAAGCTAAGAGTTCGCCAAATGGCGCATATAAATAATTTTATACTTAACCAAAAGAAACAATTTACTTACTCAGCTCTACACTTAATTCAGCAAAACATTCTAAACAATAATCAGACATCGATACCTTGTCGGGCAAGCTGTTACAACTCTCCCCCACTTAGAAAATTTGGTCCTCGAAATTCATACCTAAAAATAATTGAGGATATTTCTCTTTCATTTGGCTTTCTCTTTCCCATGTAGCTTCTTCTGTATTATAATTTCTGCATAAGACTTTCACTAAGGGAATCATTTTATTTCTTAGCTCCTTTACCTCTCTTGCTAATATACAAATAGGCTCTTCCTCATAAGAAAGCTTTGGTTCAACCTCTAACTCTTCAATCTGCACAACATGATATGGATTTGATCTATATCTTCTCAGCCTAAATACATGAAACACATTGTGAATCTTTGACAAATCAAGAGGCAAAGCCAATTTGTAAGCTACAGGTCCTACTTTCTCTAGAGCTTCATAAAGCCCTACAAATCTCAGACTCAATTTTCCTTTTTGACCAAACATGATAGTCTTCTTCCAAGCAGAGGCTTTCAAAAATAGCTTATCACTAAATTCAAAAAAATGTCTTTTCTCTTCAGATTTGCATATGATTTCTAATGATCTTGAGAAACTTTTAAATTACTACAAATAATAGAGAATTTTTCTTTAGTTTTACGCACCAACTCATAACCCACTAACTTTCTTTCACTGAGCTTTATCCAAGACGTAGGTGTTTTACACCTTCTTCCATATAAAGCTTCAAAGGGAGACATTTTCAAACTAGCATGACAACTGTTGTTGTAAGCAAATTCGAACAAAGGAACATACATATCCCAATTCATTACAAAATCAATTACATAACTTCTTAACATATCCTCCAAGACTTGAATAACTCTTTTAGATTGGTCATCCGTTTGAGGATGGAATGCAATACTCAATTGCAGATTAGTTCCCAATGATCTCTGTAACTGATTCTAGAATCTCGAAGTAAAACTTGGATCTCTGTCTAAAATTATGGAAGATCGAATTCCATGCAGGTGTACTATCTCAGCAATATAAAGCTTTGCTAACTTGTCTAGAGAATAAGCAGGATTCACAGTTATAAAATGAGCTAACTTAATAAGTTTATAAACTATCGCCCATACAAAATTTTTCTTTGAAGGACTGAGGGGTAAACCAGATACAAAATCAATCTTAATTCTATCCCATTTATATTTTGTTAATTCCAAAGGATACAACTTATCCAAGGGAAGTTGATGTTCTACCTTAACTCTTTGACAAGTCATATATGTTGAGACATACTCTGCAAATTCTCTCTTCACACCAGGCCACCAATATGAGTTCTTCATATCTATAGATTTTAATACTCTTAGGATTGAGTGAAAAATTTCCCTGGTGAGCTTCTCTTAGCAAATCTTTCCTTAATTCATTCCCAGCTAGTACAAACATTCTTCCTATGAATCTTAACTGACCATATTTACCCTAACTGAAATTTGTTTTTATGCCATATATCATTATTTGCTTAAAAAATTCACACTGAATATCTTTCATCTATTCTTATAATATTTGTGAAAGAAAAGTTGGTTTCACAACCAATTCTACTAGTAAGGATCCATTATCAGACATAATTATTTTTGCTCGAAGAGATGATAATGCTATGATAGTCTTTCTACTCAAAGCATCTACTACCACATTTGCCTTCCCTAGATGATACTCAATAATCAAATCATAATATTTCAGTAGTTCTAACCATCTTCTTTGGTGAAAATTCAGATCCTTTTGAGTTATCAAATACTTGAAACTTTTTTGATCCAAGAATACATGAAATTTCTCTCCATATAAATAATGCCTTATATTTAATTCTAAAACCACTGCTGCTAATTCTAAATCATGAGTTGGATAGTTTTTATCATGAGGTTTAAGTTGACGAGATGTATAAGCAATAACCTTAACCTTCTGTATAATTACATAACCCAACCCATTCAAAGATGTGTTAGTAAAAACTGTATACTCAACACCAGACTTTAGCTGTGCTAATATTGGAGTTTCAGTCAAAATTTTTTTCAGTTTCTCAAAACTCTATTGACGTCATCACTCAACACAAACTTTTCTTTCTTCTTAAATAATCGAGTAAGTGGTGATGCTAAAATTGAAAATCATTTCACAAATCCTCTATAATACCCTGCTAATTCTAGAAAATTGCGGACTTCAAATACATTTTTAGGTGGATTCCACTTAAGTACTGTTTTTACCTTGAAAGGATATGCTTTAATACAATCAGCAGAAATAACATGTCCCAGAAAATGTACTTTCAACCAAAACTCATATTTACTGAACTTAGCATACAATTGATTATCATGCAGAGTTCTCAGCACAATTCTAAAATGTTCCTCATGATCATCCTTATTCTTAGAATAAACCAACACAAGTTGATCTAAATATGACTGGAATACTCTGTTCATTAAATCAATAAATATTATTGGCACATTAGTTAAATCAAAGGGCATTACTAAAAATTCTTAGTGACCATACCTTGATTCAAAGGTTGTCTTAGGAACATCACCACCCTTAATCTTTACATGAGTATCCAAACCTCAAATCAATTTTAGAGTAAATTGTAGCCCCACATAACTGATCAAACAAATCTTCAATCCTAGGTAGAGGATACTTATTTTTTATTGTTACCTTGTTCAATTGACGGTAATCTATACACAGGCGCATAGTTCCATCTTTCTTTTTCACAAACAGAATTGGCTCACCCCACGGTGATGCACTTGGCCTTATAAAACCCTTATATAATAGATCTTTCAACTCCTCCTTTAGTTCTTCGAGTTCTAATGGGGACATTCTATAAGGAGTACAAGAAATAGGTATTGTTCCAAGTTTTGACTCAATTGAAAACTCTACTTCTCTCTTAGGTGGCACTCTAGGAAGCTTCCTTTGAAACACATCTTAAAATTCTCTTACTACAGGGACTTGATTAACTTTCTTTCTTGACAAAGATGAATCCATGATATAAGCCAAATAAGCATCTTTACCCTTAATAATCATTTTTTTGGTGGACACAGCAGAGGTTATTCTATTCACCAAAAAAAATTGTATACCAAGTATCATTACTTCCTTACCCTCAATAGTTATCAAGCGTACACCTCTAGCACGACAGTCAACCATAGCATTATATCTTGTCAACCAATCCAAGAACAAAATAACATAAAATTCATGAAAACTCAATAATAACAAATCTGCCAAAAATGTATACTCACAAAATACCAATGGACAATTCTTTATCAACTTATTCACCACAGTACTCTAACCCAAAGGATTAGTTACTAACAAATTGGTTTTAGAATATACTACTTCGATACTTAGACCCTCTACAACCTTAGTACAAATATATTATTGTGTAGACCTTAGATCTATCAAAGCTTAAATATTGTTTCCAAGAAAAGAAAATTTCTCGTTATCACCTCATGTAGATCAACATACTCTTTTGCTTTTATCATATAAGCTCGAGCTAGCACTTTAAAATTTGTCTTACTAACATTTTTCCTCGATGTTCCTTGTACCGAACTAGACTTTGCTGCCATTCCTGACCTAGTCTCTTGTTAAAACTTTTGAGGTCCTCGGATAGACTATTCTATGCTCGATAGACAATCTTTAACTATGTGATCTTCGGAAACACATCTATAACATGCCCCTAAAGGCTATATGCATTCTCCACCATAATTTTTTACCGTAATAATCACATACACTACTCATCATTCTAGAACCACCAAACCATGCTATTGGAGCAACTGATCTACCGAATCATTCATGATTGAAACTTGTAAAACTGCCAATACCTTCTTGAAGTTGGCAAGATTTGATCTCTAGGCCTTTTAAAACTTGCAGGAGGTGGAGGGGTTAACCTTCCCCTCTTCATCCTTTCCCTTTCAAAATTCTTACTTCTGTCCCTGATGACCCTTTCCATCTTATGGGCCTTAGCTGCCATTGCCGTAAGAGTTTTACATTCAAAAGCTGCCACTAAAGTACGAATTTCAACCCTAAGTCCCCATTCAAATTTATCACACATTTCCTTCTTTGTCTAAAACATGCTCTTTGCATAACAACTAAGTTAGAGGAATTCTCGCTCATATTCCATAACAGACATCCTACCTTGTCTCAGATATGGAAATCTCTTCCTTATTTCATCAACATACATCTAGTTTAAATATCTTTTCCTAAAATTTTCCATAAAGAATTTCCAACCAACCATTTCTTAATGAGTTACACTAACCAAGGTTTCCCAGCATTGATAAGCTTCCCCTTCTAAAAGTGATATAGCACACAAAAGACTATCCTCAAGAGTACATTTCAATTCTTTTATCACTCTACATAAACAAGATAACCATTGTTCAGCCATAGTGGGGTCATTATCTTTATCCACAAGAAACTTTTTGGCACCCATTTTTCTAATCTCCCTTACAGGATCAATTTTGGATGAAGTCACAACAGGTACTTGTAAAGCAGGTTGTGTTGGGTGAACTATTTTAGCCCATAGCTGCTGAGGTTGTTGTGGTTGTGGTTCTTGAGTGTTACCCATGAACTGGTCAAATAGTTATGTCATCATCGTGAAAAACTCATTTCTAAAGGCATTCCTTGCAGTACCTATATTATTGGCAGGAGCTTGTTCTTGTGCAGGCATATGACTCTCCATTTCTTCCCCAATAGGTTTTTTAGATCCGTCAGACATTTTCTTATATCACTACAAAAAAAAAAATTTAACATGCATGATGGGGTGTGACACAACTTTCAGATTTTTAAGATTCGGCTAAAGCTTGGCTTTGATACCAAACTTGAAACACGCCAAACCCGATCCCTTAGAAGGACCCAAGTATGACATGTCACTATTTAAAAATCATCCATATTTAAAATTGTTTCTAGCGAAAAAATTTATAATTTATAGTGTTTGAATTCAACCTTTAATAAAGCATTAAAATAAATTATAAGCCAAATGGCGTATAAACTTCAATAAGGTAAGTCCGTCACAGCATTGTTAAGAAACATAAATTTCAATTACAATTCTAGAGGCTACACAACATATTTCCTTTAACTACATTTTCGTAGATCATTTCATATCATATCATTCTTTTAAAAAGTAGATGGTATATCCTAGATAATTCAAAGAACAGACTAATGACTCTTGATAGACAACCATTACTCCCACTCACATACACTGATCATCCTTTACAGAGTAAGAATACTTACCTTATAATATTATAAAGTAAAGATAATCACAACACATGGAAGTAAGAAGGAACTCACCAGAAAAATAACAAAGTCTAAATAGCAGGTCATTTGCCTTTGTCACTCGAATCTTCGTAGCGTCTTGGCTAAAAATAAGGTTATTTAAACATATCATATTACTACTTCATGGAATCTAAACATACATGCACAAAACATTAACACTTAACCCAAAACCAGAAAGTTTCTTCCTTATACAGTAGTTTGACACATATGCATGCAAAATAAAAAAAACATGTAAATTGCCTTAAAAATAACCTAGGGTTCATCAGTAATTACAAGAGAGCTATGGAAAACGTATAAGTTGGCTGACTACAGCAAACTGAACTTAAGACAGGTTTTTTATGTGTGTGTCGCCCATGCTAAATTAAACCTAGGTATAAATATTTTTTAAAAAAATTTGATCAGCCTTTAATCCTATTCCTCCATCCTACTTGTCCCTCCTTTCCACTCTCCTCTTTTCTTTTCAATTTTTTCTTTCTTTCTCCCTTGTTGTCGTCGTCCAAACCCCTTGAATCACAATCTCTTTTTATTTTCTTTTTCCACAAGATATTGTATCACTCTCCCTTCAATATTTCTATCATTTTTCCCTTAATTTCTAGCCTGAAATCTAAAATTTTGGATCTCCAAGAATGACCCCCATTATTGCCAACAAGAGCCATTGCCACCCCTTTCACCTAGCTTGTGTAAAATCTTGTTTTCTTTCAATTTCTTGATGGATCTTGTAAGTTTAATACCCAAATTTATATATCTAGAATTAGGGTTATTTTTAAAGATAGAAAGAGTATTTTTCCAACCTTCCAAGTTATTGTAAAGGTGGTTTTAAATCAACTTCAAATTGGCCACCGTCGGTGGTGGTGTGCGCACCTAAAGGCTAGAAAGGGCGATATTGTTTCTTTAATTATTTCCCATCTTTTTCCAGCAACATCTTAGGTTATTGAACCATTCCTAATCAGCCTCTAATCATGTGTAATTTAGGAAAAATAAATCTTGATCAATTGGCAACTTAGATCTGACAATTCAGGAATCATAAGTGTAGTTGATTATAGGCTAGAAAGATGTTTCGGTATAGAGTTGAGTAAAATGTTAATTGATCAAATTAAAGACTTTAAAGATGGAATAGCTACAAAATTTTCATTATTTAAATGTGTTAGGTTCCAACTTAAATGCCCCAAAGCAATAGTGAAGTCGATAGATGTTCACCCGTGCGTTTCGCATCAAACTAGTGTAAGGAACCTAACTAGTTTGGATCTGAAAAAATTGATATAATTGTAACGGTTGGATTGAACCCATAAGAGGGTGATTTTCAGCTGTATAAGTGTTATTTTAATTTAGCTAAATGATGATTCTTAATTTAGGTTCATTTTAAAGTCTTAAGGAGAAACTGCGAGATTCGCAAGCGTGCTATAGTAGAGCGTAATTAGGGTGTGAGTCCTAACTCGTTAACCTAAATGTTTTAATATTATTTTTAAATGATTTAATTGATGACTAAGCTTGCTAGTTGGGCTTGGTTAAATGGCTAAGTAATTAAATTGTAAGTGGCTGAACCAAGTACGTTTTGAGCCCTAACTATTTGGCATGTTAGCGAAAAAGTGAGAATGACTAAATAATTGTGTGATTGATATTGTTGTGGATGATTAGTTGATATGATGTATGTTGATTTTATGTATAGCATGATTTCGAATAAGAATGAGGCTTGTGCATGATATATTTGTATGAATGATTTGCTATGAAATATTGGAAAGACTACTATACATGCACTCGGAAAAGAATTGTAAGTTATATGAGATTGTGATATGTTGAACGACATCATCTTAATGGTGAATTTAAATTTGGATAAATGGTCCCATTTATTGAAAGTATTTGATAATATGAAGGGCATGTTGATCATGCCAAAGAAATGTGAAAGTATTGAATCCATGACTATGTATGAGATTGTATGACATCTTGCATATGCATTAGGATGGGTTTGATATTTTGGTTGACGGAGGAGCTCCGTGGAGGACTAGCAGCATATTAAGTCTGCATTTATCGTAGTTAGTGCCTGCATTGGAAGTACTATGGAGATTGGTAATTTTATCGCATTTATTGTTAAATGGTAGATTTTCTATAGCTCTATTTATTCGGTGGTTTTACCATATCGAGTTTTGCTCGCATTTGTTGAAGTTTGGCAGACGTGTTTATGGGAACTTGTGGTGTGTACTGGATGGTTGGGGTAGGAATTCATTTTTTCATTATGACATGATCATGACTTATTAAAATGTTGTTATTGCTGCTTGATTTTGATATATGGTTCCTTGTGTGAATTCTTAAATGTATTCTAAATGTCTTATTGTTTAGACACACACTAAACTAGGATCGGACTTGGCATGCAGACATACGACGGACATCGAACTTAGTTTTTATCATTTATTAATTTTTATTTAAAGTTCACTTAATTTATTTGGTTTTGGACTATAAAATTATTTAAATTGTGGTTTAGGTTTATTTTTGTTTTGGGCATTTTTCATGCATAGTTTCACACTTGAGATTGGTTCGTAAGATTATTTCAAAACTAGACTGAGCATGACACTTGGTTTAATTAATAATCGGGTTTTTAATTATTTTTTCGTAATAACTAAGCTTAATAGGATTTTTCAAAATCAATGTCAACCAACGTGTTTTCCTAAAACCAGGCCAATGTTATTAACTTGACTTAATGAAAGTGGATCTATTTAATGAATTTCAAAATAACAAAAGTAACCGCGGTTTTAATGGAAAGAGAGTGCATTTGAGGTTTTCGACCGATGATAGGGTAGATTCGTAGGATACGTGTCCCATGTGCCTTTCATGATTCGACCATAAGGTCTAGGCTGAGTTTGAAATGTTACATTTAGTGGTATCAAAGCTTAGGTTCAAAACATCAGACTAATTTCTTTTCTTTTCAAAAATGAACTTGTATGCATGCGTACATGAAAAAAGAATTTTTGGGGAAAGAAAAACGATGGTATTTTGAAAAAGTATATCTTTCAAGAAATGACGAAGTCCAAAGGTCCGATGCGATGCCTATAGAAACAGTAATGAAACTTTTGTGTGATAATAGAGACTATTGCATAAAATTTTAAATAAAAGAATTTGATTGAGAGTGCGCTAAAAGATTTAACAAAGTACTAAAATATTCTTACTTACTGTAGATCCATAGAATACAGAAATGATTACTCGTAAAATGATAACTCATTGTAGGAGTGACCATAGGAGGCGACCTTTGATGGCTTCGATTGATTCGACTGCGTCTGAAAAGCCAATACAGAATAATGAATATAATGATACTATTGTTAAACCCACTACTAAGGGTAGGAATACATATAATAGGGATAATAATAATGATTATGAAGAGGATGATCCAGTAAGACGGGCTTTGTTAAAGGCTTTAAATCGGGTTGCTGGGGATAGCGTTAGTCGTGGGACAATTTCTGAGAGGCTCTACTTTAGTGAGCAGAGTTGTTTAGGAGTATTGCTAGAACTACTCCTACAGTAGCCAACTACTAGATAGAGACCATTGAACATATTCTGGATGATTTGGACTACACTCCTGAGCAGAAACTTAAGGGTGTTGTATCCTTATTATGGGATGAGGCATTCAGGTGCTGGCAATTAGTGGTTAGGGGTACGTGTAAGAGCATATTGATTGGGCCTATTTTTAGGATGCCTTCCAAGGTAAGTTTCTGGGTCCTCGTTATATGGTGGCCTTACGGTTTGAATTCATAGAGTTGAAACAAGTTTATATGACTATTTCTAACAACAAGATGGAAGTTCTAAGGTTGAGCCACTATGAACCTAGTATGGTGGCGTTTGAGCACGAAAAGAGTTTTCATTTTCAGGAATACCTGAGGTATGACCTTAAGGTTCAGGTAGAGCGTGTGTTTGAGGCTTTAATCTAGAAGACAAAAATTATTGAGGAGATTAAGCACTTGGAGCACAAGACAAATGAGAAACAAACAGATCAGCCCCAGAAAGAGGTAGGCTTTGCTAGCCCACTGCCATGTCATGTTAGGCGGGCCAAAGAGGCTAGGCCACAACAAAATAGGGAAGTAGTGGGCTCTAGAGAAAGGCAAATTTAGGTATGTCAGTATTGTCAAAGGCGCCATCCAGGTGAATGTTGGATATTAATGGGTGCTTGTTTGATTTGTGGCTCGATGGAGCATAAGATTAAATATTATCCTCGTCGATATGATTAGATGCAAGCTTTGGCTCAGCCCCACTATGGGTAAAAATTAAAGGGGTAATCAAGGTGCTCAGAGGGGTCGTAATCAGAATAGAAATAGGAATGGTAACAAGGGATAAAGAGCATTAGCTCAGGTGTGAATTGAGTTGAAGCTAGGTAACTTGCCTTGGTATATGAGACTAGACTCCGAGAGGATAGAGATTCGGCTGACGTCATAATAGGTACCTTTACTATCTATTTGGTGTCTTATTTTGCATTGATTGATATAAGATCTACCTATTCTTATATTGCTTGTGATGTGGCTATAAAATTAAGGATTGGGGTAGAGAAACCTGAAAATATTGTTATTGTAGTCAGTCCTTTAGGATCATCTATACTTGTGAACAATATTTATAGGAGTTTCCCTTTAGAAACTCAAGAAGAGATTTTTCCCGGTGGCTTAATGAAATTGTCTTTTAATGAGTTTGATTTAAATATGGGGATGGACTGGTTGGTTGAACACCAAGTCCATTTCAATTGTGCACTAAAAAGGGTAATTTTAGTAACAAATACTTTAAAGGAAATTGTTATGGTTAGGAAACATCAAAGTTATCTGTCTAATGTGATCTTTGCTATGGTAGCAGAAAAGATGGTGCGAAAAGGATGTGAAGCGTTTTGGCTTTCTATTGATAGCATTCGTGCAATAAGGGAATTTTTTGATGTGTTTCCCAAGGAACTGTTGGGGTTTCCTTCGGATCGGGAAGTGGAATTTTGATTTGAATTGTTGTCGAGAACAACACCAGTGTCCATTGCTCCCTATTGCATGGCACTTAAAGAGCTTATGGAGTTGAAGGTGTAACTACAAGAACTGTTGGATAGGGTTTTATTAGGCCCAGTGTTTCACCATGGGGCGCACAGATTTTTTTGTGAAGAAACAGGATGGTACACTTCGGTTATGCATTGATTACCTACAGTTGAACAAGCTGACTGTCAAGAATAAGTATCCTCTACCAAGAATTGACGACTTATTTGACCAGTCTAGAGGTGCAACTGTCTTCTCAAAAATTGATTTGAGATCCAAGTGTTACCAACTTAAGGTAAAAGAATTTGATATTCCCAAGATTGCCTTTAGGACTCATTATGGACAATACGAGTTTCTTGTCATGCCTTTCGGTTGACTAATACGCCAGTGACATTTATGGATCTTATGAATCGTATCTTTCAACCCTTCATTGATCAGTTCGTCGTTGTATTCATCAACGACATCCTAGTATTTTCTAAGACAGAATTTGAGCATGATGAGCATTTGAGGGTGGTCCTACAGATACTTTGTGAAAACCAACTTTTTGCTAAACTCAGTAAGTCTGAACTCTGGTTGAAGCAAGTTATGTTTTTGGGTCACATGGTATTGGCAAAAGGTATTCGTGTAAATCCTAAAAAGATTGAATCCATCTTAGATTGGAAGCAAGCTAAGAATGTCATAGAGATTTTGAATTTTATGGGTCTCGCTAGGTATTATCGAAGGTTTTCTAAGGGTTTTTCCTTAATAGCAACCCCATTGACTAAGTTGTTGAGGAAAAACACTCCATTTAAGTGGGGGGAATAGAAACAAGTTAGTTTTGCGAAGTTAAAATTCGTATTGACAGAAGCTTCCATCCTAATTCAACCAGAACCTGGTAAGGAGTATGTTGTGAATAGTGATGCTTCGCATGTTGGGCTTGGATGTGTTCTAATGCAAGATGGTAAGGTAGTAGCCTATGCCTCGAGATAGCTTAGGCTACATGAATGCAATTACCTCACTCATGATTTGGAGTTGGTAGCTGTTGTTTTTACACTTAAAATCTGGAGACATTACTTATATGGTGAGAAGTGTTCTATTTACACATATCACAAAATTCTCAAATATCTCCTTACCTAAAAGGAACTTAACTTGAGGCAACGTAGGTGGATTTAATTGTTGAAGGATTATGACTATACAATTAAATATCAAATTGGGAAAGCTAATGTAGTGGTTGATACCTTGAGTAGAAAGGCAATGTCTGACTTGAAGGCTATGCTCATTCATTTGAGTCTGTTTGATGATGGGGATATCTTAGCTGAATTGAAAGTAAAGCCCTTTTGGATTCAGGAAATCAAATATAAGAAGAGTTTGGATGAATCTTTAGTATCTTGGTTTAAATAGGTATAAGATGGGTCGACTGAGGACTTTGGGATCAATTTTGATGGAATTTTGTGTTTCAGAGACAGATACTGTGTACCCAATGATTAGAATTTGAGATAATTCATACATTATGAAGCACATATTAGCCCCTATGCTATGCATCTTGGAAATACTGAAATGTACCACGACTTAAGATAACTGTATTGGTGGCTGGAATTTAAATGGGAAGGAACGAAGTTCGTATCAAAATTTTTAACTTTCCAGCAAGTTAAGGATGAGCATCAGTTTCCGTCAAGCCTGCTTCAACCAATTCGAATTCCAAACTAGAAGTGGGAGAGGGTGAAAATGGATTTTGTTAGTGGGTTGCCTTTGACACCAACTAAGAAAGATATAATTTGAGTCATAGTGGATAGATTGACGAAGTCTGCCCATTTTATTCATGTTCGCACTGATTATTCTCTTCAAAAGTTAACTAAGCTTTATATTTCTGAAATAGTGAGACTACAAAGGGTGCTAGTGTCAATGCGAAGTGTCTCACCATTTTGACATTTCAATACAATAAGTTTTCGTCTATAGTTCACAAGTCGTCTAGAGTTAGCCAATCCATGCCCAAAATTACATCAAATTCATCATGGTAACAGCATCAAATCAGCCAGAAAACTGTAACCCCGAGTCATCAAAGAAACATTCTTGCACACTTTATCAACTAACACATACTGACCTAGGGGGTTCAGTACTTTAACCATGAATTTAGTGGACTCAACAGGTAAATTCTTACTAGATACTAAATTCGTGCATACATATGAATGAGTGGATCCTGGATCAATCAAAGTAGTAATATCAGTATCAAAAATAGAGAAAGTACTGGTAATAACATCTGGCATAGAAATGTCCTTTCCTGCACGAATAACATAAGCCCTAGCTGGTGCTCGTGACTCAGATATCATAGTAGAATCTTTTGTAAAACCACGGCTACCACTCACATTTTCAGGATTACGAGGTGGTCTACCTTTAATAGCATTATTGCTCAGCCTTGTGGTTTGAGCTTTCTCTTTCTCAGATTTCTCTAGGAAATCTCTAAGATAGTGGTCTAAGAAACCACACCTGAAACACGCTCTGCTTTTTAAAATACACTCACCATAATGTGGCCTTTTACAGTGCTTACACTCGGGCCAAAAATTTCTGACGCTACCCTCACTTGCTATAGATGTAGCCTGAGGTTTTGGACTGGAGCGTCGAGTACCTCTGTCTCTACTAGAATATCCTGTAGAAGCTGTAGAAGGGTTGTGATGTTCTTTAGATCTCTTTGATGCTGACTGATATGACTTCTCAGTCGATCTCTTTCTCGAGTCTATAGCTTCAAATTTAGCATGTTTTTTCTATTTACTCCATTCCTTGGACTTATGAGCTCGATCAACCAATACAACAAATTCTTTCAGCTCAAGAATTTCAACTAGAGGCTTTGTGTCTTCATTCAGCCCTTCTTCAAACCTCTTACACATAGCAGTCTCGGTTGGAATACATTCCCAAGCATATTTTCCTAGCCTAACAAATTCCTGCTCATACTCTGATACAGACATACAGCCTTGTTTGAGCTCGAGAAATTCTTTACGTTTCTGAACCAAAAACCTCTGACTAATATATTTATTTCAGAACTCGATTTGAAAGAATTCCCAAGTGATTCGTTCTCTCGACACAATAGAAATCAACGTGTTCCACCATGGTAAGCTGAATCTTTTAATAAAGATACCGAACACTTAACACATTAGATCGGTGAACAAGAGAGTTCCTCGAAAGCCCTGATCGTATTCTTTAACCAAAATTCTGCTCTCTTGGGATCATCTTCAGCAATAGCTCAGAATTCTTCAACCTCGTATTTACCAATCTTATAACAGGTGGTTTACTAACTCGGATTAGTTTTATACCTTGAGGAATAACGGGGACTGGTTGGGGAACAAGAGGGGGTGGAGGTTGTTGAGCAGTCGGGTTTGTCCGTACGAACTCAGTGAACCATTCACTCATCATCTCGAAGAAGGCTTCCTTAGCCTCTCCTCCTCAGCCTTCAGATATGAGCCTTGCGTCGCTCGATGCTACTCATCATCTGGAAGAAGGGCTACTTAGCCTCTCTTCCCAGGCCCTCAAATACGGGCCTTGCGCTGCTCGAAGCTACTCCATGAACAGAAGCTTAAGTGTTACTCTCTACTTCATCGGAGTTAGCTCAGTTGGATGTCATTGCTATAAGAAAACATGTTTTAAAACGGCCAGAAGATATCACACTATCATAGTTTATATAATGGCATGTATTAAACTAATACACGCTACGTTTAGCCCGAGAATCGACTAAACCGTAACTCAAATACCAATAAACGTAACACCCCTAATCTGTATCCGTTGCCAAAATAAGGTTTTAGAGCATTACTGGAGTTTACAAATCAAACAGACAGAAATTTCAAATATTTCATTTCATATCAATATTCATATTTAAACCAACCAAAATCATAGATATTGTCCCTTATACGAGCCCTCGAGGCCTCAAATATGCATTAGAAACGAGTCGGGACTAAATGGGAAACTTAGAGAATTTTTCAAAAAATAGTGAAAATTTTAAACACTACAAGGATCATACGACCGTGTGACTTACACGATCAAGAGACATACCCGTGTCTCAGGCCTTGTGGACATTCAAAACAGGGACACACGGTCGTGTCACCTAGCCATGTGTCACACACGACTGAGACACATGCCCGTGTCTCTGCCCGTGTGGAAAAGAATAGGTCATTTTTCTCACCCAATTTGGTATGTACCTAGACAAAACTTTGCACATACTTACAATACATAACAGGGCATCCAAAACAAGCATAAACAAGTCATATACATATATCATAAAATCATACAACCAATATGCCCTTAGGCACCTCAAATGACAAAATATAAACATGCCTAACCATGTATGCAATTTGACCAAATAATCAACTAACTTGCATGCATATTTGCATCAATACATACCATATAATTTACTTACCAAAAGACAACCATTTGGTACTAAAATGCCATTCTATAATTAGCATCAATAGTCATTTAAGCTATGCAAACAAAGTATAAATTCTCAACAAGTCACAAGCCATATATATTATGCATATTCATCTATCATATCATCTTCCATCATTCAATCATATTAATTCATTCATCAACCATTTTAAGGCTACTTGAATACATACCAAAATATGCCAAAACACAAGCCAAATCAAATGGTCATATTCACAAAAAAACATACAGGCCAACATTAGCCAGAATACCAATACATGTCATTATAACCAAAATTAAACAACTGAATGTACCAAAAGAGCCGATGGATAGTGTGGTATAGCTACGAAAAACTTCCAACCCGAACGAGCTTCCAATTCACTATAAAACACAGAAAATAACACAGAGTAAGCATTTAAGCTTAGTAAGTTCTTGTAACATAGAATTTAACTTACCATTTAGTATTATAATTGGTAAGTAAACAAGCAAATCCCAATACAATTTGGCCAAATGCCTAAGCACATATACACCAACCATGTTAACCATGTAATTACATATATAACCCAATAAACATAGATGAACATAACCATTTATCAAGTTCCATATACATGTATCATCCATTTCATTTTTCCATATATCATGTAACCCCATTTTCATGTAATTCATATGTATACCTGTAATAATTCATATCAAACTCTAATCATTTCATATCAAAATATTGCCCGTTGAATAGTTTAGAATACCATTGGGTACTCGGGATAGCTCACACATAATATGCTAGATCATATAACTGTAATCCGTCAATTCATGTACATGTATGCTCATACGAGCTATGAATCGGTATGCTCTCACGAGCTGTAATTGGGATGCCCCACGAGCTGTAATCGGTCTACTCTCACGAGCTGTGGGTCAGAATGTAGCTACATGATGTAGCTGACATGAGCTATGGAGTATTCGAAACACATGCCAGACCTAAGCCATCGGTAGGACGTTCGGGACTAGCACTCAAATCATGTAAACCCTAATGACATGTCATTTGTATCCTACGTATTCTTAAGGTTCAAACGAGGCTCGATAATTATCGTGCGTCTTTGGATATGGAATCGATATTTAAACATGGCAATTCACAAATATATATAATTCAAACAAGACATATATACACAAATTAATTACACAAACTTACCTCAACAAGTGTACACAGATACAAAGGCGACTAATCCGAGAATTTCCCTTTGCCCCGATCTAACTCCGTACGAGGTCTGTCTTGATCTATACAGATAAATTTAATCAATTAAATATATTTTTTCATTAAATTTAACCAAAATCACATTTTTAGAAAATTACCATTTTGCCCCTATACTTTTCACTTCTTTGCAAATTAGTCCTTAAGTTCAGAAAATAAAATTCATACAATTTTACCCTTACCCAAGCCTAGCCAAATATCTTATACATTTATAGCAGCCCACACATTTTACTAATTCACAAATTATATCATGTAATATTTACTATTTTTCAATTTAATCCCTATTTGACAATTTTACCAAAATCTCTTTACAAAAGTTGTTTATCAAACAATAACCATCTATTTTCTATCATCAAACTTCAACACCCATGTACATGCATCAATGGAAAAACCCTAATAGTTTAAAAATTTCACAAATTAGTCCCCGGGCTAGCTAGATTAAGCTAAAACGATCTCAAAAACATAGAAATCATTAAAAATAGGACAAAAATACATACCTAATTAAGGGAATAAAGATGGTCGAATGTAGCTTCAACAATGGCTACTTGTTTCTTCTATTTTTGAGCAAAATATGAAAGTAAAAGATGGTTTTTTGTTTTTATTTTATTTTATTTATCATTTATTTACTTTTTACTAATTTAACCTTTAAAATCTTTATTAATTACACAAATGTCAAACCATGTATATCCACTATCAACTTAAATGGTCTAATTATCATATAAGGACTTCAACTTAAAAGTTCTATAGCTATTTAATACCTTTAGCTATTAGAACTCAACTTTTACACTTTACGCGATTTAATCTTTTTTATCAAATTAAGTATGTAAACGATAAAATTTCTTAACGAAATTCTATATGGTACTACTATCATGCTGTAGGCAATAAAATAAAAAAAATTTGATTTCACTAAAAATGGATTGTTACATCCTCGATTTACGTCTCAATTTTAGAAGAAATTGCACTAAGCTTTGGGTACTCGGGGGTTTCAATACAGCTTTTCATCCACCGTCCGATGCTCAATCTAAAAGGGTCATTCAAATTCTAGAAGATACATTGAGGAGTTGTGTAATTGACTTTCCAGGTAGTTGGGAGGAGCATCTACCAATGGCGGAGTTCACCTGTAGTAACAGCTTTCAGTTAAGTATCCAAATGGCACCTTGAGAAGCTCTTTATGGTCGTAAGTGTCGCTCGCCTTTATGTTGGGCTGAAGTGGGAGAAATTAAATTAATGCATCCATAATTGGATTAAAAAATCGAGGATAAAATTCGATTAATTTGAGATAGATTGAAGGCAACTTCTGATAGATAGAAATCATATGTTGATTTGAAGCATAAGGACATCTAGTTTAATTTGGGAGAGTGGGTTTTCCTTAAAGTCTCTCCATGGAAGAAACTTTTGAGGTTCGGTTGTAAGGGGAAGTTAAGCCCTAGATTCATTGGCCACTATCAAGTGCTTAGAAGGATTGGTCCCGTGGCATATCAACTAGAATTGCCTCCTAAGCTAGATCGTATTCATGATGTGGTTCACGTCTCGATGTTTAGATGGTATCGACCAGATCCCTCACATGTTTTTTCCAGTAGAGGGGATCATAGTTAAATCGAATTTGACATTTGAGGAGGAACCTATTCAAATATTGGATCGTGAAATCAAGGTGTTAAGGCAAAAGGAAATTCCTTTAGTTAATGTACTTTGGAGAAATCATGGAATTTAAGAGGCTACTTGGGAGCTAGAGGACTTGATTTGGCTTCAGTATCCTCACCTCTTTGAATTAGGTAATTTTGAAGATGAAATTTCTTTCAAGGGGTAGAGTTATAACATCTGAAATTTTAGATTAATAAGAATGTAAAATTATTTCAAAAATAAGGAAATAGACTAGTGGTTAATTGATAATTATGAAAGCATGCAAATTAGATTAAATTTCCAAGTTTGATTCCCTTCCCTTGCAAAGTAATTAATTTTTACAAAATCCCTTCTTCTTTTTTAAGTGTGTGACGCCCATGCCTAATTACACCTAGGTATAAATATTATTTTTAAAAATTTTGATCAGCCTTTAATCCTAGTCCCTCCACCCTAGCCATCCCTCCATTCTCCTCTCCTCTTTCCATTTCAATTTTTTCTTTCTTTCTCCTCTGTTTCCGCCATCCAAACCCCTTGAATCACCATTGGAAACATGAAAATATACACACTTTTTCATGCCCCTTTTAACTCAAATTGATGGAAATTCGTAGTAATTATTATCGAAAAATATATAATAATTATAAAATAAATAAATTTCACATAAATTATTAACATGTTGAAATTTAATTATTTTATAATAAATTTTTGATTAATTTTTATAATTTTCGACAAATTCGCACAAAGGGCAAAAGTTGGCTCAACAGACACTTCTAGAAGCGCAAAACCAAGAAGCGATTTTTGAAGCATCGAAGCAAATTAAATTTTTAGTTGAAGATGGTCCAAATTATGAATATTAATTCATACTATAATTAATTTTAATTTTAATCCAAATTATTTTGGGTTACATAAATTATTATTAATTAATTATGAAAAAAGGCCCAGTTGAGCTAAATCGAGAAAACCGATTTGACCAAGCATTGGGCAGCCCAAAACCGTCCCACATGCTGACCTAATCAGCTTGTTTGGCTGATTATTTGGCTTGAAATATAGCCCTTGAAGGCTCCTTGAATTTTCATTCAAACCCTTCCACTATTCATGCCTTTCTAGATTTGCCCCTACCTTAAAATAGCAAGTTTGAAACCTTCAAACTTGCCACATGTGTGGCCACCCAAGGGGGGACTCTATGGCTGCTGATTTTTTCTATTTTTAGCAGCCTAATCAACCTATAAAAACACCCCTTGGCTGCTCATTTGAAACATATCTCAAAACCTCTTATCACTTCACTTCTCTCTTACTTTCTCTCTTCAATCCCCTTTCGTTGTTCTTCATTTTCTTTCTCATTCCCTTGAAAATTTAACATCTTCAAAAAGAGTCCTTAAAACACCATTTGGAACAGTATTAAGTGTTCATGGAAGTCTCGGTTCAACAAGAACACGCAGAGGAGGAGCGGAGCAACTTAGTCAAGCCTCGGAGAAACATCGGATTTGATTCTTGTTCCTTATCCTTTTAATTTTATTATTGTTGTTATGAATATGTCTATGAATAATTTTCATTTTGATATGTTTACTTTAATTAATATGGCTTAAATTTAATTCGTGTTAGGTTGATTGCATTTTGTCCACTTAATTTATTAAATTTGTGTTTGTGTTGTTATAGGCCTTGGTAAGATGTTTGATTAAATAAAACCATGACTAAGTTATTATTGCATTACAATTGTAAGGTAACTAATGAATTAATTATTTAAATGGATTGAAATTGTAATTAATTGACACGGTACTCAATCAGTGCGTGTTTAATCATCTAAGGGAGTTGAAGGTTAAATTAGCAATTGTATCTAGCGATAAATTAGCCATGCATAACTCGCAAGATTATTGTGATTAAATTGTTTCAACGTAGGAATATATTGTTACCTCACGTAATCTTTTATGTGCTTATTAGATTCAATTAATTTTTTGAATTGGCATAGAGATATGTACAGGAGATTATTTTTAATTTCATAAGTATGTATGTGCATTAACCCATTTGCTTATTAAAATTGTTCAATCAGTTGAATTGACATAGAGACATAGTCAAGAGATAAATGGATTTTGGTAGGTGAGTATGTTCATAAGTTACCAAATTACCAAGTTGCTGTGAATTTATTCGTAACAACATGAACATGAGTTTAGTAATTCTAAGTTAAGAAATGTATTTAACCTAACACAATTTTTTCATCTTGATTAAAATCATCTTTTGAAATCATGCACTGGAACTTTTATTTTCTCTTTATTTATTTTACTTAGTTAAAAATCTTAGTTTTTAATCACCTCTTCAAATCAAAATATTTTTTGTCGCCAAAGTGTTTTTATTGCATTCATAAATAATTCTTTCCACAGTCCCTATGGATAGGCTAACTCGACATTTACTTTTCACTTTATTACTTATTGCGATTGTGTACACTTGCACATTTTCATCGTTCCAAGTTTTTGGTGCTGTTGTCAAGGTATGTTTTAAAAGTCATTTTTGTGATTTTTTGAATTTTGCATTATGGTTAATTTTTTTGTTCAATTTAAAATTTTTTTCTGTGTTGTTTCAGGTGTTTATGAGTATCGATCGAATTATCAATTTACTTCTCGTAGACCCTGAGATTGGAAGAAATTCTCGATAGCTTAGAAGACAAGCAAGTCAAAGAAGGACCAAAGAGATGAACTTTGAAAATCTGAATCAAGGAAACGGAGCAAACCCTGCTCAAAATCCTATCCTTATTGCTGATAATAGGGATAGAGCTCTAAGACTATATGTCATGCTAGTGTTTCGTGATCTTAATCCGAGTATTAGGAGACTTGAAATTGAGGTACAACAATTTGAACTGAAGCCAGTCATGTTTTAGATGCTTTAGATAGTGGGCCAATTCAGTGGAATACCAATCGAAGATCGTCATTTTCATTTAAGACTATTTATAAAGGTGAGCGATTCTTTCAAGTTAGCCGGAGTACCTGAATATGCACCACGATTAAAGTTATTCCCATATTCGCTAAAGGAAAGAACTCAAACCTGGTTGAACTCATTGCCACCAAATTCCATTTCAACATGGCAAGAGTTAGCAGAAAGATTCCTCATGAAGTATTTCCCGCCTACCAAGAATGCTAAGTTGAGGAACGAGATCACTGCTTTCCAAGTGCTCTCATCACGGAATCCCTCATTGCATCCAACATGAGACATTTTATAACAATTTTAATGCTCACACAAGAATGGTAGTGGACGTTTCTGCTAATGGTGCTCTCCTTTTTAAGTCTTATAACTAGGCTTATGAAGTCTTTGGGAGAATTGCCAGCAACAATTATCAATGGCCAACCAATAGAGTAGCGTCAAGAAGACGAGTCACTAGAATACATGAAGTGGATCCACTAACTTCACTCGCATCTCAGGTATCTTTGATATCCTCAATGCTTAAAAATTTTACCACTAATGGGTTTAATAGTTTTGCAGCTCAGCCACCTAATCAATCTGACAATACAGGTTGTGTCTATTGTGGGGAAGGACATTTGTTCGAAGAACATTCATAAAACCTAGAATCTGTGTATTACATGGGTAATCAGAATCAGAATTGAGGAAGCCAAAGACTGCAATCCAATTTTTATAACCCATCTTGGCAAAACCATCCTAATTTCTCTTGGAGTAACTAAGGGGCTAGAACCAGTAACACTTATGCCCAAGCTAGACCGACCTAACCACCTGTTTTTATTTAGCAAATTCAAAAGCAACCTCAAGCTGAAACTTCCAATGGCTTAAAAAATTTGTTGAAGGCATACATAGCCAAAAATGATGCATTAATGCAAAGCCAAGCAACCACACTGAAAAACCTAGAAAACCAAATGGGCCAGCTTGCCATTGAATGAAGACACTGTCCACAAGGTGTAGTGATATGGAGAATCTAAGAAATCTAAGGAAAGAGCATTGTAAAGCATTGACATTGAGGAACAGAAAGATATTAGAACCCAACACTTTCGAAGTTGAAGAGGAGTCAGCTGATGTTCAAGACTCAGTGAAAGTTTAACCGAGTATTGAAATTCCAATTTCATCGAAACCAGAATCTGTAAAATCTGATAAGATAACTTCTGAACCAGTTAATTATGATAAACTAACAACTCCGTTAGATACAGAATTGCCACAGAAGATGAATCAACCAGATCTAGTAAATAAGCCTCCACCACCCTACCCTCAAAGGCTTCAAAAGCAGAAATAGGAAGTCCAGTTCAAGAAGTTTCTAGACGTACTCAAGCAACTTCATATCAACATCCCGTTGGTAGAAGCACTTGAACAAATGTTGAACTATGTCAAATTCATGAAGGATATCATGTCCAAAAAAATGGAGACTTGGAGAATTTCATATGGTAGCCTTAACGAAAGAATTCAGTTCATATCTTCAAGACGAACTACCTCTAAAGTTGAAGGATCCTGGATGTTTTACCATACCTTGCAACATTGGAGCAACATATTGTGGTAAGGCACTTTGTGATTTGGGTTCGAGTATCAACTTGATGCCCATGTCAATATTTAGGAAGTTGGTGACAGGTGAAGTTAGACCTACCATAATTACACTTCAATTAGTATATCGATCCTTAGCATATCCAGAAGGAAAATTTAAGGATGTATCTGTACATGTAGGCAAATTTATTTTTCCTGCTGATTTTGTTATTCTAGACTTTGAAGCAGATAAAGAGGTGTCAATAATCCTAAGAAGGCCCTTCCTAGAAACTGGAAGGACCCTTATCGATATGCAGAAGGGCGAGCTTCCTATGCATTTTCAGGATGATTAGGTAACATTTAATGTTTTTAAGTCTATGTGATTTCCTGACACACTTGATGATTATTCTGTAGTATTTGATTTCGAAGAATCAATCATGGAAAACAAACTAAACTATGTTGAATATGTTTATTTAGGTAACGCTTTTACTTTTCCTAAGATTATTTCAGCAAAATTGACCGAAGAGCAAGAAGAGTAACTCATCCTAGTGTTGAAATAATTCAAGAAGGCTACTGGATAGACCATAGCTGATATTCATGGCATTAGTCTATCTGTATGCATGCACAAGATCATCTTAGAAGATGGCGAGAAAGGGATGATTGATGGACAATGAAGACTGAACCCCATCATGAAGGACGTGGTAAAGAAAAAAATCATTAACTGGTTAGATGCGAGTATAATTTACCCCATCTCAGATAGTTCGTGGTCAAGTTTGGTCCAATGTGTGCTAAAAAAAGGAGGTATTACAGTCATAGAGAATGAAAATAATGAGCTAATACCAACCAGAACGGTTATGGGATAGAGAATTTGCATAGATTACCGGAAGCTAAAACAGGTAACAAGGAAATATCATTTTCCTTTACTGTTCTTGGACCAAATGCTAGATAGACTCGTGGGGTGAGACTATTACTATTTTTTCGATGGATTCTCAGGGTATAATCATATTACAGTAGCGCTAGAAGATTAACACAAAAGAACATTCATATGCTCGTACGGTACATTTGCATTTAGACGTATGCCATTTGGTTTATGTAATGCACCTACTACAATTCAAAGATGTATGATGTTTATTTTTGCTGACATGGTTGAGAAGTATTTAGAAGTGTTTATAGGTGATTTTTCAATATTTGGAGATACATACGATGATTGCTTAGACAATCTAGCCAAGGTACTAAGGCAATGCAAAGAAACAAACCTCGTACTCAACTGGGAAAAGTGTCATTTCATGGTACGAGAAGGTATTGTTCTAGGGCATTGGATAACGAGACATGGAATCAAGGTAGATAAAGCAAAGATAGATGTTATTGAGAAACTCCCACCTCCAACATCTGTAAAGGCTATTTGGAGCTTTTTAGGCCATGTCAGTTTCTATCTAAGATTTATCAAGGACTTCTCCAAAATTGCTAAATCTTTATGCAAATTATTGAACAACGAAACGATGTTCAAATTTGATGAGGAGTGTTTAAAAGCTTTTAATGATTTGAAAAGTTGGTTAGTTTCATTACCAATCATCGTCACATCGGACTAGGATTTGCCATTTGAACTTCTGTGTCATGCAAGTGACTTCGCGATAGGAGCTATGATGGGCCAGCGAAGGAACAAAGTTTTTCATCCCATCTACTACACAAGTTAGACTCTGACGGGAGCTCAATTGAATTATACGGTAACAGAGAAAGAGTTACTTGCTATTGTGTTTGCTTTTTACAAGTTTTGATCTTATCTTGTAGGTACCAAAGTGATTGTCTATATGGACCATTCAGCAATTAAGTATTTACTTTCCAAGAAAGATGCTAAGTCAAGATTGATCCGATGGGTACTTCTACTTTAAGAGTTCGATCTAGAAATTCAATATTGAAAAAGAGTAGAAAACCAAGTAGCAGACCACTTGTCCAGATTAGAGTCGCAAGAAGGGAATTCTCCACTTATACCTATTCAGAAGACATTCCCAGATGAACACATACTGAAGGTAAATCATGTCTATAACACCCCATGTTTGCTGATATTCCTAACTTTTTAGCTTGTGGTTTGATGTCGATTGATAAGACATATCATCAAAAGAAAAAGTTTCTTTACGATGTGAAGTACTATTTCTGGGAAGAGCCATATTTGTTTAAGAAATGTGTAGATCAAATTGTTAGGAGATGCGTGGCAGAAGATGAAGTACATAAGATTTTATATCATTGTCGCACAGCTCCAAGTGGGGGACACTTTGGAGGTACACGTATTGCGGCCAAAGTATTGCAAGCCGGACTCTTTTGGCCAACACTATTCAAAGATGTGTATTCTTATGTAAGAAGTTGTGATTGATGCCAGAGGGTTGAAAACGTTACCAATAGAAATTAGATGCCCCGAACAAACATCATTGAGGTAGAATTATTCGATGTTTGGGGTATTGACTTCCTTTACCCTTTCCCTCCGTCTTTTGGTCACAAGTACATATTGGTAGCAGTAGATTACGTGTTTAAGTGGGTAGAGGTCGAGGCATATTCGATGAACGATGCTAAGGTTTTGATGAAGTTTTTGCAGAAGCATGTGTTCACAAGGTTTGGAACCCTAAGAGCTATTATCAGTGATGAAAGGTCCTATTTTGTGAACAAATGGTTGAAATGGTTACTCGACAAACATGGAGTGAAGCACAAGGTTACCACAACCTACCATCTGTAGACAAATGGGCAAGCTGAACTGGCAAACAAAAAGATCAAAGGCATACTCGAGAAGGTAGTTTGTCTGAACCAATGAGATTGGTCCAAAAGACTAGATGATGCTTTATGGGCCTACAGGACAACATAAAAGACACCTTTAGGGATGTCACCCTATAGGTTGGTCTTTTGGAAAGCCTGTCATCTGCCCTTGGAGTTAGAGCACAAAGCTTACTGGGCTCTCCAACAACTCAACTTTGATCTTAAGCTTGCTAAACAGAAACAGATTATTCAACTCAATGAGTTAGAAGAATTCTGAATGTTCTCATACGAGAATGTCAAATACTTAAGGAAAAACTTAAAAGATGGCATGACAAGTGTATTCGATCGATAATTTGAAGCAGGCCAGCAAGTCTTGTTATTCAATTCAAGATTAAGGTTCTTTCCAGGTAAGTTAAAATCACGTTAGTACGGTCCATTTACGATTCACCAAGTTTATCTATACGAAGTTGTCAAACTTCAAAGTAAGGGAGGTAATTTTCAAGTCAATGCTCAGCGCTTAAAACATTACTGGGGAGATAAAATGGAAGAGGATCAAATCTCGTTAATTTTATCAGATATTTAATTTTTCTCATTTTTATTTTTAAATAAATTATTTAGGGTATATTTTCGGGATTAGTATGATTAAATAAATTTTCTCTAAGAGATTGGAACTTAAGCAGGATCGCTTGTGACCCTTTCAATCTTTCCTGGGAATTTATTTTAACATAATCTTTCAAGAAATTATTCCTAAATAGAAAAATAAATTTTAGTTTTTCAAATAAAATAGGGTCAATTTTGACCCAAGTTTTAATTGCAACTCAATTTCAAATTTTCTTTAAGTCTAGGTACTTAATTGAACTATTTTTAAAATTTGGTTGCTCTTTTGTAAATATTAAAAATTAGATGTCTCTTTTGTTAATATTTTCAAAGGCATCTAGAATAAATGTTTTTAATTTAATTTAATAAATAAGATGATAATAACTAGTATATAATTATATTTTTATAATATATATTAATTATTATCAACTTTGCATAGAATTAGGATTTGTTTAAAATTTATCATATTAATAGTTTTTATTTCAACAAATTAATAGAAAATAATAAAGTAATATGCATTATATTATTTATTAATTGTTATTAACTTTGTGTAGGATTAGAACTTAGAATATTTAGTTAATAATTTGTTCTAAAAATTATAATTGAACTCCTACCCTCTTCACTATAAATTCCAATCACCTTCTACACTTTCTCACATCACTTAAACCAATCTTCGTCCTTCCTTCCAACACCCATCGTCGGCACCCTGAGCAACCTTGTCGCCCAGCAACCAAACTCGCACACACCTCACATCACTAGCCAGTTCCAAAGCTGCTCAAGCTCACACTTGCTCCAGCCGACCATCACGTGCTGCTGCTGCCCTTGCCTCTAACCGTACACCCTTGTCACTTGCGTATCATAAATCCATCTTATTTTGCCACCAATCACCCTTCCAACAATCCCTCAATTTAATTCTTTTGCTTCCAACTTTAATTATTGAGTTCTTAATTTCTATATAAAGATGGTAAGACAATTTTTTCTCCTAATTTCAATTTTATTTAATTATTTAATTATTTAATTTATTGAGTTATTAATATTTTATACTAATTAAATTTTTGAGAAAATATTTGTTTCTATCTTATGTTCAGGTTAATCATGCCTCGCAAGAGAACTCATGCCTCTGTCCAAATTGATGAATCTCAAAACAAATTTCATTGTGAAGAAGCCAAAGCAAGATACGAAAGTGTCTTCAAGAATCAACAAATGCACCCAGAAAAAGGCTTTACACTGAAAGAAAGCAACTATATTGATTTCATGGCGCGCATTCGACAAATTATTGAAGCTCTCAATTGGGAGTTGTTTTGTGAGAAAAGACCGAGTGCAGATGAGGAATTAGCTCGTGAATTTTATGTGAATTTGACCTCAAATGAATTGACGAAAGTTTCTATCCGAGGAATCAAGGTACGAATAACCTCAAATTGTATTAATGAATTCTTTGAATTATATGATTTTGAAGATGATGAATATTCTTCCTTGATGAGAAATATTGAGACTAAAAATCTGCAAGAAATTCTCGAGAAACTTACAGTTCTAGGTTCTAAATGGACTGTCAAAGTAAGGAATTTACACTTGTTGCAGAGAATATTTGACACCACTAGCAAAGGTATGGTTCTATTTCATTCGATTTAGACTTATGCTTATTTCATATGGGACTACAATTTCATTAGAGCGGACGGTCTTATTATACTCGATTTTTACCGAAAAGACCATTGATGTAGGAAAAATCATTCTAAGAGAAATGTGAAATTGTGTCGCTAGACGTTCTAGCCCAGCTTACTTTCCCTTTACGATAACATGTTATAGCCAGGGTACAATCATAGATTGGAACATCTACCAAATAGCTGGAGATTCTGTTGTCCAACAACGATTTGAAGAGAGCAAAGATCCCGAAGAAGAAGAAGAAGATCCCACAGAGATCAAACTAATGTAGTCAGCTAAAATCCTTGATAAGGTAGAACCACTGGAACCAACAACCGAACCTGACATGACAACCTCAACGTTCAGAACTCACTCCCCTCGCCTAAATCTTCGAGATGAGTTTTTAAAATTGATGGACATCGTACAACATATGCAGTGGCAGCAACAAGCTTACTGGAGATATTCAAAAATAGGGGATGACTCAATGAGAAGCACTCTTACAAAAATATACAATGACCTGTTTATTTTTGTGCCTGAGTTTCCAGATCTCATATTTGAACCATGGAGTTCACTATGGAAGAGGGAGTGAAGTGATTCATGCAAAAAAAAATGATGGAGCAAAATATGAGTTGGATTTTGAGGGATCTGCAAATAAAAAAAAAAGGGGATCTTAAATTTATTTTATTTTCGTTCTTAGGTTATTTAATATTTTAGGATTAGGTGCTATTATAATTTCTTTAATCGCATAATAAAATAAGAGGTGAAAATCATAAATAACAATGAACAAGTTGCAAAGTACAAAGTGTGGCAATAGATATATACATGTCTAGGATTGGATCTAGAGAGAGCTTGGTACTTAAGCAGTCAAATTGACTCACCTTCTCTTTTCTAGAATCCTACCTAGTGTATAGTATCTATTCACTTTTAACAATGAGGACATTGTTTATCTTAAGTAAGGGGACTGAAAAATTGAAATTATTCCTCTCAGAATAAAATTTTCTTTAAATTATGATTAGGTTATATCTTGTTCAAAAATTTGAAATTTTGTTAAGTATGCTAAACTTCAGTATGAATAAAATTCTATTATTCTAATAATTTTTATGTTGACTGAATTATGACATAAATGTATTCTTAATAAAGCATGCAAATCATACCATAAAATTTTTAGTTCCTTAAGAAAGTTAGGCATGCATGAAAGTTTAAGTCTCTAGAATTGACTTACTAATTTCTCAAGGCGAAATCTTACGAGGCATGGAATGTTGAAAATGATTTAGGCAACATTTTTTTGGACCGTTTAAGCCTTTCAAGCCAACCTTGATGAATTTTTATCCCTTGAAATCCAACTTTGAGACTATATGGCCTAATTTTATTTAAACATTTGCAATATTTAGCCATCACTTCTCTCTTAATCATCTTTAAATTTCCCAAACACTAGACTTAGTGCTATTCAGAATATTCTTTGTGCTCGTTAAAAGAAGAGAAGACCATACGTACTTGAAAGAAAATAGATGTACTAAAGAGCATGTGAGAGCAAAATAAGTTGGTGTATTGAAGGTAAATATTTTGAAGGTCCGATTGAAGCTAAGTCTAGGGTTTTAAGCCTAAATTTATCTATCTTTTACCTACCCCTAGCCTAGCCACGTTACAACCTATTTAAAAGACCTATTGATTCAAGTTTCTATGCTTCCTACATTAGTGGAGAAAAATTGCTATGCTCAACATATGAAGGCATAAATTAAACTTGATGATTACAGCTTAGTCTTAAATAAGGGAATAAAATCATATTGGTAGGGATTTAACATGTCTTTAATGAGAAAGCACTTATTCTATTTTTTCTATCATAATAATAATTGAGATTAATTTGAATGATATGTATCCTTAAGTAGCATAAATATCAGATTTCTTGTTCTTCAGCATAAGCATACTAAATTCATAATTTTGGGAAGAATGTTTTTTGAAGGAATTTTTCAAGCGTGTTTTCGAGAAATTCTTTTCAATTTGTGCATTACTCGGGATGAGCAATGAATTAAGTTTGCGGCTGTGGAAACACAAAAATATACACACTTTTCCATGCCCTTTTTAACTCAAATTCATGCAAATTCGTAGTAATTATTGTCAAAAAATATATAATAATTATAAAATAATTAAATTTTACTTATATTATTAACATGTTTAATTTTAATTAATTTTATAATAATTTTTGAGTAATTTTGATAATTTTCGATAGATTCGCACAAATGGCGAAAATTGGCTTGGCAGACACTACTAGAAGCGCAAAATCGAGAAGCGGTTTTTGAAACATTAAGGCAAATTAATTTTTCAGCAAAAAATGGTCCAAATTATGAATATTAATTCATAATATAATTAATTTTAATTTTAATCCAAATTATTTTGGGTTAAATAAATTATTATTAATTAATTATGAAAAGAAGCCCAGTTGAGCTGAGCCGAGAAAACCGATCCGACCTAGCCCTGGGCAGCCCAAAACTGCCCCACATGCTAACCCAATCAGATTGTTTGGCTGATTATTTGGCTTGCAAAATAGCCCTCGAAGACTCCTTGAATTTGTATTCAAACCCCTCCACTATTCATGTCTTTTTAGATTTGCCCCTACCTTAAAATAACAAAATTGAAACTTTCAAACTTGTCATGGTATCTAACGATACATTAGCCATGCATAACTTGCAAGATTATTATGATTAAACTGTTTCAACGTAGGAATATATTGTTACCTCACGCAATCTTTTATGTGCTTATGAGATTGAATTAACTGTTTGAATTGGAATAGAGATATGTACAGGAGACTATTATTAATTTCATAAGTATGTATGTGCATTAACGCATTTGCTTATTAAAATATGTTTAATCGGTTGAATTGACATAGAGATATAGTAATAATAGGCCAATTTAGCCCGGGCTCATAAAAAAATAATAAACCCAAAATAATAAAACAAAGTCCAAAATTATGTCATTTGGCCCGATCGGGATGGCCCATTACTTGAAAAGGTTGAAGGTCTATCTACAAGCTTGATGCATATGGAAACATAATCTTCAAGGATATGCAATCTTAGATATGATATGAAATCTTAGATATGATATGTTATCTTAGATATGATATGCAATCTTAGAAGATATGATTTTGTAATCTTAGAGATTTAATTTGTAGATACCTTTTAATCTTAGCCGTTGATGTAATTAATCTGTACCGTTGGATTTGGGGAGGCTCAACTATAAATAGATGCCTCTCCCTTCATTGTAAAGGAGGGGAGTTGGGAGTAAAAATAATTCTTAAGAGTATTCACTCAAATTTCTCTCTCTCTCTTGCGTTCTTATTTTCTGTGGCTAGTTCTTATTTTGTTGATTTGTGTATAATTTATTCATTGATTTGTAGATTGTTGATTTCAAATCTCTTTTCCTTATTATTCATTTTCAAATTCATTATTTTCAAATTCGTTTACATTTTATTTTGCCTTATATTTTTTTTATACTCTTTGTTGTAAATTCATTGGTCTTTGATTATTGATGCTATTTAATCCTCTATTTGTTATTTTAATTTTTTTATTATTAAATTAATTATTTTAATATTATTAATACTATTATGTGGCATCATTAATCTTGTATCATTATTATTATTTCTTATTATTATTACCACGTTTTATTCCAAATTCCTATACATATACACACGCATAAATACTTTATAATATATATGTATATATTTTAATTTTTTCTCTTTAAATACATATATATTTTATATATTTTATTTTCATAGTTTTATAAACATGTATATATATATATATTTTATTCTTATAAATCCATTATATATGTTGTTAAAAATTCTATAATCCAAAATTTTATATGTAAATCCACATGTATGTTTTTTATTTCTTCATAGTTTCGATGTATATATTAATACCTTCTATTCTTTTTATTTATTTTGTTTATTTACCTCATACGTTATTTATTTGTGTTCACATCTATATTTTAAAAGAATATTTTTTATTTTTTGCTCATTTATTTGATATTTTGCATGTTATTATTTTTTCATTATTGATATTAATTTCGTTTATTTACTATTTATGTTATTTCTATATCGTTGTTGTATTTATTATTGTTATTTGTTATTGCGACATTTATACATACATTCAATATAACATTACATCATCTTTTTACTCGAATTTAAAAATAGAACTTTTCAAAATAGAGATAATACTCGTATTTAGGATTTTCAAGAAAATTGAGCCCCAACGTATTGGGTTCCAATTTTCTTCGTTAAATCTAACAATCGAGAATTGCTCTTTGATCAAAAATAAAATGAAAAAGCTTGTTGTTGGGAATTTAATATGTTGTGTCCTAACGCATTGGATGTGACGTATTGATTTCTCGAGACAAAGATTTTTAAAAATATATATATGTATATTAATAAAGGAAATATTCAATGTTTGGGATGTTGAGAAATTGTGCCCTAACGTATTGGGCTGTGGTTTCGTCATAAATCTTAAACAATTGAATATTCTTTTAACTTTTATCACACAAGTCTTTTGGACAAACTCATCTTGAAGAAATAAAATATCGTGCCCTAACGCATTGGGTGTGATGTTTGCTTTTTCAAAATGAGAGAGTCTTAATAATTAATTTAATTTAATTTAATTAAGGATTCCATTTTTTTAACTCTCGACTTTAAGACATTAATTAATCAATTTGGTACCAAATTTTGGGCGTTACGAGGGTGCTAATCCTTCATCGTACGTAACTGACTCCCGAATTCGTTTTTCTAAAACTCGTAGACCAAAGTCGTTTTTTAGGTGATCCAATCACACCTTAATAAAAGATTGGTGGCGACACCAAATTTTCATCGACAATAATTTTTTGTTTTTTTTCCAAAAATAGAAATGGTTTCGACAGCTTGGCGACTCCACTGGGGAATTTTTAAAAAATAAGAGAGTTGAGCCACAAAGTTGATTAATTTTTGTCTTATGGTCGAGAAAATATTTTTTTGAAAAAATTCATGAGATCCATTTGCATTCATTATTTTCTTGCTTAATTGATCTTTTCATTATAAATTACATGAGTTGAATGTTTTTACCCTTTTAAGTGGGAGTGAGAAACTATTTTTTGTGAGGTTTTCACCTCCGTATAGGATAGTGGATCGTTTTCGGAATACATCGGTACCTATGCCTTCGTGAGATTATCATCTCTGTATAGTCATAGGGAAAATGTGTTCCCTGAACCGAACTTGATCTATATGAGCCTATAATGGGTGAAGATCGAGGAATCTACTGGTTCGGGTACCTTTGCCCTAGAAACCGAACCTCATATAATGAACCTTAGGAACTTGCCCTAGGTAGAGCTATGTCAAACCCCTAGTGGTCACCCAAATAGGTTTTCTATTTATTCTTGCTTTAGCTTTGTACTAACCTATTTTCTTTTTGGTTGCGATTGCATTGCATTTTCATCATAAAAAAGAGGTGTTGATTCACGTTTAGTTGCTAAATAGAGAGCTTGTCATAAGAAAATGAGTTTCTTGATAAAGTGGATGATAATATGGTTGTCCGAATATGGTCCAAGAAAACGTGAAAAGAGAAGGATGATAGTTTAATGGAGGACTACACGACTATGGCTCCGTTGCCCAAGGATTCAAGATAACAAAGATTATTCGAGAGCTGTTGAACTTTCATAAAGAGAAGCCAACGAGCATCACGAGGATGAGTGAGCAATGAGTTGCAGCCCGAATCAAGCAAAGAAGAGATGGAAGACACATCCCTTTTGAAGAGTTCGTGAGATTTATCTTAACGCTCGAATGAAGAAGAGGATCGAATGTCTTCGCCTATGAGGGCAAGGCCGTATAAATATCCATTTTATGTAAAGAGATTTGTTTTCTAGAAAAGTTTTCTAAATGTAATTGAATTAGAATCAATGTCTCTTTAGGCATTCATTTCATGGATCTGCATTACATGACATCATATGCATTGAAAGAGTCTAATTGAGTAAATTTATTTCAGTTAATCAGGAAACCAACCAACCCACCAAACATCGCCACGGTAATCGATCAAAAACTAAGGACATGGACCAAAGGATGGAAAGGTTAGAACAATTCCAAAAGGAGATGCAGGACCAGCTTCAACAACAAATGAATGAAAAGCTTGAGAAAATTCAGCAAAAAAGGATGGACAAAATGATGGAATCTCAAGGGAGTATGGTGGCTCGATTAACTCAGTTGTTGACCGGAGGAACTGATAAAGGAAAGGGCTCTGTGCTCAATGTTGAAGAATGAGACAGTGAGGGACCTGTTTATCCCCTAGGCTTTACCCCTCAGCATGTTGAGGTATATCCGCGCAAATCTTCTGGTACCATCAAGCCTCAGTAATTTCAGATCGGTGCTATAACACCAATGAATTTTCAAGCTGGATCAGGCTCTAACCCTGGAGACAACCTTGTTAATCCTGCTATCCCTGACTTCGACGAAACAGCTAGAAAAAAATTATAAATGGCTGGAAGTGAAATTTAGAGCAATGGAAATTGCTGAGAGCTACTATGGGATTGATGCTAAAGAATTAAGCTTGGTTCCGGATTTAGTACTCCCTTACAAATTCAAAATGCCCAAGTTTGAGAAGTATAATGGAACTAGTAGTCCCGAAGCCCATATTACTTGTTTTGTAGGCAGATGACTGGGTATGTTAGTAATGACCAGTTGCTGATACATTGTTTCCAGGATAGCCTCACAGGGGCAGTGTCCAAGTGGTACAATCAATTGTGTCGTGCTAAGATTAATTCATAGAAAGATTTAGCACAGGCATTCATAAAGTAGTACAATCATGTAACTGACATGGTACCTGATAGAATCGCTCTACAAAACATGGAAAAGAAGCCCGGTGAAAGTTTTAGGCAATACGCACAGAGGTGGAGGGAGGTCGCCGTCCAAGTTCAGCCACCGCTCCTGGAAAAGGAAATGACAATGCTATTCATAAATACATTGAAAGCTCCATTCATCACACATATGTTAGGGAGTGCCACAAAAAGATTTTCTGACATAATCATGAATGGTGAAATGATTGAAAGCGCCACAAGGAGCGGAAAGATTGATGCTGGAGGAAATAATAGAAGGCAAGCCTCAAAAGAAAAAGAAAATGAGGTGAACAGCGTGAATACGTACAGCAATCGATTGCTAATCAGTAGGGTTCATCAAGACAAGAATCATGTGTGAAGCAAGGTACTGAAAAACTCCAGTTCACACCAATTCCAATGACGTACAATGAGTTGTATCAAAGCTTATTCGATGCGCATGTTGTTTCTCATTTACATGTGAAGCCTTCACAGCCTCTGTATCCCAAATGGTACGATGCAAGTGCACAATGCGATTATCATGCGGGAATTACAGGACACTTAATAGAGAATTGCATTACCTTCAAAAAGCTAGTTGAAAAATTCATCAACATGGGTATTGTCATGTTGGATGGCTCATTTAATGCAAAAAATTCACTACCTAATCATGATTGACAATGGGGTGAATGCAATATATGAGGAGATGTTGGGAAGTGTTCACATCAATGACATATAGGGAGACACAAATGAAAGGGGGACCTTGTTAGATATCTGTCCTTATAAATTTAGGAGTGTTCTAAGTAATTGAACTGCGGAAGAAATCCCTGTAATTTTTAGAGCTTATTTAGAGTAATGTTCAGAACATTTTTGTTGTTTTTAGCCTAAAAATGATAGAAATTCCTTTGTGAAATAGGCTCATGTCTAAACGTCATTATTCTAATAAAATACATCTTTGCATTCATTTTTGAGCCAATATTTTTTCATTCTTTTTGAAATAATCATTCTTTCATTCTTTTGGATTTTCTTCCACATTATTCTTTCATTCATAATTATATTGTACAAATAGTTATTCATAAATACATTCTTTTGTATATTCTTTTATATTGGGTCTCTAGATATCAATAACATAAGTGACGCTGCTACATGCTTAGAATTTCCTTTTGAATGAGGCATGTGTTTAGAGGGATTTCATGACTTTGAAGATGACATAGATTGTAGCCTATTTTCGGACTTGTTAAGGATGGTAGAACAAGTCGAGAAATGAATCTTACCCTACAAAGAATCATTGGGATACACGACTTCTCCTTATATGGGGCATGAAGGTCATTTGGTCGATCTTGCCAAAAGAGTCTGACGATCATTGATTCATCTTTATGATCGTCAGTTACTTTACTAAATGAATGGAAGTTGCTTCATATGCCAATGTCACAAAGTCGACAGTTAGCAAATTCGTGAAAAATCATATGTCAGTATGGAGCACGAAAAGGATCATATCTGACAATGTACTAAATTTGAACAACAGCAAAATATCAAAAGTTTGCAGTCTGTTTACGATTAATGCCATATCGCCCAAAAAAAAAGATGGCGCAAAAAAAACCTCTGCCGAGGCAATGCCTTTTTCTTGGGCCCATCGCGGTTTTGCCTATTGAAGACAAAATTCTTTCTGAGTTTTTGAATCCAATTCTGATTGAAGAGGAATGTTCAAAGTTGTCCATCATGGTCAAATGCGTCAAAAGCAAATGATGCAAGTTCACAAAAAAGGTTCGTCCTAGAGAATTCCTTGAGAGGGACCTGGTATTAAAGAAGATCCTTCCCATACAAAAAAAACTTCATCCCAAGCTGGGAAGGACCTTATGTGGAAGGTCTTATTTGGAACAGCGTCGATTTTGATCAAAAAGGATAACAATGACATGCCTAATCCTATGATTTCAGATTCAATCAAAAATATTTCAAGACATAAAAAAAGCAAAAAAAGAGAGAGAAAAGAAAAAAGAAAATGAAGAGGCCAAGGTGAAAACTTGCAAAGGGCGCCTTGAGACCAAAGGGGATTTGAGTTGAAAACCCGAAAAGGGCGGCTCAAATATTGATCAGAATGGGGCATGGGGTGATCAGAGTAGTTCAAATTTTGATCAGATTGGGGCAAATGATAATCTTGAATCAACAGGAAAGGGTAGACAACATCTTGGGACATCGATAGAGTACTGTAGATCTCCTAAACACATGTCAAACTCAGAAAGTTCGTATAGAGAAGTTCAAGCTGCAATATCTGGGGCATCCAATTTTTATATTGAATTTGCTATTCTTGGAATACTTCATTCTTTTCCAGGATACACATTCCCAATCAATTTCTTTGTTATCCTTATTTACTATTTTTTGATAACCTATTCCTTTCGAGATATGCTCAGAACCAATTGTATTCTCATCCATTGTTATACCCTTTTTGCTAGCATGTTGCATTGGAATAGTGATTAATGGACTAATAAAATTTTCACAAGGAAAGTTTGACATATTACTCTAGAAGTTTCTAAATAATACAGGAACCTGAAATAGGACTATTTTTTAGAACGCACCATGTTTAAAGGTTGGAAATCTGAAAATGAAAGGTCTAAATTAGCACTTTCTCTTTGGATTTTGTTGTTAAAAACATTGATTGAACAAAATGACAAAGCTTAAATAAACAAGTAAGCAATGATCACCAGACAGTAGGAAGAGGTTTCCTCGAAGAAGAAAGCCTTCATTTATGCATGAGCCTTTAGTACGATACCCTGGGAATGGTGTAAGGGACCAGAGAGACTTAGATCCTGTATCCTTGAATTGTGATAGGAGAGGATCGAGAAAAAAGCCATATATTCCTACCTTTGGGTTACAGTGGGAGAATGATGGTACAAATTTTGTGCCCCAATGGATTGAACTTTGAGGTTTATAGTGGGGGGCAACCTGACTAAATGTTTCTTCAGAAAAGCCAGCCAAGCAAGAAGGCGTTGTAGCACATCAGTGTTAAAGCCTTAATAAACTTCAAGCAATGACAACCTAAGTGGGATCATTCTCGAAATTTTTTTTTTAAAAAAATTATGCATTCGTGCAAACACCATTCACATATGTCTAGTTAGAAGCATTTAATTCATTTTATGCCATCCTAATCATTAGGCATAATTAGGTTCATTATACAGGTCATGTTCCCTAGAGAGCAGATTAGTGAAGATAACAGATTTTTCCTTCCTGCACCGATAGCAAAGCAGATCGAGGACACCAACCTTGCCTCCCTGGGTTGTAGCGGAGCAGGCTAAAAATAGCAGATCTTGCCTTCCTGCACCGACAGCGAAAAATATCGAAGACACTAGCCTTGCCTCCCTGGGTTGCAGCGGAGCAGGTTAAAAATAGCAGATCTTGCCTTCCTGCAACGACAGCGAAGCAGATCGAAGACACCAGCCTTGCCTCCCTGGGTTACAGTGGAGCAGGTTAAAAATAGCAGATCTTGCCTTCCTGCAATGACAGCGAAGCAGATCGAAGACACCAGCCTTGCCTCCCTAGGTTACAGCGGAGCAGGTTAAAAATAGCAGATCTTGCCTTCCTATACCGACAGCTAAGCAGATCGAAGACACCAGCCTTGCCTCCCTGGGTTACAGCGAAGCAGGTTAAAAATAGCAGATCTTGCCTTCCTATATCGACAGCGAAGCAAATCGATGACCCCAGCCCTATCTCTCTGGATAGCAGTGGAATAGGTTGAAGATTGTAAGTCATATCTCCCTGGTCAGCAATGGAATAGGTTGAAGATTGTGAATCCTATCTCCTTGAGCAACAGTGGAGTAGGTTGAAAATAGCAGGTCTTGCCTTCTTGTACTGGCAGTGAAGCAGATCGAAGACATCAGTCTTATCGCCTTGACGTTGCAATGGAAAAGATTGAAGCCACAACGGCAAATCTTATTTCCCTGGCGTTATAGCGGAGCAGATTGAAGCCACGACGGCGAATCTTATCTCCCTAGTGTTAAGGCTTGGATTAGCTGAAGTGGAGCGGATTGAAGCTGTGGGCAGCGAATCCTATCTCTTTGGCATTATAGTGGAACAGATTGAAAACACGACGGTGAATCTTACTCCCTTGGCGGTGTAGTGGAACAGATTGAAGCTACGACGGCGAATCTTGTTTCCCCAACATTGCAATTTAAAAGACTGAAGATGGCGAATCTTATCTCCCTAAAGTTGCAGTGGAGCAGATTAAAGCCAATAATCCTATCTCCCTGAAGTCATAGTGGAGCAGATTAAAATCATAGATCTTATCTCTCTGAAGTTGCAGAGAGCAGATCGCATCTAGTCTTATCTCACTGAATTTGCAGTGGATCAGATTAAGTAAGCAAGCCTTATACTCCTGAAGTTGTAGTGAGGCAGACTGAAGATGTCGAATCTTATCTCCCTGAAGTTGCAGTGGAGCAGATTAAAGCCAATAATCCTATCTCCCTAAAGTTGCAGTGGAGTGTATTAAAATCACATATCTTATCTCTCTGAAGTTGCAAAGAGCATATCACATCGGGTCTTATCTCCCTGAAGTTGCAGTGGAGCAGACCCAAGAAAACGAGTGTTATCTCCCTGAAGTTGCAGTGGAGCAGACTCAAGAAATCAAGTCATATCCCCCTGAAATTGTAGTGGGGCAGACTAAATAAACAAATCCCATCTCCCTAAAGTTGTAGTGGAGTGGATTAGAATCTCTCTGAAATTACAGTAGAGCAGATCGCATCAAATTCATCTTTAAAGTTGCAGCAGATCAAGTTGAAGCTATAAGTCTTATCTCCCTGGAGTTTTAGTGGAGCAGATTAAAGATAGCAAATTTTGAAAAACTACAACATGCAAATCCTATCTCCCTGGCATTGCATTGGAGTAGGTTGAAGCACCAGTTCCTATACCTCTGAAGATGCAGTAGGAAGGAATGAGGCTATTTGAAGAAGAAGAAGAGCGCTAAAGTCTAGCACGGCCAGGTAAAATTTGCCATTTCTAAAGTCTTTGCTCCGTTCTCGTTACACGGTAATGAGCAAAGAGGGGCAGCTGTAATAGGCCAATTTAGCCCGGGCTCATAAAAAAATAATAAACCCAAAATAATAAAACAAAGTCCAAAATTATATCATTTGGCCCAATCGGGATGGCCCATTACTTGAAAAGGTTGAAGGTCTACCTACAAGCTTGATGCATATGGAAACATAATCTTCAAGGATATGTAATCTTAGATATGATATGCAATCTTAAAAGATATGATATGATATGATATGAAATCGTGCATTAGAACTTTTATTTTCATTTTATTTATTTTGCTTAGTTAAAAAACTTTTAATCACCTCCTCAAATCAAAATTTTTTTCTTCACCAAAGTGTTTTTAATTGCATTCAAAACTAGTTCTTTCCACAGTCCCTGGGTACGATAACTCGACATTTACTTGTCACTTTATTACTTGTTGCGATTGTGTACACTTGCACATTTCTGTCATTCCAACCATCTCTTTTTGTTTCTTTTGCCACAAGATCTTGCATCATTCTCCTTTCAATCTTTCTTCCATTTTTCCCTTAATTTTCCAGCCCCAAATCTAAAATTTTGGATTCCAAGAACGATCCCCTATGTTGCCAAGAAGAGCCATTGTCGCCCCTCTCACCTAGCTTGTGTAAGTTCTTGTTTTCTTTCAATTTCTTGATGTATCTTATCAGTTGAATAACAAAATTTTAAGATCTAGAACTAGGTTTATTTTTTAAATATTCAAAGATTATTTCTCTAGCCTTTCAAGTGATTTTCAATGTGGTTTTAAATCAGCCCCAAATTGGCGACCGTCAATGGTGGTGTGCGCTCCTAAAGGCTAGAAAGGAGGCTATTGTTTCTTTAATTATTTCTCATATTTTTCCAGTAATATCTTGGGTTCTTGAACCCTTCCTAATTCGCCTTTAATCATTTGTAATTTTAGAAAATCAATCTTGATCAATCGGTAACTCAGATCTGACAATTTAGGAAGCTTAAGTGTAGTTTATTATGGGCGAGTGTGTTGTTTCGGTTTAAATGTTGAGTAAAATGTTAATTGATCAAATTAAAAATTTTAAAGATAAAATAGTATATATTTTTCAGCATTTAAATGTGTTAGGTATCAACTTAAACGCCCCAAATCAATAGTGAAGCCAATAGACGTTCACCCATGTGTTTCGCATCAAACCAATATGAGGAACCTAACTAGTTTGGATCTGAAATTCACATCAAACCAACGGTTGGTTTGAACCCATAAGAGGGTGATTGTGGGTTGTTTAAGTGGTATATTAATTTAGTTAAATGATGATTTTTACTTTAGGTTCATTTTAAAGTCTTAAGGAGAAACTGCGAGATTCGCAAGTGTACTGCAATAGACCTAATTAAGGTGTGGGTCCTAACTCGTTAACTTGAATGTTTTAATATTATTTTTAAATAATTTAATTGATGACTAAGCTTTCTGGTTGGGCTTGGCTAAATGGCTAAGTAATTAAATTGTCAATGGTCGAACCAAGTACGTTTCGATCCCTAATTGTTTGGCTTGTTAGCAAAAATGTGAGAATGACTAAATAATTATGTGATTGATATTGTTGTGGATGATTAATTGATATGATGTATGCTGATTTTGTGTATAACATGATTTCGAATGATAATTAAGCTTGGGCATAATATTTATGTATTAATGATTTACTATAAAATATTTGAAAGGCTGTTGTAACACCCCAAAATAAGGCCTGGGAGCTTTAAGGGTATTTTAGGAATTTTAGGCTTAGAGTGTTTGAAATTTTGCAATATGATATACCGACAATGTTTTCAATTATGGTTTTTAGAAAGTTAAATCAATTTCTAAAAATGAATTCTAAATACCTTTAATTTTGTAAAAAGGAATGATTTGTAATAGAGTCAAAACTTAGAGTTTTTATGAAGCAATTTAACCAGATTTTAAAATTCAAGCTAAAAACGCCAATTCTCCAAATTATTTCACGTAAAAACAACTCTCAAAACTAGTGTCTGGCGTCCCTTGTTCTCTCTTGCTATTCCAATCAATTTTGAACTCCAATTCCTATCCCTTTTTGATTTCTATCACCTTTAACCATAAACCTCTATAAAAACCAATAAAATCAACCAAAAACTTCATCATCTACATCATCTACATCATCTTCTCCAAATGTGGGTTTTTTCAGATTTGCATCAAAGCTCATTTTTCTTCCATCGAATGTAACCATTTGGCTTTCTATGAGTTTTAAATTATATCTAGTCCCTTAAACTAAATCTTTAGCCATTGAAACGCATGTTTTAAATAAAAGCCAAAAATTAGGTTTTTAATGGTGAATTTTGGGTTTGTGGATAAAAACATGGTTTTAAAGTGCTTTCAACTTGTTTTAACATTATTACAAGGTTTCTAAACTTACTTTGAAGTTTCGTTAAAGATTTCTTGAGTTTTAATGAATTTTCGAAAAATAGTCATAAAACATGTTGAAAAAGTCGATTCTATGAATTGAGTATTTTTATTGTAGTTTAAAGGTTGGGAATTAGTCGTAGGTGAGTTATAAGATGAACGAAATTGGTTTTAGGCGAAAATATTTAGATCGAGATATTCAAATTTAAAGTTTGTTATGTTATAAGTTTCGGTTACATGGGAGCATAGCTTAAGCTTATGTTTTTTATTACTTGTGGTGAGTTCTTAGCTGATTATTGAATGCATTGTTGTTTGATTTGTTATATTGAAGTTTTGGATTCGATAGAACCTTCTACGAGTAGAGATAAAGGCAGGAAAAGCTAGTTTGAGCTTTGCTTTAAACATTAAAGTTTAATTTTAAAATAAAATTAATTTTATATATAAAAATTTTATTTAAAAATTTAAAATTTTCAATTATTTATTTTAAATAAAAATAGGAAAAATAAAATATTATGAAATAAAAATTTTAATAAAAAAATTAATTTTAAATATTAAAAAATTTATTTTATGTTTATATAATTTAATTTTAATCATTAATTTTAAAAAATTAAAAATTTGTTGTGCAAATTTTTTAAAAATTAATTTATTTTATAAAAATAAATTAAATAATATAAAATAATTAAAAAGAAAAAAAATTAAATTTTATTAATATATTATATTATTTTAAATTTAATTTAAATTTTAAAAAAAAAATTTACAAAATTAAGTGAATAGTTTTACAGAATAAAAATATTAAATATAATAAAATTTAACTTTAGAAAAAATGAAATATAACTATGTTTATTTTTAGAATAATTATTACCTTAATTTTAATAACAAAATTAAACACTTCTAGTAACTTAAATTTTAATGTAATTTTGTGATATATCCAAATTTTTTTATAAATTATATATGAAATAAAATTTTGGAAAGAAATATTTTTTGTTAAGAATAGATTAAAAAATTAATTCATGATGAGAGAATTTAATTCGGGTTACTGTGCATTATAAGATTAGCAACTCTAAATGAAATATATTTAAAAATTAGCTCAAATAAATAAAAAGAATTTTAAATTTTTTAAAATTTTATAAATAGGTTTAAATTGTAAATATATATTTTAATTTAATTTTTTTAAAATAATAATTTTGAATTAATAAAATAAATTTAAATTTTTAAAATAAAAATATCCTAATTAATTATTTAAATTTTTTTATTTTAAAAATAAAATACATCCATTTTTCAATTTTTTCTTTCTTAATTTTTTACTATCAAAACCCATCACTTTGAAGCCAAATTTTGGGACTTTTTAAATTACCCAACTTTTCTCAACAGCAAACTGCCTGTATACCATAATTGGTAATTCAATCATTCTAACTCCCAAAACAATTTGAGTATTTATAATTTCTATCCATTCAGTTTTAAATTTATTTTAATCCATTTTAATTTAAAAATTACATTAAATTGTTTAAAAATTTAATTCCTTATAAAATTTTTCCTAATATTTTCAAACCCTCATTTACAACAACTATTTATATCTCCCATTTTCCCCAATTCCTCAACCCCAACCTCCAAACTCCATCCTCCCCAAGCCACACAAAACCCCCCCAAAACCCACCATAAACCTTAAAACCCATTCCAAACAAACCCGGCAAATTCCTCAACTGTAAACCCGAATTCCCGGCTCTTTCCTCACCCATCCCTAATCGGTTTCCTCACACAAACCCTGCAACACATCCCTACACCGGAACCAACAACCACCTTTCCCCTTTCCATTACGCTTTTCCAAACAAACCACAAATACTTCACCTTTCCCTTTAACAAACCAAACCACGACTTCACCCAAAGCTGCACACCCTGACCAAAACGTTGTCCACGACCTCATTTCCCCCACCAAACCGGAACTCTCTTCCCAACCCGCTCCTTCCCCCGCTTTCTTCCCCGGGGCACCTTTTCGAACCCGTACCCTGACACTGACCTCTGTTGGCATCATGCTTTTCGACAATCGCAGTTGTCGTTTACCGAAGGAAAGACTTCGCGGAAGAAAGCCCCATTTCCTAAACAATGGAAACTACCTCCATGGGATTGCCTAGATTCTTTTATGCGGAGGCCTTTTCGGCCTCGTCGAACTAAGCCTTGAGTAAGCTGGTTTAGTCTTTCAATAACCTTGGTTTTCAATCCTTTAGTGGGTACTTATCCCGGACGTTGGTCACTCTTCGGGTGCTAAAATTGGAATCAACTTGAAATGATAATTAAACAAATCGAATTTGCACATCCAAATACCCTTTCCAAACCTTTGTTTAGTTCACCCAAAGACTTGGAAATTAATTTTCCCACGGAATAATTCCCCAGGAATCCCCTTGATTATCCACGAGCGAGAAAGGGGCATTATTAAGTGTATTAAGGACACACAAAAAAGCAATTGGATGAATTAAATAAAACATAGAAAGATTGCTTAAATTTAAGCTCCTTAAATATAAAAACTAGTTTAATCTGCTACAACGAATTATGGTAGATCAAACTCCCCCACACTTATGTCATTACTTGTCCTCAAGCAAAGAAAGATAAAAAAATGAAAAATAAAAGATGTCCCTTGAACAAGTATGATACAAAGACTAGTTTTGGAACACATCGCTAGGAAAACTCATATATACACATAATTATGGCGTGATATGTAAACAACTTACTATTTTCAATCTCAAACACATAAGTTCAATATATTACAAAGTATATAGACAATAGGTCCTCAAATATATACGTCCATCAATAAATCATACAAGTAATTTTATTGTCCTTACAAAATACAAATAGTCAATATTGTAATTTCTCAATATAATGTCAATTCATAAATAGGTTTACCAAGGTCACATAGGACTTTTTAGCTTGTAATGTTCTAAGGTTTGGGACAAGTATGAAAATAAAATAAAATAAACATGAAGCATTAAAATAGTTTCAAGCATAAAAGTAGTTTGGCACGTCGTATTTTTCCCTATTCTCCCCCTTAATAACCGTTTCTTATTTCTCCTTTTTTCTCCGCCTTGTTTCTCCTTCTTTTACCTTCCTTATTTCTCCACGTAGGAAGACACAACATAATAAAGTAATTATGGTTAGCTTATGAGTTTTTGAGCACTAATGACTGATTTTTCTACTTTTGTGACTTTATCACATTTGACTCTTTTCAACACATCTCACTCACAATGCTTTTATTTTTCGTTGCTCAAGTACTTTTTCTACTCATTTTGACTTTTTTTGAATTTTTCTTTTCTTTTGCATATTTTGGCTAAACCTTTAATCACTATATCACACTACTTCTCCCTATTTCACTCTGATTTTTACAAAATTCATCATGATGTATCTACCTATCCCTCAATATGTATGGCCAATTGTTTAAATTTGTGCAATTCGGGACCAAAGAAAAAGGGTAGGTACAAATTATTTTGGCTTGGGTTTTTTTATGGAGGTTCATCAAGAAGAGTTTTCTGGCTCAAAATTGATACTAAAGGTCGATGAATAGGGTTAGATTTTTTACTCTGGGTTATACCAAACAATGACTTAGGTTATCCCTAGGTATCTCAATATTCACAAATTTAATCAGTCAAGTAATCACAAATGTAACTATTTATCATACATACTAGTATGCTCGTTTCCCTATATTTTCTATGTCACTTGGTATATTCAATTACTTAATGCTTATTTACAGTGTAATATATAGAACTTATTATTCTAATAATTGAAAATTTAAAACCATTCACTATCATGCCAAATTTACAGTAAACACAATCAACCTACATACATGCTCTTAACCAATCACTTGTATTTCTACAAGCACAATCACACTTTGACAAGAAAAAAAAAAGCATCAAACGAAAAACAAAATTTCCTATGTTAACCCCCCACACACTTTAGATAACACATCGTCCCTAATGCTCAACCCATAAATATATAAGGAAAGAATTTACCCGATTGATCGTGACATTATTTAATCTTATGGTGGGTGCTTCCTTCCTTGTTCTTTGTAAGCTCGTAAATGTTGTGCTTCTTTCATGTGAGGTTTTCGCATAGGTAGTAAAAATGAAAAATATACGTATATTTTTTTAAGAAGAAGAACTAACCCGTTCATCCCCTTCTTGTAATCGCCATTTTCTCCTTTCTTTACTTTGCTTTCTGTAGAGTATGACAAATTGTTTGTATATTCTATCTCCTAACAATTTCCTCGGAGAACTCATGTGCTTTTCTATTGGTTCCATAGGTACTTTCGTTTCTTTGCATAATGTTGTCATTAAATGTGGGAAGAATGTCCCTTTTCATTGATCTCGTACACATTTAAGCATACTCTGATATATCCATGTACCGATGCATATATGTTTTCTTATGTAAAATTGTGTACACTAGAATAGCCTGTAATGGATTGATATTGGAGATATTTGTTGTAAGCAAAATTATTGAGCAAATAAACTTTATCTAGATTTTTGACATCAGAGTCATCAGTGCTTGATTGAATGTTACTAGGAGTTTGGTGCCTGATTGATTTGTCCATTCTTCTTTTCCTTCAATTAATGATCTCAATATTTCCCCCATGTTTATGTTTTTGAATTGCTTGAGATTCGTTTTGAACATGAAATCACAGTAATAGTATGGAGCATCATAAAATTAATAAATACGTCCCTTCGTTGCCAAAACATCTACCCCTCTAACTTTAACATGCGTTCACATCTCATAATATAGTCTCATTGCTTCTCTTTCCTTTAACGCTAGATAGAATTATTGCACAACTTGCATAATTGTCAGTTCTTCTGGTGTTAAGCAAAAGGTAGTTCATTCGCCTTCGGTTGCAATCTCCCACACTCATTTGCAGTTTCTCGTCAAAGGGTCGAAACCCTGTTCTTGGACGAATATGTTGGGTTACAACTATTGTAAGTATTTGTCTATATTCTTCACCTGGAATTCAATAAAGGTATTCATAATTTTAAGCAAAGTTGTAATATAATCAAACATTAATTTGACGTAAATGATTCTTTTGTTGTTGTTCGATCATTTGTAATTCTGCTCTTGAAGGTTTGTGGCCAATCACGAATTCAATATCTACAAATTTCACAAGTTTGATAGGGGAGAATTTTAAGGGTTTTAAAATTTTCTATAGATGGGTGATAATAGAAGTCAGAAATTAAAGATAAGTTAGGTGGTCTTTTATTAAAAAAATATACTAATTAATCATTCCTAATTCTACTAAAACTCTACTACAACATGTCCTAAGTTAGCATATTTGGAGTGGCAAGTTCTGTAGGGGTGTCGCGACATCCCATTTGTTATCGTGACATCGAGGGAAATATACCTATGTTGGATTTTGTTCAGTGTCGCGGCATGTGACATTCGTGTCCCGACATGAAAAGCAATTTTTGATCAAATTTATTTTTGTAATTAGGCCTTCATTCCTTAGTTCCATTCTTTCACCATTGATTCCAAATTCTTCATCTATCTCTCATTCTTTTTCTATAGTTTTTCTTTCTTCGTATTGAGTCCATATAACCTTACATTGCAACACATGTGTTTCGACTACTTTTTTAGTCATCCTTCTAAAATAATGTTTTACTCTTTGACCATTGACAAGAAAAGTTTGCCCCCCATTTCCAATAAGTTCTATCGCAGCATGAGGTGTCACTTGATTTATAATGTATGAACCTATACATCTTGATTTTAGTTTGCCTGGAAATAATTTTAGTCTTGAACTGAATAAAAGTACATTTAGTCTTGCTAAAAACTCCCATTGTTTTATTCTAGCATCATACCGGAGTTTACTCCTTTCAATATATAGTTTTGTATTTTTGTAAGCCATAAATCAGAATTCTTTCAATTCTTGCAACTGGAATAATCTTTCTTTCTTTGCTAGCTCAGGATCTAAATTTAATTCCTTAATTGCCTAGTTAGTTTTCTTTTCCAGCTCAATTGGAAAATGGTAGTTTTTTCCGTACACTAACTTGTAATGAGACATGCCTAAGGAGTTTTGTATGTTGTTTATAAACCCACAACACATCATCCAATCTTAGTGCCCAATCTTTTCTGTTTGAGTTGACGATTTTTTCTAGTATTTGCTTAATCTCTCAATTAGAAACCTCTGCTTGTCCATTAGCTTGCGGGTGATATGTTATTGTTATTCAGTGTCTCACATTGTATTTGGATAAAGCTGTTTTAAACTGCTTGATATAGAAGTGAGATCATTCGTCACTTACCAGAGCACGAGGTGTTTCAAATCTTGCAAAACTATTTTTTCTTAAGAATTTAACTATTGACTTTCTATCATTCGTAAATAGCGTTGTTGCCTCAACCCATTTAGAAACGTAATCTACAGCTAACAAGATGTATTGATTTCCAAGGGATCAGGAAAGGTCCCATAAAATTAATTCCCCAAACGTCAAATACCTTTACCTCACAGATTCCTATCTGTGGCATTTCATCTTTTTTAGATATACTTCCGATCCATTGACATCTATCACACCCCTGCACAAATTCGTAAGCATCTCTGCACAAATTCGTAAGCATCTTTGTTCATAGTTGGCTAATAAAATCTCGATTGCAATACTTTCTGGGTTGTTCTTTTTCCTCTAAAATTTCCACCACATGCTAAAGTATGGCATCCTTGTAAGATGTCACTTATCTTTTCCTCAACCACACATCTTTGAACCAACTGAACGGCGTACTGTTGAAAAACATATGGCTCTTCTAAATATATTTATTCAACTTATGCATGATTCTTTTCTTCTGTTGCCATGATGCATTTATCGAAAAAACTCATTTGGCAATATAATTCATATAATTTGTGTACCATGGTATCTTGTTATCCTTATACCCTACTCAATGTATTTCTACTCGAAATAGTTGTTCATCAATGAAGGTTTCTTTTATTTATTTAGGATTTTTCTCTTCCATCCCATTCTCTATTCTAGAAAGGTTATCTACAATTTAATTTTTAGTTCTAACTAGGTCTCAACTAAACTCTAACATCACATATTACATCATCACAACATATACTGACTACGAAGGCAAACCTATCGAGCTGCTAACTAACGAGTTTGCCCAAACATCTAGGGTTGGTAGATAACTTAACAGAAGAGTCCGCCGAAACTTGGAGTTAGCCAAATAGAGAATCCCACCAAATATGCCACACAAAATCAAATACTCCACTAATTTACTCGTTAACTACCTTTAGTGTAAATAACTTCGCGTCAAACAGTAACATGATAATATATCCGCAGGTCGGGTTGTTATAGTTTAAGTTTGTAACATCAAATATCTGGATCCAGTAATTCGGGTCAGTTATAGGGTGTTATAACATAAGGGTCCCGCTTAACTGCCATTTATGATACCAACTACCAACTACGAAATCCCAATCCCATCTGACATGATTAACAACATATTCAATCGTCGCCTTAGTGACCCTATCTAAACCTACCATGTCAAACCAATTGACTTAAACACCTTTAGTTGCTTATAACCAGGTGACATGTGGCACCTTGGGATTCTAGCCTATGATATATAAACCAACACTCGACTACCACAAGGAGGATCTTCTTCTTATTCTCCCCCCTCTCTCTCTTCAATCTCAGCCAAACTTCAAAATATCCTCAAATCCTCACCGACAATTGCTCTTCACCTGACCTGAAGCTTGGGGAACCACCAATCATTATCGTAACTCAACCCTTGCTCGATCCTTGCATCAACTACTATAAAAGTTCTTTTTTCTACAAGGTTAGTGTAAAAGTTAACTTTACATATTTTATAACATATTATACAATTTATATTTTAATAAATAAATAATTGGGTAGCAAAATAAGTATATTTATTATGTATGTTAAAGTTCAAATATATCAACATCAATTGAGAATAATGTCTTTTTTATTATATTAGAATTCATCACACTCACTTTTGAGTGACCAAATAAATTTTTTAAATATATTTATTTTGAAACCTTCAAAACAAATATTTTGAAAAAAATAGAGTAATAACTTTGAAGTAAAGAATTATCTTAAAATGTGAGTTGTAATTACACACGAAGGTAGTTCATTTAAAAAAAAACATGCTACGGTTATATTTAAGAAATGAAATTATAGAAAAGTAGATAATATATTAAAAGAATTTTTTAAAAAAACTAAAAGTACATAAATACCTTAACTTTTTTCATGATATAAAGTTTATTTTTAGTCAACTCTCTCAAATTTTTAGATCTAAAGAAAATATGTGTTTAAACAAATTCAATTCCACATTCTTGTAATTATTGTAATAGCAACAATGTTAATTGAGTTACGACCTAAGTAACATAATTATATAGATAGTAATACTCTAGTGTGTAATTAAATAATTTAAATATAACGAAGTCTTACAAGTTTTAAGATCCCACCCAAAGAGATACACAATTGTAAACAATAAAAAGCTTTCGGATATATCAAGGCCTGAATTTTTTTTCACAATTACATGACCAAAAAAAAAGCTACGGAGTCATGAAAAGTAGTCTCACAAGTTTGGTGTGACACCAAAACTTAGTAACTCTCATTATAAACAATATAAATATTTATTTTCGATAAGATTTTTCTAATTTACTTAAAATTCAACATATATTATCAAATTAAAATTAAACAAAACATGTAATACGGTGGACATGTAAAACAAATATAAATTGTATAAAAGATTATTAAAGTGTACAAATAAAATATTATTTTACACTTATACCCCATCCATCTATACATACAAATTCACACACACATGGTTCATGATAAAGATATATATATATATCTTGTATGGAGGAAATAGTTTTAAAATTGTTGGGGGTTGATTCTTTTGAAAGAAGCATTCAAAGTGTTATTCATCGGGAGTCAATAGATCCCTCAACGTATCGATATTGTCTCCAATCAAAATTTTGTCTCTCAACTCTAATAAAAATCTAAGTAGATGAGATAATTGCTTCAACGGAGTGAGAGTGTCTCGTCAGGCAGTTATAGAAAACTACATTATCACTTCAAGTTAACCTCATCAGAATTGGGAAACAAATTTTCAATTGAAGGCAATAACAATCTATTAAAACATCTGTCAACTATCAACAAACAACCCTTTAAATTTTTTTTCAAAAGAATTCACCATCCAACATTCTTGATATTTACTACACTAATCATTAATTAATGCTTGTATATATTTCCACTGCATGCACTAACTAGATATTTTCATTCATGTTAAAATATTTCAATATTCAAATATTCGACTTAATGATCGATGAATGTTTAACTAGGCTCTCTTCATATACTATTTAAACATGAATTATGCATTCTAATGGAATCATTTTCAGAAAATAAAAACCCTAATATTCTTTAATTTTCAAAACCAAAAGAAAAGGAAATGAAAAGTAATATTCTTTTGTTATATCTGCAACTTTATTCCTTCAAACTTTCGATTAATGTTAATGACCAACTTTATCAATAAACAAAATGAAAATGGTCATTATGGCACTAACTATATATAATCCTTACTGTATATAATTAATCCAAAGTGCCAAAGGAGTTCCTTCTATTATTGTGAATTGCATGTGACAACGGTTATATAACGACAATAACAAACTTCTGGATGAATGATTAAATCAGCAAAAGCAAAAGCGAGTTCCTAGCAATAAATTCAGCCAACAATATCATATGTTTTTTTTTTTTATATATATATATATATGATATTTAAACAACCTTTTCAGTGCTAACCATGTGAAACTCTAACACCTGCCTCGTTTATAAAAAACATTAGCTATTTTAATTAAGCTTTCATGGATTATGGGTAATCCACCCTCAATAATATATATGAATTATATAAGGACCTGCCTTATCTAGGTTAGTGCTTTAACAAAATCCAACAATATGAAAAGCAAAGCATCTTTCCCTTTGTTAACATAAAGATGGAAGCATTGTCTTTACTTTCTCTTCATATTTTTTTTTTCTCTAAGAGGCGATGCCATATTATTGATGAAATAATACATATATATGGATTATAAATGGTAAAAGTACTATGGAGCTCTCTACTAAAAGTTGGATTGCATTTTGTATTCTCTATTAAAAATGAGTAAATTAGATTTTATACGTTAAATTAAAGAGCAAATTGGTCTTTTCATTAAAAATTCCATTAATTTATATTGTTAAAACTAGTGTGATTGATGAATAACTAGTTAGTGACACATGACATTGTTGGAATATTTTCAAAATATATAGTGTTCCAATAGTTGCAAATGAAAAGTTATAAGTTACAAAAGGTTATATCACTTAATTAATAATAAAGGGTCGAATTATTCAAATAGATATCTATTAAATAATTATGTTTATGGCTAAAGATATGACTATCCATTTGGGCGTTATATCCCTATGAAAAACATGAAATCTCCTATAAATAGGGTAAATTTTCATTTGGAGAACATACTAGAAAACACATCAAATTTTTTTCTATTCTCCAACCATTTTTATACTTGTAGATTAATCTATGAAGAATTACCGGAGAAATTTTTATAGAAATTGATATTCTTGTTATATTCTGTTCAATATTCAGTGGACAGTTTCCAAAAAAGTAACATTGATACACACCTTGAAGCTTTCATTAATTTTTCATAAGTTTATTTTATCCCCAAACTCTAACATGCATGCCACGTATACATCTGCTTATATATAATGTCTAATTTTTAACAGTAAAAAATAGATAATATTTTTAATAAAATAATTAATTTACTCTTTAATCTAATATAAAAAAAACTGCATTATTGAGTCGTCAAAGTGTCATTTCAAGAATTGTACCCCCATGTTAATTAGGAGGCCACTTGGGGCGTTTGTCAGTGTCCCTAGCCAATAAGATAGGCTAGTGAAATGTGTCACATCATTTTTCTACAAGTTGGTTGCATTGCATGAACTTGCACCAATATCAAGAAAAACTTCGCTACAAAAAGCAATTCCAAGCGATGAAGCATGTTACCATATTCGTATATTTTGATGGTAATTTACAAGTTAGCTGAACTTGGTCGACGATGCCACCCAATATAAAGCAACCTGTCATTGCGCCTAATTACTTATGGGAAGGCGACCCTATTCGCCAATTTCCGCCTCCTTCGGTCATTTAATAGCTAATAATTATGGACTAGGTTTTGGACCCTCGCTGCAACTTGCATGGATTGGCATGAGATTGCTTCAACTAAAACGTAGTACAAAGAAATATATATATATATATATATAGAACTGAATAAATTCAACATAAAATTAAATTAAACTTTCTTAAAATTCTTTAATTTTATGTGAACCTCATATCATGATTAAGAATATATGTGCCAAATTATTACAAAAGTAATCTTAATTACTGTCTTATTGGGATTCTCGATCGCTTTATTAAAAGGTTAGATTAAACAAATTAAAGAAATCATGTTTTTTTTTCTGGGTTTGCTGTTAGATCCCATGTTTCATTCATTTCCTTTGTATGTATTAGATTTCGTTGTAGAGATTACAGCGCCTATTTGCGCCGCTCTCTATTATAGCTAAATGGCTAATAGTACTGTCTTTTTCCCCTTCAAAATAATAATTATATTCTTCATTATCATCCATAGTATTCATTCAAATTAAAATTGAACTGAACGTAATTAAGTAAAGAAAGGGATCGGATATTCAGGAAAAATGCAGCAATGAGGAAATATTTGCTACTAATATATTAAGGAGATTCAGATGTATTAATATAAAAAAGAAATATGGTTCTGAAAAGGAAAAAGGAGAGGGGATAGAGTGCAACAAAAAAGAGCATCTCTGTCTGTCTGCCTGCCTAATTTATTATTAAAATGAGATGATAACTTAGAATTCATTTGAATCATCCATGACATTAGGCAACCAAGAAACCAACAAAGTATTATATGTATATATATATATATATATTAATCAGATTATGAATTTTAGGCGTATAAAAGATGAAATATATATTTTAGGAGGAGAGGGTGGATCCATGTAACTTGATTATTCCAAAGGAACTAAAAAACTCCGTCATGAACTGATGAAAGAGATGAGAGAGAGAGAAGGCAGGTGAGGGCAGATCTCTTTTAATTAGTTTAAGAAGGATAAAATCTTCATGTAAGAGATTTGCTATCAAAACATGACAATCTGACCAGAGGTGCAATTGTTATATTATGATTAACTCACCTAACTTTGGCTTTGCTTTAATTTTAATTTTTTTTTTTTAAAACAAATAAAAAGGAACTTTTAGAATATGTACTTACAAAGATCGATCGATGAAACAAAACCAATCTTCTTCTCTACTTTCTCTATTGTGGCCTATTTTTTACATATATAGAAAATATGAAAAAGATCTCCATTTGAAACCATCATTTTCATCATTCTTTGTCTTGAATCTTGATAGTCTTCCATAATATATCTGAAATTGGTTTTGTTTTTGTAGCGTATTGAAAACCCAACATAAGATTGACTCTAAACTGCAAACAGATATAGTAGGTGCCATTAGCCGTCTCCAATCTACATCATTATTCCCAAAACAGGCATCGTATTATCATGCCATTATCTTTCGGCTTCAGTGCTGCTATTATGCAACCCAGAGACTTTGTTTAGAGAACCGAGATAAAATTATAAATTTGGGAGTTTAAATTAAATTATTAATTTTCAAAATGACTAAAATTATATTTTTTTTATTTAATCAAAAATTAAGAAAAGACTAAATTAAATTAAATCTTTTAATTTTGGGAAGAGCTATAAATGCAATTATCCCACTGAAAAAAGAAGGCCAACTACTTTACCCAGAATGTCTTAGAACAAGAGAATAATTGCAAATGTTAAAATTCAAATTCTATAATATCATTTTAAGAGCACTTGCATAAACCAATTGAAGTAAGTTATTGGTTATATTTATCTACATACTCAAACCGCATATTTTGACTATGTAATTAAGATTATCTTAATACCGATATAAAAATTATCCAAACTATCAGACATATATATGGTAAAACTTTGTTGTAGAAGTAAGATGGATTTTATTGATAAAAAGTGCAAGTTTGCGAGGACATAATCAAATCCTGACTACAACACAACACTTAACCAGATAAAAGCCAAAATAGTACATACACAATAAGGACGCTCTATAAAACTAAGAATAGGCATGCTAGGAAAGTATAAAAAAATATAATTCACTTCTAAGAATAAAAAAACTAAAAAGTTCTACTTCAAAAATTTAAAAGTTCACGCAATAATTTTCATTCGACCCTTTAATCAATCGGCGCATAACCGATTTTAGAAACATAAAATACATGATAGGGGGTTCACATTGTGAGATGAAAAAAGCTGCTAAGATGAGAGCAATTCACAGGTGTGAAGAGTTGATATATATGTTGGTTGAAGGAGGTTGAGTAGGAGCTTCTGCGCTATTAACTTGTTTGTCTCCTTTCTCGAAGGGAGCTTGATGTGGGCCCTCCTGTATGATGTTTTTCTCGTGGAATCCAAACCTAGGCTCGATTTTAGGGTGTGTTGGGGTTTTGATTGACATGGGAATTTGTGAGTTTGGAAAGTTAGGATAATTAGAGGATAATTAAAGGAGATTGCACTCGATATGATGACATCTTTGATGGAGTTGCGATGATAGTGTTATGGCATCTTTAGGGTGAGTTTTGAAGAATGATAATACAAGATGTGTTTAGTTTACTTTTTATTTTACGTTATAATAATTTTATATTATTTAATCTTATTATCATGTTATTTTTATATTAATAGTAAGTAAATGTATCATCCTTTCAAACCCAACCTTAACGATAGTGCAGGCTCTATTCTTGGACTTAGAAATTATATCTATTACTTTTATTGATTTAAAAGATTATCTATTTATCGTTGCTTATGATTTTAAAAGTGGTTGTAATCTTAAGAGTATTTTAAAAAGTAATAAAAAAAGAAGCTTAAATGATTTTAGACTTGAAGTGATAATTATCTACAAGTACTTGTGGCAATGGTGTTATGAATTTTTTTTTAATATAAATAACTCAAAAATATTAATTAATTACGAAAATAATTTGGAGAAAAAATTATATACGAAAATGACTTATTTATTACAGTAGAAATCAGTGCCGCCTGACCAATTAGTAGTACCACCATCTTTTCCCCTTAATGATGACCCAATTATCAGTTTAAACAAAAAAAAATTGTGCCACTATTGTGTCAAGCGACACCCTATGTATTTTTTGAAATACTTGTAAAAAATACATGTATTCACAGTGGAGAAAAAAGGGAAACTTTTTTTAATGGGTGTGGTCGGTCTATCAGGCAACACTAGTCCAATTTTTTTCAATTCTGTCAGTGAAAAAAAAAGAAAAAATAATGAATTTTTTTTCATTGACAATTTTTTTTTAAAAAAATTAGACTAGTGCCGCCTGACAGACCAACAACACAGATTAAAAAAATATATTTTCCATTTTTTTTAATTTTCTATCGTGAATACTTATATTTTTTATGAGTATTTTGAAAAATACATACAGGTGCCGCCTGACCCAATACAACACAAAATTTTTTTAACTAATAATTGGATAATGATTGGGAGGAAAAGGGAGTGGTGTTGCCCGTTGATCAAGCGGCACTTATTTCTACTATAACAAACAAGTAATTTTCGAATATAATTTTTTTTCTAAATTATTTTTATAATTAATTAATATTTTTGGTTATTTATATAAAAATCATGTTATGGCGTTGCTAGCTAAGCACTTAATGATGACATAGCCTTTATTCCTAAAATGAAGGAATGCTCGGTAGGGATGTAAATATTGATTTTAGAGGATGGAGGGATAATGAAACAATGATATCCCTTAAAGCTTAATGTTAGTCATTCAATTTAAAATCAATTGATTAATAAGTAAAAACCCCAATTTAATAAAAAGAATAATATTTGAAACAACATTAATGTATGAGTCTCATGCACAATCAACTAATAATAACATTAAACCTTATCATTAAATAAAATAAAAATTGGAGAATTTATATATAAATACTATTAATTTTATTTAAACATTATTAAACATTAATTAATTATAAAAATTAAAATAAATATTAATAATTATTGAAATTAAGGTTTAGAGTCTTGAGTTTATGATTTTAAAATTGACTTTAGAGTTTAAGATTTCAGTATATATATAATTAATTAATATTTCATTATTTTTAAATAAAATTTTATTTATTTATAAGTTTTCTATTACTTTTATTTTTTCAATAATAATATTTTACAGGTAAAATATCAAAATAATCACTTTTGTTTGTCTCAAAGTTACATTTTAGTCACTTATGTTTTAAATATTATATTTTAGTCACTTACGTTATCACGTTATAGCATTTTAGTCACTTAAATCATCATTTCAAACAAAAAATTAGGTTAAATTATACAATTGGTCCCTATATATATTTTTTGTTTTGAGCAATTTGAATTTTTCTTTTATGTTAAAAGAGATGGAGAAGGGAGGAAAATAGAGGAGAAGTAGAAGAGAATGGAAAATAAAGAAAAAAAAAGAAAAGTTAAAAGAACATAAAAGAAAAAATTTAAATTACTTAAAATGAAAAATATGATGACCAATTGTAAAATTTAACCTATGTTTAAAATGATAATTTAACGTACACGTCAACTTACCGTTACACCGTTAATGGAAATTAATGGCTTAGTGACTAAAATGTTAAAACACATTAACGTAAGTGACTAAAACATAATATTTCAAATATAAATAACTAAAATGTAACTTGGTAGAAATAAAAGTAATTATTTTATTAGTTTACTTTATTTTATATTATTATATATTAATGGTGAATAAAATTCATATACTCAATTAAATATTTCCCCTTAATAAGATTAAGTTGATTTAGCTTTTTTCTTAGTTATGAGTTAAATTTGTAATTGTCCACTGACTGCAGAGAATTTTGTGACTACAGGAGGGTTATGTCTGCAGTGTCAGAAGATTTTACTTAATAAAAATTATTGGATTTAAATATGGCAACCAAATAAAACCAGTTTAAGAGACTACAATAGTTTAATGTATGTGTGATGATTATGCATCGCAAATCATGAAATTAAATTTATATGAATATAATATATTTGTGAGAAGGAAAAATTTCTGGGTTGAAAACCAGTGGAGAGATAAAAGCAACGTCGGTGGAGTGCTCAGTCGATGATGAGGGTTGAACCCGGAGTTAGACTTCTTTTTATATAAATGAAAAATAGCAAAAAGAGTTGAAGTTGTGAAGCAACAATTAAAAATGAAAATTTATTTTAAAAAATAGTAAACTAGTCCTCGTAAATTAGAGTAAAGAATAGTTTAATATTTTTATTATAATTTTTTTTATTGTTAAAATAGATGTGTATATTGGTACAAAATACATATATTACGTATTATTATCTAATTATTTTATCAATTATATTAATTTTTAACTATATAAATTATTTTATCTAACTTTTTTAGGAAAAATGAAAAACCTCAATCTAGGGCTCCTATTTTTACCGGGAAATGGGTTAGCTTGACTTGATTCTTTTACACAGAGAAAAGCAAAACACCCTGCCTTCCACTCTCAAAGTCTCATTGGTTCCTAATTTTGGGACTATCCAATACCCAACTCTCTTTTGTCAAGCAAATTTCTTGGTGATGCTTTTTGGTTTGAGATTGAGACCCCCCCATAACTTGAAAATTAACAGTCAGCAACTGCATATTGCACGGTGACCTGGTCACCTTAGATGTATGAGGTGGACATCCCTTACAATCAATTCTCACTCCCGATAAAAACAAGTTGTATGAAATAGAGATTTTATATATTTTTTAATAGTCCATTCTATATTTTAGAATTTTTATTTTAATTTAATTTTTTTTCAAGATAAAAATTCTGAAATTAATATAACATTAAATGGAAAAAAAATATGGCTCGCTATATCGTACAAATTTTTTCCGTCTAGCTCGATTTAGTCAATCCCCACCTCCAACTCTATTTATATTCTCCCCCCATTTTCTCTTCTTTCCCCCAAGGCCTCGCTTTCTCTCCATCAAAACCCCCCAACAAGCAAGCACAAAGCTGAAGAAACTCCCTCCCTCAAAACCACCATAAACACAAGCAGCAACCACAAATCTTCCCTCGTAAAACCTAAAATGGCTACTTCCATGGGTAATTGGGCTAAAACCCCGATTTCCCGCCCTATTTCCTCAAACTCATCACTAGGTTTCGGCTTCTCTCACACATCCATCTCCTGGAAGAAACGGAATCCCTACAGGAGAAGCAGCAACACTATTCGCTCAGCTTTACACTCTCCTTCGGTTCTTCATTTTCCCAAACAACCATACCAAACCCCCTTACTTCCCTCACAGTTACATGACACCTCTGTACATTCAAAACCCAAACAACAGCCACAGTGGAGTCCCCTCCAAAGAGCTGCATCCATGGCCCTTGACATGGCAGAAAACGCCTTGCTCTCACGCGACCTTCACCACCCACTTCCTAAAACCGCTGACCCACGTGTGCAAATCTCAGGAAACTTTGCTCCTGTCCCCGAACAGCCCGCCAAGCAATCTCTATCCGTCGCCGGCGCCATCCCTTCTTACATCAACGGCGTTTACCTCCGCAACGGTGCCAACCCTTTATTCGAGCCCGTCGCTGGCCATCACTTGTTCGACGGTGACGGCATGATACATGCTGTTTCCATCGATAATGGAAAAGCTAGCTACGCTTGTCGGTTTACCGAAACGCAAAGACTTCGACAGGAAAAAGAACTAGGCCGCCCTATTTTCCCTAAAGCAATCGGTGAACTACATGGTCACTCAGGGATTGCTAGACTTTTACTGTTTTATGCGAGAGGCCTTTTCGGCCTCGTCGATCACACGAAAGGCACTGGTGTAGCTAATGCTGGTTTAGTCTATTTCAATAACCGGCTTCTTGCTATGTCCGAAGATGATATTCCTTATCACGTGCGTGTCACTTCCTCGGGTGACTTGGAAACAGTTGGGAGATACAACTTTGATGATCAACTTAAATCAACAATGATTGCACATCCCAAAATCGACCCTCTTTCCAAGGAACTCTTTGCTTTGAGTTACGACGTTGTCCAAAAGCCCTACTTGAAGTATTTCAAGTTTTCACCTGACGGTACTAAATCCCCCGACGTTGAGATTCCTCTTCCGGTGCCCACTATGATGCATGATTTTGCCATCACTGAGAACTTTGTAGTGATACCTGATCAGCAAGTGGTGTTCAAGCTACAAGAAATGATAACCGGAGGTTCTCCTGTGATTTACGACAAGAACAAAAAGTCTCGGTTCGGGATTCTTTCAAAGAATGCAAGTGATTCAAATGATATCATATGGGTGGAATCTCCTGATACTTTCTGTTTTCATCTATGGAACGCTTGGGAGGAGCCTGAATCGAATGAAGTTGTGGTGATCGGATCCTGCATGACGCCTCCCGACTCCATTTTCAACGAATCCGACGAGAATTTAAAGAGCGTACTCTCCGAAATCAGGCTTAACTTAAAGACAGGCGAATCCACGCGCCGCCCAATAATCTCAGAATCCGAGCAAGTGAACTTGGAAGCTGGGATGGTGAACAAGAACCGGCTTGGAAGGAAGACAAGGTACGCTTATCTCGCCATTGCCGAACCATGGCCGAAAGTGTCGGGATTTGCCAAGGTAGATCTTTTCACCGGGGAGGTAAAAAAACACATCTATGGTGACAAAAGATATGGTGGGGAACCCTTTTTCCTGCCTCGAGACGACAACCCTGAATCAATTGAAGATGATGGATGCATTCTTTCTTTTGTTCACGATGAGAAGACATGGAAATCAGAACTCCAGATTGTGAACGCCATGAATTTACAGTTGGAAGCTTCAATTAAATTACCTTCAAGAGTTCCATACGGCTTTCATGGAACTTTCATTGACGCTAAGGCCCTGGTCAATCAAGCTTGATTAGACATAAGTTTAAAATTAAGAAATATTGCCCTACGAGGAGACTTTTACCAGAGGGATGATACACAGCACAGATCCAGGAGACTTTTACCAGAGGGATGATTCACAGCACAGATCCCCGGATTCTCCTGCAACTTTTTATCTTTTTGAGTTATACATAAATAGTTTTTTTTTTTTTTTTTGTTTTTTCCTGCCTTTGTTTGTTATAGGTTTGAAGGAACCAGCTTGAAGCTTTTTTAGCATTGTAGCTAGAAAATTTGAGCTCAGCTGGTTTCTGTTTGCTTCCTGTCGTTTCGCTTTTACATTTGTATATAATAAAATGTTTACAGTTTTACAATTGTTAATTTACAATGTCAACAGAATTTGCCAGTTTCGGCTGTTCCGAATTAATTAATGTTTATGGCGTCTTTTCATGGATATTCTTTTTTTTTTTAAATCTTAGGTTGACACTTGGATAATGTTGGCTACGAAATAATTTATTTTTCATTTGTTAGTAAAATATTAAATTTTTAATTTCATTCTGTCATTCATTAGAATTTAAATTACAATATTCAAATATCGAAAGAATGTTGTGTTTCACCTCAGAAAGCATCGGACATTTATTCAATATTTGGTTCAGAAACGATAAATTTAATAATATTACGAAATATGCTTACATTATACAAATGTTATATGCAGTATATGAATTGATGACAAAAAGTTTTCAATGTAAATAAATATATGGTATAATAATTTATTTCATTCTCTAATTTTATAAAATTAATCTTTAATCTTTATTTTTATTTCTTTTAATTTTTGAACTTGCATTGTTAGTCAAATCACCCTAAAATAGATGAAAAGTTAACATTTGTTAATATTGCTGACTTGGCATCCACATGGCAGTACACGTGTATATCCATTAACAATAATTATTTTTTTTAAATTAAAAATTTTAAAAATATATGTTATAATTTTTTTATTTTTAAATAATAGTTTTTTTTTTAATTTTAAAAAATAATTGTTGTTATGGCATCCACATGATGTCACATCAGCGAAGTTAACATCTATTAACTTTTCCATTTATTTTAGGGTGATTTGACAAACAACACAAGTTTAAGGGTTAAAAGAGATGAAAACTTAAATGGACGGCTAAAATGATTTTTTTGTAAAGTTGAAGGGTCAAATAAGTCATTGTGCCTAAATATATTTATAAAAAGAATAACATAATCGAAATCCTATAGAATACAAATAGATTTGTTAACATAAAGTACAGTAAAAAGGAGGTTGTGGTGATTTGGAGGAGGACGGTTCACCTAAACAAGTAAAGAGCTAGAGAAAGACGAGAGAACAAGGAGAAGGCTGCGAGAGCTTGAGGAAGCTAGGTTGTAGAGGACAAGTACTCATGGAACGCTTAAGGGAGGAAGGATCCCTTTCTCATCATTTGGGAGGATATTTATAGGAGAGATCCTTTTGTTAGCTTATATGATGTAGCAAGGTGGTTATCATCATGGAGTACGTGAAAGATGTGCACAGTTGAGCCCATTTTGTTATTCTCCCAAGTAGTACGAGGTTGTTATGCTCAAGTGAGTCCCAACAATCCTAGAAGAGAGTATTCACACTAAACAACGAGTGACCTGATAGAGGAAATACGCCTATTTATTAGCAGGTGGCATACAATAAGTAGTCGATCTGGGAGGCCGAATTAGCTAGGGATGGCTTAGTAGATAGGGGTGATGGATCACCTCTATGTATCTACTTGAAAACCTCTGAGTGTGCCATGTGTCTAGTTCGGATGGTGGTATAACAATTGTCTTGCCCCTTAGTCAAAAGGTAGGTTATAAAGTGGCCCGTCTTGATATATTTTTGTTGATAAGTTGCACGGGAGGTGGAGTGATTAGAAAGTGCAACAACGAATGGTTGGAAGTCACGGGTAGTATGGCGCTTGAAGCTGAATAGTTGTCATAAAACTTTTAAAATACTCATCATTAATGCAAATTTGAATCGGGTGCACTTGCAGAGCAAATGTACTGATGAACAGTAGGTTACGAGTGACAAGTGTTGAGTTACCATTGGCCTTAAAATTAAGTGATGCAACGATGCGTTTGAAAAGAGCTTTGTATATATTATGTTTCTATAATTTGGTACTATTTTTGTTGTTTGTGTTTCTTATGATTTCTTTCTACATTCTATGTTTCCTTCGCTATCTTTAATCGTCGATTTCTACATTTTCTGAGTTCTTGCTAGATTTTGTGAAATTAACAGAAATAAGATTTTCCTAATATCCTAGTCCCTAGCAACGACGCCAAAAACTTGATGTCCACTAAACTAACTAATAAATTGACCAAGGTAAGTGCACCTATTAGTTAATAGTATAACTATGATGAACACAAATAATGTTCCCTCAAGGACTACAATTACTAGTAGTTATCAACTTTCTATCATTTAATCTAATAATTCAAAGTATTGATTAAAATTAAATCAAACTAGCTAATGAATGCAGCAAAGAATGAAACACAAAAACAATCAAGCATTAACCAAGTAACAAAGCAATACTTAGGTAAGAATCCACCTAGATTTCATCTATAATTCTCAATCTAATTTATACAATTTATTTTCTTAGCTTTTTGATATGTAGAAATCCTTAATTTATGCTACTATCTCTTTCGAGCATAAAAGTAACTAAATCTAGGATGAATAATTGAAATTCCTTTCTAATTAAAACCCTTTTATTGCATTAATTCACTCTATGAATCCCCTATTAGATTTGAATCTAATCTGGTAGACTTATGTCGTCCTATTTCTAGGATTGCATGCAACTCCATTCAATTATGCAAGATTTAATTACAAGAAGGATGTATTCAACCTCAGACTTATACACATCAAACATGGATTAACAGTCTAGAATTATTAACCCAAGAATAATAAAGCATTCATAATTGAAAACAAAGAGACTAAGATTTTATTGTATAAAAATAGAAATCAAACAATAGAACATCCAAGGATTCATCTCCCCTAGGTATTAAGAGAATTAGTTCATAATGGCGAGTAAATACCAAAAATACAATATAACCACTAAAATAAAAGAAATCCAAGATAACTCCCTTGAAAATCAACTTGGACTCTTGAATATTGGTGGAGAATTGCTTGGAAATTGGCTTCAATGGTGTTCTCAATGTAATTTTCGTGCTACCCTTTGGTGGCTATTTTTTTCCTTTTATTTCCTTATTTATATCCTCTTAAAGTGCTAAAACCCCTAAAAATTATAACTTTCAGTCGTTAGTACACACATTTCCTAAGATCAACACACCTTGGACACACAGCCATGTGGATTTCTTGTGTGAAAATTTATTGCATGTTTATAACTTTTCGGAATGCTCTAATGTTCTAATTTCCACCATTTTCACTCATATTTCTCTTAAGTACCCTATTAAGCATCAAAACATGAATATAAATTATTAGGAGTATATAATTCACACCACATAATCACCCAAATATGCATTAAGAATGAGGTTAAAATATGTTACTTTTGACACTTATCTTGAGGTATCTCCCTTATGTAGACTTGATAGACGACATATTAGTCTTTTAATTGGCTTGCTCAATTTCGGTTAGACTAAGGTCGTGTTTAGATTATCTACTAATATAAGGTATCTTCTAACACTAGGATCCATCCACGAAGAGTCGCTTAGTATTAATTTAAACATTAAATAATCAATGAGCCAATATTTGCTTTCATTTTGCTTAGCATGTAAAAACCATTTAAGGGCATAATACAAAATATAATAATAATGAAAGAGTTTTTATTTCAAATCGATTTGTTTGAAAATATAATAATATATAGATGTAATCACTACATTAAAGGCACTAGATCCCAACAGTCTCCCACTTTCCCTCGTAGAGTAGATGAATCACGTTTCGCATTCTCAGAGCTTATACATGTTTCTAAAAAATCCTAGCCACCAAAGTTTTAGTAAATGAATCTATAAGGTTGTCCTCTAATATGATTTTGTCTACATCCACTATTTCATCTACTGCCGCCTTTTGTATAATGTAATATTTCCTATAAATGTATTTTGTTCATTTATGGTTTCTGGTCTCTTTAGTGTTAGCTATTGTTGTACTCTTATCACAATATAATACGATAGCTTTTTCCATGCCACAAATGACTTCAAGATCTGTCAGGACACTTTTATACCGACTGCTAATCTAACCACATAAAAGTGTTATTATACAAAGAAAAATGGAATAACCAAATACATATAGCGTAATCAAATACCCTATTATACTTAAAAGTATCAAAAAGGGTTAGAAAATGCTTAAGGTGTTGATTGAGGTCCTTGTTCATTGAGCCCCATAATTGTCAAATCCCGTCTGACGGAATCTTAGAATCCAAATATTGTCCAAAAAATGGGTCAGATAAGATGAGTTAGAAGTGAATGGTGTTTCAGCTAGTATAAAGATAAGAACCATTATGAGTGCACTTGTGACGCCTTAATGTTGGTAAACACTGGGGTAAGCACATAGTAAGCCCGATAAGGAAGGATTCGCCCTAGGAGCCTTTAGTTGGCATGCATAGTTTGGGCAAAATCCGTTATAAGAAATAGAACCTTATGATGAAAAGCTTATGTCAATGATAGAAAGTATTCAACAACGATGGCCTTGAGCCGATTATATTATAAAGAAACAATGGTTAAAGCTCAACTGAATATGAACTAAATAGTTAAGAACCAAAGAAAAACACTTGATTAGTTTCTTGGAATTGGGAAGATTTGGATAAGACCACTAATTGACTGATGTGACATTTGTTGAGTCCCAATAAAGTCAAGGGACAAGTAAAAATGTTTAAGACAAGAAGATATATTATCTCTCTCCTCGGGAGAGAAAAACCAAAAAAAATAGGAAAGCTCCTCTTGGTTAAGTATAAGGTTGGACGTATGGGCGAACCCTAAGTAATAAGATGTTATCCATCCCATTAAAGCTCTTAACATATACGTGATACATAACCGATATAGAAGAGAACACCTAGCGAGGCATTGAGGAGACTTAGATAATGGAGTCATCACCAAGAAGGCGTAATGCGCCAAAGCGTGAATTGTTACACCATCAGATAAGCTCCGATAAAATGACTAAGGATAAGGGATGAGCTGAGATCCAAGGGTGAGTCTCGTAAGTGTTTTCATATGTAAGTCTAAACAGATTACGTGCATCTAACTGGTAAATCACATGGATTAATATACGTATCAAACATCACTGGAAAAAAAAGAAAAAAATATCTAAGTAACCGAATAAGTGATGGGTACTGTTGCCTTACTTCTTAATGAAGTATTCTCTGCCTATATAAGGATGATCTGATGGGAAAAATCCTCTCATCCTTTAAGATGAGTCTGGAATGGGAGGTGAAGCTCAGAGATGCCCCTATTAGGGTAAGAAATCGCGACTCTGTATGTTATGCTACTGAAGAACAGATTTATTTAGCTTGAGAAAGCAAGTATGACAAAGCTTTGTTTAGTGAATCTGGTATATAAAGTGAAAGGAATAATGAGTTAGATGAACAGATCCTGATGAGTTTCTTGTGGTTTAAGGTTTATAGGCTGTTGATCTACTTCATGGAAGCCTAGAGCTGATGTTTGAAGCTGCCAAAAGTGAGGTTTTGTAAGGATTTTGTGATTCTCTGAACTGACTCTTACTTGCATGTTTATTTGATGATATGTTTCTATTCTAAAGAAAATATTTACACGCATGAACGTGTTTAGAAGTATGATTCTGTCGTGAACGAGTATCTGCATTAGTTGCATGTCTAAAAGTGTGAGTCTGTTGAAAAAGGTCAAGCATAAGTCTGCATATTGAGTTTGCTTGCGTGTGAGTCCATCGAGACATTAAACACGAATTCTGGCCATGACAAGAAAACCATATAGTGTAAGGCCTAGCCTTTGCTATGGCATCATATGGCAAGTGAAGACCATATAATGTAAGACCTAGTTTGGGACTATGACATCATATGGGGAAATGTGGACCACATAGTATAAGACCTAGTTTGGGACTATAGCGTCATGTGGGAAAAATATAAAGGACGGTTGAACGAGTACCAGGCGATGAGAGGAAAACCTCAAAACGTTGAGTTTAAGCAAATCCTTATCGTAAAAAATTACATTTACCTAAGGGTGTGCAAAATTCAAGTAAAATCAAAAAAATTCAGTTAACCGAATGGTTTCGAACCGAATTAACTGTTAATTGAAAAATCAAAAATTAATTAATCGACCCCCGATCGAAAACCAAAAATTTAATAAATAAAATTATAATATATAAATAGGCCCACTATTCACCCAAACTCAATCCAAACCCAAGTATCCAACCCAACCCAATTACCCAACCCAACCCAATCATAAAAATTACAAATAATTTAATAAATAAAAATAAAATTCTAAAACTAAAACTAAAACTAAAACTAAAGTCTAAAAGTAAAAAACATATAATTTAGGTAATTCGGTTAATTCAGTTAATTCAGTTAATTCGGTTAATTTTTAACCAAAAATAAAAAACATATAATTTTTGATTAATTCGGTTAATCAACCGAATTAACTGATAAAATTTTGGTTCGGTTAAACTTTTTGAAAAAATTTCAGTTCGGTTAACGGTTAAAAATTTTAAAAGGTCAGTTAATTCGATTAATGTTATTTCGGGTCGGTTAACTGACTGAACACCCCTACATTTACCGAAATGAGTAAGCCTTTGTGGTTGTTCTCTTTTATATGTGAGCCCTAGTAGAAATCTGTTATATGCGAGCCTCTATGGCTGAATATGTTATATGCGGAAGTCCTTGTGGCTGTTTTGTTATGAGAAGAGCCTTTGGGGCTATATCTGCTAAATTCCCCTTCATGGCGAAGTCCGTTATATGTGGATACCTTTGTGGCTATCTAATGTTATATGAGAGCCTTTGTGGCTATATCTATATGTATGTACACCTTTATGGCTATCTTGTGTACGTGTTTGAATGACTTGGTGGCTATTTAATGTAAGTAGGTGCCATTGTGGCTACTTAAAGTTTTGTGGACGCCCTTGTGGCTATCTAAGTCAAGTGGATGTCTTCGTGGCTATCTAATGTTGTGTGGATGCCTTTGTGGCTATCTAATGTTACATGGATGCCTTCATGACTATTTGATGTTATGTGGACGCCTTTGTGGCTATCTAATATTGTGTGGACGCCTTTGTAGCTATCTATCTATTGTGCAAGGATGCATCCATGGTGATCTATGTCAAAGGAAGAATTCTTTGGATATCTATGACAAGGGAGGCGTACGCCTTTATGGCACATCTTGTAAAATTGGCCTTCGTGGTAATGTTTCAAAAACAACACCGATTGAGCAAACTCTGAATGAAAGCGCAACCAACAAGCTTGAGAGAATGAATTATTGACAAGGAACATTTTATGCTGAAAGTGGATGAAGTCTACCTTGTTCATTAGAATGAAGGGTGAAATTAAAAGTATGTCTTTAGCACGAGCCCACAAGTAACTTGAACATTACCGAATAAGGTAGGAATGCTTTCGGAGTATTAAAGAGGGTTAGGTAAATAAAAGATTATTATGTGGAAAGCTGATTCTGGTAAGTACTTGCCAAGAAGTATAGGAAAGTGCAAAATTTAAAGTTTAATAGGAAATAATGGATGGATGTATGGAAATATCTCGCTAAGTTCTTATGAACTTATTATGAATGCTTCTGAATGTAGGAGTTGATAGTAATGAGTGTGCTGAGAGACAATGCAAAGGCTACGCCAAGGGAGTGACAGTTGATAACTCTTGAAAAGAGTTATATTTAGGGCCTATAGATAGAATTAATTATTTGAAATTAAGTAAATACATTTGCATTTTTAGGATAATTTTATAACATTGCATAACAAAACTTAGATTGCGCTACATTGGCCATTATTTGTTACTTTTATCACTTGGGGAGGAAAGGTGTGGCTTTGTGTGAATACATGTGTAGGAAGAGTAAGAAGATGAAGAGGGAAAATAAGGGAAGTGAAACATTACCGTGGCAATTGGCAAGATTGATTGCCAACAAAATTGCCATGGTAATTATAGGAAAATGACTTAATACTCTATCTATGTCACTCTCAGCCAGCTTGATGTGTACTAGAAAAACCAACCTGAAAAGATGAATGAAAAATGTGTGCTGAACTGGGATGGATCTACCCAATAAAAGAAGGAGAGAGAAGAAGAAAAAAATGAGAATTTGTGTGCGAAAGAGACTAGTGACAGCAATCCTCTCTATGCACAGATAAAAACTCCATTAGAGAATTCCAGAGAAAGAAAGGATAGCAGCTATAGAGAGTAGAATACAGACATGAAGAAGGGGAAGAGACATTTATCTTGGATTCGTGAACGATCGGACGATAAAAGAGAAGGTGGAGTGTAGCGAGTAATCTTGCAGTTCTGCCTTTAGTTTTCCTGGTTTCTGGATTCAAATTTTTTTAAATGTTGATGAATGATTTAAATTCGATTTTACTTTTCCACCCATAAACTAAATCTTTTCTGGGTTGGAGTTATTTTGGTGGATGTTTATTATTTTTAATTTTCATGATTTGAAATTGCCTATATCACTGTTTCATTCGATTTATGCTTATTTTAAATACATGCATGCAAGCTCTAGACATAGCTGATTGTATGTTGTGTTCATAGATGTATTTTTAATTATGAAAAGGTTAAATATGCTTGATCTAGAATCGTGTGATGCAAGCAAATATTCGATGGAATACTCGTAGCACTCTAAACATAGATGTTGTGAATTGTGCAGAGACGATCGTTCATTGTAGTTATTAATCCAGAGTTCTGTAGACATATAGTAACTCAGATTTCTAGCTTAAATCTAGCTATCAAAAGAGGCAAGTTATAGTAGTAATTCTCTAAGCAGTTGATTAGACAATCTTTTGCCATGACATTATTTTGATATGATCATTTCACCTGAATAATTCTAGCCCTGTTCATTCAACATAAGAATTACTCTTTCCTTTCTCTGTAATTTTCCACTACATTTTATTCGTCATATCAATTTTTTGTTTTTAGCATTAAATTACATTAATTCATTGTACCAAATTCTTATTCAGTTTAAAAGTATTTACTGCTATTTAGTATAATTAATAGGAGTATAATAACTTAATCAATTTCTTACGAATTTCTAATCACTGTGGATACAAATTTAAAGGTTTTAAAGGTTTTAAATGTTTCAAGTGAGGTAGTTACACGGCCTGGCATACGGGCGTGTGAGGCCATTTTGAGAGTTACACAGCCTAACATACGTGCATGTGGCTTGGCCGTGTGACCCAACTTAATGAGTTACATGGGCTCAACATGGGCTGGGACATGACCGTGTGTCCCTATTTGGATTATTATACGGCCTGAGACACAGGCGTATGTCTCAGCCGTGTGAGTCAACGGCCTGGCCACACGGGCGTGTGACCTTTGCAGTTTAAATTTTCTAATTTTTCTCAAACTTTTCGATTGATTCCAATTTAGTCCCGAATTGTGTCTAAAATGTTTTTAAGTCCTCGAAGGCTCGATTAAGGGATGATATGCATGTAAATGAATTATTTATGCTATGTCTATGTTGATGCATGAGCTGTATGTTTTAAAGTTACGTTTTTATGATAATGCTCTGTAACCCTATTCTGGCGATGCATATGGGTTAGGGTGTTACAAAAGTCACAGTTTATATAGACCATTCTGCCATCAAATAATTGGTGACGAAGAAAGAGGCCAAACCTAGACTCATTAACTGGATATTGCTTCTGTAGGAATTGGATTCGAAAATCAAAGATAGGAAAGACACGTAAAATCAAGTGGTTGATCACTTGTCACGACTGGAAGCAAGGAATGAGTATGGTGAGAGTCAAATGATTAAAGAATAATTCACCGATGAGTAGATGTTGTTGGCTATGGCATTTCCATGCTATGCTGATATTGTTAACTTTCTAGTCTGTGGGTTGCTGCCACCTGCGCTCAATCATTAAGGACAAAGGAAATTCCTTCAAGATGTCAAGCAATATTACTGGGATGAGCCATTTCTATTCGAGCAGTGTGCAGATTAAGTAATTCAGAGGATTATTCCAGATGATGAATTTCAAAGTATCCTACACCACTATCATTTTACACCTTATGGTGGACATTTTGGAAGCATGAGAACCACTGCAAAGGTTCTCCATTCTGGTTTTCATTGGCCCACCATGTTTAAATATGCTAATAAGTTCTGTAAGAACTGTGATAGCTGTCAAAGAACTAGTAACTTATCAAGAAGACACGAGATGCCGTTACAAAATATTCTAGAGGTGGAATTATTTCATGTTTGGGGAATTGATTTCATGGGTCCATTTCCACCATCCTGGGAAAAATCTATATTCTTGTCGTTGTGGATTATGTCTCCAAATGGGTTGAAGTTGTGGCTTTACCTAAAAATGATGCTAAATCAGTTTTGAGATTTCTGCATACAAATATTTTTACCAGTTTCGGTACCCCTCCTGCTTTAATTAGTGATGAAGGCTCACATTTTGACTGCTGATTAGTTGACAATGCTGATAATAGATATGGAGTTAAACATAAAATTGCCACGGCGTATCACCCTAATACAAATGGACAAGCTAAAATTTCCAATAGAGAAATCACGTAGATTCTGGAGAAAGTTGTCAATCCCAACCATAGGGATTGGTTAGTAAGGTTAGATGAAGCCTTGTGAGCTTATCGCACAACTTTCAAGACACCTTTGGGAATGTCACCTTTCAAGCTTGTCTATGGTAAACCATGTCATTTTCCAGTTGAGCTAGAACACAAAGCATTTAGGCAATCAAAAAACTTAACATGGACTGAGGTGCTACTTCTACTCATTGCCTACAGGAGCTTAATGAGATGGATGAATTTTGAGCTCAAGCTTATGAGAATACGAGACTGTACAAAGAAAAGATAAAGCATTGGCATGACAAGAAAAGTTTTCCACGACAATTTGTACCTAGACAACAAGTCTTGCTTTTCAATTCTAGACTTAAACTATTTCCTGGAAAATTAAATTCAAGATGTCCTGGACCATTCGAAGTCAAGCATATATATCCTCATGGAGCTGTTGATGTTAAAGATGGAAAAACAGGATCCACTTTCAAAGTCAATGGTTAACGCCTAAAACATTATTTTGAAGCTCCTATAATGCGCAACAAAAATTTTATTTCTCTTTGAAATACTTAATAATTGTCTTTTGCAAAAAAAATTCTTTGTTTATTTTATTTTTACTTGTTACCTAATAAGTTTATTTAACTATTTATTTTCTTGTTACATGTTTTTCTTTGGGCTAGAATAAATATAACTTAGAGCCATTAGCCCAAATTATTTTACTCCTCCCAATTGGAGCTTATTTCATTTCTTTTTCCCACTAAATATTAATTGTTTTGCCTTGTCAGCACATGATTGAGGCCAGTCTTATCGCACACGTCACAATTTCTTCTCCCCCACGTTTTAACCTAGCCCATTTAGTTTCCTTCCATATTTTCATCCCACTTTGTTTTTTGCTTTTGCTCTCTATTTCACTCATAATTGAAATCAAATCTCACATTTTTTTCATTTTTCGTCTGTCTATATTATTTTCAACGGCTTTTCAAAAGGCTTCTTCTTCAACCTCTACCTCTCCACGCAACCTTTTCAAAAAACTTGTTGAGGAGAAATACCATAACAATGTTTCCAAACGAACATTCTGCATGGAAAAAGGATTCCTTTTTAAGGTGCTCCCTTCATGGGGTAAACAGAGGTTGTTTAATCAGTTGTTGAAAAACACGGGTGGGGAATCTTCTGTCGCTATCCTGATGATGTCCTCCTAAAGGTAGTGAAAGAGTTTTATGCCCACATTACCTCTCTTGAAAATTCATTTATATACGTGCGTGACACATTAGTTCTATTTGATGAGGATTCCATTAATGCTCAATATGGATTGTCTGAAGGTCCTGACGAGCATGCTGACTTTGTGAAGACAATGTCCCCAGAACGGATACCCCAGGTTCTCATTGATGTTTGTGTGGAGGGAACACAATGGTCCATATCATAAAATGATTGTTACACCATAGATAGAATCTCCTCGAAGCCTCAATGCAAGATTTGGTACCATTTCTTAAAAACTCATCTCAGTTCTTTTACACATAATGCTACAATCTCTAAGGATCGATTATTGCTACTCCACTCCATAATGTTGGGTCAAAAGATTAATGTTGGAAAAATCATCTTTCCTGAGATTCATTGTTGTGCCCAAAAGAATATTGGTATATTAAATTTCCCCTCACTGATTGCTGCACTTTGCCAAAGAGTCAAGCTTCCTTTGTCACAAAATGAAGACCACCTTCCTAACAAAAGGGATATTACGATACACAGTGCTCAGAAATTGGATGGCGAGTAATTGTCAAGGCAAACTGGCACACCTCCATCTTCTCCCCTTAGGTCTGATTCTACTACCCCTTGACTTCTCACACTAAGTTTGAGCAGCAAATGATTGAAACTGTAGAAGGTTTGAAACAACTGTTGTGTGTGTTGGAAAAACATCCGAAAATACTTGTCACTGACTTTTGCAAAGCTCAAGAGGAAATGACCATTTGTAAATCCATGCAAAAGAATTTCTCGCGCCCAATGCCACCATTTCCTATTTTTCCTAAAGAGCTACTATTGAATCCTGAAGCCGAAGATGCAGAACCTACTATTACCCCCACGCACAACGAACAAGACCCAGAGCAAGATAAAGCCAAGACAGAATCTGTCCACATTGAATCTAATGATGATAGAAGGGATACCAGTCAAACTTTCGTACCTACACCACAATCCAAGGGCTTTATGACTGCCCAGGAACATGCGGTTCATCAAGTAATTGATGAAATCACAAAGTCAAATACTGACAATTCTGATGATGATGAGGAAGTGGTGCCGATCAACCAGCTTAAGAGAAAAAGATTTAAGAAAGTTGCTGGTAAAACTGTTCAAGCTGGCAATGATGACCAGGACAGGCTATAACGTTACAAGAGAGCTACATGAAAATCCACCCAGCCTAAGTGAAGTAATTTCTTTCTCCTCCAAGCTTTGATTTTTATATTTTCATTATCCATTATTTTAGTTTTTATCTGTTTCATGTATTCATGTAGCTTTTATTCATTCTACTTTGTCATGTTCATGCATTTAGAACAATATATCCCTTAGGTTTGGGGGGTGTTATGCATATAGACTACATTATTAATTGTCTACATAATCCTTGTACAGTTCTTTTTTCGTAACATTCAATTGCCATTTAACTACTAGATTTTGTGAGTATATGGTTATCAATAATGTTCAATCAGGATAATAACTTTTCTTTGTAAACTTAGAAAATATGGTGATAGTTGTTTAGGCATATTTAGCATAGGGCAGTTGTTGAAAATGACTTTTTAAAAGTAAATAATTTAAATATAAATGCAATTAGGCTATAGTAGCATTCTTTGGATAAAGTTAGGATTTCTTAACCTAATTTTAGTATAGTAATAGGGTATAATTTTTGTCATGATAATAATATGAATACTCCAATGTTTGAACCTGTTGAGTAGGTCAGTAATATTTTGTTTGCTTCAACATATTTGTTGACCAGAAAAATGAGTTAAAAATATTAGTGGTTGTCTAAATATATATATTCACATATTCTAGGGACACTCCACTAAATCTTAAGGTTAAATTGCTAAGAAGGTAGTTGTTTGCTCCATCCATCTTTTTGGTTAAAAGCTTTTATTTCATGAGTGATTTATATTCAAATTGTGACATCATATAATATGTAGCAGTCTAGTGTATGCTCCAATAATGTTGTCAAGTAAATAATCATATGACAATATGAATTCCTTAGGAAATTTTGTGTTGAAAATTGAATAATTGCTTATAAAAAAAACTGAGTTTAGGAGATAGATAACCTAAGTATATTTAGAGAGATCTGCTATAGTTTTAATTGCTAAAATATTTAGAAAATTTCACATTTAGGAACCATTTTCCACACAACAATTGTTAAATAGGTTTACAACAATTGTAAGCATTTTTTCTCTATGTTTCAATAGAAGACTACTGAGAATAGAGGTACACAATATGCTCATTATGATTTGGCAGTATATTTGGTGATTGTTTGTTGTGGCAATTCCATGTATTCATGCATATTCAAACATCATTTGCTTGAGGACAAGCAATAATTCAGGTTTGGGGGTGTGGTAACTCTTGAAAAGAGTTATATTTAAGACCTCTAGATTGAATTAATTGTTTGAAATTAAGTGAATACATTTTAATTTTTAGGATAATTTTAGAACATTGCATAACAAAGCTTGGATTGTGCTACATTGACCATTATATGTTACTTTGATCACTTGTGGAGGAAATGTGTGGCTTTGTGTGAATACAAATGTTGGAAGAGCAAGAAGATGAAGAGGGAAAATAAGGGAAGTGAAACATTAACGTGACAATTGACAAGATTGATTGCCAACAGAATTGCCTGAGAAAATGACTTAGTACACTATCCACGTCACTCTGAGGAAATTGGACGTGTACAAGAAAAACCAACCTGAAAAGAGGAATGAAAATTGTGTGCTGAGGTGGGACAGATCTACCCAATGAAAGGAGAGAGAAAAAGAAAAAGAGAAGGAGAATTTGTGTGAGAAAGAGAATGGTGACAACAATCCTCTCTCTGCACAGAGAAAAACTCCATTGGAGAATTTCAGAGAAAGAAAGGGTAGCAGCTACAGAGAGTAGAACATAGATGTGAAGAAGGGGAAGAGGCATCTATCCTGGATTCACGAACGATCGAAAGATAAAAGAGAAGCTGGAGTGTGGCGAGAAATTTTGCAATTCTACCTTTAGTTTTCCTGGTTTCTGTGATTCAAACTTTTTTAAATGTTGATGAATGATTTAAATTTGGTGTTTACTTTTCCACCCATGGACTAAATCTTTTCGAGTTGGAGTTATTTGGGTGGATTTTTATTAGTTTTAATGTTCATGATTTGAAATTGCCTATATCACTGTTTCATTCGATTTATGCCTATTTTAAATACATGCATGCAATCTCTAGACATAGCTGATTGTATGATGTGTTCATAGATGTATTTTTAATTATGAAAATGTTAAATATACTTGATCTAGAGTTGTGTGATGCAAGCTAATATTCGACAGAATACTCATAGCACTCTAGACATAGATGTTGCGAACTGTGCAAAGACGATCGTTCATTGTAGTTATTAATCTAGAATTCTGTAGACATACAGTAACTCAGATTTCTAGCTTAAATCTAGCTATCGAAATAGGCAAGTTACAGTAGTAATTCTCTAAGCAGTTGATTAGACAATCTTTTGCCATGGCATTATTTTGATATGATCATTTCACCTGAATAATTCTAGTCCTGTTCATTCAACAACAGAATTACTCTTTCTTTTCTCTGTAATTTTCCACTACATTTTATTTGTCATATCAATTTTTTTGTTTTTAGAATTAAATTACATTAATTCATTATACCAACTTCTTATTCAGTTTAAAAGTATTTACTTCTATTTAATAGAATTAATAGGAGTATAATAACTTAATCAATTCCTTACGGATTTCCAATCACTGTGGATACAATACTTACTTATCACTTTATTACTTGAATGACGTGTACACTTGCACAATTGCATTAGTATTTTACAGGCAACAATAGTTTGTGCTGATATGCATACAGAGGAAGAATGAATGAAAAATGAAACCATAACGAGAAAGATATGTAAAGAGTTATAAAGATATATGTTAACGCCAAAGTTTATAAGGAAGGCCTTATGGCGAAGTTAATGTCTGTACATTAGTTATAGTACTCTGATTATGTATTTAGTAAAAGGAAGATGTACTCGATGAACTTTGTATTTTTATTATGTAAATATGGATACATTGTATAATGAGTTATCCACAATAAGTAAAACAAGGTATTTCAAAGTAAAAGAAGTAGAAAATTTTATTAAGTCACTGCTCGTTTAGTACATAGGCGAATAGAGAAGTTTAGGTTACATCTGTTTTAAGAAGTAACACCCAATAATTAGATCTGATTGATTGGGTCGGGTGGGGGTGTTACATTCTTGGTATTAGAGCACAGTTTAGTTGGTTCTCAGACGACATAGAAGTAACTGACTGGATTGGCAGTACATCAGATAGGACCCAAGTAGAATAGATCCTGAATCCGTTTATGGATATATTCACTTGTGACATTCATAGTGTTTCATACCTAAATCCTAAGTGGATTGTGGACTATATGCATGACTTGTACACTTTGATGTAAGTAAAAGCTTGAGTTCGAATAGATAAGGAACCAAAAGTTGGTGTGTTGGGTGTACGACTTCTGTAGTATGTAACGTCATTCACAATAGTGGAATTCATGGGCCGAGACATGGGTAAATGATATGCTCTCATTGGCATTACATGGTTGATGAAAAGTAAATGTGGCCATGAGCCTTTTGTCTTTGTAATGAATGACTTAATTACTATTTGATAGTAATTGACTTTTCACGAAGGAAGATGTAATGGTTACCATGAGATAAAATATTATCATATTGGGAGAACAAATATTTTCTCAAAGAGATTAAGGATATCCTATGAGGGTAACACACTTATGACAATGTAATTAGATGAACATTAAGTAGTTGATTTCGTAATGGTACGTTGTTAGGGAGAGCTTAGTCATGATACTATAGTTGAATGACTTCGCGACTAAATGACTTTATAATTAATAGGCGAAAAGCCAAAAATTAATTATAAATAATTTCATCCCTAATTACATATGTCCAATCGGTCCCTCCGCTAGCTCGTCGAAACCAAAAATGAATTGCGTCTTTGAATAGAAATGAACAAAATGAATAGGAAAAGAGAAATGAGACACATTCAGGAATGATTATAATTTTTTCCGATATGAAAAAATGGAATTGTTTGGAAATTAATGTAGTTCCTAAAACATAAATAGAAATGGAAATGGAAACAATTCATTTGCAATTCTATATGGATTTCTTAAAATGATCAGAAGAATGAGTTTATGTTTTTAAGCTGTTTTGAAGCCTGAAAATTAAAATCGACCATTCAGTCATTATGAACATTGTGAAATATTAAACATGTTTTCTCAAAATTTTACTAAAGGTAAAAATTAAATAAATTCAAATATGAAATAAATTTATTTTGAATTTTAAAAATTTCAATTAATAATTTTAATTTTTTTATTTAATTTTAATTATTTTAATAATATTTTTAATTTAATAAATTTTACCCAAAAATGATGTTAAATTTGTTAATATTTACTTGCAATATGTAATTTAAATAAATAATTTAATTTTAAAAATAAAATTTTTAATTTTAAATTATTTTTTTAAAATTTTTAAATCCAATATTTTTTTAATTTAACATTAATTTTTACATCATTGGGTTTTAAATTTAAACTTAAAATAATAAAAGTAAAAGTTTTGAAAAAAAGTAAGATTGAGAATTATTGAGAAAAATTAAATGAATCATAAAAAGATTTTCTAAATATAGGGTTTTATAGAAATTAAATTATAGATAAAATGTTAAAAAAAAGGATAGGAAGGGATTGAGGCGGTTCATAACCAAAGTAAAACTAAAAGGACTATTTAAGGGAAATTTTAGCTTAAAGCTAAGGTGTTAAGGATCGAGAATTAAGGGGGCCCTTTTATTTTGAATATTAAGGGAATGCTTTTAGTCATAATTAAAGAGTTCATACAAAGTGTAAAATTGTGAGATTTGTTATTAAAAGGGTGGATAAAAAGGTTCAGAGGGTTAATAGGAGAGGTTAGCTATTATATAAACCTTTACAATTAAGACATGAGAGAATGCAGATGGTTCGGAAGTGGTGATATGCCTTATTGTAGAAAGAGTAGGTTAAAGGCTTTGGATTTTGGTTAATTCCATTTGAGAATTTAATAAGGGTTTGAATCCTTTTGTTGGTAATTAATATAATTTAAAATTCATCAAATGGAAGCGAAATTGTGCCCTTGGCTTTAATAGTTGGGCATTGTTAATGCCATATTAAAAATTTAAAAGTGATTTCACAATCAATAATGAGTATATTCTATGATTTTAAATTTTTCCATTTGTAAAATTTGTTCCAAGTCGATCTTGGAAATTATTCTAATTTGGATAAATTATTTTATTTGTATGATCCTTAATTTATTCTTCCTTGCTAAAATCTTATGGTGTATTTAGTTTGTAATTAATTATGATTTATTGCCCTAAGGAAATTTCAGTTTAGTCCTTCATTGATCAATAATTCTTTGATTAAAAAGTCAACATAAAATAAAAAAAAAAATAAAAAATAATGAATTAGGTAAGTAATCAGAGATAATAATTTAATAAAATTTAAAATTACAATTAATCAATTTTTTTATTGAAATTTTATTAAGGATATTTACAAAAAGTATACATAAAATAAGAGAAACAAAACGAAATCCTTAATAAAAATTTATAATTACTTATATTTTAATTGTTTTTAATTTATTTTCTTACTTTTGTGTTTTCCTTATTATAATTCTTTTTACTTAAAAGTTAAATTAAAAAAATGATTCATTAAAATTTTATTAACACCAGAATTAAATTATGATTAAAACTAACTAAGAATTTTAATTTAATAATATTAATTTTACCTCTCTATCATCATTTTACCCAATTAGACGATTTGGTCCAATAAATCGGGAAAATCAAATTCATTCAAAATAGGATCTCCTCTTGGTCTCACCTATGTAAATGTTCCCCTAAAGTTGACAAGTATAAGTTTTGAAGTTTATTCGATTTAGTCCAATTTTTACGATTTAGTACTTAAGCTTAAAATTAATCATGCAACGTTTCAAGCAGACAATTACTTTAAAGCTTAGTTCCTACTCATCATTAAAACACAAAGCCCAAAAAATTTCATGCTCAAATAAATAATCAAATAACCATAAAAGAGGTGAGGGTTGAGAAATGTTTAGTGAATCTTAAAGCCGTCCTTGATAAAACTCATGGCAAGAAAGACTATTCACAAATCCACAGCCCAAATTAAAACTATGTACTTTTGATAACTAAAAACATGTAAATCTATTGAATACGTTGCAGGAAAACTCAAAATAACAAATAGGTCCTGGCATCTTTTTGGAATAAAAAGGGACGTGAGAGTACTCAGTGTCGCAACACACCCTTGTTGGTGTCACGACATGGTTAACAATTCAATTAGATCCTTTCACTTTAACATTTGGATCAAAGTTTCAACCTTGAGGACTTGGATTGGCGATCTTGGGACTCATTGTCGCTAAATCCAATGTTTGGTGTCCTGACCTCAGTAACAGGTCACCTCCAAAGTGAGTTTTAGTGAAGTTCAACTTCCTTGGGGTGATGGGGAGTTAGTGTCATGACACACAAGCATCATTGTCGCAAGACACACACATAAGTTGAATTTCTCTATGATGTTAGGCCTTAATCATCTCTTTCCACAAGCTCAAATCAAATATTAGACTCCTAATGACATAATTTTGCCAACTTGGGTCTCAAAAGTGATAAAAGCTAGGATTAAAACTAAAAACTAATAATCAATAAAAATCATTAAAAGAATCTTAAACTACTTGAGAAGCTTCTTAAGCACGTGAGAGAGCTTACTTGAACATATCAAATTACAGTAGGTCATGACCCTAAAGCCTGCAAAGTCCTTCGACAAGGTTTTGAACATGATCTTTATTACGTGTTTGAGTCAAGTCCGGGCCTATTGTATTCGTTCCTGAACAAGTAACTCAAAATAGTAATCATATGGTCTTTGATCAAAGTGTTAGGTTTTTACTAGGCATTTGTCAAAATGGTAATTGCTGATTGTCGATCCAAATCAGCTTAGCCTCTGAACATGTCCACTAGTATTTCAACCATCCCTTTGGCGGAATCACAACTCTCCAATTGCTTTATAAGGGTACTGGTCACACTTGCCAATAGATAGCAACAAGCTATGTCATTAGATTCCCGCCAATGAGTTTTTGCTTCAGCTTAAGAAGTCGAAAGGCATCTATTATCGAGGACCGACTTATATTTATTAGAGCTTAGGACAATGTTAAGATTCCTTTTCCAATCCTTATAGTTTTTTCCATTCAATTTGTTCTCAATAAGATTATTAATAAGCGGAGTTGGTTCCATTTTGAACTAAAATTAAAGAAAATCCATCTATTAATTATCTTTGTATTAAAGCAAGCATTTTTCAATTTTTTTTTTGCAACTTTATGTAATGCATGGAAGTGATGCATGCGTCTTATATTAAAACATTGAAAAAAGCTTTTGTAAGTCCGTTGCAATGATAATTCCTACACCCATTTAATTAAGCTATCGTGGGGTATTTTTAAAAAATTGGCAAGAACATAGATTTCCATCCAATTTATATGTGAATCTAAACATATTAGATTACACACATATTAATAATCATTTTATGTTTAGCCACTGTTCTAGCTTACGTAGAGCTACATCGAAAGTTACTTAACTGAAGCACTTTTGAATGTGTAACCATTGACTCAGCACCCATCAAGAATATACACTCTAATTTGAGTTTTCGTATAATGATCTTGGTGAGAATATACATGACTAGTTCTCCTCTTAAAGGATGTCTCCCTAGTTAACCACTTAATAATTCTTATTGTAGGCTGCGGTCAGGGTAAAACTGACTCGAAGTATTATTATGCTATCACGTAGAGACCGTCGACGGAGGTCATAGGTTTTGTTTAAAAACATTCTCCTACTTAATAGTATTTTTAAAAAAAAGAATACATGAGGTTTTATTGTTTGGTTTCAAGAATGAATGATCAAATTTTATGTATTCATGGGCATGCCTTATTGATTCATGAATTTCATATATTAATAATATTCAAAATAAAAGAATAAAAAAACTATCACATGACCAACCAAATATTTTCATTTAATTAATTTGAAATAATTAATTAAGCTAATTAAATAATTTTATCAATCCGATTCTAATTCCAGTAAAATCATTATGACTTTATTGTATTGGAACCTATGAGAAAAATTAATGTAATTAACTTGTTCTCATGAAACTTTGATGACTTAATTAATTTAATTCCCACTTCGAAGGCGTTGTCATCAGATGGTCATCACGAGATCTGTTTTCAGATTTCGCCACAAAGGCGTTCCTTTCCAAAGATAGCCACAGAGGTTGTCCTTTTAGAGTCTCGCCACGAAGGCATCCTTTTAACAAAGATTTCCACAAGGCCTTCATTTAACTGAGATAGCCACAAAGACATCTTTTTAATAGAGATAGCCACAAAGACTTCGTTATAACAGAGATCATCACAAAGGCTTCCTTATAACAGAGATCACCATAAAGGCTTCCTTATAACAGAGATTGCAACAAAGTTTTCCTTTACAGGGATAGCCACAAAGGATTTTTTAACAGAGATAGCCACAAAGGCTTCATTTAACAGTGAAAGCCATAAAGGCTTACTTTTACAAAGATAGCCACGAAAACTTCCTTTAACAGAGATAGCCACAAAGGCTTCCTTTCAAAGATAGCCACAAAGGCTTCCATTTAGAGATAGCCACAAAGGCTTCCTTAGATTGTGCCACAAAGGTGTCTCCTTACAGAGTATTCCTTAAAGAGATTTTCCACAAACACATTTCCTTAATAGAAACAACCACAAAGGCTCCCTTTTACAAAAATTGGTGTTTTTGACGATAGGGATTCACCTAAACTCATCGTTGTAAGGTTTCCCCTCATCACTGGGACTCACTCAACCATCCTTTACATATTTCATATGATGACATAGCCCAGCCATGGCCTTACACTATATGGTCTTCAGAGTGCCATGGACTTTTCCTTTTTAGAGATTCGTGTTTTTATTCCAGACGGACCCCTTTAAACGACTCTAGAGACAGACACATACTGGTCATGCAGACTCATACTTGACAAACTTATTGCTTTCAAACTTCTTCATGATAGATGCATTCATGCTTACAAATGCAATGTAACACCCTATACCCGGTCTGATCGTTAGACCTGAGTTATCGGACCGGGTATAAGATGCTACAATATTAAATTTGAACATTCACAAGTAACTTATTCGGTACTATTAAATATTCAATAAATATAAGTTAATTCCATATTAAACATGCATTACAATCAAAATCGAGTCTTAGTCGGGCTTATGAAAACCTTTGAACAAGTTCAGAACTAAACCGGAACAAATCTAAAACATTTAGAAAATAACAAGAAAAATGTAAAACAGGGTTACCAACCACTCAAACAAAACCAAAAAGATCAATTCATAACAATTTACAATCATTTCCATGTTATCCAATCATATCAGGACCTAAATTGAACTTACGAAACATTTAAAACAAATCGAGAATGATTCTCGATTAAAAAACTTTTATTAAATATAGGTTAATAATGAAATCAAGGGTTACACGATTATGTGGTCAGGCTGTGTGACAAGGCAGGGACCGTGTGGTGCAGGGACATGGCCGTGTGGCTCAACCGTGTAACTAACTGATGTTGTGAGCAACATAAATAACCTGTTTTAAGCAATTTGCATATCATTCATACCAAAAGACGTATATTGCCATTTAACACCATTCAAACCTACTTCAAAATATGTACGTTACAAGACCAAAACATCAATTGACTATTCATTCAAACAAGCAACCAATATGCCCTCATTGACACCAACAATTCAACCATTAAACAACTAGGAAACTTTACCATTCTGGATAGGTTAATCATACCAAAACATTCATATGCAAGCATTATTTCTTTAACTAGAATATCAATAGGCAAAGTACAAAATATAACCTAAAACTTTATACCAATTTCGTCAAGCAAAACATACCATAACTACCAATGCATTTAATCATTTCATACACAACTCAACTACACGAAATGAAAACATTTAACTAACACACCAAAGTCCATTGCCATTTCATGCTATCATCTAAAAAAATACTTAATACTATATATGTCTTTGTCATAAACATTTATATGCTAAATTACCATATGCATCTATTTAAATATTTATATTCATTCAAGTTCAACCGTGTCAAAACACAAACACAAGCTTTACATTTCAATATTTAATACTCCTAAGTACATGCCTCAAGTAACCAAGCTCGAAAAATCAAAATTATACTAAGTTGGGAGATGAAAGGTATATGTTTCTTGCAGATTTGATCGACACGTTTCGGACAATTCAAAATCTACAGAAAAGTAGTAACCCAAGTATATAAAATACTTAATAAGCTCATATAATATAAAAAATAACTTACCTTAACCGTTTAAAAATTATTTGAATCAATATGAAACAAATTCACCTATCATAACATTAAAACATCACCATATGAGATTTAATCCAAACCACATATATAATTTCAAATGGTAAAATACCAACTTTAACTCAAAATTGATCATGAATCCATTTTCCAATTTATCACTTTGCAACTCTTTCATCATTAAAATTTCCATCATATGTCCTTGACATATTCATTCATATCAAGAAATAGTTCAACAATTTTTGGTCAATAAGTAATGAACATACAGATATTCAGAGTTCGTATTTTGCTTACTTCAGTGGAATAGTTCCGTATCAATTAACTTTTATTCTTTCGATGGATCTTTGTAAAAGTATTCAATGCATAAGTCTAGAAATAGATAGCGCTCATAAGAGCTAATCAGATACAAAATAAATGTGTCAGGTTACCCGTCCGGGCTAAACCAGTGACAACACAGAAAAATAGTCTGGCCAAGGCTATATTTACATGTAAGTTTACCAGTCTAAGCTAAACCTTTAAAATAACAACGAATTACCAGTCTAGGCTAAATCCTAGTCACATATATATTTGAGTCTGCAACACATGATGGAGCTCGGCCTAGAACAGAAATTCAGACAGAAATCTCATGTATCAAACTTTTATTTGATCCATCAGAATTATTTAAGAAATTAATATTTTTCGCATGAACCAATTTCATTTTCACAATGTTAAATATACATAAATATATATATCATGAACAACATTTAATAACATATTATAACCAAAGATAACAATATGAACTTACTGGACAAAACGATAACGCTTTGGATACTAAGGATTATTCGAGAAATTTTCCATTTTTCCCTAAATCACAACTTGATCTATATAATATTTAAGATTCAAAATATCAAAACCAATATCATAAAAGTACTCAAATTCATGCAAATAGTCTTTTAATATCATTTTACACAATTTCTCCGAACTTTTACATTTTATTCAATTTAGTCCCTAAAATTAACCTTAAACCCTAAACCTTAAACCCAATTCTTTTCATTTATTATTATTAAAAATCCCCAAAAACCTTTCTTTATACTTCATCATAATATAATCTATCTAAAGTACTAATTAGATCTATTTGTGCTTTGGTTAGAATTAACTTAGTGCTCACCTCTATTGGGTATGATCCTCGAAGTACTCATCTACTCCATTGTAACTATATTACAACCTGACCTGTATACTTGCGGATACCACCTTTTTAATAGATTTTGTGCAAGACTTCTACTCTGGGTATTCGTAGTCTAGAGGCGGTCAGTCCACATACCATGGTGTTTTATTATTGCTATACCAAGTCTGATGTGTATCTACCTTGAAGAGCTATTCATCAATAAAGATCTCTTTGACATCTTCAAAATTTTTCTCCTCCGCTTCATTTTCTATTCTGGACAAGTGATTTGCAATTTGATTTTCAATGCCTTTTCTATCTAGTATCCATAGATCAAATTCTTGAAGCAACAGTACCCACCTCATTAGTCTAGCTTTTGTTTATTTCTTTTTCATAACATATTTCAGTACAGGGTGATCTTTGTAAACATAAACTCTATTTTCCATTAAGTACAATTGAAATTTTTCACTAACGAAAACAGTAGCAAACATTTATTTTTAATTATAGTATAATTACACTGTGCTGAGTTGAGTGTCTTACTTGCACAATTCATAGCGCAAAAGATGTTGTTTCTCTTTTGTACCAACACTACTACTACAACATAATCAGTAGCATTTCACATTATAATAAAAAGGTTCTGAACAATCAGGAGTAAAGATTATAGGTGCAAAAATAAGTTTTTCTTTTAATACCTCGAAAGCTTTAATTTAGTCTCAATCAAATAAAAAGGCATTTCCTTCTAAAGAAGTCAATTCAATGGTTTAGAGATATAAGCAAAGTCTTTTATAAATCACTTGTAAAACCCAGCATATCCCAAGAAATTTCTTACTCCCGAAACCGTTGTAGGGTTAGGAAGATTGTTGATAACTTCGATCTTTTCTTTGTCCACTTCCAAACCTATTCTTGATATTTGATATCCTAAAACCAATCCTTCTTTCACCATAAAATGACATTTTCCCTAGTTAAACACCAAATTTGTTTCTTCGCATCTATGTAGGACTTCCTTAAGGTTATCTAAACATTTCTGAAAAGAATCTCCGTATATTGAGAAGTCATCCATGAATATATCTAGGCGCTCTTCCAACATATCAACAAAGATAACACTCATGCATCTTAGAAATGTCATGGGAGCATTGCATGATCCGAATGGCATTCCTTTAAAAGCATATGCGCCAAAAAGACATGTAAATGTAGTTTTTTCTTTATCATTTGGATGTATCAGAATTTGGTGATATCCAAAATATCCATTAAGGAAACAATAATACTCTTTTCCAGTCAATTGATCCAACATTTGATCAATAAAAGAAAGAGGAAATGTTCTTTTTTGGTGCATCATTTAGCTTTCTGTAGTCAATGCATACCCTCCAACGAGTGATTGTCCTAGTTGGAATCAACTCATTCTTATCATTCTCAACCACTGTTAACTATCCCTTCTTCGGAACACATTATGTAGGTCTAGCCCATTCACTATCAGAAATTCTGTAAACAATACCCATTTCTAGCCATTTCAGTAATTCCTTTTCACCACATCTTTCATAGTTGGATTTAATCGACACTGGGCATCTACTAGTGATTCTTTCCCTTCTTCTAGTTTGATCTTGTACTGGCACAATGCCATATTAATTCCCTTAATATCAGCGATAGTCCAGCCAATGGCTTTTTGTGTTTTTAAAAAGGTCAAGAATGCTTCTTCTTGCATAGAATCTAATCTTGTAGCTATAATTACGAGTAATGTGTTTTGCTCTACTAAATATCCACACTCCAAATGTTCTGGTAGTGGTTTCAATTATAGTTTAGGAGGTTTAACAATGGAAGGAATCATTTTTTTTGTATTGGAAATTATTATTTTTTGGTTGTTCTCTACTATTACGCCACCAATCAAGTTGTAAAACTATCTCTTTATTTTATTGTTCAACATCATCTAATTTTTCCTCGTCTGATTCGTATTAATCTTTTTCAGCAAAATCTCCCATAGTTAACCCTAGGTTATTGTAGGTTTGTTCTTTTGGCTTAGATTCTACCAATTTTGGAGCTTCTAATTCCCGATGTATATCCCATGTAAATTCATTTTCACTAAACTTTTCCAATATTTCTATGACTTCTCTTCCTGTTTTCTTCCCAATGCGTCCTCCAGTTATAATGTTAAATTGTCGCCTATTTTGGCTATCCAATCCACCATAAAAATGTTGAATTTGAATTGCAAGATGTATACCTCCTCCCAATATTAACGTAATGTTTGCTTTAAATCTTTCTCAAGCTTGCCTTAATGTTTTAACAACCTTTTGTTTATATTTCGATAATTTTTCATAAGTACTAATTACTTAAGTCATTGGCAAGACCCCACAAAGGAATAACTGCACAAAGTCAGTTTATGTAGTGATTGTATTTGGTGGGAGTGAATCTAGCCAGACTCTTGCTTTTCCACCTAACGCAAATGGGATTAATAATAATTTAATAGCTTTTATCGAGACACCAGTATACATGAAAGTGTTACATATATGTTAAAACTGCTGAAGAAAAGCTACAGGATCCTCTTTTGTATAATTGTTAAACCTGATATTACAAGAAATTCATGTTAATAATGAGGGATTCAATTCAAAATGAGGACTATGGATCATGGGACGGGTTATACTAGGCCGCAACCAACTCATATCAAAAGGAAGTGTTCCTAACACCTGCATCACATTGTTAGAGGTTATTTATGAGATTATGGCAATCAAATGTTAATTTGTCAACTTCCATTGTGATTCGTTTCCTATTTCACCAAAAGAGCCTATCTATTTAGTCTTCTTGGACAAGTGTTTAGCTTTATAAACAAATCCTATACCCTAAAACAAAAAGGACATAGAAGAAATGTGTTAGTGAAGATTAAATTAAAACTCGTATATATCATTTATTAAATTCCTAATTATTTTATTAGAAATTAAAAGTTAAAATCAATTTAGTAGTGTTGCTTCATTGGAAACGACGCCAACAACTTGATCGCCTCTGGACGTACCAACATTTATAGTGTGAATACTGCAACTAAAAGATATGTAATTGAGGCGGTGTCCACAAGTATACAGGTCAGGTTGTACTATAGTTACAACGAAGTAGGTAAATAGTTCGAGGATCGTACCCAAGGGAGGTGAGTATTAAATTAACTTTAACCTAAATGCCAATAAATCTAATTAGTACTTTAAATAAATCATATTATGAGCAAATATAAATAGAATATTTTTGGGTTTTAATAATAAATAAAATAGATATAGCAAAAGTAAAGTGAACTTCGGGTATATGAATTCTAACTTAATGAAATCTAAGTATGGGTGATTAACTTGCTTTGGGGCTCATAACTAATTCCTATTTCAGGTTTCTACTCAATCAACTAGTCTCTACTGTTGCGTGTGAATATGATGTCCGAATTGTGTAAGTATACATGTCGAATCAAGTAATAAAGTGATGAGTGAGTATCGTTCCCTCGAGGATTGGATGAGTGCTCTTAGTCTAAATTATTACAATTGAATAGAAATGATATTGTCTCAAATGATATTTAATAAAATTAAGATGGAATTAACACATGAGAATAATGAAGTGTACTAGTAGAGATTGTAATTGCAACAAATCAAAAAAGAGTACTACAGACTTTAGTAAGGTTGGAATATTGATCGTAAAGGCTGGACATACTAAGGAATCTATTCTAACCTGTGAACAATGCTATGACAAAACTATAACAAACTTACTATTCAATTTGGTACTAATGTGGTTTACCTCTGTCGAAAGTAAAACCAAGAGTTACTCAACCCTAAGTCACCATGCATCTATAGGCTTCGGATTAGCAACCACTGCTAAGCATAACCCTCTAATTCGTATAAGGTAAGGCTCTATGTCTAGAGTTTACACGAGTATATCAATTAACACTCACTTATATTACCCAACTTCGGTCTAGGCAACCTAACCCTATCAGTATTCAGCTACCTTAAGGCTTATCGATAATTCATCAACACCTTAATCAGCATTTAAACAAAAAAAAAACATTGGGTAAAGTAGTAGAATGAAACATATTAATCCATGAACATTAATTAAAGCTACAACATCATCGAAAGTAATCCCAACCGTATTAAGTTAGCTCATAGCTGGACTGCACAAAATATCCCAAAAACATCAATTTAGTACAGAAGATTTAAAACAAATTGTAGAGAAAGAAATCTGGGATTCAAACATAAATTCCCCAACTCGGTATCCTGGTGCAGGTTCTCTCCTTTTTTTCACCTCCTGCTTTTTGGTTCCCCTTTTTTCTTTTATACTTGAGTCCTCCTCTAGGGTAAAATTCGTAAGCAAATGATTACTTTTTCCATAATTTTGAGGTAAATATTCTCCATTATACGTGCATGTGCGGGACCAGGTGTTGAGTGCTCTTATTGCTGACTGAGAGTTTTTCGTTTTCTTCACCAGCATTGCTATGGCAACTTCTCATAATGCCTCGATAAACTTTCATCCTCTGCTATTCTTCTTCTTTAAACATGTCATTCAGCCACAACAAAACCTTTCCACAAGCAATTAAAATAATGATGCAATAAAGTAATCACCATCTCAAGCTCTTAGATGCACTATTCGATTGACTAAAATTGATCATGCAATTACCTAAAATGAATCTAATTTTAACTAAGTACAAGAAATTAAATAAGTCTAACAATATGAATTATAATTTTTTTCAAGAGTTATCACACCTCTGAACCTGAATTATTGCTTGTCCTCAAGCAATGCAATGCAACCTAACAACTAATGCATGCTCTAATGCACTTTATTGCATGTACTTAAATTATCGAGTTGATTAAACATTACCAAATTTTAGTCTTTAGAATGTCCTACACTCAAGAATATGTGCAATATGTCCAATAAAATCTCATCAAATACAAAAATGCAAGAACATTTCCCTAAAATCAAAATCTCCTTAAGTGCAGTTGTGTGCATTTGATTGTATTTAGTCAATTCTTAAAGAACTTATGAATTCCTAGCCTAACTCACTTTTTACAACTTTTAATTTGACTTTAGCTGATACTTCTCCCCTTTATTGCTTTACTTTTAGTTTTTGGGAATTAATCTTGGAAATGAACATGGAGCAAACACCAAACTCCCAAGCTACTTAGCACAGTCATGATTTGAAGTTATTTTTTCCACTCATGTTTCCAACTACCTTTCTACTTGGAAGTAAGGATGGAGCAAACACTAAACTGCCAAGCTACTAAGTAGTTTTCCACAACAGAGTGTCCCAAAATATATTTAAGGTACTCTTATCTAAAACTCTTTCTACCCAAAAGTAAATATGGAGCAAACACCAAACTATTGGGCTACTCAATGAAACAAACATTTGAGTCTTTACTACATAACTTACTTAGCAATTTATGCTTCTAGGAGTTTAAATTTAGTCTTTCATTTGCTATATTTGTACATTTCGGCTCAATGACTTCTATAAGAAATTGTGAGTTTTAATCCAAATATTCCTAAGGTCATTAAGGATTGAATAAATACAATCTAAGTGTCATAGATATGATAGAGAATCCTAACCTTAGGAATCGATTCTATTCATTTCCTTTCTATATATTTTTAAAAAAATGACTATTAAGGACTATTTTCATCATCATTAGACTTCACTAAATTAGATATCATGCAATCAACTCAATAATGTTATAACAAACAATTCTTTATTACTTATTAGAATGCATAAAATGCTATGGAAACTAAGTATGTCTATAAGAATAAAATATAACAATGAATGATGCAATGTTAAACTAAAATCTAAAATGCATGCTACATCCCAAACCTAAGGGATGGATTATCCTCAATGCATGATACTCAAAATTAACAAAATACAGTATCAATTATTTATTTAGTAGGGGGTAAAAGAAACTCCCCTATCTAAAAGCTTGATTTATGGTGATGGTACTTCACTACTTGCGGGTTGATTTTCTTGCTATGCGCTTGTATCTTGTCTTTCTTTTAAGTGACTGAATGTGTGGTTCCTTTTCTTCCTTTTTTGGATTCATAGAACTAGCTAATGATGCGGTTGATTTCGTAGTTTAATGTGGACATTACTTCAGGTCGCATAGGTAGAACAACTTCTTTGCCCTTCTCAGTTGTGTTAACTTCAGGGGTGGTTTCATTTTGCTTTTATTACTCAATCTCAGTGTTGACAGTTTCTATTTTCTCTTATTCTACCTCGACTACTTTCCCTTTTTTAGGACTTGCTTTCATATTTGTGGACTCTGCCTTGTCAAACTACACTTCAACGGGTTCTTCTTCAGCTTGTCTAGCCTCAGGAAGCGGTAGAAAAGTTTTGGGGAAATCAGGAAATTCAAGTGTTGGCTTAGTGAAGTTCTTTTGTAGGGACTTTTTTAGAGCAATATCACGCTCCTTCACATAGGACCAATAGAGTGCCTGCTGTTCCTGCGCCTTTGTCATTTCTTCAGTAATTTGATATTGTTGAATCTCAAATAGGGACATTCCCTGCTCCAGTTGCTTTAAGGATTGCAACACATTTTTTTCAAAATGAACTCTGAAAAGCTGAGGTTTCTTCCGAGGTAAAGTGCTTGGCAGAGGATGTAGGTGCCTTACATTGCTGGTGTTGTTTCGGTGTTTCTGCTCCTTGGACTTTTGCAAATATTGCTCGAGATATTCCTCCCTTGTTTGGGGTAACATCTCATTTGCATTCAAAGAGACATTAGTCGTTCTACAAAGAGCAGTGATGAGGAATGGAAATTTAGGCTGCCCGCATTCTTTTGTGCACTTTGACGCACCTCATGAAAAATAATTTTGCCAATGTTGATTTTCCTAGCCATGATGATCGAATGCAGCAGTAGCATTCATTTCTTAGACACTTTTGAATTGTGGGTAGATGAAATTAACCTACTCTTGAGGATGTGATAATAGACCTTACCGATGGGCTTTAGTGAAGTCCTTTCCACCATGTGACATTCTTGGTTGGACATAGTCCACCGAGTTCCGTTGACACAAAAGTATTTTAACACCTAATTCAAGCCTTCAACATTGATGTTTTAATGAACGGACTACGCTCGTCTTGAACATCTGTCAGCCCAAATTAGGCATTGATTTTATCTTCATCAAATGGGACCGGTGTTCCCCGAACATAAATAAAAGGGTTATCAGGGGAAGTTATATGTGCATAGAATTCTCAAACAACTTTACCCAAAACTTCTTTCGAGTGCAAGCAAAAGATTTTCCAGCTGTGCTTTTCCATAATAGATGAAATTGACTCGTCATAACCCATGTGTGGCTCATCTTTAAACAAAATACCTTGCTCAAAGCAGAATGGTCTCTTGGAAATATTACTATCATATTTTGAGGCAGCGACCTTGTTGAAGAAGGTTTTTAGTTGAGTGGCAACTGCATGAGAAGATTTGGCACCCTTGGAAGTTGTTTTTACTCTTGCCATTGAGTAAACTGAAAAAATACTTGAGAATTTTTCTAGAGTTTAGCTAGGAAAATGGTTTGCAAAACTAATCGAGAGAGGTTAATGGGAAGAAATTTAAACTTCAAGAAGAGGATGCATGGGAGGTCAAGGAAGATGAAAAGGTAGCCACTAAGTAACAGTAGGTAAATGAAAGACCCACTGGCAGTTGAGAGAAGCAAATGGTGGTAATGGGTCACGCAATTCAAAGAAACATAAAGGGTAAGTTGCGTGAAAAAGTGGGAAGAGGGCAAAGTAAAAAGAGTTTTGGAGGGAACCTTGGGATGACCTAGCCCTGAAACTTTTTTGGCCTTCCTAATTAATAGGAAGGTGTCTAACTGTCCAAAATATTTTTCTTGGGATTTTCTATCTTTTCAACCTATATTTTCTCTTGTTTCAATGTCCACTTACCCACTTTGTTTTGGCGTAATTCGCTACTGACTTGTTGGGGCAAACACCTATTGGTACTATGTCTATCGTGCTTACACCTTCATCCTTTCTCTATAATTCTTGCAAAATTTGTACACTTAATCAAACATATAACCAAAATTGAAAATAACATCAAGTAATTAAATATGAAAAACATAAAAATAAAAGTAAAGTAAAGCAAGTAAATAAAATAAAGACGAGCAAGAAATATTAAACTTAAGCATCTCTAAGGTAAATGGATTGTTTGTCACGATCCACATGAACACCCCAGTAGTGCTTTAAGCGTTGTCTGTTGACTTTAAACGTGATCCCAGTTTTGCTATCTTTGATGTCAACTTCTCCATGAGAGTATACTTTGGCTACTTCAAAGGGACCTGATCAATGAGATTTCAGTTTGCCAGGGAACAGTTTCAACCTTGAGTTGAATAACAACAACTATTGTCTTGGTTCAAATTGTTATGGCATAATTCTCTTATCATGCTAGTGCTTGGTCTTCTCCTTATAAAGTTTAGTGTTCTCATAAACTTGTGCCTTAAATTCTTCCATCTCATTTAACTCAAGCAATCTTCTATTGCCAGCAACTTTCCAATCCATGTTCAATTGCTTCACAGCCTAGTACATCATGTGCTCTAACTCAATCGGAAAATGGAAAGGTTTTCCATAAACAAACTTGAATGCTGAAATTCCTAACGAAGTTTTGTAAGCAGTGCGATATGCCCATAAAGCTTCGTCCAATCTTAAGGACCAATCCTTAAAATTTGGATTAACAACCTTCTCCAAAATCTGCTTAATTTCCCTGTTGGAAATTTCAGCCTGCCCATTTGTTTGTGGACGATATGTCGTGGCAATCTTTTGTTTCACTCCATACCTTTGAAAGCATTGGCAACTAGCTTGCAATCAAAATGAGACCCTCATCACTGATGATGGCTTGAGGCGTACCAAATCTCGTGAAGATGTTCTTGTGCAGGAACTTCATCACTGACGTGGCGTCATTGGTAGGCATAGTGGCTTACCGAATCTCAACATTACTAACTAAGCCATTACAAAATATACTAAACACGAAAACACATCTATCAAGCTACAAACTAACGAGATCACCCAATCATGGACATTTCAAGCATTTAAGAATATAATTCAAGTTACACGAACTTACCAGACTAAATTGTAGAAATACCAAAAATTCAGGGACATTTTGGGAATTTTCTATTTTCCTCGAATTTCCACCCAATCATGATCTAAATTAATATTTCATTCAATTTATTAATTTAAATAATAATAAAATTCATTTCATGCAATTTGGTCACTTTTTGACTTTTTACCAATTTACCCTTAAAATATTACTTTTATTCAATTTAGTCCTTGAACCTAAAACATGCAAATTGGCCATTTTAATGAAAACTCATGTTAGTTGAATAATCATTTATTTTCCTCCTCCTCCTCTCCATTCCACATCCTTAATGTATAATATGCTTATATGTAACATTATTTATAATTTCATCATTTATTTAGATATTAATTCAAACCTATCCACTTGAGTCACATTCACTAAATTATTTATATCTCGAGCTACAGAACTCTGAATTAATATCTGTTAAATTGTTATGAAACTAGACTCACATATATTCTTACCATAAAATTTTTAGAATTTTGGTTTATCCAATAAATACATTTTATTCTTTAAATTTTCCCTTGTTTCACTATTTGACAGTTCCGACCCTCTTCACTAAAAATTAATTATCTCTTTTAAAGAATTTGGATGATGTTTTAGTTTGTTTATATTGAAAATAGACTCATTCAGGATTTTAAACATACAAATTTAAGCCTCTAATTATTTTTATTAAATTTTTGATGATTTTCAAAAGTCAGAACAGGGGAACCCGAATTCATTCTGACCTTGTCTCACAAAATTTATTATATCTCATGATTTAAAATTCTATTACTTACATCATTTCTTCTATAGAAACTAGACTTAATAAGATTTAATTTCATATTTTTCATCCTCTAACTCGATTTTCACAATTTATGGTGATTTTTCAAAGTTAACCTACTGCTGTTGTCCAAAACTGTTTTAGTGCAAGATGTTGATTACTAAATTTATAACTCCTTATTCCATTTCTCTATAATATTTCCCATCATTTTCACTTATTTCCATTCACTAATATATCAATAAAATAATAATTTATTTAAGAAAACTCTACTATAACATCATTTCCATACTTTTTCAATAATAACAAACTTAAAAATATATTGAAATCTTGATGTTCTTACCTTATGCTATTGATTTCAATCTTTAACTTGATTTTCTCTCTCCTCCAGCTTCTATTTCTTGAATCTAACTTGACATTCTAGCTCCCCATTGTCTCCTTATTATTTTTCTCTCTTGGAAGCTATGGAAATTCTTTTGACTTCTAGGTGAAAATAGTAAATTTTTTTTTGTGAAAGGACCAAATTGTAAAGAAAGCAAAACTTTCTTTATTCTCTTCTCTTCTAACGTTGGTTGCATGGAAAGATGGTGAGATGGTGGCTTTTTATCTTTCTTTCCACACACATATATATACTAAATAAATTAATAATAAAATAATAAAATATCATTTAAAAATCAAATTAAAATATTAATAAACTAATATTTAATTAATTAATTAATCTAAAATATCACCAACATCATCATTGCCTTCTAGATTTCTCTCTCTTCTAATTGATCATTTTCCTTTATAATCTTTTAAAATTCCATCCTTAGTCATCACTTAATTTGGTAAAATTATAATTTAGTCCCTTAAAATTCTTTACCTTTTCAATTTGGTCCTAATTCATCCATTTTCCTTAGTTTCTAGATTATTTCACCCTTAAATATTTACACTATTGGTCCTTCAACATTTTCGTATTTACACTTTAACCCTTAAATTTTAAGCATTTACTCTTGGGCAACAAAACTTTTCTCACTTTTGCAATTTAATCCTTTCTTGAATTAACATGTCATAATATACTTCCCAATGTTGACATAACTCAATATTACCCTTTTTATCACTTTATTTCTTTATTTTACTATATCAACGATATTATCTTACTTTCTTACTGTAGTAATTTTTGGGGTATTACATTATTAGCTTACTCATTTTCTACCCTTAACTTAACCAACTTATATGCCAAACAGTAACTTGATATATTCTTTGTCAGGAGGGCTGTTACACCTGAAGCAATTTTAGCTTCCATGTTGGTTTGTCTCGAGACAAACAGACTTGTGTCTTGAGACAACACTCCAATTGTCTCGAGATTATGCTGAGAAATTTGAAAATTACGACTCAAAAACATTTTAAAGGACTTGGTACTCAAAAACTTTTGTAGAAAGTTTAAGTCATTTAGAAACTTTATTTTTGAGTTTGTAACACTTCAAAATATATTTGAATATGATTAAAATAATTTATGCAATTTTTTATTAAGGGAAATTATAATTTAAGTTTGTTATATCAAAAATTTTAAAATCAAAGCTAACACAATATATCAAGTCACTTACAAATTTTATTTCTTATTCATTTTGGCCCCTATTAATTGATTATAGACACTAGAATGAATACACGGATCTATATGTCAAAGTAAATCCGCAACCCTTTAGGAATTGGGACTACTAAGTTTGTAAGTTAATATATGTCCACAATCGTCAGGGAATTGGAACTGCCTACGACCCTTTGGGAATTGGAGCTATTTGAGTCACTAATATCTATGACCCTATGGCATTATACTCGAACTATGGCTAACATTATTTAATGGGGGAAATATCATTTCAATTATCATTAGAGTACATATCATCATAGTTAAATATCAAGATCCCCATACTTATAAATTGAGCATATATTAACATATCGCAAAATCAATCATCTCTAACATGACTTAGACAAGAACAACATCAAATTCACCATCTTTGAGCTTTTAAGGAAAGATGTAATTACCTTGGCATCTATTTCATATTCAATTATATCAACTAGGTAATCAATGAAATGAATAATTGAAAGTGAATTATAGTAGCATAAACTGTGATATCTATTTGACATTCGACTTTTCCTTTCCTTTTACCTTTGACGTTCGAATGACATCTTTAGCTATGTTCGATAACATGATTATAAAGATAACATCAGTTTCATAATTGAATTCAATTATTATGGATAATCAAATATGGATGTGCTTTATTCAATTAGTTCCCCTAAAACCTTAATGTTCAAATTCTCGTAATTCACAATTTACTCATTCGAATCTAAATCTGACTTCACATTTATACTTTAGGAACCTCATCTATCAATATTCATCATTTTTATTTTAAGTTTCCAACCTTTCTCTCACTACTCTCAAACATTTAACCATGAAAACCTAATCAAAACTTATCAATCTTCAATTCTAACATTCGGATTAGTTTAATCTGATATACTTACAACCAAATTTAACAATAATTGAAGAACAAAACTAACCAAACCCCTAGGCATGCTCACGGCAATGGTGGAATGTGAGAGGAAAATTTTTCTTTTTCTTTCCTTTAGTGTTCTGTGGGGAAAAGGGAGAATGAAGCTTTTCTTTTTACTTTCTCTTCATTACAACTTATTACCATATTTTGCTCATTTTTTTCATTAATCACATTTTATTTTCTTTCATAATTTCTCCTACTATACAATAGCCTTAAGGTTCTCATAACCCTTTTATAACTCATTTTCATTTACTTAGGCCAATGCTTATTACTAATACCAAAATTTAACACACTAATTAATTCAACATTTTAGCCAAGATTAAAAGTTCTAATACACATATTTACTTCAACTGATTACAATTAGATATTAACCACGGAAATTTGAGAATTCATGGGTACTACTTACCTTTTGGATGAACAAAATAAAATAAAGCTTTCATCATCCTTCATTTTCACTTCCTCTATGTTTGAAATCTCTTTCTCTTCTTCTATCTCTTTTCCATCACCCAACACATAAATATAAAACAATTATTAAATCATGTTCTTCATATTTTATACACTAAAACAATTATTAAATCAATCCCCTTAAATAGGGTCACTTAGTTTTAGCCTTAATTGTGTCCAGAAAATTAGATTAAAACCTTACATAAAAATATTCAAAGATGTGTTTTGAAAGAGTCTAACGATTTCAATTAAAATATGTCAACCAAATATGACAAGTTACATTAACTAGTCAAATGCAAACTAAGTTGCAAGAGTGTTGTATGTGGCCAATGTAGCTAGAACTAACATTTTCTTTTTCTATCTTTCTTACCAAACAAAATAATAAAAATAATATTTTTTGTCTTTTTATTTTCCTCTATTTTTATCATTCTAATTTTTTTTGCTTTACCAAGAAAAATACAAAAATTTAGTATTTTATCAATAAAGCATATACTTATTAGCTAAACATTATGTTAGTGTTGAGTTGTTGGCTAGTTGTATGTCAAGTTGCTACTAAAGATACAACAGAAAATGTAAATAGTAAAGATAGAGATGAGAATTAGTTATGCAGTTTGGAACTCTTTCCTACATATGTTGGGCCTTAACAATAATATAAGTTGTAATTTAAGTTCTAAGTCACTCACCAAGTTACAACATCTTTCTTATACATTCACTAATATCGCTCCCCTTGAAGGCTTAATTACAAATTGAATATAAAAACAATTTGTTTACAAGTATTTTGCACTAAAACAAATTCCACTCGATGAACAGAATAACTGCTCTCTAATTAATACATAGACACATAAACAAATATTTTTTTTAAATAAGTAATTATTGTAGACTTGCAATATTCAATTATGTGAGCGAGATATGATATTGAAATTGTGATACAATTGATGTTTTATATGACATCAAATAAGTAGACAAAATACTTATCTCCTCTTCAACTTAAAGTCTTTGTTTGACTAATATTCAACATGGTAAAATCAATTTAATAACTGCTCACAATTTTTTTTCTTTTAGAGCAAATTCCCTCCCAGTCGAGTTGCAGCAAACATGTTAAATAAGAATTATTCACTAATCAGTTTGATTAGGAGCATTTTTTATTAAATATTATTATTTTTAATTTAGTAGGAGTGATTTTTTTTACTTTAGAAAATAGAGGCGAATCCAGGAGCTGGTAGGGGCGTCAACCCTTCCTAAAATCGAAAATTGTTGTTTTGATCTTTTAAAAAATTTTAAAATTTTAAATTAGTAAAGGTAAAATTATACTTTAGCCCCCAAAAATTATGAAAATTTAATTTAATATTTTAAAAATTATAAATATATATACTACTAAAAATTAAAATTATATTTCGACCTTTAAAAAAAAATCTAACTTGGCCGTGTTAGAAAAAGGTTACCCTGATGTGTCAAATACAAATTTTCATGACTTTTGGTAATATGTATTTGTTTTTTATTATAAAAGTTCATGATTTGCCGGAGAATGAATGTAGGCCATAAGTTTAAAAGTTGGTTGAATGAAATGGGATGACAGTTTTGCTTAGGTTTTGTTATCATTGAGAAATATATATAGAAATGTAGGCAAGTGGGATACCAAACAAAGCAATTCAAAGTCGGCTACCTTTATCGTAGGTTTTCTTCTCCAAAATGAATGTGTTCCACGCATAAAATTCAACTTAATTGAAAAACGCTTACGTTTTTTCTATGATTTCCAATCATTCAAATGGAAATCATTATATGGTAATTACATTTTGATTAAAATAGGTTATTCTTTCAATTTTAAATTTTCATTTTTTACTTTTTAATTTAAAATTTAACTTTAACATATTTATTTTTTGCTTGTCAACAACATCAGTAAAAATTAATAACACATTTTAACCTTACATTCTTCAACTTTGTAAGGCTCTTTTAATTAAAATTAATGTTATATATATACACTTAAATTTGGCTTTTCATTCAATTTGGTATCCAATGCAAAAATCACTTTTAGTTGTGCACACATTCATGTCTAAACTAAATAAGTAGTTTTTAGCTTTTTTATATACAATTTTAAAAGTACTTATAACTCTTCCCAACTTTTAAATAAGAGAATAATTGCGTTTTAACGCTCGAACCTATATTTTCATGCAGTAACAATAATAAGAATACTTTTATTTTAAAATTTAATATTTTTATAATTAATCCGTAATTTTTGACAAGTTGGGCTGACTTGAAGTAGGGATAGTTATAGATCAATAATTATTTTACTCCCTCAACCTAACTCAATTAATATCATACCAATTTTAAAAGGTTAAATAAAATACTGATTACAATATCGATAATTTTTAAAAGGATTACTTCAATTATTGAAACGTAGTTTGAATGTTATGATATCATATAAAGATTAAAATTCTAAAAATATATATAAGTAATATTTTTTAAGAAGAATATTTATGAGCGAGGTCGGCATTTTTTATCATAAACTGCATCGGATTGAATTTTAACATTTTAGGGTTAAATTGTTACTTTGGTTTAAATTTGGTAATTATTTTTATATTGAGATTTTTTTTTCTAAGTCTTGAATTTGGCAATTGCTCTTATATTGGGTTGATTTTTTTTTTGTCTAAGTTAGGTCCTGAATTTGATAATTATTCTCACATTATAGTAATTTTTTCATTGTCCAAGTTAGTCCCTGATATTTCTTTAAAAGCCCTAAAATTTTGGTCTAGTATGAGAACAATTGCCAAGTTCAAGCCCCAGTATGAGAATAATTGTCAAATTTAAGGATTAACTTGGAAAAAAAAAGGTTTAAGCCTCAATGTAGAAACAATTACCAAGTTCACGCCTAACTTGGACAAAAAAAAATTCCAATGTGGGAATAGTTACTAAATTCAAGCCCTAAACAATGATTTAACCCAAAATTTTAAATATTATCACAGAATTTAATTTCAGTATATATAAAACCATTTCAGAACGAATAAGTTAAAAGAATATTTTTCCATCCCAAATCGAGAGATAATTATTGTGGTTTTAGAATTTGATTGAATCGACCAGTCAGATTGGTTGAATTGGGAATTGGCTGACACACAAGGTTGGAATAAGGCAAAAAGTTAGTTAACTCTTAAATCGATATAGACCGATTGAACAGAACTGAAAAATGGATTGAATAGGCAATTACACTGGGTGAACCGCTTTTTATAAATTTTTAATATATTTTTTAAATCTTTTATGATTTTTATTAATTTATTTAATTTAAAATTATTAGAGTAATTAGATAAAAAATTAATAACCTTTTGACAAATGGAAAATTGTAAATATAATACTCCACTTTTGTTTTATGTTAAAAAGTTAAAATTTTAAACAATTTCATTAATTTTATCAAACATTTTAAAGTATTTAATAAGATTAATTTAATTAAAAATGAAAAATGAAAAAAATTAAAATTTTTATTAATACCAATTTTTATTTAATATTTAATTATTAATTAAATTTTAACAAATAATATATTACTCTATGTTGAATTCAAAAGAAAATACTCAAATGCCAAGAATTTTTTAAGCCAATATTAAATAAAATTTATAAATAATTGAATCCATGCATCATATAATGATTCTACTCCAAGGCCGTTTGAGGCCAAAGATTAAAACTTAAATTCTATTTGTTAAAAAAAATTTTAAAAAAAATTAATCAAAGAAAATCTCATACTATTAAGCTATTTATCCTACCGGCCATGTATGCACATCAATTACTCAATGTTTCTTATTTTAAGAGATTTTAAAATGAATAGTATATTATAATTCCAGCTCTGTGATATTTTATATTAGTCTTCTTTTCACGTATATTCAATATTGTTTATGTTTTAAGTTATTTTTTTAAAAATGGTATATTTGAATTAATTTTTATGTTGGAATTTTACATAATCTAAGCGTTCATCTTGTCGATTTAGCTTGATTTTAATTATTTAAATTTTGTTTAATATTGAGTATAATTATAATTTATGTCTTGTCATTATACTATTGCAATAACGTCTGTTCTTACTGGGACTAGAGTATTAAATCTATTTACAATTATTTCTTAAAGTCCATGAAATATTCATTGATGTTTTAGATATCCTATATTATCCTAAAATTTTACTTAGCTTGTACTCAGCATCCCATTTAAAGTATATTTACAGGTAGATTCTTGAAATTATGATTTCCTCCTTTTGATATTCCCTTATTAAATTTAAGTATACTTTGATACCATCTTGCTCTCTTAAATTTTTTTCTTTAAAGTGCCATTATTCAAATATTTAGTCTTTAAATATTCGTATTTATTTAGAATTTGCTTTTCATTATTATTCTTACTATACTTTTTTTAAACTTACCTAAAAGCCAAGTCACTTATTCCTTACCAATTACATAAGTCCAATCATAGAATGATCAATACGTAATTATATTCCATTCATTATCATACCTAATTTGTTTTTAAACTAACAACGCCAACACATCTTTGATCATTAAAAATAAAATTCATTTAATATTTTCAATTAGTATTATTACAAACAATAAAAGACAACAACAATATAAAATGTATTCAACATTTGCCATAATATTTATTTCTAAAATTAAAACATGAACAATTTTCTTCACTACATTATAAACAAAACATTTAATCAAAAAATCAAAAAAGAAGCGGAAATTTATATTGTGTCATGAAAAAATTCATTAATTTCATGTATTAAAATTGTAAATACACTTCAAATTGAGTTTTCTTGGTAATTTTTATCTAACTTTTTTCTAAATTATATTGTAGTGTTAAAGGAATAACCATTAAAAAAAGTAACGATGAAAATCCCTGAAAAAACACTTTGAAAATGAGGAATGGTAACAATCATTAGACTTTTTGTCGAAACCAAATTAAGAAGCAATTGAGAAAACCATAAAAGCATTACTGAGAAAGAGAAATATCACGAGTTAAAATGGCAATATAAGATTTCTTTCTTGACCAATCTTTGTCTTTGAAAGAATTAAACGAATCGAAAGAAAAAAATCAAGAAAAAATCAAAGAGAAGAATAAAGATTCAGAAAATGAAAGAAAATGAAAATTGACAAAGTATAGATAGTGGAATTTTAAAAAAGAAATTATATTCAAAAAAACAAAAGTGAAATTTAATAAAACTTAATGAAATTTAAAAGTATCATCACCAAGTAAGAAAGAAATAAAAGAATTCACAAACAATGAAATTTGTGTTAAAGTATACAAAGATAAGGATATGTTTAAAAACTAAGAGAAGTAAAAGAATCTATAAAGAAAGTGTTTAAAACCATAATTTTATCATAATTTTTGACTTGAATGAAATTTTAATACTTCTTTAGGAATAATAGTTAAAGGAAAAAAATTTATGTAATAAAAGCAATTTTACTTATATTGGATACAAATTGTAAAATTAATATAATGTATTACTTGACTTTAATTGTGTTTTAATTTAAAAGGTATTAAAATAATTTATTAATAAATTAAGTTAAAAATTTATTTCATTAATGAATTGTTAAATTTGAATTATTGAATTGTTAAGATGACTTTATTTGATAATTTATTTTAAAAGTTATTATAATCCCATTTTATTTTTATTTATTAAAAATTAGTCTATTAAAATAGGGAATAGGTAAATTGAAAATTTATTAATTTATAGGATATTTGAATTATATTAGTTAATTAAAATATTACAAATTAATTTTATTTATAGAAATAGGTACTTGAAATTGTTAATTTGTTATGATATTAGTAGTTTTAATTAAGTTTTAATGATGTGAATATATTCCAGGTTAATTTTAAATAATAATTTTTAATGAATTAAATAAATTTGTTGTAGAGAAAGAAATGGACTATGGGGAAATTTGATGGTTTTGTAAAGAATAGTAATTTAAATTAAAGTAAAGTAAATTTATATAATTTGTTTTGTTTTGAATAAAAGTTAATTTATTGAATTGGATATATTTAGGAAAAAAGTATAATGTTATATGGTATAAGCAAGATTAAATTAAGTTTTATTAATAATAATTAATATGTTTTTATATAATAAAAGTATTGATTAGTAAATAAATGTGATAGTAAATTTAATTAATAAGAAGTATAATTTAAAATTATGGTTAAATAAGAAATTATATAATTGTTTATTAAATATAACCATATTAAAAATTTTAATAATATATATTAATTTATTATATAATTAATTTGATAATATTTAATAATTAAAATTTAAGTATTATATATATTGATAATAGTAATTTATTATTAATATTAACATATTATGATTTTGATAGTAAATTAATTTTAATTAAATTATATATTAATAATGTAATAATATATGTTATATTTAATTATTATTATTTAATGTTGAAATAATTGAATAATATTAATAATGTTAATTTATATTATATAATTAAAATGATTTATTAAAATTATTTTAATATTTAATTTAATGTAATTTCTAATAGTTATTATTTTATATTATAATATTTATTAAAAATAGAATATTATTTAATATTTTATAAATGTATAATGTAATTTTAATTTATTGAAATATTAAATTATTATTGAATATAATTAAAATATACGATATTAAAAATAATTATATATACTTAAGTTAAATTTTATAATAAATTTGTATATGTAAATAGATTAAATAGAAACCAATGATTTATCTATAGTAATTAAGTATTAATTGATCTAAAGTTATAATATAAATTTTATTGTTAATTAGATATAATAAATTATATTATGAATTAAATAATTTTATTAATATTTTAGATATTATAAATATTATACTTATACTATAATATAAATTCTTTTATTTTAAATTATTAATTATTATTTAAATATTATATATAATATTTAATTTTAGATAATGATATGATTTTATTTTTTTTTTATTGAATAAACTATTTTTTATTTTTATTGTTTATTAAAATGTTTAAATTTACTTATTTATTTTTTAAGTAAGTTTTTGATTATGTTTAATTTTAATTGTAATTACATTATATTTTTATTGATTTATATAATATTGTTTTTTATATAACTAATTCTCGAAGTAATGATATTTAAAGAATATATCACAATGATATTTAAATAATTTATAATATTTTAATTCAATAATTTAAAAATACCATACATGATTTATAATTAGAATATAATAGATAAAAAAGGTAAATTAAATATATATTATAATATCAATATCGTTTAATTCATTACATATTAATTAATTATAGTATAGCATTATAATTTCAAAAGATAATTGATGTTAAATATAATTCTTATAATTATTTTTAATAACTATCTATAATATGCATTGTGATATATGAAATATTTTTAAAATTATTTTTATGAATTAAAATCATTAATATAATTTTTAAATTAAACAGTGAAAAGAAATAACATATGAGTTTTAATATAATAGAATCAAGGAATAAAAACCAGTTGTAACTATAACCTTTAACTATGCTGATAAATTATTGAAGCATTATAATTTTCTTAAGATCAAGGATATATTAAATTGTTACGAAAAGTATAATATTGTATGTACAAATTAGTAGTGAATGAATGTCATATCTTGCTTATCGTTAAATGTTTTAGTGTATTATGATTATTATCATATATAGTTGACAATTTGTATTTATGAGTAGAAGTAGATTTATATTGCAATATTTAAAGCATCCTGTATTTGATTTTGTTATTATGCGTTATATTGCTGGTTATCAGATTCTTTACATGAAATTAATCATATGGTTTGTTAAAATGAATTACATAATATTTTCTATTGATTCTCCATTTAATAATTTTTTTAATTATATTATATACATTGTATGATGATGTTAATAATTATACTTACATAATTTATTTTAAGTAAAAAGTTATTCTTATTTTAAATATCTTTTAATTTATTTAATACATTTTAATAAAGGATTTTAAAATTTCTACTCTTATATCATCATTTAATTATAAACATTATAAGTTAAATTTTACTTTGTTAAATTGAATTTTATTTTATATTAATTTTTTTTAATTTAATTGCAATTTCTTATATTGGGTCATTTTTTACTAATTTCAGTCAGTTTATAATTATTCTAATTATAGTAATTTTTATCTGTCAATTGCTGATTCTTAAAAGCCAATTTGGCTAGTATAAACAATTGCCAAGTTAAGCCAATAAATAATTGTCAATTTAAGGTTAACTTGAAAAAAGTTAAGCTAATTAAAACAATTACAAGTTCAGCTAATTGGAAAAAATTCAATGGGAATAGTTTAAATTACCCTAAATGATTTAACCAAAATTTTAAATTTTCAGAATTTAATTTAAATTAAAACATTTGAACAATAAGTTAAAGAATTTTTTCCATCCAAATCGATATTATTTGTTTTAAATTTGATTGAATCGACAATTGGTTAATTGGAATTGACAACAAGTTGGAATAAGGCAAAAGTTGTTACCTTAAATCGAATGCCATTAAGAATGAAAAATGATTGAAAGCAATTCAGGTGAACCTTTTTAATTTTTAAATATTTTTAAATCTTTTATGATTTTTATTAATTTATTTATTTAAAATTATTAGGTAATTAGATAAAAATTAATAACTTTTACAAATGGAAATTGTAAATATAATATCCACTTTTTTATTAAAAGTTAAAATTTTAAATCCGCGATAAACATTTACAAATTCACTATTTGAATGTAAATATCATGGTACATTTTATTTTAATTTTGAATTTTTATCATATCCATTTTTTAAAGCGTTAAATACGCGAATAACAAATCATTGCAAATTAGATGAGAAGATTTGGTCCAATTTATGTTTTCTTTTATATTAATCAAAATAATGAACGATTTGTTTTCCTTATTATCATGTTAGCTACATTTTATTCTTTTATTAAATAGAAAATTAGTTCAAAATGTTGAAAAACAAAAGATTTTTTCATAAAATTGTTTGAATTTATTTAAAGATATAATAATTAGCTTTTTAACTTATATTACTATTTATTTAAAATAACATTTTATGAGGGACATTTATAATTTTAAAATTAAAAAATTAATAAAAAAACAAATCAAAAAATAATACCTTTAAAAAAATTTAATTTATAAATTTTTTTAAATTAAATAAAGTATTTAAAAAAATATTTTTTAATTCAAAATTGAAAAAAAAAAAGTATAGTACTTTTGTTATGAATTAAGTTTTAGTATAATTTTAATTCTATTGTATGCAATTGCTTTTGTTGTTTCGCACTGTGCAGTATATATCAATGTAATTGTTAATTTAAGTTTTTATTTTTTATGCCATTATAAATTTATTTTATAATAATTAATGAAAAAAATATAAATTTATAGTGTTTATTCTACGTTGAGCATGCAAAATATGAGGTACTCAATGCCAAAATTTTTCAAAAAAAATTATAAAAAAAAATTATAAGAATACATGCCCATGCTTAACAGTTTCAAATCCCAGACCGTTAGGTCAAATCAAAGTGTTTCAGTTATTTAGAATTTAGGTTTAAGAACTATCTGGACTGTTGATTTGATTCTTACTCTCACATTTGTATTATATAATTGTTTTATTATTTATTTAATAATGATATTTAATTTATATTTTAAGCAGATTATTATATTAATTTCCACTTTAGTAGGATTTATTGCATTTTTATTTTTTTAATGTATTATTTATATACAAAGATTTGAATTATTTTATTTTTTGCAATAAGGAATTATCGTAGAACTGTCAGAGGGATGAAACAAACGAATGTGATTTAAGTATACAGAAGTCTTAGATGAGTTAGAATCACAAATCGTTTTCTATCTTTACTATTCAAAATTTTGGGCATAACTGACAAAGATTGCCCATGATTCCACAGTATTTCTTTGCTAGCCATGAGTATTCATTATTTTAGGAATCTGTATTAATTAACATTTATTTTAGTTTTTTTCTCAAAGTTTAAATATTATTTCTTAAAGTAATTTTATAAAATTGTTAGTTCTCACTTTTTGAGTTGTGTATTATTATGTTAACTTTTATTATACTTCGTGTATCACTTTACTTTGTTTATTATAAACGCAGCATTAATCATTATGCAATAAAATATCGAATTTATATTTGAACAATATTATTCATCTTTTAATATAACACAAGTTATTTCTTGTTAACACTACCATTCAAACAAGCATTTACCTTTTATTTCCAAATTTCTAACTTTCAATTAATGAAATGCAGAGATTAAATAACAGGATGACATTGGATGAGAAGAGACATATAAGGAGTAATAAAAAATAAAAATCATTGAATATTTTTCTTTTTGAGCTATTATACAAAACAAAAAGAGAAAATCAAAAAAATAAAAGAGTTTGATTTTTTATTCATTTTGTTTCATAATATTCTATTTTTATTTTTTAATGAATTGACATTTTTAGTTTGCTCTACTTTCATTTCTTGTCCTTTTGAACACAAAAATATCGCAATAGAATGTGAAGGGATGTAAAGAATACAAAAAACAAATAAAAAATTTCTTTAATGGTTTGGGAGAATTTTATTTTACTTTTTTAAATGAGGATGGAAACCATAAATACAGGAAACGAAAAAAATCCATGAAGACTTGCAACATTGGCTAGATATTGTTTAAAAAGATTAATAAATCAGATTCAAAGACTAAAAATTTTTTTCAATTATTTGATTTCATGAAAAAAAGAAAAAAAAAAATAAAGAAAGAAAAAATAAAAAAAAAAGAATTAAAATAAAAAAAGTGAAAAAGAAAAGACAAAAGATTTTTAACTTAATTTTTTTTTTAAACAATTTACATCTTCAGGAGTTGTGTAAGTACACCCAGAAAGTATAATTACCAATTTAATTATTAAGATACTTTTAGATGTTTAAAATAAAATATCATTTAGCTGTTGGCACAAAAATTTATTTTATTATAATTTTTTATTTTTTACTAATAAAGATAAGAAATAAAATTAGTAATAAATTTTTTATTGGTTAAATCCTAGGAGAACTATTTTTAAAGTATAGTAATATTGTATTAAAAAATTAAATTTTTTCAATAAAAAGGTTAAGTTGAAAATGTTCATGTAGATTTGTGTTTATTTGTTTTTTCTCGCCATTATTTTTTTATTTCTAATTTTATTAAATAATTTTATATTTTGATTTGAATATGGTAATAAATATTTTAAAGAAAAAATGATTACAGATGCCTATGGAAATTTTTTTTCAAAGAATAAAAAATTAGGAAAGATTTCCTTTTTGTATGATTTATAAAGTAATTGTTAAAAGAAAGTTGGGAAAAAAATATCTCGTATATAAATTATATTTAACTATTTTTATAAATTTAAAATTTAGATTTAAATAAATTGGTAATAAGAAATTATTATATAAAAAATAAATATGAATTAATATTCGAATTATTTAAAGATTTAAAATAATGAATTTGTAATGTTTTAATACCTTAATTTAGTTATTTATTAATTAAACTAAATCTAATTTAATATCTAAATAAATAAAATTATTATAAATAAATATAAATTGATTTATAATTATTTTATTTATTTATAATATGATTATGTATTTATTTATAAAATTAATTTAATTTAGCAATTTTGGATATGATATTAATTAATTAAAAAAATAAAATTAATTTAGTGCATAAGATTTTATAACTAAATTGATCATAAACAGTCAATTAAACATTTAATATATTAATATTCTATTAATAATTATATTTTTGTTTGATATTATTTGTTTGAGTAACATTGTGTAGTATTAAAAGATAAGTGATTATATTTTTTATTAAGAAATATAAATAATTATTATATTTGTAATATATATTTGAAAAATTTATTTGATAAACTACTATTTATTTTTTTTTTATTAACGATTAATATTTATACTTTGTTTTAATAATTTGTGTATATTTGTTTGTTAATATATGTTATTTTAGTGTTTAAAGTTTTATTACATTGATGTATTTATAGTGCTTTATATGATACTTTTATCTTTCATAATCCAATTTTTATATCATAGACATATAATCCAAAAAAATACTGATGAATAATAAAAAACTTAAATATATATAAATAATCGTAAAATCATACTATAAACTAAAACTATTATAAATTAAAAGTAATTATTATTAATATTCTATTTTGTTCTAAATCTTTTAGCTTGTGATTTGTCAAATAGATTTATTAAAATACATTAATAATTTTAATACTTATTGAATTAATCTCATTATAATTAAATAAGTAATAACTATGATTAAACTTAATACGGTGAAAGATAATCAACTTAACAGCTAGATCAGGAAACGTTCAAAGTAGTCATATGCATTGTAAATCAGTTATATTGGGTTGATTTTTTTTGTCTAAGTTAGGTCCTGAATTTGATAATTATTCTCACATTATAGTAATTTTTCATTGTCCAAGTTAGTCCCGATATTTCTTTAAAAGCCCTAAAATTTTGGTCTAGTATGAGAACAATTGCCAAGTTCAAGCCCCAAGATGAGAATAATTGTCAAATTTAAGGATTAACTTGGAAAAAAAAGGTTTAAGCCTCAATGTAGAAACAATTACCAAGTTCACGCCTAACTTGGACAAAAAAATTCCAATGTGGGAATAGTTACTAAATTCAAGCCCTAAACAATGATTTAACCCAAAATTTTAAATATTATCACGAATTTAATTTCAAGATATATAAAACCATTTCGAACGAATAAGTTAAAAGAATATTTTTCCATCCCAAATCGAGAGATAATTATTGTGGTTTTAGAATTTGATTGAATCGACCAGTCAGATTGGTTGAATTGGGAATTGGCTGACACACAAGGTTGGAATAAGGCAAAAGTTAGTTAACTCTTAAATCGATATAGACCGATTGAATGAATCTGAAAAATGGATTGAATAGGCAATTACACTGGGTGAACCGCTTTTATAAATTTTAATATATTTTTAAATCTTTTATGATTTTATTAATTTATTTAATTTAAAATTATTAGAGTAATTAGATAAAAATTAATAACCTTTTGACAAATGGAAAATTGTAAATATAATACTCCACTTTTGTTTTATGTTAAAAGTTAAAATTTTAAACTCTCCGCGACTATGAACTATTTACTTGATAAATTCACTTATTTGAATGTAATATATGCATGTGTACATTTTATTTTATATTTTGAATTTTTTTAATCATATCCACGTTTTTCTTAAAGCGTTAAAACTACGTCAAGAATCAAACAAAATCATTGGCTAAATTAGATTGATGATAGATTTGGTCTCAATTATTATTGCTTTTCCTTTTATTATTAATCTGAAAATAATGAACCGCGGACTTTGGTTTTCCTTAATTATCATGCTTAGCTACATTTTAGTTCTTTTTATTAAAATAGATAAATTAGTTCAAAAATGTTTGACAAAACAGTAAAGTATTCTTTTCATTAAATATGTGTTTGGATATTTTATATATAAAGCATCATAATAATTTAGCCCTTTCTCTTTACACCTTTATTCAATTTCACCCTTACTCTTTTATTTGAAATAAATTAATCCTCAATTTTTAATCGGGAGGTGGCACTATTTTATCTTATATGTCATGCTAATAAACAATTTAAAATATAGAAAATATTGTAAATAAAAATAAAAATCCAAAATTACAAAATAAAATATATAACCTTTTAAAATATATAAAATTTTAAAATTTTCAATTAAAATTCTATTTTTTTAAAACATATAAATTCAAAAGTAATTTTAAAAATAAAAAGAATTAATTTTTTGAAATTTCAAAAAGCTTGAAAAAAAATAAAAAGTATAGATGCAAGAAGCTTTTGAGGATTAATGATAAATTGTAAAGTTTCGCTATTAGCTGATCATCTATTTCTACATTTGCTTCATTTGTTGAATGCCAAATACATTGCCTTTTACATGCATTGTTTCCGGTCATCTTGGTTGGCGAAGTAGATATCGAAGTCCAATAGCATAAATTGAGTTGAAATTTAAAGATTTTTTTTACTTTTTTCATATCGCCCAATTATGTTAAATTTTTAATATATTTTTTATAATTAAATTTAAATTGAAAAAAAATATCATTCAAATCTCACTCAATATAAGTCGATTATTGTAACTTCCCTAACCCGGGTTTGACGCTATGGCCAAAATATGGAGGTCACACTAACCTCCGAAATGGCCCAGTAAACATTTAGTTTTCAAAAGAAAAAAAAATTCATAAAAGAAAAAAAAAACATTTCATAAAGAACTAATGTGACCATGCCCCATGGCTCTCTAAGTCCTAGTTTCGATTCCAATAAGCTCCCACAAGGACCCATGTTTCGAGCGCGGTCCAAGCGATTCCAAGAAGTTGTTTCAGCATTATTTCTTAGAATTTTGAAGGAGGATCAGTTTGTTAACGAAGGGAAAGCTCGGGCTAATCCATTGGGGAATCCATGCGTCTTAGTGCAAGCTGATTTTAGCTCAATTCCAGCTCCTTTAGCTCGTTTCAGCTCCAATCAGCTCATTTGAGCTCAATTCAGCTCATTCGAGCTCAATTTAGCTTTCTTTCAGCTCGTTAATTTTATTGTTTAAATAAATTGAGTATTAGTTATATTTTAATTAATTTTCTACAGCTCATGGTCGAATTATTTAGCTCAATTCAATTCGTTAAGTTGTTTCACATCTTTTTAGCTAGTCGGATTTATTATTAGCTATGTTTTATTTATGTGTTTTTAAATTGCTTATTTAATATGTTTTGATGTTAATTAGTCTAAGATCAGCTGAATATAGTTTGAATTTAATTTGTTCATTGTCTTTGTAGGTACAGCCGAATGTGGGAACACAATTAATGCCGATTCATGAACATGTTGATTCAACGTATGTGTGGATGCATGAATGACTATCTACAACGAATGAGTGATTTTAAAGATGATACATGAATGGTTCATTACAATGAATGGGAGAGTGTATGAATGTCCACCTACATGCATCGGTTCTTGTCCATTGAACTCCTATTCACCTATTCGGCCAAAAAGCATCTTTTGGGGTGTCCATTCACACCTTGGCCGAACCTAGACAAGGCTATTGGCCTCCCATGCATTCACCAGCCACCAAGTTCATTTCCTTTGCCATGAAGCTGCCCATTGAAGATTCATTCAATTAATTTAGACATAGCTTTTAAGGGATACATTCCTAGATTAGTTTAACACATTTAAAGCCGAATTACTTAATCTTTAGGCTTGTTTATTCTGTCCATTCGGCTATCATATGTAGTCTATAAATAGTTTATTTCTCTTTGTAACAAGGTTAGACATTTTTTATTAGCAAAACTTGATTGTGAGGTTTCCTCCTATCCTATTTCGTTTGAGTCTCGTTCTGACTTATCTAGCTAGCTAATGGTGTCAACCCGACTCTTTGAACTTATCACCATTCTGGTGTGGCGTTCATCCACCTTTTTATACCTTTGGTTTTTACTTCTTCATAAGTAACGGGCCAAGGTCCATCTTCGATATTCCATTAATGCCACATTAAGCAATATAAGTCCCGGGGCAATACTTTATATAGTATTGAATCGAACTAGACGCTTGAGTTCATATTTCCATTCCATTTTAATCTATCAACCTACAAGTTATTTTCTTTGTTAAAACCTAACCTACCCATCTCCAAAACCAAGCCATCTTTTGAACCCATTTTAATTACTTCCGCTCAAACATTTCCATAAAGCTATCTCCAATTCAACATCGAACGCAACTTCTCGTCGACGATCGGGCAATTAAGTGAATCGACTCAATCAACCGAGCTGGATCGCACCATTTGGTATCAGAGCTACTAAAACGAGGAACGCCGACGTTCATATCAAGCTCGGAGTAGGTTCGTAACGTGAAAAAAATAAAAAAAATTCAAGTTGTAATTATTTTTTCCTTTGTATTTTGAGCATATTGTAATTGAACAAAAAATCAAAAAAAAGAAGAAGAGAAAATTCAAAAAAAAATTCGAAAAAAAAGTGAAGTGTTGGAATTTTTGTTTATTCATTCTTTGTGTTTCCCGATCAAGTGAGTTTCCTTATTCTTCTTATTCTACTTTCTTAAATGGCACATCTTGAACCGAATTTGTTTTAGTTTTAGCCTACCTTACACCATTTCATTATTCCCTTTGTTACCCATTTTTTTGAAACCGACCCTCAAGCAGCAAATTAAGTCTACCGAGACAAATTACGAAATTGTGAGACGAGGTCGAGTGGTAAAAGGCAAGAGTGAATTACATCAAAAGAAAAAGCCAAAAATTGAGTGTAAACACAAGTGCGAGTGAAAATCATTATTTCCTTTTCGAGAGAATTGGTGAGGATTTTGTGGTGAGGTAACTAATTTCCTGTTATTATTCTTTTAACCTTTTCTTCTTTCTTTGAAATCTCAATACTTGGTGAATGAGATGGGCCGAATGTTGGAGGAAATACTAAGCCCATTAAAAAGACGATTGGACCGAGTGGAGGAAAATGCCCGACGAAAAAAAATCCACCAAGTTGAGAAATGGAGCCGAGATCATCACGGCGATACACATCCAAAGACTACTCGCTAAGAGATTCTTATCGGGATACCTATTCGTCAAGGAATTCAAGACGCGACAGCTTCGAGCTTGCGACTTTTCGATATGACGAATGAGAAAGGACAAGTTATTACTCGTATGCTTCAAAGAAGTCATTCCCTAAGGATTGTTCCCGAAGAAATGGACGAGAAGCCTATGAAAATATTTTCTCTTTCTTTGAGCCAAATGTTTATCTTTTTGATTCTTTCGTGTCGTCCGCACATTGTAATGAAATCGAAAAAGAAAACGAAAAAGAAAAAGAAATTACAAAAGAAAAAGAAATCGAAAAAGTGAGAGAAAAAGAAAATGAAGAAAAGAAATTGAGATTGAGAAAAAAATTGAAAAAGAAAAAGATGTTGAAAAAGAAACGAGAGAAAATGAAGATAGTGAGAGAGAACAAGAAAAAGTGAGGAATTTGTTTACTAAACCATATGAGAATTTGTCTTGTTCTATTTCCCCTTTTCAGGTCTCTAAAAGACCGAGTGACGATAATTTTCAACTCCAATACCTTTCCAAGGAGGGAAGGTTCACGTTGGTTGGTAAAGGTAATCCTAGTCCACCTATGCCACAAGGTAAGAAAGGTAAGTGTTATAACATGTTTCAATCTCCACCAAATTATTTGAACATTTGTGAATATAATGATAATATGGTCAATTAACCTTCTTTGATTAATGGCAATGTGTTGGTTTTAAACGATGATAAGACGAGTTTCTCTAACGAAAACTGTAACAGCCCAATTTCGACTCTAATCGGACATAGTGGTTTCGGGACCACAAGTCCGAGTCAAAAAATATTTTAATATTATTTTGTGTGCATTTGATTGTGTGAAATTTTGTGTTTTAATTTTGTTGTTTGAGTGTCCGATTAAATAAAAGGATTAAATCGCGTAAAATAAAAATTTAATGGTTAAATATGAAAGTGTCTATTTGTTGTTGTCTTTATAATTTGGAGGATTTAAGAAGCAATTAGTCCACCATTAAGTGAGTGGATGGCAATGGTCAAGAATGACCTTATAATATGTGTTATACATTATATTTTAACAAAGGTTAATTAAGTAAATTAATTATTATGGTTATTATATGTTAAATATAACAAATTTAAAACATGTTCTTTATCTTTTCACCGAAACTAAGAGAGAAAATAAGGGTTTAAAGCTTTGGAAAAATTCGCACTTTCAAGCTTGGATTAAGGTATGAATTTTGTTCGGTTTTGATGATTTTATGTTTTGAGATCGTTGCTTGAGTACTATCCCACCCATGCTTGAATTTTTATTTTGATGAATATTTTGAGCTATGCCATTGATGAATAATTGTGTTTTGTGATGTTTGATAATGAATAATGAAAGATATGTTTTAGATTAATATGTTTTGTATTGGAATTTTTGGTGAAATTGAGTAATTAGGGTTAAATTGCAAAAATAATATTTTTAGAGACTAAAATGTGAAATAAATGAAATGTGTGGAATTGTATGAAGACAAGGAACATTAGGCCCTAGATTAGTGTGGGCAAAATTTGTGTATTTTGTGTTTTGTGCAAAAAGGACTAAATTACAAAAAGTGTAAAATGTTAGGGGTAAAATGGTAATTTTCCCATTTATGTATTTTTGGACTTAATTGAATGTTTTGATGAATTAAAAAGGTTAAATTTGGTTATGTTAGATCAAGAAACGAAGAAAACGGATTTGGATCGGGGAAAAACGAAAGTAATCGAATAGTCGATCGTGTCCGCTGATATCCGAGGTAAGTCTATTAGCAATTAAAAGTTATTAAGTTAATATTTATACATGTATACTAATTGTATTTTGTGTTGAGCTATAATTAAAAGTATATTGATTAAATAAATTTTGAAGTATGGATGATAATTACATATATAGCATGTTCGAATATACAAGTATAATCTTGTATAAATTTATGGGTTGAAATAAAGGCAAGAAATGTATAAGAGTATAGTTGATATTCGAATAAGCATGTATATATATATAATGCTAGAATATATATATATATATATAAAAGTTATTGAAATTAGTTAAAGTATGAATGTTGCATAGGTATAAATTCTTAATTTTAATCAAAGGAATGTATAATATATATATATATATGGTGCGAATATATATATGTAGGTATATATATGTATAAACTCTTGGATTTATTTAAAGTTATGTAACCCATGATTGTATGAGAAATTTTGAATAGATATGTATATGTGAATTTTAATTTATATGTATATGCTATATTTGAATAAGCATGCTTACATATATGTATATGTTCTTGTAATGAATTTTAAGTATAAGTGTTATATATATATCTGCATAAATGAAGTTCGAATATGTACATATATATATATATAATATATAAATGTACATCTATTGTATATTTGATGAGCTAAAATTAAAAGTATATGTATTGAAAATTAGTTGAGTATGAATGATATATATATGCATAAGTGTGAGATTCGACTATATAGTTATGTATATATATATATATATATACAGTATAATTTCTTGTATTGAAATTAAGTATGGAATTACATATTGACATACATGGTTGAATGTATATGTATATATATGTTTAAGATTTGCATTGAATTAAAAATATAAATTTTAAATACTTGTATGATTTGAACATGGACTACAAATTTTCTTGGGATAGAGTTGAGATTGTGAATTATATATAAATGTTATGAACGTGTGTTGCTATTAAAAAATATACGAGAAATCATTCTTGTATCGTGAAATTGAGATTTTCAGGGCTAAGCGCCTAGCGTGCTTAATATCGGTGAATTTTTCAGACTTTAAGTCTAGCGAGCTACGTCTTGGGTGATCTGAATCAGTTATAAACGTAGGTGCTACGTGTCGGTGATCTGAATCGGGTTATAAACCTAGCGTGCTACGTCTTGGTGATCCGAATCATGCTATAAGTTTAGCGAGGTTATGTGCCGTTGAATCTGCTTTAAATTAAGTGATTGTATACATTGAATATATATGTATATGATTTGGTTATTTGTATTGGATTAATATATGAACATCTGTTGCTATGTTTTTGATGAGCATATAAAAGCTCGAATCTTTGTGTCTGGTGAGTATATATATCTATGCGTTCGGCATATGTGAATTAAGGTATATATATATGTGCATTCGGCACACGTGATTGATAAGTATAATTATTTGCTTTTGACATATGTATATGAAAGATCATAAGCATGCATTCAATGAAATGCAATGATAAGTATATTTGGAATTTATATTTGCGATTAATGATTATGTATATAACTTGATTTTTAGGTATATAATGATAATACAAATGATCGTTTATATGTATTTTGGATATGCTATAAACTTACTGAGCTATAGAAGCTTACTTTGATTGTTTTTGTTTATTTGTTTATAGATTTTAGAGACGCGTTACGAGCTCGGGGATCGTCAGCATAGTCTATCACACTATCGACTTCTTTTGGTATTTTGTTAACAGTTTGAACTTGATCTTATGGCATGTATAGGTTTGAGTATGATTTTGGTTAGATTTGGATTGTATAATATAATTAGCCATGTGAATATGGTTTAATTTCTATGTTTGTGATCAGTTTGGTTTTAAAAAAATGGTTGCGTTTGTTCGGTAATGCCTCGTAACCCTAATTTGGCGACGGATATGGGTTAAGGGTGTTACATTTTTATTGGTATTAGAGCTACGGTTTAGTCGATTCTCGGACTAACGTAGCGTGTATGAGTTTAGCTATACATGCCATATTTTATACTGAGATAGTGTGATGACTTCTGACGTCTAAAAATGTGTTTTCGTATAGTAATGGATCCCGATCGAGCCGTAGCCGATGATGTTGAGAGTATAGCGCCTGCTCCCGCGCAAGGAACAGAGCCGGTGGACTCTGGACCGACCTCGAGTAACCAGGAGGGAGAGGCTAAACAAGCCTTTTACCAAATGATGAATGACTGGTTTACTCAATATGTCCGAACTAATCCGGTTGCACAACAACCTCCACCCCCGACTAATCCATCTTCGATTCCTGTTATACCTCAAGTAAGTGATCCGATGAGATTACTTAAGCCTCCTGTTGATAAAATTTGAAAACACGGGGTCGAAGAGTTCAGAGCTACTGATGATGATGATGCTGAGCGAGCTGAATTCTGGCTTGATAATACTATTCGAGTGTTTGATGAGTTATCTTGCACCCCTGATGAGTGCTTAAAATGTGCCATATCTTTGCTACGGGACACTGCATATCACTGGTGGAATACACTAGTATCGGTGGTTCCAAAAGAGCGAGTGACCTGGGAATTCTTTCAGACTGAGTTCTGTAAGAAATACATCAGCCAGAGATTCATTGATCAGAAACGTAAGAAATTTCTTGAATTGAAACAGGGTCGTATGACCGTGACAGAATATGAGCGGAAATTTGTGAGACTCAGTAGATATGCTCGAGAGTGTGTTTCGACTGAAGCTATTATGTGTAAAAGATTTGAAGATGGGTTGAATGAAGATATTAAACTGTTAGTTGGTATACTTGAGATAAAAGAGTTCGTAGTACTTGTTGAACGAGCTTGTAAAGCCGAGGAGCTCGGGAAAGAGAAGAGGAAAGCTGACTATGAAGCTCGAGATTCCCGTAAAAGACCATTTAGTAAATCGTTCCAATCGGCCTCAAGGAAATCCAGAGAGGATCATAGTCGATCTAAAACTACTGCAGGGTTTCCTAAACATGATCAAGATCGACCCCCTGTGAGTTCACGAGCTACTTCAGTTGCTAGCATTGGTAGTGTTCAAAAAAATAGATCAGAGTGCAAGCATTGTGGGAAATGGCATCTTGGAGATTGCAGATTACATGATCGATCTTGCTTTAAGTGTCGTTCAAAGGATCATTTCATTCGAGACTGTCCGATGGTAGCTGAGCAAAACACTATGCAGAATACCAGACCGAGTAATGTGTCAGTACGAGGTAGACCACCAAGACATTTGGGTAATGTAAGTGGTAGTCAGAGAGGGACAAAGGACACAGCAGTTCGATCTGAGGCTCGTGCACCTGCCAGAGCATATGCCATCCGTGCTCGAGAGGAGGCTTCTTCTCCAGATGTTATTACTGGTACTTTCACTCTTTATGATACTAATGTTATTGCATTGATTGATCCTGGTTCGACTCATTCTTATGTGTGTGAGACTTTAGTATTCAGTAAGACTTTGCCTGTTGAGTCTACTGAGTTTGTAATTAAAGTATCGAACCCCTTGGGCTGGTGTGTTTTGGTTGACAAAGTGTGCAAGAATTGTCCGTTGATGATTCGAGATTTATGTTTTCCTGCTGATTTGATGTTGTTGCCATTCGACGAGTTTGATATAATTTTGGGTATGGATTGGTTAACTCTGCATGATGCTATTGTAAACTGCAAACGGAAAACTATTGATCTACGGTGTCGGAATAATGGGATTATTCGGATTGAATCTAATGATCTGAATGGTTTACCAGCAATAATATCCTCGATGTCAGCTCAGAAGTATGTGAGAAAAGGTTGTGAAGCTTATCTTGCATTTTTAAAATAAAAATACTTTTATTTTAAAATTTAATATTTTTATAATTAATCCGTAATTTTTGACAAGTTGGGCTGACTTGAAGTAGGGATAGTTATAGATCAATAATTATTTTACTCCCCTCAACCTAACTCAATTAATATCATACCAATTTTAAAAGGTTAAATAAAATACAGATTACAATATCTGATAATTTTTTAAAAGGATTACTTCAATTATTGAAACGTAGTTTGAATGTTATGATATCATATAAAGATTAAAATTCTAAAAATATATATAAGTAATATTTTTAAGAAGAATATTTATGAGCGAGGTCGGCATTTTTATCATAAATCGCATCGGATTGAATTTTAACATTTTAGGGTTAAATTGTTACTTTGGTTTAAATTTGGTAATTATTTTATATTGAGATTTTTTTCTAAGTCTTGAATTTGGCAATTGCTCTTATATTGGGTTGATTTTTTTTGTCTAAGTTAGGTCCTGAATTTGATAATTATTCTCACATTATAGTAATTTTTCATTGTCCAAGTTAGTCCCGATATTTCTTTAAAAGCCCTAAAATTTTGGTCTAGTATGAGAACAATTGCCAAGTTCAAGCCCAAGATGAGAATAATTGTCAAATTTAAGGATTAACTTGGAAAAAAAAGGTTTAAGCCTCAATGTAGAAACAATTACCAAGTTCACGCCTAACTTGGACAAAAAAATTCCAATGTGGGAATAGTTACTAAATTCAAGCCCTAAACAATGATTTAACCCAAAATTTTAAATATTATCACGAATTTAATTTCAAGATATATAAAACCATTTCGAAGCGAATAAGTTAAAAGAATATTTTTCCATCCCAAATCGAGAGATAATTATTGTGGTTTTAGAATTTGATTGAATCGACCAGTCAGATTGGTTGAATTGGGAATTGGCTGACACACAAGGTTGGAATAAGGCAAAAAGTTAGTTAACTCTTAAATCGATATAGACCGATTGAATGAATGAAAAATGGATTGAATAGGCAATTACTTTGGGTGAACCGCTTTTATAAATTTTTAATATATTTTTAAATCTTTTATGATTTTTATTAATTTATTTAATTTAAAATTATTAGAGTAATTAGATAAAAATTAATAACCTTTTGACAAATGGAAAATTGTAAATATAATACTCCACTTTTGTTTTATGTTAAAAGTTAAAATTTTAAACTCTCCGCGACTATGAACTATTTACTTGATAAATTCACTTATTTGAATGTAATATATGCATGTGTACATTTTATTTTATATTTTGAATTTTTTAATCATATCCACGTTTTTCTTAAAGCGTTAAAACTACGTCGAGAATCAAACAAAATCATTGGCTAAATTAGATTGATGATAGATTTGGTCTCAATTATTATTGCTTTTCCTTTTATTATTAATCTGAAAATAATGAACCGGCGGACTTTGGTTTTCCTTAATTATCATGCTTAGCTACATTTTAGTTCTTTTATTAAAAATAGATAAATTAGTTCAAAATGTTTGACAAAACAGAAAGTATTCTTTTCATTAAATATGTGTTTGGATATTTTATATATAAAGCATCATAATAATTTAGCCCTTTCTCTTTACACCTTTATTCAATTTCACCCTTACTCTTTTATTTGAAATAAATTAATCCTCAATTTTTAATCGGGAGGTGGCACTATTTTATCTTATATGTCATGCTAATAAACAATTTAAAATATAGAAAATATTGTAAATAAAAATAAAAATCCAAAATTACAAAATAAAATATATAACCTTTTAAAATATATAAAATTTTAAAATTTTCAATTAAAAATTCTATTTTTTTTAAAAACATATAAATTCAAAAGTAATTTTTAAAAATAAAAAAGAATTAATTTTTTTGAAATTTCAAAAAAGCTTGAAAAAAAAAGAAAAAAGTATAGATGCAAGAAGCTTTTGAGGATTAATGATAAATTGTAAAGTTTCGCTATTAGCTGATCATCTATTTCTACATTTGCTTCATTTGTTGAATGCCAAATACATTGCCTTTTACATGCATTGTTTCCGGTCATCTTGGTTGGCGAAGTAGATATCGAAGTCCAATAGCATAAATTGAGTTGAAATTTAAAGATTTTTTTTACTTTTTTCATATCGCCCAATTATGTTAAATTTTTAATATATTTTTTATAATTAAATTTAAATTGAAAAAAAATATCATTCAAATCTCACTCAATATAAGTCGATTATTGTAACTTCCCTAACCGGGTTTGACGCTATGGCCAAAATATGGAGGTCACACTAACCTCCTAAATGGCCCGATAAACATTTAGTTTTCAAAAGAAAAAAATTCATAAAAGAAAAAAAACATTTCATAAAGAACTAATGTGACCATGCCCCATGGCTCTCTAAGTCCTAGTTTCGATTCCAATAAGCTCCCACAAGGACCCATGTTTGAAGCGGTCCAAGCGATTCCAAGAAGTTGTTTCAGCATTATTTCTTAGAATTTTGAAGGAGGATCGGTTTGTTAACGAAGGAAAGCTCGGGCTAATCCATTGGGGAATCCATGCGTCTTAGTGCAAGTGATTTTAGCTCAATTCCAGCTCCTTTAGCTCGTTTCAGCTCCAATCACTCATTTGAGCTCAATTCACTCATTCGAGCTCAATTTAGCTTTCTTTCAGCTCGTTAATTTTATTGTTTAAATAAATTGAGTATTAGTTATATTTTAATTAATTTTCTACAGCTCATGGTCGAATTATTTAGCTCAATTCAATTCGTTAAGTTGTTTCACATCTTTTTAGCTAGTCGGATTTATTATTAGCTATGTTTTAGTTATGTGTTTTAAATTGCTTATTTAATATGTTTTGATGTTAATTAGTCTAAGATCATTGAATATAGTTTGAATTTAATTTGTTCATTGTCTTTGTAGGTACAAATAGAATGTGGGAACACAATTAATGCCGATTCATGAACATGTTGATTCAACGTATGTGTGGATGCATGAATGACTATCTACAACGAATGAGTGATTTTAAAGATGATACATGAATGGTTCATTACAATGAATGGGAGAGTGTATGAATGTCCACCTACATGCATCGGTTCTTGTCCATTGAACTCCTATTCACCTATTCGGCCAAAAAGCATCTTTTGGGGTGTCCATTCACACCTTGGCCGAACCTAGACAAGGCTATTGGCCTCCCATGCATTCACCAGCCACCAAGTTCATTTCCTTTGCCATGAAGCTGCCCATTGAAGATTCATTCAGCCGAATTTAGACATAGCTTTTAAGGGATACATTCCTAGATTAGTTTAACACATTTAAAGCCGAATTACTTAATCTTTAGGCTTGTTTATTCTGTCCATTCGGCTATCATATGTAGTCTATAAATAGTTTATTTCTCTTTGTAACAAGGTTAGACATTTTTTATTAGCAAAACTTGATTGTGAGGTTTCCTCCTATCCTATTTCGTTTGAGTCTCGTTCTGACTTATCTAGCTAGCTAATGGTGTCAACCCGACTCTTTGAACTTATCACCATTCTAGTGTGGCGTTCATCCACCTTTTTATACCTTTGGTTTTTACCTTTGGTTTTTACTTCTTCATAAGTAACGGGCCAAGGTCCATCTTCGATATTCCATTAATGCCACATTAAGCAATATAAGTCCCGGGGCAATACTTTATATAGTATGGAATCGAACTAGACGCTTGAGTTCATATTTCCATTCCATTTTAATCTATCAACCTACAAGTTATTTTCTTTGTTAAAACCGAACCTATCCATCTCCAAAACCAAGCCATCTTTTGAACTCATTTTAATTACTTTCGCTCAAACATTTCCATAAAGCTATCTCCAATTCAATATCGAACGCAACTTCTCTTCGACGATCGGGCAATTAAGTGAATCAACTCAATCAACCGAGCCGGATCGCATCAAGAACTCAAGCTTTTACAAAGAGTATCGATACCAATTACAAAGTATCGATATGTATAACTGTTGATACGATTTAGGCATTCTGCCAATTTCGAAATTTATAAAATGTTATCAATTGGAAGCAATTTGGAATTCTGTTTATTTTGAAAACCATTTATTTATCAAGTATCGATACGTAATGTTAAAAAATGAATAATGCAAAATCCCAAAACTTATGAGTAACCGAGTCCATGACATAGTTCGTTTAAGTAAAATTTGACGACAGTGCTCCAAGTGTCGAGTTTAAGCCCTAACTTCACAAATTATATGAAAATGATGGGGGAAACGAATGAGTGAGCTATGAAGCTCAGTGTGGTTATAACACATAAGTAGTGAGTATATAAAGCAATAAATTACAGCATACAAGTTTGCAGTATATAGTACATATCAGTATCACGATATTCACATAAAACATAGTAACTATAAGAATGCTTATGAATTTCAGTACAGTACACTACCCAATCCAACCCTACACACCACAATAAGCGTTCCCCAGAACTCATCCAGCCCTACACACCAAAACAATATTTATTGATGAGCCGCTAGTAAATCAGTAGGAGCCTTAGCTCATGTGGATGAACCATCAGTAGATGATCGGTGAATCAATTCGACATTTAATGCCTGAACTTCCTCCTTCAACAATCCAAACCCCAATGCATCAGTATGACATGCTATCAACGTCAGAAAGCAATAACAGTAACACTTTTAATATGCTATTTATTATGCAAACGGTAACAGTTTGTTGGTTAAGCAGTAACAGTAAACATGCATCAGTGATATATGTGGGATTAACACTTAATCAACATTATACACATATTCAACATTAACTATTTAGAAAAGTGGCAGCATACTACAACTAGATCTACCATACAAGTCTCGTTTACCTCTGAGTTGATTTGTTGGTTTCTCAATACCACATCAAAGAATATTTTCCAACCAGATTTGGAGTTTCTTATCACAACTGAAACCATTAGAATGAGATAACTAATATTATATGATAAAGTCAGCAACCAAAATGCAAAAATAGGCACTCATACATTCGGCCAAGCCCATACACATACGGTTAGACACACGCATTCACTCACATGCTCGTGCAACACTTCACTTCTCTAGTGGACTCCTACGATTCAAATTTACTTTGATCCCATCAAGATTCAATCCTTCAAACGGTATACACACAAATAACAACACATTAGCAATCTACATAAATTAGATTCAAGAATCGAAGAAACCTGATTAACCAATATGGGAGTGAAATAAATCGTACACACAATTTATTTACTTGAAAACTGAATCTTACCCCTGGATCAGAAGGTTTACACTTACCAAACTACTGTTAGGATCACAATCGTGTAAAACAGAACAGAGAGGCAAACACACAAAGCTACATGTTCCAACGAATCGAACGATTGATGATGATTTAGGAAAAATAAAAAGCATCGGTAGCCCAAGAAAGGTGCAAGAAATGACAACTAGAAAGAAAAGAGAGTAAGAGGGAGAAAAGAAAAGATAAGATGAGGAGAAGAGAGGAGAAAACGGTGCAAAGGAAAAATGAAGAGAGGAAAACAAGTTTAAGGGCGACAACAAAAACAAAAGAATGAAAAGAGGGGCCCACCCAAACAAAAATACACTTAAGTATCTAGGGTTTCGATAAACTAGGGTTTTCTACACTAGAAAATACGAAGGTATCAATGCTTCTTAGAAAGGTATTAATACTTATTGATACAATTTTTGGCATTTTGACAGACCAAGCCCAATTGCACGCTCAAATAGAAAATTAAAATAAATTCAATAGTTACAAATTTAACTTGCAAACTTTAACTCTCATTTTGGGGCGTGACTTTGATTTCATGGAGGTATTTTGTCATGATAAAGTACAAGATGATATTTAGAATGAACTTAAATGTGTTTTCAAGCTAATTTCTCACTAACCAGAATCTTGTGTGAAATTATTATGTATGAATTTTTTTAAAGAAAAAAACCACATAAAATTGTCATAATTGTTGGTTTGAGAACCAAGATCATATGAAAAGTGAGGATGTAGTTTTCCATATTTTTATCATTTTGAAAGATTGAAACTTCCACAAGCTTATCACTAGACCAAGATAGAGAAGTGAAAAGATATGGCTATTTTTCAACTTTTAAAAACTTTTAAATATTTTAGATTTTTATTTTTGAAGAGTTTTTCCCATAATTTTGGAACTATAATTTACACTTACAACATTTTGATCATTTTAATTTTTAATACTTTTAAAATTAGTAGGCATATTAGATAAATTAGTCCCACATCACCAATTGAAATTTAGGGCTAATTTGTTCCAAATAAAAGAGTAAGAGCTAAATTGAATAAAGATGACAAAATCAATGGCTAAATTGTTATTATGACATATATAAAATTGAATAAATGTGTCGAAACCCATGTCAGTTGCAATAAATGAATTATATTGGAAGAACATCTCATGCACCATATAATTGACACGTTATCCCTTTATCCAGTAATGCTAATCAACATGGTTTCCGTGTTCTAATATTAATACTTTTAATTTGATTTACCTAAAACATACATTTCTTTTCATTTTTGAGGTTTTAAGATTTTAAATGTTTAAGTTTAAGTTTTATTATGTATGAACTGCTGTAAATTTATTATAGGTTTTAGTAGACTTTTGTTTCAATTTGATTGTATTTTTACTAAATTAATTTTAATTATAATTATTCGAATATGTTTTATTTACAATTGTTCTATATCTATAATTATACTTGTAAACTTCAAATAAAATAATTGGTGTATATAGATTATTAATTTGTATTAGCAAATATATTAAAATTATAAATAAAAATATGATATATCTATTAAAATATTGTGTTATCATATTTAAATATATTATAGTAATTAAAATTCTTATAAAAACATTAAAAATGTAACTATTCTACTTTTTTTTTTCTTTTTCTACATTAAAATCCTAATAGATGATGGAGTTTTATTATTGTAACTGAAGGAGGGATTTGAGCGTCATATGTAATCATCGTAGTTTGATTAAGAAGCAAAACCACTAAGTAATGAAGATTAAGATGATTTAGTCATTTGGGTACAAGTAGTCGATAGCTGACCATTAATCGGCTGTTTAATATTAGACTTAGTAATTCAAGTATACGTATATTTATATTTTAGTTTCATACTTCTATCAAAATCGTAGTTCAATTGTTATTTGTTTATATAAATTTCGAAATGTTAACTTGTTTATATATTTGTACCATCTTTACATCTTTCTTTTCGTATTATACAATAATATATTAATAAATATAGGCTAAACCATATGCATAAATGATGATTAAGAAAACACAGAGATAAACTTTAACAATGTAAAATTTCGATTAATCAATTAATTTGTACAAGATAATTGATGCGTCGTTGAAAACACTAAAAATATCATATCCCTAATAAATAATGAAAAAGAATAGTAAAAGAGAAGAGGGTCAAATTCTCAAGGACTGGATTTGCACAATGTCTTATTCCGTGAAATCCCAGGCAGAATCTTACCCAAGAAAACCTGTGTTCCTGGAAAAAAATAAGAAAATAGTAGAATTAAAGGTTTGGATCTAGAAACGAAAAATAAAATAAAAACAGAATTAAGAATATTGAATCGAAGATTCGAGAAATTAAAAAATAGAGTTGAGAGAAAAGAAATTCTTATGGGAGGTTCCAGCCTCTAGTTGTCTCATTCCGCCTTGGGTTCAATCCTCAGCTTTTAGATGATCCTTCCCAAACCGAATAAGCTAGTTATAGTGGAAGAGGACGCCTACGACCACCAGCTCCAAGGATTTAGACTTAGGATTTAGTGGAACTTGACTCTAGCGAACAATCGCTTCTGTGGGATCGTCTTATGCTAGATCGATGCTTCTCAATGGCGAATCCCACACCATTTTGTCTCTTGGGCTCGCTAACCTCTGATATAGTAAGCTAACGAATCAACTCTGCAACCTTCCCAAAACATACAAAGTGGTTGCCTTTGCATACGTTGAAAAGCTTACTTCTTAAGGGACATGGACGGAAGCGTCAGCCTCGTAGTGCGGAGAAATGATGAATACTCGGCGAGGAGGCTAAGTACGGACTCTAAGCCTCAAGAACCCTTTTTGGGGAATATCGACAACCTTCGGCTAGATGGGTTTAGTGGCTCATGGTTATGGTGGAAAATAAAATAAATAAAATAAAAATGAAGATTTTATTGAAAGGAAATATGAGAAGAACAAAAGCCTAGACTTTTGGGGGGAGAGTGTTTACAGAAAAAGATGGATGCCTTTTGAGTCACTTCACCCCCTATTTATAGTGTTAGGGGAGATAGTCTAATCCTACTTAAACTCTCAAAAGATAAATACATTTAATTGAAGATAAATAAAGATAAAATTAAATCCTAAAATTAAATAATCCTTAATAATTATCTTAATATTAATTATCCTAATATAATTAAAATAGAGTCTGATAGAATAAAATCTCTTCTTTTTGCATTTCAACCCTTGTGCCCTCCATGCTTGCACTTTTGGCACCAACTTTTACTTGTGTCACACATTGGCCCATTTTATCTCTAAATTCACGCTTTTGGCCCTTAATTTTGCTTTTGCCTCAAATTTAGTCCCTATGAGATAAAAGATCATAAATAGCTCAAATTAGCAAGATCATACTCAGAATAAATACATAATTAATACATAAAAATACGTTATTATAAAGTGATATCAATAATTATAAAAGTGCATAATTCATTCTTATTATCAGACAAACATTCTATCAAATATATGACGAATGAAATATAAAATAAGAATAAGTGGAGAAATGCTCATTAATAAATTCAGGTGATTGCGAAGTTCTTGAGTAGTCTCCAATCTCAGAGTTTAATCATCAAAATAAGAAATTCAAATCCAAATACGAAAATGAAAATGAAAATAATATTAAAATAAAATATAAAATTGAAAATGTAATCTACTAAGAAAATTTTCTAAGAGAAAAGAAAACTCTAATCTAATCATCTATTGACTATCCATCCTCTCACTATCTCCCGAAATGATATTAAAACTTGGTGTGTAGGGTTAGATGGGTGTTTCATACCCCATATGGTGTGTTGGAATAGTCGGAGATAGTGTGTAGCGGATGGGGGTAGGAAATCATGTCTGCTCTGATATGATCTTGTTTCTATAAAATCTGTCTTATATAAATTTATGGTTAAGTTATTTGTTACACATTGAGTTTCGAAAACTGACTTTTCGTTTGTCTGATATTTTCAAGTAATCCTCAGACTTAGGCGGGTCGGAGCGACGGAGAGCAGTTATAAAAGTTTTTCGTTCAGCTTGAGTATTATAAATAATTTAATTTGGGTTAAAGTGTTTTTGTAAATTTTGGACTGTCTGGACTTTTGGTTGTTTGGGTTTGAACTTTACTTTCGTTTTTCATAAAACACTACTTAAACGTTTTGTCGACATAATTTGATTTTCTGCAAAAGTAACGTATTTCAAACAATAGATAGTGTTTTAAAAGTCAACATTTTAAAGTTTCCACTCCAAAATTATATGTTTTTAAATAGAAATAAATAAACAAATAATGTTTTCAATTAAATAGTTAGGTAAGACATATCTTCGAATAATCCGAGATTTTAAGAGTTTATGATGGTTTTCAAGAAACACGAAAACTAAATTTTCAATTATCTTACGTATCAACTCCGGATTCAGCCATAACGTCTAGGCCGGGTTTGGGAATGTTACAATTATTGCTAAAATTAAGTACATCATCAACATAGAGACAAATTATTATTCCATATTCCATGGTGAATACCAAGTAAATGCACTTACCTACCCCATTCTATTTGAAACCATTTGACAATATGGTTGAATAAAATTTCTCATGCCATTGTTTAGGGACTTGCTCTAATTTGTATAATGACTTAATTAGTTTGTAGACTTTTTTACCATTTTAGGAAATATAGAACACTCTTGTTGATTCGTATATACCTCTTTATTTAAGTCACCATTTAGAAATGTTGTTTTAACATCCATTTGATGCAAACATATCTTTTAAATAAAATATAGTCTCATAAGAGTTCTAATTAATATTATTCAAGTCTCGGAGTGTATATATAAGTAGATTATGCCCTTTTTTAAAAGCCTTTAGCAATTACTCTTGCCTTAAAGATTTGTGTAGATCCATTAGTATTACATTATCGTCTAAACACTTATTTACAATAATAATATTATAACCTCTAGATAAATTAACCAAAGCCTAAGTATTGTTGGATATTATTGAGTCCATTTGATCATTTATAACTTCTTTCCAAAAGATACATCTATTGAAGTCATTGCTTAGCAAAAGGCCTTTAGATATTCTTCTCCATTAAGAAGCATTTGAGTTTTACTGAACACTTTAGTTCTTTCTCCTTCAACTAAGAGGATTATTGAATTCGAAGAAAGAAATTAAGAGTGTAAATGTTACTCTTTCTAATTATTTGACTTCTCCATAGCTCAATTGGAAATATATTTTCTTCTCACACCAGTTGTAGGAGCCAATTCAATTTGCTTCTCATTCTCTTCTTCACAAGAAACAAGGTTAAAAATAAAATTTGTTCTAAGAAAATTAAACATGTATAGATTCAACAATAACTTTAGAACTTAAATAAGTTACTCTATATGTTTGAATTTTTACATACCAACAAAGCTACTTTTAATACCTCAATGACCTAACTTTGTTTTATAAGAATGGGGAACTTTATAATATGCGATACACCCCACACTTTAAAATAATTAACATTTGGTTTTCTTCATTGTTCCATAATTTGTATGGTGCAACTTATAAGCTTTTTACTATATTAGTAATATAACATACTAATAATAAAACTTCTCCCCATAGTTTATAAGGCAACATAGAATTTAACAATATACTATTGACCATATTTATCATGTTCTACTTTTCCTTTTGGCAAAGTCATTTTGTGGGATACATATAGTGCGTTCTATGATGAATTATTTCATTTTCTTCACACAAAAAAAAACAATTTGGATAACATTTACAATCTCTATCACTCCAAAGAATTTTAGTATTTTTCTCCTTTTGTTTTTCAACCATTGACTTAAACATTTTAAATTTCTCAAAAGTTTCATCTTTTATTCTAATTAAGAAAATATAAGAGAAACGAGAATAGTTATCAATGAATGTTATAAAGCACCTTTATCCTCCTCTAGCTTACAAATCATTTAGTTCACAAATGTAAGAATGAACAAGTTCTAGCAACTTAGAATTTCTTTCAACTTTTGGAAAAGGTTTCTACTAATTTTTGCTTCTATAAAATTTCATATTTTTCCTTTGATCTTTTAGAAAAGATATGTAACCTTGTATAATAATCTAATTTAAAGATTCATAATTAAAATGTCCTAGTCTAACATCTCATAATATAAAAATATGCTCAATGGTATAAATAGAAGTAATATTCATATCATTAATACTTAATTTGAACATATTATGTCATGAATAGCCTTTTTCAAATACAAAAAATGTCACACCCGAATTAGGTTTAGATTCGAACATTAGGAAAGGTGGGGAGTTAATTGAATAAGATAGTAAGTTGACAGGCTCTATTGGAAAACTTGGAAAATTTTGGTGGTAGGTTGAAAATTACTTGAGATTTAATTCTAGTTCCATTAAGATGGAACCATCTGGTTCCTTAGTAGGAGACGAAATGATTAGCGATGGACGGCTATCTTAGACTATGGACACCGTGTAAAATTAGGATATATATATATATAAGATAAAGGATATTTCTACGAAAGGAATCTTTCTCAAATTTGCTTATAATTTCCTTCTCATCTGCATCATCTTCTTCTTCGATTGCTTCGAAGAAGAGAAAGTTAAAGAAAACTTGCATGGGATGGTAAATGTTGGATTCGAGTTTGTAAAGTAGAGAATTTAACAAGTTGGTAAGCTCCTAAGTTTCTTTGTACTCGTGAATTAGAGGAAGGAGAAGTAAGAATTCCTGAAAAGCTTCTGTATAATAATGGATTTGAAGTTTTAAGGCTTGAATACCTTTGGTTTAACCAGTATATCTGGTTGTCATGCATAGCTTCCAGGACAATAAGGCTCTGGCATTTGGACAAGCTAAGTTGATGAGGACGAAGGATTTAAGGTGATTTTCTGTACTCTACCTTTGGGTGGTTGTTGATGTTTTACAATTTGTATGATTTCTATCTCTATCTGGAATAAGTATGATGTGAATGCATAATCCTATGTAAGTATCATTAATGGATGTCAATGGTTGTGAATTGATGTATTGATAAATTCATGATCGATTGGATATCGCAAGTGCTACAACCACCAATGGATATGCCTCGGGAGGGTGGAGAACTCGGGTGTAGCTAAGAAATCATCAGAATATAGGCCGAGAGTGACTTCAAATTTTGTAATACTCAAATATCGAGTGATACCCCCGAGACAGAATGAAATCGCTTGTGGTTCGTCCCTCGATGATAGCACTGTCTGTAGGAAGAATGTAGAGAAAAACTCTAAAGTAAGCTCAGTATATGTCGGCTCCATGATCACAAAGAATCGCTCCTATAAGGTTGTGTCTAGTAAAGTATGAAACAATACAAATAAACCCACAGTCTGAAGGACTGCCCAGTCGATACACTAACCCAAACCTAGTGCTTTGTCCTTTAGATGCTGGTACCTCTCCTCATATGCTGGATGGTCAAAGGTGAGGTACCGGTGGTAGGTGGTTATGGTTGGAGAGAGGGAAGATGAGGTCCTAGTAGCCTTTCGTTTCTTGGACTGAGTGGGTATCTTGCTCTTGCCTCGTGTGTTAAGCATCATGTACATGACATAAAATATAACCACCAAATATCAAAGACCCAGAAAAATCATCACGCAATAACAAATCTAGCAGATAAACAAATCGACATACAAAATAAAACAAATTAGCATGCAATATATCTCACGACGAACACCGAATCACGTAACTACTATACCTAAAATCTACTCCTAATATCAACTAGAACTAATAGTAATTAGGCATAGAAAAACTTAATTAAACTAAACTAACAATCTAAGACGAACAACAGTGATAATAATAAACATAATAAACACAATTCTAATAATAAAAAAAATATAATACTAATAACAATAATAAAATAAATATAATAATAAATAAAATAAATAAATAAAAGGGGAGGATAAATGGTGGGATTGGCAATAGCGATGGTGGCGCACTCGATGGCGGTCATGAAATGATTAAGGCACGAACAAAGATGATGGATCTGTGGGCGACGATGTTAGGTTGAGAAAAAGGAGAATCAGATGGTATTGGATGTGGCTTCGTGGGGGAGGGGAAGGAAGGACGACTGGGTGGGAGTGGCTTAAGGAACTCAGCAATAGTGGCGATAGATATTGATAGGAGAGGGAAAAGAATTGACGGCGAGCTAGGGAAGGAGAGAGGTGTCTCTCACCCCGATGCACCAAGGAAGAAACAAAGGGAACAGCAGGGGCGAGGTTGAGGTGGGAAGGAAAAAGGGCGATTGCGTGGGAGCCGGTGGATGGATCGACGACGGGAGGAGGGGACCAGTGGTGAGGTAGGCAGATCGAGAATGTTGGAATGGCTAGAGTGGGTGACGGTGGCTATGGTTTTTGGGTAGGTAAAATGGCAAGAACAAAAGTAACAAGTAAAATAACAATAATAATAAGAAACCCTAAACTAGAATAGAAGACAGAGTTGTGTAATTGACCCGTGTTAGGTCATACAACTGTGGCTAGAGACCGTGTAAGGCCTCTTAGCCAATGTGTAACACAAAAATATTGAAATAAATAAGCCCAATTTCTACACGGCTTGGGACATGCCCATGTGCCAAGGCCGTGTGTCACATACAGCCGTGTGCCAAGCCATTTGCAATGCTTGTTCACTTCTCCCACACCCGTGTCTGAGGCTGTGTAGGTGACACGGTTTACCACATGCTCATGTGCTCGGTCTTGTGTCTCACATGACCATGTTTGTAGGCCATGTAACTCACTGACGCCGTGTATGTTGAAAAAAATTGGAAAAATTAGCTCTGGTATACACACGCCTGTGTGTCCCATACAGCCGTGTCTCTAGGCCATGTGGATTATCTTATACTGTGTGGTTACTTTTTTAGTTTTTAATATTTATTTCATTTTTTAAAGTAATAAAAATAAAATTAAATTTACTAATGTTTTCTTTTTAAATTAAATAACATGAAAGTAAAATAAATAAATAAAATAAAAGCACTCAGGTTGCCTCCCAAGAAACGCATATTTAGAGTCTAAGCTCGACTTCCTTTTTTCAAGCTAACAATTAAGGCATATTTTGGAGACAGAGCTCCTTTCTCTCACTATTAATATCACCACCAAAATGAAGTTTGAGACAAAAAATGTTTACCTTGAATGTGTCGTAATCAGGGTGTGTTACCTTAATGATTCCGTATGGAAATACGTTTTGTACAACAAATTGGTTCAACCCTCTTGACTTAAGCTTTAAAACAAACACTTTATCCCCAACTTTGAATTGGTTCATTATCTTTACATGCACACTATGGCATTGCTTAGTTATTTCTTTGATTGTTATTGGGTTTTCATCAGTCTTTGTTCACCATTCTTCTAATTCATCAAGTTGCACCATTCGTTCTCCACTCGTCCCTTAATTTTTATCACCTTGAGACGGATACTATTCGAACACGTATTCATTAGTGAATTCCTGCAAAGAATGTCAAGCCGTATGATTATTAACACTAATAGAATAACGAGTATCATCTCGCTCAATAGGAACTCTAACAAAATCACTTGCTTGAAGAGTAGCCTATTCATTACTTACACTCAGCACAAGTTCACCACATTAATAACAGTTCTAGCAGTGGCTAAAATGAGTAGACCTAAGATAATTGGAACTTCAATAGCCTCATCCATGTCATGTAACGAAATCAATAGGGAATGTAAATTTATCTACTTTCACAAGTACATCCTCAATAATACCCCTAGAATACCTAATTGATCTGTCAACTAATTGAATGCTCATCCTAGTAGGTTTTGGTTCCCTAAAACCAAGTTGTTTGAACATTGTATAAGGTATAACATTTATACTAGCCCCAAAATCAGGCAAAACTTTTTCAACATTTAAGCTACCAATAAGACAAGGAATAGTAAAACTCCCTGGATCCTTAAGCTTGGTGGGTACTTTGTTTTGGAGAATAGTTGAGCAATCCTCATTGAGCTCCACAGTTGACAAGTCATCTAACTTTCTTTTATTTGTTAATAACTCCTTTAAAAATTTTGCGTCCTTTGGTATCTGTGAAAGGGCTTCAACAAAAGGTAAGTTAATATGCAATTTTTTCAAAAGTTCAAGAAATTTACCATATTATTCTTTTATTCGGTCTTGCTTCAGTATTGTTGGATATGGAATTCGTGATTTGTATTCTCTGACCACCGGCTTATACTCTTTCTTGTTTTTTCAACACCATCATTTTTCTCAACAAATTCTAGATTTACTTTCTTTTCAGGCTTGACTAACCCTTCCATGCTTCGAATAGTGATTACGTGGACTTGCTCCTTTGGGTTGGCTTCAGTGTTACTAGGTAAGATACCTTGCTATCTCTCTGAAACCAATTTAGCAAGCTGTCTAATCTGATTTTCAAACCCTTGAACCGATGCTTGTTGATTTTTCAGAGCTTTCTTAGTGTTTTGAAATCATGTTTCAGACACTGAAATAAATTTAGCTAACATCTCCTCAAAGTTTAATTTTTTTCTTACTGATAAATTTGTTGAAAACCCGAATAGGGTTGTGACCTTTGATTACCTTAACCATCTCAATTGAAATTTGGATGATTCTTCCATCTTAGATTATATTTATTGCTATATGGGTTATTTTGAGGTCTAGAATTATTACCCATAAAGTTGACTCTCTCATGCTTCATGTTAGAACCGAAGGGTAAACATTTTAGATTTATTATCCCTACTCCAGTTGTATCACATTGCATTACTAAATTCATCATGTTATTCCAAATCAAACCATCAATATTAAAAACACTAGTTGCTTTAATTAATTCTGTTCTCATGACTTGCCACTGATAGTTATTTAGTGTCATCTCCTCAATAAACTCTTGAGGTGCCTCAGGTGTCTTAGTATTCAATGTTCCACCAACTGCTACGTCAATTAGTTGCCTAATCAAGGGATTCAAACCGTTGTAAAAGGTTTGAACTTGTAACCATAAAGGTAACCTATTATGAGGACACATTCTCAAAAGATTCTTAAATCGCTCCCATGCATCATATAATGTCTCAAACTCAATTTGAGAAAAAAGAAGAGATGACGTTCCTCAACTTAGTTGTTTTAGTCGGTGTGAAGTACTTTAACAGAAACTTCTCAGTCATCTGATCCCAAGTTGTGACAGAACCCCGTGGAAGTGAATTCAACCACTATTTTGTCTTGCTCCTCAAAAAGAATTGGAACAATCGTAAGCATATGACATCATCAATAATGCCATTAATCTTAAATGTGTTGCAAATCTCTAGAAAGTTAACCAAATGAGCATTTGGATCTTCATCTTGTAACTCATTAAAATGGACATATTATTGTACCATCTGAATTGTGTTTAGCTTTAGCTCAAAATTGTTTGCAGCAATAGTCGGTCTGACGATACTCAATTTAGCCCCAATCAAAGTAGGCTTAGCATAATCATACATAGTACGATGAGCATGAGGTATAGGAGGCTGCTGATTATTTTGATTATTTTCCATCTCCACAGTAATATCATTTTCCTCTTGATCATCTATTAAAATCTGTTTACTTTCCCTTGCTTCTCTAACTTTTCTCTGATTTCTGCGAGCAGTTTTCTCAATCTCACTATTAGAAACTAACGGTTCCAACAAATTTCCTCTAGTCATAAACCAAAAGAACCTGTTAGAATCAAACAAATGAAAAATTAAAATGTAAAAATTAAATTAGAAACAAAAATATTAAAATAAAAATAAAAATGGCTAAATTAATAGAAATAAAGTTTTCCTAATAATTTAATTCTCAACAACAGCGCCAAAAACTTGATGAGTCGTAAACTAACTAAACATCTGACTAAGGCAAGGCAAGTGCACCTATCAATTAATAGTATAGCTACAAGGAGCAAAGATATCGTTCCTATGAAGACTAAAAGTACTAGTAATTACCATCTTTCTATTATTTAACCAATAAATTTGAGTGATTGATTAAAGCTAAAATTAACTAAATTAATTAACTACGAACGCAAAAAAGAACAAATCAAGAAAATAAAGGATTAACAACCAAAAAACAAAACAATACCCAGGAATAAATCCACCTAGATTTCATCTGTCGTTATCAATCTAAATTATGCACTTTATTTACTTAGTATCTTGATCCGTAGAAATCCCTAAATTATGCTAATATCTCTTTCGTGAGTAAGAGCAACTGACTCTAGGTTGATTAATTGAAATTTCTTTCTAATTAAAACTCATATTATCGCATTAAATCGATTTATGGATTCCTCTTTTAGATTTGACTCTAATATGGTAGATTTATGTCGTCCTATTTCTAGGATTGCATGCAACTCCACTCAATTACGTAAGATATACTCTTAAACAAGGTCTATTCCTCTTTTGATTTAAGCACATCAAACATGGATCAATAGTCTAAAAATATTAAACCAAGAATTAAGCACACATAATTGAGAAGAAGATCTAAGTATTTATTACGTAAAATAAAAATCAAAAGACTAAATTCATCATACGGTTCATCTGCCTATGTATTTAATGCTTGCAAATAAAAATAAAGAAACTCATGATGGCTTCCTAAGAAATCAACTGGGAGTCTTCAATCTTGACAAAAATCTGCTTCAGAATTAACTTTAATGTTGTTTTCCAAGTTGTTTTCTTGAGTATCCTATGACAGCTCTCTCCTACCGTCTTATTTTTGTTATATATACGTCTTAAAATTCTTGAAAAACCAAAAAATCTCATTTTTCTACTATTTGTATTGCTAATTCGCAAAATTGACAAGACCTACCACATGGTCGTGTGGTAGCCCATGTGGCTCATACGGCCGTGTGGAAGGGGTCAGCCCGTGTGGCTCTTTTACCTTGCTCTGATTTTTTAGTTTTCGCTCATTTTGCTCCTAAATGCTCTCCTAAGTATAAAAACATGAATTTAAAGAATTAGAGGCATAATATTCACCAAAAACATTGAATAATCATCCAAAAATGCAGACTTCACCTGATCCTATGAGTTACATGGATCGTCAAGAGACCATCCTTTGGTTAATCTTTTCACTGGGCCGTGTACCTGATACCTTACCATATTCGTGAACCTATACTTCTCAACTATCTGTCCAAGGGTTCTTGGGACATTCCTTCCTTGGCAGACTTCTTCACACTTGTCCTTGACGGTTTCTTTCTATCCACACCTTAGTCCCGAAAGGCTGGTTGTCATTTTCGTATTGTGTTGTCTTATCTCTAACCTCGTCACTCTAGCGATCTCATTCTTGTTCAAGCCTATCGATAACTGTGGAGGGATTACTTCCAATAATCCACCTTATCCTCATGTCTAACCTGGGACCTCACCTTTCCCCGTAATAAACCACTGACTTATCGTTATATGGCTATATGATCCTACCATCTCACTTGCTCTTTCCCTCATTACCACTATCATTGTGGCATAGTTTTCGTATCAGACTTTCTTCCTTATGTGGGAATTCACTTTCCTCATATTCTTTCTTTGCACCTTTATTGGTGGTTTTTGATTGCAGATCCTATCTTGTAATCCTTAGGAAATTCCATTTTCTTCATTTCCATAACAAGGCCTACTCTCACTTATCCCACTTTCTCTATATCCTGTTGGGTCTTTAGCCATATCTTATTTCTTACAACTTTCACCATTCTTGGTAGATTTCTCATTATTTGCTTACCATACTTACACTTTCTTTTACCTTTCTTCTAACTGCGGGGTTTCTTGTACTGGTCGTTGAGACCTATACCCTACACCTGATATCCGGGCTGCCTTTTTGTGTTTGTGTCTTGGCGGACTCTATGAGATGTCGTAGCCTAGCTATGGTTTTATACCCTTTTTATCTCGATCCCTTGTCTCATCAGACTTACCTGTGTTTACTATCTTGATGGACTTACCTCATGTTTACTGTCTCAGGAGACTCTATCTATTCCGTGTTTACTATCCCAGTGGACTTACTCTATTTTGTGTTTACTGTCCCGACAGACTTCATCTCTATGGATGCCATGAAGCCTCTCTTCCATGGTTTTTACTCCGATCTGCCATTCTAGCATACTATTTTATGATGCGTTGGAGTCTTTCATCTGTGGTCTTACTTATCATACATGACTGTCATAGAGTCTTTCATCTATGGTCTTACACTGTTTACCTTATACCATATACCTTGGTGCCATGGCATCTTTCATTCATGGTCTTACACTATGTACTACATACATACTGTCATAGCATCTTTCATCTATTTTCTTACACCATATACCATCGTCACGGTGTCGCCCTAAAGGACCAGTTGATACCTCATCACGATAAATATCATTTCATGATTTCATTTCCCGAATCCTCCTCTCATTACCTAATTTACACCTCTTAATCTTGACGCTCGAACACTACGGTGTTCCCTCCGCAAGGTTTGGAGCTTCACCTAAGACCATAACTAATGGGTCCTCTCCTTATTCTTATTCTAACTTCATCTAACCCCTTGAGGTTTTCCCATAATTATGCAATGCATGAATATATCGTCATAATCCATGCTTATGCAAACATGGCATGCGTAATAGCGTAGACTAGAATAGCGAGTTTGAAGTCTGAAACTCACCTGAAACCTTATCTTTTCCTGGTTTATCCCTTCTCTCGAGCACCGGAGCTTCCATCCTCCAAGCAGTAGCTTACAACCAAAAATAATCATGGGTTATACTTAACATTCTTAACCTTAACTCATTTTTCAGAAACATGCAGAACCCTTAAGTTGGTTCTGATGTCCTTAACTTATTCTACGTATACGGAAGGGTTAAGAACCTTACCAGTTTGTTGGTTTCCCTACTTTTCCAGCTCTATCCTCATGAAGTCTGCTCCATGCAGAACCTTCCCTGCCTACTCCTTCGAGCTACCGAAGAAGATGAAGAACAGGAGAAATGAATCAGAATCGAGAAGAAAATCATCTTTGGGAAGCCATCTCCCAACTACTTATAGCCCTTCCTGTGCCAATTCCAATTCTAAGAGAGCCGACCATAGTTAATTATGATGTTTCCCACTAAGGAACCGATTCATTTCATCCTAACCGATCCATAGTTAGATCTCAACCATTTCCAATATGGTTTCTAGCTTCCCCGTTTCTTCTAGTATAGGCAGCCAAATTACAATCTCTTTCAATTTGGTCCCTTACTTATTCTTATTTCCGGGTTAATTGGAATCGGCTATTACACCTTATTTGACAAGATGAGCTTTTTGTGCTTACAAGACAAGAAACAATCTAGCTTCAAGACTTCTAAATCTATAATATCTAATAAATGTCCTTTCTTTCCGCAATAAAAACACATTTTATCAATCTTTTTCGTGTTTTTTTTTTTTAATTTCTTTTGAATTCAAGGCCCTTTTTATGTCTTTTCAAAGCTTTTCTTCACATTCAAACCAAGAAAAGTTCATCTCAAGTAAAATTCTCCGCCTCAATTTGCAAGTTATAAACTTTTGAAATTTATAAGATTCCAAAAAAATGTCATATCTTCATCTATATCCATTCCAAGAAAAAGGCTAGTTGAATAACATTTCACCCACTTAGAGTGAATCGGGAATCTTGTTCACTTAATTTAAAAGCAAAGCTCACAATTCATGCATTTGGTCTACTATAGGTTTTGTATTAGTCATGTTAAATTCAAAATATGACAATTCATGCATTTAGTCTTCTTATTTCCATAGGAGCTTTCAAGTGGAATCCAGATTTCCCTTGACGAACTCATTTTTTTAAAGGTCATTTAGTCTATTTGTGAGGGAATTTAGTATGTATCCACAATGAATGCACACATTTTCTTAGTGTTTGCTTGTTTCTTTTATTATAGCATTAGAATTTATGGTCTCTTATAGTAATGGTTTAGGATTCGGATCAAGAATATATATATATAAAAAAGATCTTCAATGTAGTTAACAAAAACACCATATTTCTTTCCACCTTATGCAATTTTGTTCTATTGAACCTATCTAGCTTAAACATATATTGGTATTGGTAATGAACTTTAACAAATAAAAATAGTAAGAAAAAAACATAATAAGTAACAAATTAAGACTTTGAAGCATGAAAATAACCAAAGCCATAAAGTTTTTATTTTCCTTCTAGGATACAACAAAGCCATAAATAACCAAATCAAGAGTGAAAATGGCATACAAAAATAGTCCTTATATAAGATGTGTAAAGGTGCAAATTAAAGTAACATATCACTTGCCATGTAACTCCTGACACTAGATGTGTTATTTTGCAACACTTTTTTTAAAAAATGTGGAGTTCTTTGAACATAAGCATTCAAAACATTTTAAGGTGAGGCGGAAAAATGTAAATCTATCTAGGAAAATGTTGTGTGGTGTAATTTGCTCATAAACCATTTCAATAGACACTTTGAATTCGCCTAAACGGATGCAGGATGGAGCATAGAAAAATCTCAGCAATTCATAAGGTAGGATAAAAATTGTAGGTCACCTGGGCAAATCTATTGTTATGAGAATACAAATAATAATTATAATAAACTAAAAAATTTTGCACCATTAAACTCAAGTCCGGAACAAGATTTCTTTAATAATATAATATATATAAGAAATCAATAAATAGTCACTAGTCTAATGGGCTAATCATTTGATATAACTATTTAAATAACAAAAATTATTATATATTTTATTTATATTTATATTTATATTTATATTTTCCTTAATAATGTGGTATTATTAATTTCACAAATTATTAACAATTTTTTAGTACTAGCTAAAAATATTAAAGTAACATTAGTCATATGAGTTACACAATCCAATCATTAAGAAACTAAGATTTAGTTTACACTATAACTTTACTTGCTAGAGCTAGATATGATAATAACAAATTTCAATTTAATTCTTTTTAAATAAACTCGAATAAGTTAATGTCTTATATATGGTACTACATCACCTAAGTGTGTTAAATTTAAGCTAAAATGTATGTGGAATATTATGTCTTTTCTCTTTCTATGAGAAACCTAGTCATTGTCTTTCTTTTGACTCCATTGTCATCATCCGACACCATCTCCACCCTTGAAGGGCAACCGACTTCTCTCCCCCTTCTCTTCTCTACTATTGGTTCTCCTCTTACTAAAACCACACTATTCCTCCCAAATCTTGTCTTTAAGATTCAAAAGAGTCCTCCTCTAATCCTTGGTTGTTTCTCCATCCAATCGTCATGGGAATCTAGTTATTTCTCTCTTGTCTTGCCAAGATACTTGATTGCTCGAATCTCCAACAAATATTCTAAATAAAGGGAACTGCGCAAAAGTCTTAAAGGTTTTAAGAGAACTCATAATAGTCGATCTTATAATCGTTGAATAGTCAATGGCCACCTCTCTTAATCGCGTTTGTTTTTGTCCATGTTGTTGACGGGTCATTTTTCTGGCATGAAGGAGTTTGATTCGTTGGAATAAAAAGTCTTAGCCATGGGTCTAGGCTTGATATGGCCTCACATAAGGTGGCCTATGGTTGGTCAATCGAGTTCTTTTATCCTTTGTGACCTTGTTGCTCAAGTTTGTGGGAACTCGTTTTGTTGGGTTTCCATTACATATGTTGTTTTAGGTTAGAGATATTCCATTGTCATAGTAATAATAAACTAAATAGATGTTCTCCGTATCTGGATCCTCACATTGATGATTGAATATGCTGAAGAATACGTGTCAAAGTCTCTCATTACTCTCAATTTATAGGCAAAGGCCAAATTCAAGCAATGATAAAAAAAAAAAATTAAAGTCAATAATTTGATGTTGGGTTAAATCACTTTTGAAGGCCTAAACTTGAAAACTTTTTGCAAATTGGGGCTTGAACTTTTTTTTGTCCAAGTTAAGCCCTGAACTTAGAAACATTTTCTATATTGGAGTCTGAACTTTGTTTTGATCCAAGTTAGGTCCCTTGAACTTTTTTTGTCCAAGTTAGTCCTTCAAAATCCCAAAGCTTAGGCTCTAATGTGGGAACAACTGTCAAGTTCAAGTCCCAATATGAGAATAATTGTCAAGTTCATGGACTAATTTGGTAAAAAAATTCAAACCCCAATGTGGGAAAATTGTCTGATTCATGCTTCAATATAAGAACAACTGTCAGGTTTAGAGTCTAACTTGGACCAAAAAATAGTTCAGACTCCAATGTAGAAATAATTAAAAAATTCAAACCCTAAATAGTGGTTTAACCATTTGATGTTTTGTAATTATTTTGCAGCGGCCCCCAGTCGAAGGCAAAAGGGTTGAAGTTGTAATGGAATTGCCTCTGTTCTAACTTGGTTAGGAAGAATTAAGGAGGCCCTGGCAGGGACCGACTTGTTCATCCAAAATTATGGAAGTTTTATCTCTTCAATTAATGTTCTAAAACGTGTTCTGCAAAATGTTAGCTTTTAGAATTTGCATGAAAAAAGCCTGGTTCTTTTATTAATAATATAATTTAAGTTGATGGCAAAGACATCACAAGGCTACTGAACTCAAATGACTAGACTGCAGAAAAAAGTGTAGGCAAGTATGGTGTCCACGTGAAACCCACAAGGGCTTAACAAAGCCTCTCCCACCCCCCAAAATATAGTAAGAGATGGAGCAGCAAATGGTGCGGGAGTGAGTGGGAAAATGGTGGCCGCCAAATCGATGGTCGGCTGGTGTTTGACAAAATGCCCATGTAAATCTAAATGGAAAGTCTCCTCTTTTCCCACGACGCAATCCATGAGCAAGTGTGCACCATAGCAGCGTACACGTCCCTGCAACCACAAAGAAACAGCTTCAACCCCAAAAAAAGAAGGAAAAAGAAAAGAGTGGAAACAACACGTTTATGGAGAAACAAAACATCAAATTAGTGAAAATTTCTTCTCTTTTTAATTTCAACATCTAGACTTCCCCAAAAATCTATGCACCATGACGAATTGGATGATGCAAGCTTCTACTACTACTTCTTTATTGTTGTTTTAACTTAATTCTTAATTTAATCAATCATATTTCAAGAAATTCTCCAACATTTATTTTAAATAAATAAAACCCACTTTTTTGTCTTGTGTGTCATTGTTCAAGAACTAATCACCAAACTATATCTCCTAGTCATTGTCTCCTAATTAATCATCATCTCTTTAATTCTTTTCCTTTTCTTTCATGAAAAAAATCATGATTTGGAATACCCAAAAAGAATTGTAACTGCCCACATTTGAATTTAAAAATGATTTTATGAAAATTAATTGGATAAAAAAATTTTTTTTTAAATTTATATTGGAAGTCAATTAATCGAATAATTAATAAGTTGTGGCCTACCTATTTAATCTTCGAATGAGGCATGCAAGCAATTAGAGGAGTGGCCACCCTTGCTCTCCCCACTTCCATTGGATAAATTTATATACCCAACTTCCATTGAGCTTTAAGGACAACTAAAACAACTACAAAAAGAAACCTTAACCTTGCCATAAACTTCCCTTTAAGACTTAAGTAGTAGAAATAGTGGTGGGCAGTTGCATAACATTTTAAAATGCCAAAAACTTTTCAATGATAACCTTACATAAACTCTCACCACAACATTTCTTCCCCTTAAAATATCCGTATGGATAATTTGTTCACTTTTCACTTTCTTTTTTTTAATAAATATTGCTCTGACACTTTGTTTTTTTTTTTTAAATATTCAATATATAGCATAACATAGACTTAAGTTACTGTTAAGACCAACCATTTATTTATTATTTATTTTACTTGTTATAAGAAAAAGAAATGTCTTTGCATTGATAAAATATAATAACATAAACGCAGAAGAAACCTCGAGAGTCCTTGTATGACAACAAAACAAAATAAAAGTAATACAAGAATGAAAGCAAATGAATTGATTCACAATTTATGTTATAATCTTGTACCAGACCTGTACTTGCAATTTTGCAAGGGTTAATTGATTAGATTGTCTATGAACTATTTTTATAACTAATGTACTCTATCAGAATTGAATTTTAAGAGTAGGGACCAAAATATTATGAATAGTTTACCTAAGCTCTAATCTTGAAAAATGAACCAATTATCACCTGAAAACCAATGTATATACATACATATATAGCATGCAATATGCTAGGTAGGTAGCAATGTCCAAGCGAGTGAGATTAAAGAAAAAAAAAATAAGAAAGATGATGGCATGGCTAGCAGGTGGAAGCCTTTATACTGAAAAAGCAGATCATGGACATGTGATGTGAAAATAAAGAGGAAAAAAAACAACATTACCATGATGGGTTACATGTCAATACTGAAACATAAAAGAACGCTTGATGTTCATGCAAAAAGCTAGGTTTCAAAGTCCCTAGGAAAAGACCCTTTCCAGGGTTTGAAACATTCACATGCTTGGCAAAAAGCCAATAGACATGCTTGTTTGAATCCACTAACTATCCCACATGTTTTGAGGCAATGGTAATGACACCTTTCAAAATAATCCCAAACAAAAGGATATGCATCTTTCAACATTTTCAAGTAATTAGGGTCTTAGGAAAGGCTAATAGATGCTACTACAATAATTTATCTGATCAGTTGAATTCCAATGTTTCACAATAAATTCAACTCTGTCTATAAGTGAAAATATCACTCAGCCTATCATAGACTTGTTTAATTACGGGTCTAACTTTAGCATGGACAGAGAACTCTTCGATTAAGTGCCAAAAAGGAAAAAAGGATGACAAGTATGATTGCTCATATAGAAAAGCTATAGTAGAGGCCCAATCTTAGTTCAGTTGCCCTATAAAAGAGTCCCGAGCTAAGAGCTGAGATAAGTTGCCCTAGGAATCAAGTTGCAACATGCTTTGTAGTTTTTTACTTTGTATTTATCTTTATCCTTATAGATAAAAAAGCGTGCAAATATCTATCTTTTGACGCAACACACTTAAAAGATTTCAAGATAAAAGAGTTCAATTCCAAATATGATTTTTGAAGAGTCCATATCCTTTATCTTTCGGCAACAAGTTTTGGAGAGTCCTAATCCAAGCATCATGATACTTGCAATTGAAGATAATTCTTAGAGATAATACTTAAGGCTAGTTTTTCATTGTTTTTGAATGATTAAAGATTTAAGTGTTTAATATTATTGTAAAAAGTGCTTTTGGTAAATAAAATTTTCATTTTAGACATGATATTATAAAATAAAAATATGCATTTAAATAATGTATTTTGATATATTAAATATAAATTTTAAATATTTGTAAGCAGTTGATATTAATTATTTGTAAAATTTAATTTGAACATATAATATATTTTAAATATTATTAAAATATGACCATTACAAATTTAAATATATAATGTTATATATTTGAAATAAATTTTAAAAATATTACATAACATACGTTGAAATATAAAAATGGTTAAAATGTTATTTGGCTTTTCCAAAAAATCAATCAAAATTAAAATAATATTTTTTCTTTTTGGTTCAAAAACATTTTTAAAAGCGAGTTAAAATTAGCTTTGCTTACCAAAAGCGTTTTTTACCCTAAATGCAATTTTGGTAAGCAATAGAAAACGAAACCTAAAATAAAATTCTTAGAGATTCAAAAAGCCTTGGAAGATAAAATATTGAATTTAGATGCTTTTTATTGCATTTTACATGGAATTATTGTGGGAGTGATAAGTCGATAGCCTTTTGTGTGTGAGAGTTGTATTGATTGATGTATGAAAGGTTGTTAGAGAAGCATTCATATTAAAGATACAAGAGTGAGACTAGACCTGTCCATGGGCCGGGCTTAACCACCACATTTCTCCTCAACATTTTGCTCAGGTCACACCAATCTCATGGTTTCAGAATACCCCTCATAACGAGTTATAAATATATTTTATCAATCAGATCTCGGAAAGTACAGAGCTATTTTCCATAATTCTACCTATAACTATTGCTTAAGGATCTTACTTGCCATTTTAGTCAAGAAAGAACAAGATCACAAGGGCCTCAACTTGATGAAAACTTGCAAGTTTTAACTGACAAAATTGCCAAGGAACAGGAATTAGAGATCGAAAACGATGTTGCAAAAGAACTGCTTTCTTACTAAACACGACAAGATTAACAGAACTTCAACTATGGAATCACTATTACTGCTATCACAACTACTGGCAGAGCTGCTCAACCGCCGTCACAATTTGCGCAGGCTGAACTACAGTCCATTCCTCCAATCTTCCAGCATATGGTGTAGGCACATCCTGTGAAGATAAGCAGATGATTGGAGCATCCAAATAATCATGGAAATTCTCAGTGATGGCAGCGGTCAAGCTAGCACCAATACCACCTGTCCGCATGCACTCCTCCACAATGAGAACACGATGTGTCTTCTTAACTGAGTTACCAATGGTGTAAAGATCAAATGGTTTCAATGACCTAATATCAATTACTTCAGGATCATAACCCTTGTTCACCAAAGTTTTTGCTGCCTGCATCACATGATACCTCATCCTTGAATAGGTTAGAATAGTGACATGTTCTCCAGGCCTTACCATCTCAGCTTCCTCAAGATTACAGATATAATCCTCATCTGGGATTCTCTCCTTGAGGTTGTAAAGCAAAACATGCTCAAAAAGTATAACAGGGTTCTCACTTCTGAGAGCAGCCTTCATTAATCCCTTGGCATTGTAAGGGGTTGAACATGCAACCATTTGAATTCCAGGTACTGACTGAAAATAGGACTCAAGGCGTTGAGAATGCTCTGCACCAAGTTGCCGTCCAACACCACCAGGTCCACGAATAACTATCGGTATGGTAAACTGGCCACCAGACGTATAATGAAGCATACCACAATTGTTTGAGATCTGATTAAAAGCAAGGAGGAGAAATCCCATGTTCATACCCTCAACAACGGGTCTCAAGCCAGTCATAGCAGCTCCGATTCCCATGCCAGTGAAAGAGTTCTCCGCAATAGGGGTGTCAAGAACCCTAAGGTCCCCAAACTTCGTAGCTAGTCCTTTGGTCACTTTGTAGGAACCTCCATAGTGACCCACATCTTCACCCATGACACACACACGGGGATCCCTCTCCATTTCTTCTTCCAATCCCTCTCGTAGAGCTTCAAAAAGTAAAAGCTCATGCCTGGGATACAATATAGATCTAGTTACATATATCACTCCAACAATTTTCATAAAATAACAAAACAAAAGACATGATTGTGACAAGTATGAATATAAAAAAAAAATTAATGATGAACATAGCTCCATTGCAACACACGAAACAGACATAGATACATGCAAGCATACACCCAAGAATCAAGTGACACCCATTCAACCTTTGACGCATATGCCTCTGACAATCAGTTGATGACAGTAGACAGACTGCAATGAATCAGTCATTTTAGAAAGACCTACTATAAGCCAACAACAACATTGATATGGAAAAACAAATTCACTTGTGAAAGACTGTACTGATGTTAGAAAGAGGTTAATGCCTGACTGGTATAAAATGCATGAACATTACCATAATATGAGCAAGACTTAGTTAAGCATGCATCTCAACTAAAGTTGCAGGATTGCAATGAAAAGAGGAAAAAAAATGTTCGTCAAAACCAAGGCATGAACTGAAAAAAAAGACTAAGTTATAAAATAATACAAAAGAATCAAAATATCAATGCAAGCTTTGGGTTATGTCTTAGGCAGAAAAGTAAGAAAAATTGAGCAATACCATGCTAATACAACAGTAATAATATCAACATCTTTCATATTTAACAAAATTAGAGCAATTAACAACAATGTAACACTAATTCAAAAGTTAATTCTGAACTCTAAAATCGAAAATAATTACCCTGGTTTCGAAGATGACGACGCTGCGGAGCTATCTTCTTTGGTCTAAAAAAATCAAAATACAATTAAATTAGTAACATCATAGGAAATGACACTAGGAATTTTCAAAACGTAGAAAACGAAGAGACAGAGAGAGGGGAATAAAAAGGAAGCATTACCGCAACTGCATTGGCAATAAATTGTTGAGCCCTTCGACCTTTAGGATTCAAATCCAAGTTCATGGTTCCATCAGATCTGACTACCACAAAGCTCGGCGCTTTCCTCACTGAACCAAAACAGTATTCAAAAACAATTTTTTTTTAAAAAAAATCTGAAATGAAAATGAAAAATGAAAAAAGAACAACGAACCGGAGAAGGATCTACGAGGAGAAAAAAGAATATTTTTGGAATCGAAAGAATTGGAGGGTAATGATGATAACGCAGGAGCCGCCCCAACTCCTTGGAAGATGGCAGCCATTGGATTTGCACTTGCAGCGGCGAAAGTAAAAAAGAAAATGAAATTTATTTAAAACAAAAATGGAAATAAATTAAACAAGGAAGAGTGAAATTTATACGAGAGGAGTAAACTAGGCGGAGAATTTGAGGGTATTTTTATTGATATTAATTTTTTTTTTAAATGTTGGGCGATTTATTTGGAGTGGAATGCACCCATAAGGCATTCTTTTCATCAAAGACTAGTTCATTTAGGTTTAAGGATAAATTATAAAAATAGTCACTTTTGTTTGCTTCAGATTATATTTTAATCACTTATGTTCGAAATGTTATGTTTTAGTCACTTATGTTATTATTTTGTTACGAAGTGATCACTCTCCCGTTAAGTTCTGTTAGCTTCCTAACGGTAATCCTACGTGGCAGTCTAACTAAATTTTAAGTGCCAATTTGGGATGAGAATAGATTTTTAATTAAATAAATTTAATTAATTAAAAATTTTAAACCCTAAATCTTAGTTAAAAAACCATTAATCTCCCCTTTTTTTAGTTTTCTTTTTCAGTTGACTAAGAAAGCTATTATCATCAGAATTTTTTATTCACCTACAGAAACAAAAGAGGATTCAATGGAGGGTCCAGGTAGGTCTTCTTCACCGACGAATTTATGTTCTAAGACTTAAAATCAAGTGGTTGTCGACAAATAAAAAGACGGTAATCGTTTTTGTTCCTAATCATTGTATTTTCCAATTCTTCACGTTCTTGAATAATTGGTTTCTCAATCTAATTTTTTCTGATCTGAATCGGCTTGTTTGTTCATAATCCCTTTGTGGGTATCCCTTTTCTGCTACTTAATACTCTTCTTTTAGTTGTTAATATTGATTATTTTAAATTGAAATTTTGTGGGAACTCATATTTTTCCGAGTAATCATACAGTTAACCCTGCAAATGAATATACGTATCCTTAGTAAAATTCAAAAATTATGCTCACGCAAAACTCAAGGCATGCCATGGATCCTAACATTCAAGCTAAACATCTCAGCATGATCTAATTTGCAAGGCCCCATTATACTCTCTGCTGTTATATCCAAATAACAAGAATTATGTCCTGTATCTTTTTATTTTTTAGTCTTCAAGCAAAGTCATCAGAATTTTTAAAAAACAAGTTCAAACACAGTTTTTAAAAAAAAAACAAATAAAACAAAACCTATTCGTGATTTTGGGAGGTTTTTTTTGGTAGTGGTTGAGGTTCGAATTGTAGTCTCATGTTGAGGTTTGATTGGTATGGCGGTTGCCTCGATTTTTGCAGAATCTTTTGCTATGGCAAGCATGTCAAGGAAAACTTCTTTAAAGCTACTTGGTGTTTTGCTGCTGAAGTAGAGTGATTGATGCTGGGATGGTCTGCTGTTTGCTGTAGCAGAGTACAACGGGGAAGTCTGTTGTTGAAGTGTTTTTGTCTACTTTGTAGTATTGGCTAGGTTGTTTTGTTTTATTTGTTTTTTTTTAAATTGTGTTTGAACTTGTTTGGATTGTTCTCAACAATCCTTTTTGTATTTCACTTATTTTGCAAAAAAAAAAAAAAGGAATTGTGCAGCCTCTCTATGTTTAATTTTTAATTTTGAAGCGAAAAGATAAAAATTTTAAATGTTGTAATGTTGAATGTCTAAAAATTTGACTTAGAACATGATAAGGACTTCAATCTTACTATCATTTACAGTTTTACCTATTTGCTTTGAAATTAAATGTAAGACTAAATTGCTCACTTTTATAATAGAGGGATGAACTTGCTCCTAAGTTTAACCTGAAATCTTTGTTGTTGAAGTTTGTATCATTTATATTATACCTAATGTCATTATTTCCATGTCTCTGTGTTTAGCATGTTCCATTCAAATTTATATTATTTCCAATACAAGTAAATTAAGGTTTAAATTTCAAACTAACAAAAAATAAGCAAACTTTATCAATCTATCAACTATCACCCAAATTGAATTCTTAATCTATCAACTATCACCCAAATTGAATTCTTAATCTATCAACTATCACCCAAATTGAATTCTTCTTTCTTGGTGTAAGTGGCAACCCTACCACAAAATCTATAGTAATCTTACCACATTTCCATTCAGGTATTGCCATAGGATGAAGCAAACCTGAAAGAACTTGGTGTTTTAACTTTCATCTATTGACATGTCAAACACTTCGATACAAACTTTGTCATGTCTTGTTTCATCCTTGGCCACCAATAATGAACTTTGAGATACTAGGAGCTCCTCGAAGGATATGTTTCTTCAACTCATTAACACTAGGCACATACACTCTTCATCTGAAACATAAACAATCATTAGCACTTAACTCATTATTTTGATTCTCCATTATCAACTTGTTTTTCACGTATTCATTATTTATCATCTTTCAATTGAACCTCTTTTAGTTGTTTACGTAATGTCGGTCTAATTCTCAATTCAGCCAACAAAGCACCACCACTCATCATCTCTAGTCGAGCATTCATAGCTTTTTATGCTACAAGTTAAATAAGATACAATTAAGATTATTCATTAATCAACAATATCTAATTAGAAATTTCAATTACTATATACTTTTATTAGTTGTAAAGGGGTTTCTGCTCAATGCATCTTTGCTTTACCAAGTTGGTAGTCTATAATAAAATCATAATCTTTGAGAAGCTTTATCTACCTTCGTTGTTTCAAATTAAATTCCTTTTGAGATAACAGATACTTAAGGCTCTTGTGGTCTGCATAAATGTAGCATTCTCCCAATATATATAATGTTAACATATCTTGAAAGCCAAAACAATAGCAGCTAGTTCTAAATCATTTTTTGGGTGATACTTTTCATGCTGTTTCAACTATCTCGAGGCATAAACTACCACTTTCTCATCTTGCATCAAAACACAACTGAAATCGTTGTGTGATGCATCACTATAAATAACATAGTCCTTACCCAATTCAAGTTGGTTTAAAATTGGAGCTTCAGTAAGAATTTCTTTGAGTTTCTTAATGCTCTCTTGTCATTTATCATTTGATTCAAATGAGACATTTTTTCTGAAGTATTTTGGTCATTGGTGAAGCAATAATTGAAAATCCTTTTATGAACCTTTGATAATATCCAACCAAACCTAAGAAACTTTGAATTTCTAAAATATTCTTAAGTGTTTTCCACTCCAATATGGTTTTAATATTTTTCAAAGCAACTCACATCTCGTAGTCGTTATAATATGGCCCAAAAAAAGCAACCTCTTGAAGCCAAAAATAGCTAAAACTTTGCATATAGTTTTTGTCTGTAAGAACTTGTAACATAATTCTCAAGTTTTGATAATAATCTTCTTCAGTTTTGGAATACATGAGGATATCATTAATGAAGACCACTACAACCTGATCCAAGTACGGTTGAAAGATTTGGTTCATCAAATACATGAAAATTGTTGGTGTGTTAGTGAGTCTAAATGGCATAACCAAAAACTCATAATGTCAATATCGTGTTCTGAATGTTGTTTTAGAAACATGAGACTCATTCACCTTTAACTGGTAATACCTTTATTAAAGATAAATCTTTAAGAACAATGTATCTTATCTTAACTTATCAAACAAATCATGGATCATCGGTAGTGGATACTTATTCTTTACGGTCACCTTATTCAGTTGTCAATAATCAATACAAAGTCTCAAAGAACTATCCTTGTTCTTAACAAACAACACTGGTGCTCCCCAAGGTGATATGTTAGGGAATATAAAATCCTGGTCTAACAATTTTTATAGTTGTGCTTTCAACTCCTTTAATTCAATTGGTGCAATGGACACCGGCGTTGTACCAAGAAATACTTCAATTACGGGCTTAAATGATTTTTTTTTTCTGATAGTTTACAAAGGCATTTTTAACATTTAAGACTTTAAAAAAAATTATGAAGTAAATGAGTATGCAAACATGTACTAATCACTTGAGACTAAAATAATGAGCTGTAAATAGTAAGAAAATTTCTAAATTGAGCAAATAGCAGTTCTTACTATTTGGATTGAATTTGTTATTGTACAATTTGATCATTCAATTGTACCAACTACCTAGCTTATGTTTGGATTAACAATATTGAAGTAAAAGAAAAAGAAAAAGGAAGGTTAAGGAGAGAAAATAATTACCTATTATTTTATTTGGATGGTTAAAATTATTAAAGGAAAGGAAAGTAAACTAATTTTAACAAATTTTGTTTGATTAACCAATGGAAAGGAAAGGAAAATGTTTATTAGGATGATTTTTTGACAATTATATAGAAAATGAGGAGGACAAAAATAATTAATTTATAGCTTCAAAAATCATTTTCCTTTCCTTTCTCTAGCTTTTATCCCCAAATTAAGGTAAATGAAAATCAAGTATTTTAAAAGAAAGTCCTTTACTCTCCATTGCTTAAGTTAAAATATTAATCCAAACTTCCTTCCCCTTCCTTTCCTTTTCTTTTCCTCTCTTTGCCCCGATCCAAACATAGTGTAGAGGAAATGGAAAAGAATAGTAGAGGACATAAAATAGATATATTTATTTCCTGTTTGGATAATTAAAATTTATAAATGGAAGGAAAAGATTTGTATTTGGTTAATTGTGGAAAGGAAAGGAAATGACTTGTTCTACATATATTTTCTAAATTTATATAATAACAAAATTAAATTAAAAATATAGAAAAATACTAATATTTTGAAGTGTTAATCAATCATATATCAACATATTGTGGTTTAAAACAAGCTTATTTGATCAAAACCATGTTAACCAAATTACAAGTTAAGGACTCCTACTCATCTAACAAAATAAATTTTAAAATAAACAGATAATAATCTAAAAATTTAATCTAATGATATCTAATAATTCAAAAATAAATATCAAACAAGTTTAAAATTAAATACTCCTAGTAACCTAAAAAATAGAAAATAAAAATAAGAGTGTTAAAATTTTTTAAAAAAATAAAGAGATAACAATCTAAAATATAAAACCTATATATTCATCTCATTCCCCCAAACCGGGGCACTAAAAAAATGGAATAAAGGTAAAGAAAGTAGGAGATTTTCAACTCCTTTTCATTCACCTCCCTTTATGAAAATAAGTTATCTAAACAGACAATTTCATCTTCTCATTTTATGATTAAAGGTTGTACTATTGAGTCAAGAGCAATTTGCATTCATAAGTAAACGGACAATGACAGTTGAAGATGCCATGTTTCCAATTACAATGGGTTGAATTTCAAAATCAAACTTATAATACATAGACTAAAATTCCTTTGATGGTGAGAGACAAATAACAAGTTGGTTTGAAATGGATCAATATCAAACTGCCAACCAAAACTTTCTAATTGTTGCGGAGATGGTGAAATTTCAGTGCCCAAAACACGCATTCTTGGTCATTTTCAAGCCTCCTTCTCTTCATTATTTCTACGGGGACTCCTAAACTCAAAATAATTGAAATTCCTATTCCTCTATCCAAATTATTCATATTCGTTTTTTATTATTTTCTCTTTTACAAAATAATTATTTTTACATATTTCTTTTAAACCCGTATAATATGCATTAAACGTGATGTAAATATTTTGAAGAAATTAGATATATTGTTCCTAAACTATTCATAAATTTTCCAAACTTTAATATTTTAAGTTCCACTTTCATCCCCTATCATTTATGTGCGACTTGTTTTTGCTCAAATACCACTGTGTTTAGGTCATTCCACAACTATTGGTTTGACTTTGGATATCTTTTAGATATTATTTTGATTGTGTTCTTTTACGATGTCCGAAAATTTAATTTTTAAATTGAATTAATCGAAAATTAGAATCAAATAAGTACATGTCAATTATGAAATTTTAGGGTCAAACCATTAAATCGAATTAATTAGTTAAATGGGTTAAGTTAATATATATAAAGCATAGGGACTAAACCATAAGTGGAGTATATGAGAAGATATAATTGAAGTCTTGAGATAAGTCCTTGTTAAGACAATCGACAGATCCTTAAAAACAATTATCCCATCATAAATGAAGGATTAGTGCCCAACAATATTATCAACCGTTGGATTCCACCACTCATAATGTTATTGTGAATCAAAATTAAATATATTAGTGTGATCGTGGGATGAAAGAGAATACATTTTTCTCTTCTCTTTCTTCTACAATCGGTCAAAGAAGAAACAAAGAAAGAAATAGGCTAGTTTATTCTTCCATTGCCGATCCTAAAATTTGAAGGTAAGGTATAAATTTTCAATTGAAATTTTATGGAAATTTAGTTTATAATCTTAGAGTAATAATACCCACATGCTAGATTAATGAATTCATATGTTTTAATGTAGATTTCCGTTGTTGGAAAGCTTTAGAAATTGGTTGTTAAAGATTCAAAGTCATGCATGGGTGTTGTTAGTTAGTTAATATGGGAATATCATGTTATAAATGTTGTAGATGGTATAGAATTAAGCACTACACAAAAACAGGCTTTTAGCAGCGCTTAGACAAAAAAATGCCGGTAAAAATCGAGCATTAGCGGCGCTTTATGGAAATCGCCACTAAAAATGAGCATTAGTGGCATTTTTTGTAAAAACGCCGCAAAAAACTAAAGCCCAACGGCGTCGTTTTCTTACCTTTCGGGTCTTTAGCGGCGTTTTTTGAAAAAGCGCCGCTAATGCTGGTAACTTTAGCGGCATTTTTGAGAAAGCGCGCTAATGCTGGGGGATTTAGTAGCGTTTTTGAAAAGGCACCGCTAAAAATATTTTATCTTTATTGGTTTATTTATATTAATTAAATAAAATTTAAATTTTTTCTAATTGAATATTTAAAATCTTCAGAAAAAAATAATGACACGTAGAAATAATTTGAAATAAAGCACATGGAAGAATTAAAGTACTATTATTTAAAATAATTTTAAAGTTTTTAGGTACATGATTCTTGATTGTTTTTTAATTTATATATTAAAAATTTCTTATATAATCGTAAAAGAGATAGTATTAATTTTAAAATATTGAATTAATTATCACTATAGTTTAGGTATTACGGTATATAATTTATTTAAGATTTAAGGCCGGTTTAGGAGTTACTATTTTAAGGTTTAGGGAGTATGGATTAGGGATTATGGTTTAGGGGTTGGGATTTAAGGTTTAGGGGTTATGGGTTTATGGGTTAGGGGTTAGACATTAGGGGTTAAGAGTTAGGGATTTAGGGTTTAAAGATTCAGGGGTCAAGTTAAGGTTTTGGGTTCAGATTAATTATTTATATATTAAATAATTTCTTATATAATCGTAAAAGAGATAGTATTAATTTTAAAATATTGAATTAATTATCATTATAGTTTAGGGTTTATAGTTTAGGGTTTAAGGTTTAAAAGATGCTATTTTAAGGTTTATGGATTATGGGTTTAGGGATTATGGGTTTAGGGTTTAGGGTTTATGATTTACGGTTTAAGGGTTGGGGTTCAAGATTTAGGGATTAGAGGGTTAGGGGTTAAGGGGTTAGGGGTTTAGGGTTTAGATTAATTAGTGTTTTTAATTTATATATTAAATAATTTCTTATATAATTGTAAAAGAGATAATATAAATTTTAATATATTAAAATTATGATTATAGTTTAAATTATTTAAGAGATAATAGATAAACTTTATATATATTAAATGGTTTACTTGAGATTTGTTAAATGATGAAATTTAAACCATTTGATATATTTAAATATTAGATTTAAAAAATTGATAAATAAATAAATAAAAAGTAATGATTGATATGGATAGGTAACTATCTATTTTGGATAGGACAAATTATAACAAATATACGATATTTATAAAAATCCAATTTGTTTTCTTATTAAAATATCGATATTTATTTTGAAAGTACTTAGTTTTTTACAAAAATCTAATTTATAAAAATAGTAATAATAAATGTTTTATAAAATCACTTAACTAATAGTTTTTAGCAGATAAAATAAAGGATTTTTAGCATAACAAAACGACGTTGTTTTGTTATGCTAAAAATCCTTTATTTTATCTGCTAAAAATTATTAGTTTGCGGCCTTTTTTTGTAAAAACGCCACTATTGCTTACCTTTTGCGGCGTTTTTCATAAAAACGCCAGAAAAAATCTTTTCATTTTGAACAAAACGGCGTCGTTTTGTTATGCTAAAAATCCTTTATTTTATCTGCTAAAATGAAATGATTTTTTGTGGCGTTTTTATGAAAAACGCCGCAAAAGGTAAGCAATAGCGGCGCTTTTTGTAAAAACGCCGCAAATACTTTTAAAAAAAATCGCACCATATTATCCCAAAAATTTCGAAATCCCTAATTTCCCCCCCTCAAACCCCTAACTTTACAAAACACCGTCCTTTTCATTTATTATCATTTTTCATTATTTTAGTTCTCATTTCTTACAAGTGCATAGTTTCAGTTCTCATTTCTGGACTCAATGTGATTAACTAATTTCATATTGGTTTATCTTTGCTTACTTGAGATTGGTAGTGGTATATGTGGTTTTTCTCATTCTTCACCTCAAAGATCCTTTTTTTCCTGTTTCTCTCCTTTTCCCATTGTTCTTCTTCTTCACCCTGATTCTGTTTCTTTTTCTTTGATCTAACAACTCAAAACCCACCAAGGTAATTTCATCTTTACTTCCTTTTTAGTCTTTTGGCTTTTGATTTTCACTTGTCAACTTTGTTCTTTTGGGTCACTCCTTTTTTGGTTGTTTATGGTTTTTGGGTTTTGTTAGTTGGTGGATCTCATATTGTTTCCATCATTTTTTTGGTCAGATCTCTGACATGAATGTGTTCACTGAACTTCTTGTTTATTGTTTTAAAAGGAATTTGTAGATTGATTGCGTATTTTGGTCGGTTTACATGTCGGATCTCAGAGTGTGTTAGTGTCCTGCTTTTAATTTGGGAAACCATAGATCTGAGTCTGACTTCTCTCTGTGTTTCATCAGTATTTGTCTTGGGTTTGTTTTACCTTGAAATGAATCTCAGTTAATTAATGTATTGCTGTTAACATAAATATTTGCTAATTCTGATGTTTAATAAAAAATACCATGATCTTCCAAATAAATTGGATTTTTTTTAATGTTGTAAGATATCAGAAATGGTGAAGATCTGTTGCATCGGTGCTGGTTATGTCGGTGGGCCAACAATGGCTGTCATTTCATTGAAGTGCTGAAATTGAAGTGGCTGTTGTGGGTTTAGATTAATGTTTGGCAAGTTGAATAGATAATAGGCTACATCTTACTTAAAATGTATATTTGCTTGCCTTAAGTTCATGCATGAGAATTTTGTTGGCCTCTTTTGTGATGTTTTACTCTTTAATTTATTATAAACATTCACATGCAGGTTGTAGGGTTAAAGGTCGAGTTGTGCAGGTTGCTGGAAGAGAAAAGATCAGCAGTTCTCAGGTTAATAATTTATATTATGTCTATTACTTTTGGTTCTTCGATTGTCAGTTCTCTATAGACCGTAGAAGAAATATAATTTATTTTCTTGGTTACAGGTTGCTCTTCACCTCTACTATGTCATAATGTTTTATAAATTGGATATAAGTAACTATTTAATCTTTGCATTTTAAGGAGGAACTTCCCTGTTATTTATTTTAGAATTGTTTTTTTAATGTTCATGTTAATGACCATATGGACTAAGTTTGTAATCTATAATGGGTTTAAGTCATGGTTTTCATTTGGAGCTTTGTGATTAAAACACTATTATTACTTGAATGGAAATGCATTTGCATTTGTGTATCCTGCAATGCTTTTTAATTGAACTTTGGGGTTGGAATTGTTATTAGGAAGTAATTGATTTTTTTTATGTTGATGTTAATTAATACAATAGACTAAGTTGAATTTTTTATGGGTTCAAGTCATTTGTTTTCATTTGAACTTTGTGATTACAACACAACAATTTACTTGAATGGAAATGCACTTGTGTTTTCATATCCTACAAAGCTTCTTTAGTCAACTTTGGAGTTAAAATTGTTATTAGGATGTAATTGATGATTTTTTATGATGTTAATGAACATAATAATAGACCAAGTTTGGGACCTTTTATTTGGTTTAAGTCATTGATATTCATTGAGAATTTTTGCATTGTGATTAGATAATTACTTGAATGAAATGCACTTGTTTGTACCCCGCAATGCATTTTAATACAAGCCTGGGATTGGAATTGATATTAGGATTCAAGAATGGAGATGTTTCCCCAATTAATCTTGCTTTAGGATGATGCTATAAGATAAAAAAAAGTAACTGCAACCATCGAGTTGTTACACTTAGCACTTGTTGTGGTTCTATGATACTCGGACTTGTGTATATGTATTGGATACGGGTATGTTCATGTATTTCTAGTGATATAGTTCTTGCAACAGCTTACAGACATGAGCTTCCTCGCTATGGACTTGAAGTTGGCCTTACAAATTATGCAGCAGGTGGGATTTACTTTTCTAGATGTTAAGATGATCTTTTTCTTCTGTTTGAGGATATTATCTTATTTAATGACATTTTGAACACAACTTATTGTGTTGGACTCCTTTTGGCTCGCCGAACACTGAAGCAGCTGGAGATGGATGCTGAATATGAGGGCAATGTTGGGGTATGCATTTGCCCTGGTTTCTGAGGTGTGGAGATGGACTCCTATTTTTTCATGCCTCTTGTAATATATAAACACCCCTGTTTCAATGTCTAATTGGAGTTTATAGAAGCAATAAACCCCTGTAGTAAACAGTGAATGTAGTAAACATATTTTAGTCTAATTTCAAAGGGTTTTTTAATTTCCATTTTAGTCTATAAATTTTCAAGTTTATTACTGCACATTTTGAACTTGTGCATTTTTTTTGCAATCAATTCGTTGCACTATTTGAACTTGTAATTTTTCTATTTAAATATTAACATGATTTTTCAATATTTTGACTAAAAAATATTAATTTATTATATGATTAAATACTATCTTTTTGACTAGAAGTATATATTCAATACTAATTAATTTTTAATATTAATAATGTTTGATTTTTAATATTTACTATTTTTAAAAGCTAGTGGCGTTTTCTGTAAACGCCGCTAAAGGACATGATCTTTAGCGGCGTTTAAGATAAAAGCGCCACTAAAGGTAATGATCTTTAGCGGCATTTGTGGGTAAACCGCCGCCAAAGATCATGTTATTTTAGAGCGTTTGTGATAAAAGCACCGCTAAAGATCATGTTCTTTAGTGGCGTTTGTGATAAAAGCGCCGTTAAATGTCATGTTCTTTAGCGGCGTTTGTGATAAAAGCGCCGCTAATGATCATGTTCTATAGTGGCATTTTTTCACATAAACATCGCAAAATTTAGCGGCGATGTTTATAGCGGCATTTTTTGCTGCGCTTGTGAAAACGCTGCAAATAGTTTTAGCGGCGCTTAAAAACACCGCTATAGGCCTAAAAAAACGCCGGTAAAAGTCTGTTTTGCTGTAGTGTTGATTATGTGTTGTTAGGGACCTAATCGTAGGGGATGAAAACTTTGAGGGTTAATAATGAAAAATGATAGAATGAGGTCTCTACACTATATTTATTAAGTCAAATTTAATTTCAATTGAGTAAATCGTGACATACGAGTGTTTCAAACATAGGAATTGGAGGGAAAATTTGAAATAAATGCATTCCTACTTATATTGTTGTGACTTATGTTTAAATTGCATGACTAATTGAATTTTCCATAACTAAATTCAATTTACGTAGCTAAAGACAAAGGAGGGTCTTCATGAGACAAAGAAAAAGCAAAAATTGTAGACGAATAGCCTTTTTTCTCAATTTGTGCTTTCATAATTCGATTTCATTATATATATACATCGTATGTGACCGAAAGGTACATATATTTTCTTATTATGTGATATGATTGAGGTAAGATAAGTGAATATGTGAATATGTGACTACTTGAGATATTAATCAAATATGTATTTGTTTTCTATGTGCTATTTGATAACTATTTTAATGGAAACATATGTTGTGATAATTAATAATGGAAAAATGTCTTATTAACATTGTTGGATAGAGTTACGAGTATAGTTGGCATGCTATAGGGTCCATTTTGATAGGTGAGAGTTTCGACTCTATGAGCATATATATTGTGATAGTTCTCTAATACCTTGGGGGTTGAGAACATATCAACAGCTTAAATACTTCGGGGGTACGAGTGTATTCTGGTGTAGTTGGTGGGATTTGTGCATTTATGTTCGATTAGCACTTCGACACTTTGGTGTGTATACTGGTGTGTTAGTGGATTGATCCGAGTATTCATCCTTGAGTTCGATTCTGTTAATAGGGATTAAAAATATGAGATTATATGCGAAGTAAATGTGTTGTTGAAATATGATTATAATGATAATAGGAAATATGATTTTTATTTGATTAAACAAATTTTGATATCCTGGGGTGCATCTTAACTTCAATATTTGTTAACAATTATTACGTTTATATGAATATAGATATGTGATGTATGGTTGTGGAATGCCTAAGTGTAGCACTCTATACCCGACCCGAATTACTGGATCCAGATATCGAATGTTACAAAATTTAAACACTTAGCAAAAAATTTACAACAAGCGTAGAACCATTCTAAAACAAACTTCTTATTTCTTTAATTACTATTCTTTAAACAAGAGGTTAATAAAAAAGAAAGTTTAATAATTATATTAGATTTTCAAAAGCAATATATGGCGTTACAACTTAAAACTTTGTTAAAGACGAACTTTTTCATGGCGTAGAGCCCTAAGCGTCATATTATTATGGTGCCCTTTGTATGCATGGTATCGCAACACGAACTGCCGCTTGATGCATTCTTGGTTGGGTCCCTTTTGGCATATCAGCTTTTACCTCAGAACCTGCATCACAATCAGACACTTATAAGTTCAAATGAATTTAGTGAATTTTAACCAAGTTTACCTTTGAACATTTGTTGCTGAATTCCTCAACTCGAATTACTTTTCAGTCTTTGGCAGACACTTTCTTAAACTTTAGACGTATACCTATACTCAAAACTCTACACTTGATCCCCATATAATCATTTCACCCATTAGGCGAATTGCAAAATTTACCCCTCAACGCGGGTCTTATTTCTTACTCTTTAGAAAGGTAGAAGATGGATACATTTCTCAGAGTGATATTCATGCAGAAGTTACGTTCGATGGATTCTTATACAAACAGACGTTGAATTCTTTTCTTAGAATACTATACACAATTATTTTTCTTGGTAGATTCTTATATAGACAAACATTGGGTAATCATCTCAAAACGATTTACAAACAGATCCTATCTCTGATGAACTCATACACAAATTCTACGGTTGTGTGAATACTGGTCAGCTCATATCCTTAAATCAATCCAGGGAACAACCAATTCTAGTGGATGCAATATTTTAAGCCATTCAATGGAATCCTAAAACACTATATTTCAAAAAGAGAGATACCCATGTTTGGTGGATTATATAGAAACCAGTTAACCTCTATACTTAGAGTGAAAATACTCCTGTTTGGCTGACACTTACACTACACATAACCTCGAGCACATCGAATTCTCTATTCTGGAGAAACCATTGCAGATTCATATATCAGATATATGTAGAGAAAACCCTTTCAGAAATTTTTTCAAACCCATATTTAGATCTTGCCACGAAAATGGGCTAACAAATACTTGCCACTTAGGCGATGCAAAACTTACCTCGTAGACATTACAAAATACTAAACAAGGCATTCCGAAATACACCCCAAAGGCATTATTGAATACGCCACAAAAGCATTAGAACTCATTGTGCAAAATTTTCATAGAATGCATCATAGCCATGGTCTTTCCACATATCTGCCATAATGGCCTTTATGTTTACTATCCCGATGGACTCAACAAATTACCACTGTGGGGTTATTCCGTAATATTAGACCGTGATCTACGAATCCAGTTTGCAAAATAGTTGCCCTACTGAAGGGATCACATCCATAATTACATATATCACGTCATATCCTGACATTCTGCCGAACCCCCATTTCTTCAACATTCTCAACTACCCATCATACATATAACATAAGTACACATTCATGCAAACTTCAGTCATGCCCATAACATAATCATATTTCCATGCATGTTTACCACACATTAACATAATCATGTAGCATATTATGCGCTTCATGTACAAACATACAATTGTTTCCTAGAAAACACTTGCACTCATGCATACCACGCACCATACAATTATGCGCTTCATGTACTTCATGAAGCTCACACACATGTACCATTACAGGAACATCAATCATATGAAGATTCTTTTTAGAATGAAATGTAGGGGTCGAGGATAGGGACTCACCTGAGACTCACCTTTACTTCAACTTAGAGTTTCTATTTCGATGATCCTACCCGAACCACCAGCAGCAACTGCTTAAAAGATTATAAAACTTCCATTAAAATCCCATTTACAAATAGTTTACCAACATCTCAATTTCAGACAACCCTAATGCAGGCCTTCTATTCACACCTTATTATTTTTATGTCTTTTAACATCCTTATTCTTTCAAAATCATAACATGTAGAGCTATCAGACTTACTAGGAGGTTGAAACATCCACTGATTAACCCAAAAAACCTTAGCTTCCAGATTAACGAAAAAGAAGAGAATATTTAGGTTTAAGAAGAAAAACCAAAGTGTAGAACAAAAGGAAGAAAAACCATCAGAATATTCCTTCTTGCCATATATATATACTCAAATCCTCTTAGTGGATCTTAACAAGTGTTGAATTTATACAAAAATTGTCCCTTAAATACCCTACAAAAAATGAGAAAAATATAAAAGAGAATCTGGTGCATATGTTGTTTGACCAATCAGTTTATTTTATTTACTCCCAACCAATCACGTTATAGAACCCACATTGCACAATGTTCGAGCAAATCGAGCATACCATACTTTTGGCGGTAACTCTCATAAGGCATGCTCTTAAAGACGATTTAATCCCTCATATATTTCCCATATACTTGGTAAGAACGTCATGTTCAATCCAAAACTTTGTGGTATACTCTTCGATCAGCATACTCTTTCTTCAATTGAGAATCACCCCGAAACAAAATCCTTGGATACTTCACGGGCGAACACATTATGAGCTAAGATTTTCACTTGCCAAAATTCTAAAAAATGGCGGACTATACTACAATAGTGCGCCAAAATAGGTAACATTCATATCTACTCGCCTTTTATTCAGATCCGTCAAATTTGGGGTGTGACACTAAGGGTTTAATGATTTATATGAATACTTTGTTATAAGTATATTGATGATGAAATAATTCATGATCATAAATGTACTTATGTACTTAGTTTGTTTGTTTGATTACTATTATGTTTATAAGTGATTTTGAATTATGTTAGCACCACTGCGCATACATTACTCAACATACGATTATTTTTGTTTCCGTGTATAGACTTGAGCGAATGTTAAAGTAGATCAAAAGTCCACAAGCATTGAACCTAGCAGCTCAGCTCAGAAGTCAAGTTATGCATATTTTGTATTTATATATTTGGTTAAATGGCATCTACCTAGGTTGGTTTTGCAACTTAATGTCTATTTTGATGTTTTGGCATATTTTGGTAGTTTGACCTATAATATTTTGGGAGATGAATTTCAACTCTTGATTAGTAGATAATTATGCATGATTATGTGTTTGATTATGCAATTTTCCTTGTTGGATAGTGATACATTGAATGCTATAATTGGGTGGTGTTTGAATGTGTTTTTATTTGTTAATTTGATGTGTTAATTAACAATTCTACCTCTGTAGAGATTTCTTCCAAGAATGAATTTACTAAACAATTTCCCAATCCAATTAATGATTTAAGATCTATCTACTCAACTCATACAAGGATAATAGTAGTCCCACTGTTGTACAATTGTTTACATTCATTCTCTTTAAACATCCTCAATCCCAAATGAATAATCTCACTAATGAATATCTAAGATAACAATGAAGATCTATCCAGTAAAATGTTCCCTAAGATGAACAAATAAAGCTTTCAAAACTTGTTATCTAGACAAGGACGTCACTGTTATTGGCGCAAGGATCAAGGAATGCAAAGCTGCTTTTAATTTTTTTAAATCTGCCAAGTTAGTTTGGATCGAACGGTCATGTAATAATGTAGCCCATTTACTTTGTAAAAAAATGTTTAGCGAGGCCATAAACAGTTTGTTTGAAATGGATTATCCGTCGGATATCCATAATGCTGTAATTCGTGATGTTTCGTAATAAATTGTGTTGACCCTTGTGGTCGTTTTTGTTTCAAAAAAAAAAAACTTTCAAAACTTGGTTCTAAGCTATAAAGATTGACAAACTATAAGAAGTAAATACAACATTTAAACCATGGATGTATCTCTTTATCAAATTTTTTTTTAATTTTGAGAAATCCTAAGATAATAGGCTGATAATCCACATTTTAAAAACCTTCCTTAGTAGATCTGGTTGCCTCTTATAATTACCCAAAAGAGTTCCACCAAAATTGAACTATTATAAGTCTCCCAAAGTCTCATTTAGTAAATGGACTCAAACATAATTTATCTAGTTCCTATTTACATGAAATTTATGTATTTGTTGCTTATTTCAAAATAAAATAATAGACATAATGTTACAAATCAAAACTACTGGTTTACCATAATGTACATTGACTATCATATTTTTTGTTGAAACTCATATCGAAACACTATCTTTAGACAAAAATTGTGTTTCTGTCTTTTTTTTTAAATTAGGTTGCAATATTGAGTTCAAACAATTAATATCCAAACAATCCTCCCTTTGGCATTTTGACAAAACCCGAGAACAAATGAATCACACAATTTTCATATATTAAAAAGCTAAATTAAGGGAATTAGATCAGTCATTACTATAATCCTCTACCAGAAACATCTTTGATCATCAATTAAACAACTCCCCATATCAATTTGCATTTTCAATCATTAAGCATAGTGATATATAAGTATAAATTATTAAAGTAGAAATAAGGAGTATACAGATAATCATCAAGCATCCATTTAACTTACCACAAGCTATATTATTTCCAAAGATGAGGAAAATAAAAAGTTAAAGGTTTTTAACTAGTCAACAAAATCGACACCAACATGATTAAGACTTGTTGATGCACACTTGTTTCCATTCATTGCCAATTTGTTCTCCCCTTTTGGGGAAAAGATGCCAAAGAACTCCCCTTCACGAAGTAGACTTATCCAAGTCATAAAGTAGCTAGTAGCATTCATCTTCTTCTAGCTAACCTTTAAATGTTAGCATTAGGAGAGTCAGATTTAGCCTTTGAATGATCAATTACCTTAGCTTTTTTAGTTGCTGCCAAGGGCTAAATAGGGGATGTTGAATCTATTGTTATTTCAACAGGAGCGTCTTCTAATAGGTTCTCAACAACAATACTATCTTTAGTATGCTTACCATAGAGCTATTAGGATTTGTGCCCTTAGTTTATTTTTTTGTCATAATTACTTATAATGTTTAAAACTATTTTGGATTACAAAATTTCCACTTGAATTAATTTCATAATCTTTGTATATATATATTGCCCTCAAATGATTTTTTCAAGAAAAGCAAAATGATTAAACAAATATTGGCTTATTTATTATTGAAGGTTTAACTAATATTAAGTTTCATAACAAAGAATGTTTGTAATGGAGAAGACATCTTACATTAGTAACTAATACAAATATTTCCATGGGGTCATGAATGAGGTAATGAATCATGTTAAGACTATTATGTTGTCTATAAGTCCAAATCGGGAGATAACTTGTCTTGGCTATTGAAGTTGGATTGACTCCTAAGATAGAGACATAGATGTAGTTGTCTAAACTTACAATATATTAGAGTGAACCCAAGATGAATTAATCCTAGATTCATTTATGAGTTACTTCAATTCTGACATTCATAGTGTGACTTACCTAAATTTGGAGTAAGTGAATAACAATGTTTGCATGACTTAAATAATTTGATGTATTGGAAATTTATGCGTCTCAAAGTAGTAAGCTGAAAGTTGGTATGTTGGGTGTATAACTTATGCATGACATAGTTTTACTTACAATAGTGGAATCATAGCTCATTAAATAGTAAATTGTTTTCTTTCACTGACATTGTATGGTTTATGAAAATGGAACATGGACATGAGTCATTTAATTAGGATTAATGATTTAATCATTACTAGGTTGAGCAATGATCGGTTTCATTATAGTAGATAAAAGTAACTAAATAATCGAGTCCAATGTGAAAATTAAACTAATTAGTTTTCATAGTTAAATTTTATTCAGAATAAAAAAAATTGATTATTAAATAAGTTTGCACATAAATTCTAATAAAATAAAGTCGTCATGATTTTAATGAAATTATAGCTAAGTTATGTAAATTAATTAATTAATTATAATTAATTTAAAGGTTTTATTTAATTAATGACTACTGAACTTGTTTTTTTATCTGATACAAGAGAAAGTAGCCCAATAGGTTAGGCCAAGTAGCTTGCCACTTGAGTAAGGGGTGATTAAGCCCTATATGGTCAGACATTTTTGAAAAATAAAAAATGATTTTTAAAAAAAAAACCTCAAAGCTTTCTAGGTTTTACATCTTAGTGTAAATAAAAATATAGTTTTTTAAATACCTTTTTATTAGAACAATAGAAATTAAATATTTATCTTATTTTTGTTAGGTTCTTGAACTTGACTTGCATGAAATGGAATTTTTATTAATATTTTAGATTTAAAGAAAAGACAAATCAAAGTTTTTACTCTTTCTTTTTTTTTGACAATCTTGATGAAAGAAAAGAAAAAAACAAATCCTTGTCATATAAGAGGCTATTGAGCCTTGGTTGATGAGAAATCATGCAAGATATTATGGTTATTTTCTTCAGTTGGGAAAGTTGAAAAAATATAGAAGAGTAGAAAAGGGAAAGAAAATGAAAAAGAAATAAAAAAACAGAGAGGAGGTCAATGACACTAGAAGAGCTATTAACATAAGTTTTACACACAAGTTTCATATATTGTTATTTTGCCAGAAACTAGTGGGAATTTATTTTTTAAGAATAAATTTTATTTTTTGAGAATTACAATTTCTAATAGTTTCTATTGAGAGAATTGTTTTCCTACTGAAAGTAATTGGATCATTTCTTATTTTATATTTGGTCCGTGTTGCTTGAGCCCACACTCGACACAATTTGGGGTACGAGGATAGTGGAGAAGGTCGTTTGATTGAAAGTCGAGAATATTTTGGATCTGCCTTGCGCAAAACACAGGTACTTTTCGGTAGAATATTTATTATTATAAATATTACAAATCAACTCAATTTCAAAGTTTTAAATTTTCGTTGTGACTGAAAATTGTTTTTCTAAACTAAATTTCCAACAAAGACAACTAGTTAGCTAACAATAACATCTAGAAGATAGGCACAAAAGAAACTATTTTAAAATATAGAAAGTGAGAAGGAATGCCCACTCCCAGAATAACTGCAATGGTCTAGGTAGTTTCCATATTTGAAAAAGTTTCTATAAAATTTTCAAAGTTTATTGGTTGTGTTGATTATGTGGATTGTATCTAGCCCGTCAATGAGATCATATTACTTGGGGAATTATATTTAGTTCTCTTCCTAATAGATTCTCTATTAAGGTCATAACCATTAAAGAGGTTAAGGATCTTAAAAGATTGGCTATTGATGAACTTATTGGTTCATTGCAGACCTTTGAGATGAATTTTGATGAGGTTAAATGCAAGAGAGTAAAAGGAAATAGAAATATTGCTCTTCAAGTAAATGAGGAAGTGTTATATAACACCCCAAATCTGGCCTAGACGCTATGACCGGATCTTGAAGGTCACATTAATTTCTTGAAACCATGTACATACGTTTAGTAAAACATGTCTTAATCTTGTGTCATTAGTTTAGTAAAGACTCGCCTTGATTTATTATCTATAAGGCTTATTGGTTATCTTGTGTGTCCTCCAAAACGTTTGTAAGAAAAAAAAGTCGATGAGTAAATCTCTTTATCTATTTATTTGTTTAAAGTCAAATGCTCATTTAAATATTTTACAGCGAAAAACCATATTTTGTTAATTTCAAAACAAACGTCAAATTTATTTTTCAGAAAAACAGATAGTTTGTTTAAGATAGCTTCTGAATATTTAAAAAAAAACAAAAGAAAGTTAAAAAATACCAACACAGTCTAAAAACTCGTAAAACATAAGTAAAACCTCATTTAACTAACATAAGCATGAGACCAAACCGAGCTCCTAATCGTCGCCCAATCCTAAGTCTGGGGGTTACCTGAAAAGATTAATAAATTGAGTGAACTAGAAAGCCCAGTGTGTGACTTGGCCCACATACATAACAGATAATAGAATTTAATCACAAATTTCAATAGAACAGAACATATGCAGAAGCATGGCATGCATCGTGATGCAAAATGTCATACAAAATCATATCCTACCCCCATTCGCTACACACCAACTCTGTTCCACCCAATACACCAGTTAGAGTATATAATACCCATCTAACCCAACACACCATAATCATGGTCTTTAGCCACTATAAATTTTGTAGCCAAACTATTAGATTTATTGTGGAAAACCGTTAGAATAATAATAGAAAATTTGTGGGTATACTGCCAGAATTTGCAAAACGTAGTCTGCTAGAACTTCCTCCTCAACATAAACATAACCCAACCCAATACACATGCATAGTCATATCATAGGTTCAGCTGTAATCAGAATAATGTAATTACATGTAACATGCTCATTTATGAACAAAGCAGAAAGAAACAAGCCAATAACGAATACGAGTTTGTAAATTAGTTATACCATTTTACGTAACTTAGCATGTTACCAGAAAACATACGTACATCATTACCATACTAGACAATCTTAATTGGTTACATCCTAACAAATTTACAGATACAAAAAGGACATTAATCTCAAAGAAACGACCCAAAACACACCCCGAATGAACCTGCTTAGGATGGGTCCATATGCTCGGGCGGCCTATACGCCCTTACCTGATGGTAAATATGGCCCACATGTCCGGACACATGCCCGTGTGACCCACACGGCCTACCACACGATCTTGGGGTGTTGACAGTTTCGATTTTGCATAGTTTTATGAGTTTTCAAGATAGATTCACACACATAATCTATTTTGGGATGTCAGCAGAACAACAACACTTTAAGTTCTGTACACACAACATCCACAATTTAGCTAATTAGCAGAAACTCTACAATCGAAACTACCATTTGGCATTTACTCAAATTGAGTATTCGGCCTAAGAGACAGAAAGCATTCAACCATTACCAACCAACCTCATTCAACCCTTAAATTTGAGCACTCGAACACTTACCCAGAAAAGAAACGGTTCCCCAAAGCTCTCAACTAGTTAGAAGGTTACCCATCATAAAGTCCTTTCCTAAACAAACACAAACCTCGTCGACATCAACTGAATCAAAGAAACATCTCAACAAGTCCCAAAATCAACTTATTAAAAATAACACATATGAATATACTTACATAAGCTATGAAACTTTACCAAATTTCTAAAGCTCGCACACCAACATTAAGTAAAAAGATGCTAGCATAGCACTAAGAAAGTCTGGCATCTGAACAATAGTAAGGGAGAAATCAAAGAAGGTGTGAACCACGTTGCAACAAAACTAACGGGAAAAAGAAAATAAAATAGAAAGATATCCAAAAGAACACAAAGTAAATTCAGCAACAGGAATTGAGAAAAAGAAACAGAGAAAAGAAAACAAAAGGCAAGAGAAAGAAAGAAAAGAAAATAAAATAAAAGAAATAGAACGTGAGAAAAGGGAGGAAGGGATGACAAAAGTGGGGAGAAAATTTAGGAGAAAATTTCTCAAGTTTTTTTAAAAGAAAACATAATATCCCAACAACCCACATTAACTACTAACCTATAAAATTAACCAGAGTTTGAATTTAACCCAATTTCTAACAACATGGGCGGCAAAACAAGGAGAAGCAAAAAGAATTCCACTTTTTGCACACAACAGGATTTAAACTTGGGACCTATGGGTAAGCTAAGCCTTACCACTGAACCAACATGGTTATTCTTGTCAGCCAATTTACAAAATCAAAGATAACCTTTACGAACCAAATCAGATATGGAAACAAAATTAAGAAAGAAATCCCTAAGGAAATGGAATCGAACACAGGTCCTCAAGCACACATCTAGACATTTAACAATTGAACCAGATCAAACCACTTGACATTATTTAGCAATTCAAAACCAATAAATTTTTGGCGTTACATGCCAACTCCTGAAAACGCTTTAATTAAAGATCTTCAAGAGCAGATTGTGTTACTTAGTCAAAGTTTCAATAAGGCCTTCAAGAAATAAGTAAGGAGATTTAAAAATTTTAAAGCTAATATTAATGTTCCCAGGAACAAGTCAGAGGGAATTATCATTAAGAAGGAAATAGAAAAAGACAAGAAGAAGGGTGTGTAGTGTTATGAGTGTCAAGGATATAGTTATATCCAATCTGAATGTGCTAATATTCAAAAGAAGAAAATGAATTAACTTTGTGTTAGTTGGAGTGATGAGGATTCATCCATTGGATCTGATTTACAAAAGGATCATAAAAATTTTATTACTTTCGCTACCAGTAGTATTGACGATGAAGATTCTGATAGAGATTCAAATGTTAGGATAGATGAAGATTTTTTAAAGATTTATAAAGTGATGCTACGCAAATGGGGTCTAATTTGTGAAATCAACACTCAATTGTCATAGGAAAATAATATATTAGGTAAATTGGTAGTCGCTAAAAAGGCTTTTCTTACAGAGAAGTTAAGACAATCTTGTAAAGGTTAGAATATAACTTGTAGATGCTAATCTTATGCTTAAGAAGTTCACCAGTAGTAGCAGTAAACTTGATGAAATTCTTACTGTTAGAAAAAGAGATCCAAGTAAAGGAGGCTTGGGCTTTGTTAATAAAGGAAAAGTTGTTATAACAAGCTTTTTAGTTTTTGTAAAAGCTTCCAATTCACAAGAAGTTGGTGGAAGTTCTAAACCTATGATACTCAATTCATACTGGAAGATTTCTCAATCTCATAAGGTTATTTTCCACTATTGTGGTCCCCTTGGTCATATAAGACCACGTTTCTTCCAGATGATGTATGATTTAAGGTGGAGGCATTTAGTGCGCACTCCTTATGGCTCATCGGCTAGGAAAATGTAGAAAAAGTATAGGTGAAGAAGGAGACTGAGTGCCTAATTATTTCACATTGTTCATTAAAGTCTATTATTGACAAAGTATGGTATTTTGATAGTGGTTGCTCTAGGCTCATGAAAGGTAACAATACTTATCTTACTGATTTTGAGGATTCTCCTGTTGGAAAGGTAACTTTTGGTGATGGGAAGAATGTTGGATCTGGTGTCCTAAGTGTAGTATATTCATTTGTAAACTTATAATTTTTTTAGAAAAAATTGGTTAATAAAATATTTCATAGATTACATTAATATACTTTGTATAATGTTCTAATATGGTTTCCGCATGAAAAGCAAAATAGAAACAAATATTGGCTCACAGGTTGTCTAATGTTTAAACTAATACTAAGTGGTATTATGTGGTCGAATCGTAATACGGAAAGACAACTTATATTAGTAGACAAACCTAAACATGTCTTTAGTCTAATATGAAATGAGTAAACCGATTGGAAGACTAATATTTCTTCTATCAAGTCTAATTAGGGAGATGCATTGTGTTTGGCATCAGAGCGGATAACTCCCAAAAGATAGAGATATAAATGTGACTGACTGGACTAATAGCACATCAGACTAGACCTAAGAAGAATAGATTCTGAATCCATTTATGGATTTATTCACTTGTGGCATTCAAAGTATAACATAACTTAATCTTGAGTGGATGACAGACTATATGTGTGTGTCGTATACTTTGATGTAAGAAAAAGCTTGAGTTTAAATAGATAACGAATCGAAAGCTGGTGTGCTAGGTATACGACTTCTATCATGAAATTATTGCATGATGTGCAATTGTACAAATTTGTTAGCAAGTAATAAAGTAGTGCGTAAGGGTATCGTCTCCACAGGGACTGTATATGAAACGTAAATATTTTGAAATTATCAATTAGCAAGTTAATGATGGAAATAATTAAAAGTGAATTAAGTTAACTAATTAACCTAAGTAAAATTACTAGGTATGTAAAGCTAATAAAAGTGTTAACACAGAATCATAAGTAGCAAATCACAAGATTTAATTACTATGACTTGAAGGAGTTAGAATAATCATCTTCCCTAAACCTAGAATTACTAAAAACAGTGCTAATGTATGTTACGATAGATTCATGGCAATTTGACAATTTACTAACCCAAAATTTATAAGCTATGAAGTTCTACTTTTTTACCTTTTAGTTTCTTTAGCATATTTCTATGTTCAATTCACTTCAAGGTCCATACGCAAGCATCATACTTAGAGATTATGCAAGGTAACAATATTGATAAATATCATTACTAATTCAATCATTAAAAGGTCAAACATGCATCTTGCTCAAAGTAATAAATTATTCATGCACTTCCCAACATTAATTATGCATGGGTAAGCATGTTCATAATATTATTTGAATGAATAACAACCAATGCAAAGAACATCATAAGCAAAGTATTAATAACATAAGGTAAGGAAATGTGATCAGTCTAGCATCAACAAACATCAACAAAATTAAGTCATAATCATTAAATTAAAAGACAAATCGTAAATTACAATCATGTTTTTCAACAATGAAAAAAATAAAAGATTAAAGGAAAGGAAATTGTAAGTTGATTTAAGTGATTTTCCGTGGCACTGCTCATGTTGCTCCTCCTTCTCTCTTCTCCTTTACTCCTATTGGAACGACGAAAATGTGCAATGTACACAATTGTTAACAAGTAAGTATCGAATTATCCTACCCACATGGATTGTGAAAGAAAAATATCTATTAAATGTAAATCAAATACTTTGGTGATTGAAAATATTTTGACTTTGAGAAAGTGATTGAAAAACTAAAACTTAACTAAGTAATTAACTAAGGAAAAATTAAAAGTAAAAATTTGAATGCATGATTTCAAAAAAATGGGTTTAAATCAAGATGACATAAATGTGTTGGATCAATCACATTATTTAACTTAGAATTTCTAAACTCATGCTCATGTTGTTACGAAAAATTTCATGGCAACTTGATAACTTTCTAACTAGTGCACATACATACTTATTAAATCAACCAATCTCTTGAACATTTTCCAAATGCCAATTCAAACAACTAATCAATCTTCATAAGCACATATAAGTTTAAGTGAAGCAACAACATATACTTATATTAAAACAGTTTAATCACAATAAACTTGCAAGTTATGCAAGGCTAATGTATTGTTTAATACCGTCGCTAATTTTAACCTTCAGCTACCTTAGAAGATTAAACATGCACCAATTAAGTACCGCGTCCATTAATTAAAATTTCATTCTATTTAAATAATTAATTCAATTGTTACCTTACAATTATAATGCAAGCATAACATAAACATGATTTTACTTAATCAAGACATATAACAACACAAACATGAGTTCAGTAATTTAAGCGAACATAATGCAATTAATCCAACACCAATTTAATTTAAGTCATTTTAATTAAATAAAGAATAACAAAACAATAAATATCCATCATCATGCTCATAACATAAATAAGAGAATCTAAAGAGAAGGGAGCTAGAAAGTAATCCCGACGTTTCTCTCTAGCCAGACTAATACGCTTTTCCTCTTCTTTGCTCGTTCTGTTGATCAAGGCATGTATGAACACTTTAAATATTGCTAAAAATAGGTGAATAGTGGCTCTTTTCCAAGAGGGGAAATCATCAAGGAAATGGACAAAGGGAAATGGGAAAACAAAGGAAAATTGACGAGAAGAAAGAAGATATGTGTGGGAAAAGAAGGTGTGTTGAATGAGGTAACAAAGGGGGGTATTTATAGGTGTGAATGTCTGCTAAAAATATTAAATAATTAGCAGCCATACACTCTTCCTTGGCCAGCCAGAAAAGGAGCAAGTTTGAATAATTCAAACTTTGCTATATTTAGCTTGGGGCAAATATTCAAAGGCACGAAAAGTGGAAGGGTTAGAATGGAGTTTAAAGAAAGCTAAAGGGTTGTTTTGCAAGAATAAAAAAAAATCAGCTGATTGGATTAGCTATAGGGACAGTTTTAGGCTACCAATTTGCTTGGTGGATCAGTCTTCTCTACTTAGCATACTAAGCCACTTTCTCCTTCAAGCTTTATATTAATTTTTAACCCAATTAAATTTGGATAAAAATTAAATATAAAGTACATAAAATAATCATCATTTGTAACATCCTTGTCTGGAAATATATTCAGCCTTGCTCTTGGTGCACTTGATGCAAAAATTACCTCAATAGTTCAAGCCTTTCAAGGTGTTTACTGAGTCAATTTCCATCTTTTGTGTAAAAATGTCGAAAATAACCTAAAATTGTGAAATTTTATTTTAAAAATAATTAAAATTCAATATTTTAATAATTTAAGTGTAAATTAATTATTTTATAATTAAAGTATGAATTTCGACAAAATTTACTACGAAACTGCATGAATTAAAGCTCAAAATGTGCTGAAAAAGTATATATATTTTTTGTGGTTACACCTATGCACAAATGCTCTCAAGTTTCTGAATATTGGTTGCTCTCAACACCTCTGAATTGCTCTATAACTGATCCCAAATGCTTGCCCCTATTTATACTTGTTAAGCCCATTTGTTCTTTACTATTTTTAGCATGTCATCCCTTGATTTCTCCATTTAGGTGGTCAACCTCCTTGATTTGGGGAATAGGGTGGAAGGTTTGCTTGATTTAAAGGAGAGGGTGGACGATTTTGCTTGCTTTGTGGAGAGAAGTTGCTTAATTTTCTCCATAGATGGTAAGTAGTTGCGAGATCCTCTCCATGGCTAATTTGGTGGTTGAGGTAGGTGAAGAACAAGTCACATGGATGGTTTGGGCATGCATGTGGATGGTTTAGGCATGCATGTGGATGATTTCGGCTCCTTTAAGCTGTCCAGAATTTTTAATCCATTCTAGAATTGGGTTAAGAGGAACTTTGAAGTCCAATTACCATCTTTGGGGCATCCAAAGATGACAAAACATTAGCTCAATTTCTTAGGTTTTTTACTGTAGAGATGCTACAGCATTGAACATCAATAAGTGAGTTTCAAGTTCTTTCTTCCTAAAGCAGCAACTACCTTCAAAGATGCAAAAATCATATGTTTAGTATATAAATTAATCAAGATAACAAATTTACCTTAGCATTATTCAACAAAACAAAATTATAATAAAAACTACGAAATTTATTATCAACCACTCATAATTTGCATGAATTATTAGTTTAAAAGCATCGAAGATAACTCTATATTCCAGAGTTATCAACTTCTATAGTATGTAGCATCATTCAAAGCATTGTAATTCATAGCTTGAGATGTGGGTAAATGGTATCCTCTAATTGGCATTACATGGTTGATGAAAAGTAAACTTAGCCAGGGGTCGTTCGTCTTTTTGATGAATGACTTGATTACTATTTAATAGTAATTAATTTTTCATGAAGGAAGATGTAATGGTTACCATGAGATAAAATAGAATCATATTGGGAGAACAGATTTATCCCAAAGAGATTAAGAATATCCTATGAGGGTAACACACTTATGACAAGGTCATTGGACAAACGCTGATTGAGTTGCTTTCATAATGATATGTCATTAGGGAATGTTCAGTCACAATACTATAGTGAAATGACTTCATGACTAAATGAGTTTATTATTAATAGGCGAAAAGTTAGAACTTAATTATAAATCATTTGAGCCCTAATTACATATGTTCAATCTGTCCCTCTGTTAGCTCATTGAAACTAGAAATGAATTGCATATTGAATCAAATAAACAAAAATGGATGTAAATGGTAAAGTTAGAGAAATGTGAAACACTTGAAATGAATGTGATTTTCTCTAAGCGAAAATGACTTGAAAAATGAATTTATGGTTTTCATATTATTATTTAATTGATTAAATAATTGAAGTTCAAAATGGAAATAAATTTATTGGTCATGGTAAATTCGTTGAATGTAGAAATATTAAACATATTTTCTCATGGATTCTTTTACATTAAAGTCGCCATAATTTTAATGAAATTAAAATTGGGTTGAGAAAATTATTTAATTGAGAAATTAGTTTATTTAAATTAATTTAAGATGTTTATTTTAAGAAATAGAAAAAACAAATATTGGGTTGGATTGAATTATAAAATATTGGGTTAAAAGTGTACTTGTAATTGAACCCGATATGGAAGAAGCCTAAAAGCCCCTCATGTTTAAAGAGAGGGACGACAAACCCTAGTTTGTTTAACTAGGGGGCCCCACTTGATCCTAGTTAAACTAGGAGTTTGTTTTTCTATTGAAATAGACTTCTACAATTCAATAAGGATTTCACTTATTCTCCCTATAAATAGATGGCACTGATAGGGCTAAAAACCCAATTATGAGATATTATTATTCTGCCCAAAAATAGTGAAAGCTTATTCTTTAAGTATTAATTCTATTTTCAGTATAAAAATTTTGTCGGTTTCTATTGAGGGAGGTTTTTCTTTCACACTAAGAGTAAAGAAAACTATTTTTAATTGTGTTTGATTAGACTTGTTCGAGCCCAAACTCAAAGTAGTTCATGGTACAAGAATAACAGAGGTCGTTCGATTGAAAGCCAAGAATGATAAGGATCCATCTAGCCAAAAACATAGTTGCAATTTCAGTAAAGAGTTTATTGCTATAAATATCACAAATTGGCTCGATTTTTAAAATTTTTATTTTTTGCTGTACAAGAAAACTGTTTTCGAACCCGATTTTTTCCAACTATTGGAATCAAAATGTTAGGTTGTGCTATGTTTATAATATAAACTAAGACCAGAATTTTCTCTCTTCTCCATATGTGATTAATTTTGATAAGATGTGTCATTCTTATACTTGTATGCATATTTAGGGGCATGAATGTATGTTATTATTTTCTTGTTATGTATGATAGAATTAATGCCTTTGAAATCATGATTCCAAGCTCTGGATATCGTGATAACCATTTGGTATGGTTTGAAAATTTTTAGTTTAATCATATTTCATGTTAGGGTCAACAAAAGAGCTTTCATAAGCTTGGTTAAGGTTCAAATTTGATTGTGAATCATAATGCAAATGTGTTTAACATATAATTGTATGTTTGAATGATTATTTTACTGTATAACTGACAATAGTTGCTCCGATAACGAATATGGCATCCTGTAGCTCGGACCTGGCAATCTGTTCGGGTAAGGGGTGTTACATGTAGTGGTACCGAAGCTAATATTTAGTCGATTCTAGGATTGAAAAGTAGTGCATGTTGAGTCTAGAAATATATGTCACAATAACCTGTGATAGTGTGATGTCTTCTGATTAGGATTGACTCTATTTTCTTATATAGATAAACCATGTTGGTCGAATCAAATTGTATCGTATTAGATTAACTTGATAGTAATGTTCCTTCTTTCAATTAGAGTGTTGGAAAAAATTCGGTTCGAAAACGATTTTTTGTATAGTGAAAAATAAAAATTTTGTAAACCGACTCAATTTGTGATATAGCAATAAACCTTAAACCAAATTTGCACCTGTGTTTTCGAATAGATGAATCCTTGTCGTTCCTGGCTTTCAACCAAACGAACTTCTCTGCTATTCTCGTACCACGAACTACTTCGAGTCCGAGTGTGGGATAGAACGAATTGAATCAAATAGAGAACCAAAAATAGTTTTCTTTTCTTTAATGTGAAAGTGAAAATTTCTTCTCAAATAGAAATCGACAGAATCGTTATTCCAGAAAATATATTTAATTCTTAGAGAATAAAAGTCTCTCTATTTTCGAGCAAAATAATGATATCTGAAAGTTGTGTAAACAGCCTTATCGGTGCCAACCATTTATAGGGAGTAAGGTAGAACCCTTATTGAATTGTAAAAGCTTATTTCAACTAGAAAAACGAGCTCCTAGTTAAACTAAAAGTATAGGTGGCGGCAACCCTAGTTAATATTACTAGGGTTCGTCGTCCACCCCTTTAACATGAAGGGCTTTTGGGTCTCTCCTATATCGGGTCCAATTACAAATACTTCTCGAGCTTTTAACCCAATACTTAACAATTTGATCCAACTCAATATTTATTTTTTTATTTTCCAAAATAAACTTCAATATATTTTTAATTAAATAATCTTCTCAATCCAATTCTAATTTCTTTAAAATCATTACGACTTTACCGTAAAAAATTTATGATAAAATATATTTAATATTTCTGTATTCAATGGTTCACTACGATTTATTTTCATTTTAAAACTTCATTAAATTCGAAAAATTAAATTTATTTTTGAGATCATTTTCATTTTACTATCGTGAAAATTTCACTACAGAATTGGGGTTTAATCTATTACAAGGGTTAGCTTGATTCGAGTGGCTTCACCTGAAATTTAGGTACTACTAGCTTGCGATAGAGTTGCTGAGAGTTCTAGGATTGAGCTGAATAGTCTTTACTTATGCTTTCTGTCTTTTTTATTAAAAAAAAAATCTCATGTTTCACGAGATAAGAAATAAGTATGTATTTATGCAAGCATACATGTTTCACCATTTGAAGCTTTATATTCATTATTAAACAAAGTTATAATAGGTCAATTAGTTATCGTATTATAATTGATGGGTTATAAAGAAAGGTCGTGGGACATACAAAAGAAGTACATGGAAAATTGTGGGAGATATTTGAGATTGTGGTCGGTCAATTATTTGCCAACCTTTGGTTTTTTTTTTTTTTCTATAAAAGCCCTTTGATCTTGGAACTTGACCAAAAATACATTTTAAAACCCTAAAAAGTTGCTTCAAATAGCCATATTTTCTTCATCTCCACTAACTAATCTAGCCAAGCACATGAATATTCCAATGAAAACCCACAAATCCAAAAGCTTTGATGAGAAGGGGAAAGGAATGCCCTCCTTTGCCTTCCTTTTCTCCCTTGTGATTTACATCTCTATCATCTACGTCTTTAGCCTTTCTCCATCCACTCTTTTCAGTAATTCCAAGTTCTGGTTTGCTATTTCCAACACTCTCATCCTCTTTATTGCAGCTGATTATGGCGCTTTCGCTTCCTCCAAAGATCACAACCTCGACCTTTATGGTGAATATGCCTTGCACGGCGCAAGAAGGACATGTACTACTGTTGTTCCGTCATTTGTCTCACAATACACTAGAATTGTCACAAAAAGCAGTCCCAATGAAGATGGAAAGAAGAATGAAATCCGAGTGAGAAACTCGGATGATAATTTGCAACAACATCCCATGAAAGCTGATAATGAAGCAACTAAACCAAAAACTATCCCAAGAAACGAGTCTGATAAAGTGAACAATTTGCAGAGTTCAAAGACTAAACACCATGAAGCAGAAGATGAAAACGAGTATTGGAGAATGACAGATGAGGAACTCAACAGGAGAGTTGAAGAGTTTATTCACAACTTCAATACGCAGATTAGGCTTCAAGGTATTAGAAACACCCAACCTTTGGATCACGAATATGATGAGCAAGGAGATACTGTAAATCAAATCCATATTTAAATCTAATAAATTAAGGTTTAGTTCTTTACTTTCTGAAATTTAAAGATTTTCATATCACAAATTACGCTCAATGATAAACTTCTCACTCAATCATTACAATGTCTAAAGGCTGAACTTTTATTAGATTCACTAAAAATGTTTGATCTTAATCCATCATTCCTTCATGAAAGATTGGGGCCGGATTTGAGTGTTTGAAAAGTCATCCCTCATCAAGTAATCATGGTATACCATCCAATTATTCTCTCCAATGATTACCTGTAATTTTTTCTATGAATAATTACATTTCATAAATCAAACACATTTAAAAAAAAATTAAAATTTCTAAATTGGTATAATTATTATCATAAGTAGTTACACTTCCTTATAATTACTTTGTACGTGTAAACATAACTATCTTAACAATTATAATTTTTTACAAACACAACTATCCTAATATAATTACACTTTCATATAATAATTCTACGTATCTAAACACTTTGATTTTATTAAAATATTTCTTTTAGAGTTTAAGTACAAATACAATACAATCATAAGTACGATATTATTACAAATACATGTTTAAGCCACTATTATATAGAATTAAATCTACTTATTATAAGACCCAAACTTGATTACCGAAAACTTAAAACTTCAACTTTTACTAATAATATCAAAACTTAACTTTTTATTTGTAAACTTAGAGAGCATTTTCAATTGGAGAGAATGGCTAGTGATTCACTAGTTTAATTGAAAGAATAACTCATTGAGTAGAATCATTGTCTCTACTTCGTTATACTCTATTCCTCTAGCATTGAATAGGGAAAACTTTTTCAGATTTGTCTATGAAAGTATTTAGATGATGAAGTAAATAAATATTGCATTATATCCGATATAAATATAAATAAGTAATAAAATATAATTTCATAAGTTTACTAATAAACCTTTTTTACTTATATATAAATATGTTATAATAAAATTTATTTTTGAATGAAAGCACAATATTATGGATTAGATGATATTTGAGGATTAGGCTTAAAGAACTTGTTATTTTATTAAAGATAGAGAAAGATGGATAGTTCAATTATTTTATGTATGATATTTGAAATCTTAAAGATTTGATTCACTATTAATTTTTTTTGTTATTAAATATGTTTAAAAACTTGAAATTAATTAAAATTGTATATGCAGTATCCATTTGACTTATGTAATCATTTAAATGAAAGATATGATCATCGAATATGATAATTCTATCTAAAGCTCATTATGATAGAATGCAACTGAACTTAATTATAAGATTTTAAAACTGTGAGTGGTTATAATTCTATAATATTTAGGATAAGTTCTCAATTAAAATTATGTGAAAAAGTATTACTTATGAGAACTTATTTTTTAACAAATATATATTGTTAACTTTTCATGTCTTAAATGTGCTCTTACAACAACAATACCGTGAAAATTTTAAAATATTAATACTATATCCAAAGGCAAATCTAGGGGGGCTGGCAACAACCCGCTGTATAATTATTACATTAACTTATCAATTCCATTCTAGCTAGTCAAATGTGAAACTTTTAATACCAGCAATTATGGGTCTATCCAATTGAGAAAAATTCTCCATTTTTTTAAAGGAATTGAAAAAAGTTCTTTTATCATTATAAATTAGAAAGAAGAAGAAGAAAAAAAATTATTATTGGAATTGAGCTAGTCTCTTTCGTTGTGCCTTTGATGGGAGGCTTTGCCATCCCATTTTGTTGTCTACCCTTGGGAAGTAAGCAAGTTGTGCAAATGGGTTTGGATTGTAGTGAATGTGTTATTATTTTCAATCTCTCCATTTCATTCAACCCTTACCATGCCAATGACTTGTATGTATTCAATTAAATACTTTGCACAAAATCTAGATAGCAGCATAGGGAATAATTTCACCTTTATAATCTTGTGTGGTACGGGGTAACTGTATGTCCTAGTCACTATTTCCAGAATTAATATTAAAATATTATTACTTTTCTAGTAGAAAAAATAAAATATTTAATATAATATACATATTTTGAAAATATTCAATGTGATACTTAAATTATTAATTTATGTATTATTTGGTATCTGTAATTTTGTAAAATGCCTAGTATAGTACTTATACTTTGAAAATATTCAGTGTGGTATTGAATTATCAATTTATACATTATTATGATACTTGAAGTTAACATCCTTAGTATATGTTAAACCAACCAATGAGAATTCGACACGTGAATTTTTTTCTTTCAAACCATCAATTCCACATAGATAATATAATATTATATGAAAAGTTAAATAAAACAAAATAAATAGAATTAAATTAAATTAATTAAACCTAAACATATGTTTAGTTTTTAAAAAGCTTGGGATTTTTCTCTAAGAGGATTTGAAGAGCGAAGTTATAACTCAAAATTTCTCTAATTTTTTTAAAACCTTAAAATTTCTAAAATTTATACAAATCAAAATTTTCCGATATTTGTCTCTTTCTTGACTTAGTGAGCTTTGAATGGAAGGTTGACTACCATGAGATTCTCCAACTTTGCTTCTAAATGTGGATTCATCTTAAGGTTTCATGTGGAGGAAATTTAATTTCACATGGGAAGCTCTTCGAAAAAGATGAGTTTAGTATTTACTTTAATGAAAAAGATGATGTTTTTGCTTATGTAAATTTAGTATTTACTTAAATTTTTTATTAACTATATGTAATTTAGACTAAGTTATTTGTTTCTTTAATTTATTTTAGTTTAATTTTTTTGTTTTATTTAATTTTTCTCATAACGATATATTATCCATGTGAAATTAATTATTTCAAAAAGAAAAGTTTCCACATGTTGAATTTTATTTGGCTAGTTTTGCATTCACTAACGATGTTAACTCCAGTACCACATTAGACATTTCAAAGTAGGTATGTTATTAGATATTTTATGAAAGTATAGGTCTTGAATAATACATAAATTGATAGTTTTTGTACCACATTGAACATTTTCAAACTATTAATATTACATTATATATTTTATAAGATTATAGGTACCAAATATGAAATTATCCCGAAAAAATTACTCCTTATATTTGCTTATTCCAAGCCATGTCTTTCTAGTGTAGTTTTCAATAGAAGAGTGCCTTGAAATTAGGAAAATCGAGGATTTAGTTTATTATTTATACAATCAAAACTTGCATTCCATTTTAAGTTAATAGAAGTATTGTATGCAAATTTTGAATTTAAACAATTTTAAAAGACATTTACCACCAGATCAATAACTAGTAATTTGTTTAGAAGAACATTATTTTGTAAATAGACTTTAAATATTCTAAAATGAATTTTTTTTATTTCACAAAATAAAAATTAGAGTGATCAACATTTTTAAAATCTGAAAGAATTATTTTTGAAATAATGCTAGGTGGCCTCTATTGACAAAAACATTACAACCCATTTCTTAGGACTAACGTCATGTACTGTGGATCAAAACCCGTGATGATTGTGCAAAAAGTGTCCCATAAAGGTCAACTGATGAAATAGAGCTCATTTAACTCGATAGAACTGATTTGACTTGTGGAACCCATGCATGAAAAAACTCATCTACTTGAAACCTTGGTAGCCTAGTGAAAAACTCCAGTAAAACTAGAGTTATTAGGGTAAATAGTGTAAATCCTAAAAGGATAAGATTTATAGAGTTTAAATCTTTAAGACTCTCAATTTTAGATAAACTTCTTATCTTTATCGTCGATGTAACTCAATCCATACAGTTGGTTTTTGGGGAGCTCAATTATAAATAGAGCTCAATCATAGTTGTGAATGTATTCGATAGCATTTACTCAAACACTTGACGTGCTATTTTTCCTTGACTTTTCTATTCTTTGTTGCTCTTTTGTTTCAAGTGCGTTTCCGCTATATTTTCAATGCCTTACAGAATTTCTTTGAGAATTCTCACTTTTGTGAGAGTTAGGCTGACTTAGGGAGATTTGGAGCAAAAAAATCGCCTAAAGCCCTGTGGTTTGCGAAACTAAAGTTCTAGCCCCGTGATACTAGTCTACCATTAAGGTTGGAAACTGTTTTTGAAAAGTGTAGTAAAAAAATCTTTTAAAAAGTACTTTTGATAATTTTGATAGAGTTTATCATTATTGTCAAAAAGTACTTTTTATGAAGATAAAATATAAATTTTAGACATTGTAACAGCCCGATTTTAGTTATGCCAGAAACAATGGTTTTGAAACCTCGTTCTCCGGTGATCAAGTCCGTAAATTTTTTAATTAATATTTATGAGTAATTATAGTGTTACATCAAATTTTGGTCTGACAAATTTGTTAATTGGATAGTTAGTTAAGGTACAAGTGTTTCGATCCTAAAGTCAGTGGTGTCAAAAAATTAGGTATCGAGATCTTGATTCCATAAATCGAGCCCGAACATATTTTTATTAAATATTTACAGAGTTATTTTATAGGTGAATTAAATTTTGAATAAGTAATTTTTCCGATTTAATGACTAATTACAAGGACTAAATTGTAAAAGTGATAAAAGTTAATCACTATACATTTTATTTGTTAAAAGGCATAATTAGTAATTATCCAAGGTTTAAAATGACAATTAGCCACTTTTCAAAAGAAATGGACGGTTAGTTCTTATATTAAGTGAAAAATATGTTAAAAAATGTTAATTTAATATTAAAATAAGTTAAAACATAAACAAATGGTCATCTTCAACCATTTCTTTCCCCACCTTTAGAATGAAAAAAAAAAAAGGAATAAGCCATTTTTGAAGCTTTCATGTTTGGTCCTCTTGCATGATAAGTCAAATTAAGTTCATTTTTCGTAAATTTTATTTTTTGAGATCGTGGCAGCTCGATTTTAGATAATCTGGGTACTATTTTGTAAAACTGTTAAAATTTATAAAAGTTTTTATTTTGAATACTTGATGAAATTAGTATTAATTTGTTAGATTTGATGCTTAGATATGAAAAATGACTAATTTGTAAAGTGAAAATTGATAGTTTTGAGCTTAGGGAATAAAATGTAAATATTTCAAAAATGATGTTGAATTAATGAATTATTGATAATAGAGAGCTATAGAAGGATGAAGTTGAGATCTATTTCGGAATCGAGACTCAAATTTGAAAGTTATAGCAATTTTGATTTTAGGGACTAAATTAAATAAAATGCAAAACTTTAGGGATCCAAAAATGAAATTGAATTGATATATGTTTATGAAAAGATGTTAAAATATGTTTAAAATTGATAAACTGAAATTAATTATTATAGATCGAGATTTGAATCAATCGGATATAATCGAGAAAAATAAGAAATTGTGGATTAGTCCCCGACTCCTTGTCTATTATCATTTTGTTAGGTAAGTTCATACGAGCCTTACTTTATTATTTCATGTTATGTTTTTATTATATTATTTTACTTTTTAGTTCGAATTGTTAGGTAAATAATGTGTTTTGGCATCAAAAGGACTATATCATAAACATGAAATAAATGACTAATATGAATAGATACATGATAATGATTAAATTTGAAATTGATATTTGATTAAGTAGTGTGTATATGATGATGTTACAGGGTTAAATGTGCATATGGATAGAAAATTCAAATATTATAACTTGTGTGAGCAAATCTGTCCTGTGTATCCAAAGTTCAATTTACTTCAGTTCTCAGGGTGAAAGACAAAAATGGAAATGGTATTAAATGGAAACGAAATGGTCGAAATGAATATATATATACATGAATGAAATTGTACATATGTTATAAGTTGATATGAAGGAATGTTATATATATTTGTGTTATAAGTTCATGATATGTATTTGAACTAACCCATTTGATATATTCGTTGAAATGTTTATGAAAGTGTAAGGTTGCCAAAGATGCCATGTTAGATATCAATATATTACAATTGCATAAATTGTTGAAATGTTAAAGTAAGTTATGTTAAAGTAAGCTAAGTAAATTTTGCATGGACTTACTAAGCATTCTAAATGCTTACTCGTTGTCTCCCTTTCCATGAAGATTATCGGTTTTGCGGAACGCGTCGGGTGGACCACCATGAAGCTCACACTATCTTTCCATCGATTTGGTAGTTTTATGCTTGTTTTAGTTTTGGTTATGTGGCATGTACATAGGGTTAACATATATATGTTATATTGGTATGATAGTTTTGGTTTAAATCTTGGTAAATACTTACTTTTGAAATGCTAAAGGATATATGAAAATGTGGAAGTGGTGGTACTAATTGTCAATAATAAACTAAATTCGAATACTATATCGACCACACGCATATACTAAACATTCGACATTAGTCCCAAAAAATCAACCCCTTACAAACATTCGATCACTTACCCTTGATTGAAGCAACAACAGCCTTACCAACCCTTAGTTCACTAGAGGGTTAATCGCCTTCTGACCTTCACCTAATCAAAAGAAACGAATTTACGATTAGTCCAACACTAATCGGCCACACACACATTTTACTACCTCCCTTTTAACAAAAAAAATAATAAAAGCATAATAGTCATACCAAAACCCCCAAAGAAGTGAAAGTAAAACACTTACAAAGAAACACAATAGTAAAACACCTAAAATTGCTTGGGTTAAACGAACAAGGTACACAAGGCAACGAATGATAACGTGAAAACAAGATAATAATGAGGAAATAATGAACAAAAAGAAAAGACAAAATAGTGGCAACAATTTGCAGTATCAAATACGAAAAGAAAGGAAATAAAAAAAAGAAAGGGAAAGAAAGAAACTAGAAAAAGAAAAGAAAAGAAAAAAACTGATGTGAGCAAGAAGAGGAATGAGACTTTAGGAATGAGAGATTTTTGGCGAGAACTTTTTGGAATAATTTTTTAAAAAAAACTGCCCATATCCCACGAAATCCCCTTAACTACCCACCTATTAGATTTTTCAGAATTCAAATTTGACCCAATTTCTACCACATCGGTGGCACAAACAGGGATTAGGAAAAAGAATTCCACTTTGCGCACATACTGGATTTGAACTTGGGACCTCTGGGTAAGATGAAGCCTTACCACCGAACCAACAAGCTCATTCTTATCAATAATTGAGCAAAATTAATAGATAAACTTAATATTCAAAGTTAGAGATTGGGATAAAATTAACAAAAATTCAAGAAAAGGGTTTTGAACACAAGACCTCTCACACACAAAAACAACACAGAACCAGATCAATTTTCTTGACGTAATTTCACAACATTTATTTATAAACAAGGCATGACCACTCTCTCAATTCACTAACCTAATTCCTACTAACTCGATTTTTGAAATGTGACACAACGCACTGGCTTTCGGTTCCTTATATTTTAAATCAAGCTTTTACATACATCAAAGTATACGAGTCATGCATATATAGTCTGTCATCCACTCAAGATTAAGGTATTTCACACTTTGAATGCCACAAATGAATAAATCTATAAATAGATTCAAGATCTATTCTTCTTGGGTCTAGTCGATGTATTGTCATTCTAGTCAGTCACATCCATGTCTCTATCTTCTAGGAGTCATCCGCTCCGATGCTTAAGACAATGCATCTCCCCAATTGGACTTGATATACAACATATTAGTTTTTTAGTCGATTTGCTCATTTTTTATTAGACTAAGGACATGCTTAGCTTTGTCTACTAATATAAACTATCTTTTCATATTACGATCTGATCACGTAATACCGAGTAGTATTAGTTTAAATATTAGACAACTAGTGAGCCAATATTTTCGTCTATTTTGCTTTGCATGCAAAATCCACATGAGGAAATTTATACACGGTATATTAATGTAATCCACAAATCCAATCTATTCGAAAAATTACAACTTTACAAACGAATATACTACACTCAGGGCTCTTGATCCAATATTCTCCCACTTGCCCTAATGAAGTAGATGAGTCATATTCCGCATTCTTAGGCTCTCCATGTATTTCTCAAAATTCCTAGCTAGTATATTCTTAGTAAACGAGTTTGCAAGGTTATCCTCGTATGCGACCTAACTACACTACATCCATGATTTTGTCTGCAACTACCTCCCTTATGATATGATACCTCCAGTCAATATGTTTTGTCCTCTTGTGGTTTCTCATCTCATTGGTATTAGCTATTGTTGCACTGTTGTCACAATACAGTGCGATACCTATTTCCATACTAGGAATGACTTTAAGATTTGGAAGGGACTTTCGAAGCCATGTTGCTTTTTTGGTACCCTCATAAGTAACCACATATTCGGCCTCCATATTGGAGTCAGCAGTACAACTTTGCTTTACACTTCTCCACACAATGGACCCGCTGCATAGTGCAAAAATGTAGCTCGATATCGATTTCCTCAAATCTCAACACATTTGGAAGTCAGAATCAGTATATCCGATAGGAGTAAGATCTTTTTTGAAATGCAAAAGTATATAGTCCTTAGTTCATCGTAAATACTTAAGTATATGTTTAACTACTTACTAGTGTCTTGGTCTTGGGTTCGTCTGATATCAACTCACCAATCCCACTACGAAACGAATATCTAGACATGTGCACAACATAGCATACATGAGATTTTCTATTACCGAAGTAAAAGGAACCTTTCTCATTTTCTTTCTTTCTTTTGTTGTCTTAGGACAGTTCTCCAAAGAGATGAAATCCCGATACAAAAGGTTGATTTCCCTTCTTTGAATCAATCATTGCATAACGTTCAAATATCTTATCTATGTGTGAAACTTGTGATAGTGTTATCACTTTGTTCTTTCGATCCCTTAGGATTCAAATACCTAGAACAAAATTACCTTCTCCCAAGTTCTTCATGCTAAATTACTAGGTTAACCAAAATTTAACCGATGACAATGTCTCTACATCATTCTCAATGAGTAAAATGTCATTAACATATAGAACGAGAAAGGCCACCTTTTCATCCCTAATACATTTATAAACACAAGGTTCATCTATGTTTTGCTCAAATCCAAAAGTCTTGATCACTTGATAAAATCTTTGATTCCATGAGTGAGATGCTTGTTTAATTCCATATATGGATTTAAGTAATTTGCAAACTTTATGTTAATTTCCTTTAGCTATACTTACGATGGGTTGCATCATATAGATATTTTTTTCAAGATAGGCATTGAAAAGTGCTGTCTTGACATCCATTTGCCAAATCTCGTAATTGAGAGTCACTCTAATGGATAACAATATGTGGGTTGACTTAAGCATAACAACAAGAGATAAGGTTTCTTTGTAATCAATACATTCTTTCTAAGTATAACCTTTTGCTACAAGTATGGCCTTATAAGTTTCCACTTTTCCATCAGTATTTCTTTTCCGCTTGTTGATCCTCTTACATCCTATGGGTGTTATCCCTTCCGATAAGTCTACAAGTTCTCACATTGAGTTGGAATCCATAGAATCCTTCTCAGCTTTCATAGTTATTTCTCAAAGCTTGGAATCAACACGCTACATCATTTTTTCATATGTGGGTGGGTCATCATCTTCAAGTTTAACGGACTCAATGTTTAAAACACTTCCGCCAGAATGAAAGAATTTAGCCCTACAAGAGACCTTCCCACTACAACGAATCACCCTATGCTACTAATTGTTTGCAGGTCTACTATTAGGAGTTGGTTTTAAAACTGTTTTTGTATGGTTATGTGTATTTCTAGGAAGTTCCTTGAGTACTTCTTTACTTCGAGGTTTGAAGTCATTCATGTAACTTCTTTTAAGGAAAGTAGCATGAGTTGACACTATCATTGTTTACTATTTTGGGTTATAAAACAAACCACCATTTGTTCCCTTTGGATATCTTACAAACATGTATAATTTTGTCTGTAAATATAACTTTCTCACATCTTTATCCAATACATGGTTCGGGCATCCCCAAATCCTTAAATGGTTTAGATTCAGCTTCTTGCCATGCCATAATTCATATGAAGTTTTCAATACTGCCTTAGTTGGCACATCATTCAGAATGTAGCAAGTCGCTTGTACTGCATATCCCCAAAAAGAGATTGGCAACTTTGAATAACTTAACATCGAATGAACTATGTCTAACAAAGTTTGATTCTTTCTATTTGCTATGCCATTCTATTGTGGTGTGTCTGACGCGGTTAACTAGGATAGAATCTCATTCTCTATGAGGTACTTTAAGAACTCATCTAATAAATATTCCCCACCTCGATCATACCGAAGTGCATCTATGGGTAAACCTAGTTGTTTCTCCACTTCTGTACGAAACTCTTTAAACTTTTCAAAGGTTTTACTTTTACAGTGCACTAGGTGCACATACTTATATCTAGAATAATCATCAATAAAGGTTATATAATACTATTAACCACCTCTCACGCTGATGCTCATAGGGTCACATACGTCAGTGTGCACAAGCTCTAAGGGTTTCAAAGCCCTTTTTCCTTTTGCATTAAAGATCGCTTGGTCATCTTACCTTTCAAGTAAGATTCACATAGTGGGAGATAATGTTCTTTAAGTGAACTTAAAGTGTCATCTTTCACAAGCCTAATGATTCTTTCTATGTCAATATGACCAAGTCTCAAATGCCAAAATTACATCTCATTAGAGTAAGAAATTTTTGAAGTTTTTTCCTAAAATTTTAGTCTTAAGTAGTGTGTACATCTTTGGTTTGAAAAAATAGAGATTATTTGACATCCATCCATTAAAAATAAGTTTGTGATTTCTAAATATTGCAATAATATTATTAAAATTCATGGTCAAGCCATATTTATATAAACATGGAACATAAATCAAGTTTCTTTTGAAACTTGATACATAGAAAACGTCTTTCAAAATAATCTTCCTAGAATTATCAAAATAAAGATGTACATCTCTCACTACTTCAGCTGCCACAGTTGTCTCATTCTGGTTCGAAATGATAGACTTTTATCACTGAGATTTTTTTCCTCTAATCCTTGTTGAGAAACATATATGTGATTAGTGACTCTCAAATCAATGACCCAGTGGTCTATTGTCTATCATAAAGAGTTCCACACCTTTTCATTTGGTGGCCAAGTATTCCTTCCACTCTATAAAATTTGCCTTGAGGTGTGCTTTCTTACTGCAAAAGAGCATTTAGACTTAGATAAGTCTTTAGACTTTTTGGTTTTCTTCCTTTCCACTTGTGGTGCCTTAAAGACCTTCACATTGTCTTCTTAGCATGTTTTCCCTTCCCTTTTGAGATAAAAGCAGCAATTATGTTTACTTATGCTCTTTGGACCGACTACTGCCATTCAACATCAACTCATAAGATTGTAACTCCTTCATGAGTTGTGTAAGCGTTAGGGTCTTTTTCCCAAGGTTATATGCGGCCCGAAAGCTGAAAAAATATTTGGACAAGCTCTTGAACACCATCTCAATTTAAATGTATTGGTCCAAATTGGCTTTATTATTTGTGGTCTCGACCAAGTATCCTATAAGAGTAAACATATAGTCTTTGACTAGAGTGCTGAATTTTGTTGGGCATTCATCAAACTAGTAATAGTCAACTGTTGAGCCTAGATAGCTTGGCCTCTAAACATGTCTTCTAGTTTGTCTAGAATTTCTTTGGTAGCCTTACAGCTCTCTAGTTGCTTATAAAGGGTGCTGATCACGCTTTCCAGCATATAGCAATGAGTTATCTCATCAGACTCCTCCTAGCATTTTCTAGTCTCAGCTTGAGTGGCCAGAGGGCACTTATTATCATGAACTGTTTTAAGTTTCCCACATCTTAGAACAATCATCAGGTTCCTTTTTCATTACTTATAACTATTTATGTTTTGTTTGTTCTTAGTGAGTATATCTAATAATGGCATAGGTGCAATTTTCGAATTGAAAATAAAGCATTCATTCATTAATATCTTTGTATTAAGAAAATATTTGAAAATGTTTTGCAACATTACAATATGCATTAAGATGATGCATACGTCTTACATTAAACCTTGAAAATACTTGTAAGTCATTACAACGATAATTCCTACACCTATTGAATCAAGTCATCATGGTGTGATCATGATCAACTAGTAAGAACATGAATTTTCATCAAATTTATACATGAACATAATTCCTTAGGCATTCACACGTACTATTACTCGCATGACATTTGACTAGCATTGTAACTTAAGTAGAGCTCTATAGGGAGTTACTTAACTAGAAGATCTTAAGTGAATAACCATCAATTCTACACCTATTACATCATGTACCACAAATGAGTCATCTTGAGATAATCCCAGTGAGTAACATGTAGTGACTACTTGTCCTCTTTGAAGAAAGAACTCTTTGTTATATCACATGTTAATACCTACTACACGGCCGGTACAATTATCATGTGATTACAAGACAGTTATACTTACTTTTAGGAAATCTCCTCAGTGAGGTCCACATGGTAATCCTACCATGAGGTAGTTAAATTGTCATGTCATCACAAAAGACTATTGATGAAGGCCGTAGGTCTTATTTAGAAACCTCTTCCCACTCAATATTCTAAAAACATGCCAGGTTTTTAATGTCTAGTTTCAATCATGAATGATCAATATATGCATGACAAGTAAACATGTATTCATAGTCAAATAAATATTATCATGCTTATCACATAAATAAAAGCATAAAAATTTAAATGACTCAAACCAACCAAAGTTTCTATAATTCCGTCCTAGAAAAAAATAAAATAAAAATTACAAAATCCACCCCAAAGCATACTTTGAGTCTTCTATTTTGCCACCACAAACTTCTATTGTGGTACTTGTAACAGCCTAAATTTGGCAAATTCAAGAAGAAGGCGTGTAGATATGAATGTTACCTATTTTGGCGCCAATCTAGAGACTTTTGGCGAACTAAAATTTGGCACATAAAATATTTTCCTCTAGGAGTATATAAAGATTTCGTCTCGGGGTATTCTGTAGTCAAAGGAAGAGTATGAGAAACGAAGAGTAAGCCTTGAGAGACGTATCACCAAAGGTATGGTGCTCCTAGTCTGCTTGAACACTATGCCAATTGGGTTTTGTAAATTAATCTGGTCATGAGCCAACTGAAGTGACTGTCAAATAACATTTGTACAAGATTCTCTTTTATATTTCTCCTTGTTCTTGTAGGATATTTAAAAGAAAATTTCTATATATAGTTGACTCTTGTCAAGTTCCACTAAGAGGAAATTGGTATATATGGTAAGAAGGGCATATTTGAAGGGATATTTCCTTCCTTTGGATTCAAATTTTAGATTATTATTAAACTCAAATATTCTTTCCTTCTTCTTTAAATTGAAGCTAAAGACTTTGGGGTAATCTGTAGATGCTTCAAGCTCCTTGTAAGTCTGATAACTCTACAGGTTATGATTTTGAAAAAGTAAGAGTGTTGGAAGCATAGGAATAGTAGGGTGTGGATAAGAGCCCTTGCATGGGGGTCATCTATAATCAAGATGTTAGTAAACTATCTGTAAATGAGATTTTGATGGAAGTCCCATGTTCTCTTAAGCAGTTACTACTGTTGGTTTGAGAAAGACAATCAGATTTAGAACTCCAAGCTACAGTATAAATAAGTTTCAGGTGAGTCCTTAATTTGACTCATTTATATTAATTTATAATTAGAATTCGTATACTGGTGTTATCTTGGATAAATTTTAAGTGTGTATGAAGTATCATAACGTGATACATGTTCATAAATGAGGTAAAATAGTTATTGTAGGAATAAGAGGATGTGGGGTAAGTATGCATGTGAAATATGATATGAAAGAGTATGAATCAGTCAGGTATGTGAGCAAATCTAGGAAAGTGGCTTTTGAGAAAACATCCATTTGTGATGCCTCTGATAAAGCAAGTATATTGCTAATTAGATAGGCAAATCACGGTGACAATAAGAATACTCATGGTGTAGCCTCCGATGAGATGTAAATTGGACTGCCAGAACACAAGATGAGAATAAAATGTATAAGGCCATATGGCTAAGACCCATGGCACTTGGAACGACGGAAATGTGCAAGTGTACACAATCGCAACAAGTAAAAAAATGACAAGTAAATGTCGAGTTATTCTACCCAGAGGGACTGTGAAAGAAAAATATTTATTAAATGCAATTAAAAACACTTTGGTGAAGGAAAATCTTTTGTTTTGAAAAAAGGTTTAATAAAACTAGATTTTAACTAATTAAATTAACTAAGAAAAATTAAAAGGTAAAAATTTCAATGCACTATTTCTGAAAAACAAGTTTAATCAATATGACATAATTGTGTTAGACAAATTACACTTCTTAACTTAATATTACTAAAACAATGTTCATGTTGTTACGAATAAATTCACGGTAACTTGGTAATTTGTTAACTATAGCATATGAGACTTACAAAATTAATTAATCTCTTGAACATATTACTATGTCAATTCAAACAATTAATCAATTTTAATAAGCAAGTAAAAGATTAAGTGAAGTAACAATGTATACCTACATTGAAACAGTTTAATCACAATAATCTTACAAGTTATGCAAGACTAATGTACCATTTAATACCGTCGCTAATTTAACCTCAACTACCTTAGAAGATTAAATATGCTTTGCTTAAGTATTGTCTCAATTAATTACAATTTCAATACTATTAATAATTAATTCATTAGTTACCTTACAATTTTAATGCAAGTATAATATAATCATGATTTTACTTAAGCAAAAAAATTACATAAAAACATAAAAAATATTTATAGACATGTTCATAACAACAACAAGAAAAGTTAAAGGATAGGAAACTAGAAGCAAAACCCGTGTTTCTCCGAAGCCTGACTACTTTGCTCCGCTCCTCCTTCTCTGCTCATTCTGTTGAACTGAGGCTTCTATAAGCACTTGAATGCTGCTACCCAAGTTGGAACATGGCTCTTTTTCAAGAGGGAAATATACAAGGGAAATGGACAAGAAAAAGGGAAAAACAAAATAGAGAAAGTGAGTGAAAGAGAGAGATGTGTAGGAAAGAAGGTGTGTTGAGTTAATAGCTGAAGGGGGTATTTATAGGTGGGAGTGGCTACTAAAAATAGAAAATAATTAGCAGCCACACACTTCCCTTAGCTAGCCACATATGGAGCAAAGTTTGAATGTTTCAAACTTTGCTAAATTTAGCTTGGGGCAAATCTTCAAAGGCACAAAAAGTGGAGGAGTTTGAATAGGATTTTAAAGAAACTTGAGGGTTATTTTGTAGTTAATTTAATCAGCTAAATAAACTTGTCGAAACTATTTTTAAATTTGAAAAACGGGGATCGACTTCGAAAATAAAATGGGAGTCGCCACCGATCTTTTATTAAGGTGTGACCGGTTCACCATTAAAAATGATTTTGGTCTGTGAAATTTTGAGAAAATAAGTTCGGAAGTCGGTTACGTACGAGGAAGGGTTAGCACCCTCGTAACGCCCAAAATTGGTACCAAATTGATTGTTTAATGTCTTAATGTCGAAATTTTGAAAAGATTTTAAAATACAATCCTTTGAAGTTTAAATTTGAATAAACCAAATTGAATAATAAGACGCACTTATTTCGAAGAAATAAATTGCCACACTCAGTGAGTTAGGGTGCAACAATTCAATCGTCAAAATTAAGTGTCTTTTTAATTTTAAAATTTTAAAATTCATGCATTTTGATAAGGTTATTTGGTTATTTAAGTCAAACGAGAAATCAGAATCCAGTAAGTTAGGTTTCGATTTCTCAAAGTTCTTAAACATCAAACATTGCCTTTATTTTAAAATCGAGACAACAAAATGTTGTATCTAGTAAGTTAGGATCCAACATTTTGTAATCTTAAGAATTTTATATATATATATATATATATATATTCTTTTTTTTACAATCGTATGGTTTTAACAAAATGAACACTTGATGATCTAAATTCATCTAGAAGAATTGAAGCCCAGAAGTTAGGGCTCAATTCTCTCGAGAACTTATGAACACCACACTTTTTTAAGAATTTTGAAATAAAACAATTATAATGCTTTAATAAAATGCAATTCTTACAAACAATAAAATTGAAATAGCAAAAGTAGATAATGAATAGCAAACTGAATTTACAATATGGGGCAACTAAACATATAATACACCAACATTAATAATCAAATAAACTAATGATCAATCTCCAAAAGACATTTTGATTACAAATAAAAAAGATAACAATTAATATGAAAATCTAAAAATAATTTAATCACAAGTAGACTAATTAAAATAATTGAAATGAATAATAATAATGTTTTAAACATAGAATATAAAATTTTATAAGTTACGAATTATAATATATTTTACATACACATTTATACACTAAAAATAATTCCATATAAATTATACATATAATAATCATATAATATTATTGTGAAAACAAAAATATTGAATTCTAGAATACATTATTGCGAAATATAAAGTGACATGTTAAAAAGGTTTTTTTAAATATATTAAGAATAATGTCATAAGTAATAATGTATCAAATTAAAAATAAAAGTATATGTAACAAGAATTTGAAATAATGTTGATAAATTTAAATCATATGGATAATAATTTAGAAGAATAGTGTATCATACCAAAGAAATTATACTAATAATTAATTTAAAAATAATATTAAGTCAATATTAAAATAATATTAAAAATAATGAATTAATAAAATTGATTTATTTAAAAGGAATTTGAAAGAAAAATTAAATACATAAACATTTTTAAAATCAAGAACCATGATCAACTAATTTTAAATCCAATCTTAAACAAAATTAAAATAACAATATAGAAAACAAAAATAAAAATAAATACACAATAGACTCAAAATATTAGTGTCTAATGAATTTAAAATACAAAATACAAACTAAAATAATAATTTATTTACATTTTAAAATATAATAATAATAATTAAAACACTATTAAAATTAAATATTATAAAGAATATTAAATACTATAATATATGAAAGTAGGATTAATTATAGTTTAAAAAAAATTTGTTAAATTTGAAAAAGAAAATTAGATTTGTATTAAATTGAAATCTATTTCAAAATTGAAGGACTAATTTAGCAATTAAACGCAAGCATTTTAAAACACAATCAATCACAGAAACGACATCGTTTAAATCTGGATTCAAATGAAAATTAAATTAAATTTGCGGTATAAATTTAAAAAACAAAGGAGATCAAATTGAAACTAATCAAAACGAAGAGGGACATGTTGAAAAATAGACCATTCGACCCCAAAATGCGCGGATCCTACCCGGATCGGGTCACCATTCAGATCGGGTCTTCGGGTTTGAACAATACGACACCGTTTTGACGCTTTTTAAAATTAAAAGACAGAAGAAAAAAAAACAAAATAAACAAAACTTTAAAAACGAAAAGAAACAAAGTAAAAACCCTAGCCCCCTTTCAATCAAAATCGTGCCGCAATGAAAACTCCGTCCCTTTCGATCTCCGATCACAATGAAGCCGACTAGGACTCAAAGACTCGTCAGTTTCGAAACACAGGTAAGCCTCTCTCGTATTTCTCATTTATTTTTCTAGTAAAGAAAACAAATCTCAAAGTAACAGAGAAAAGAAAAAATGGAGAATCACCTTCTTTTGTTCATCGTTTTTTCCTTTTTATTGATTTTTAAAAAAAAAAAACCAGACCCCCTTTTACAGATAATGAAAATGGCTTTATAAAACCAGAATATTGTCCTTTTACAACGTTGGAACTGGCTTTATATAGCAGAATCAAATAGAAAAGAAAAAATAAATACAAAAAATTAATCAAAATACATATCTTTTTCTCTACTATTTTTTCTATTTTTTTCTGTTGCTCTTTTTGTTTGTTATCGGTTTTCGTTTTTTTCCGTGGGTACTGTTTGTTTCTGTTTCTCTTGCGTTTGTTTGTTGCAGGTGCCCATCTAGCCTGGAGATGGAGCGCGTGGATCTGGCATCGAAGACTACTGGCACTCGCGCGGACGAACCAGTTTCCTCGTGCGGCGACTGGAGCTGAAAATTGTTTGAAGGCTAGGGTTTAATTTTGAATCGGGCCCTATGAACTGGGTTAGAGCATTTTGGGCTCGGGTTTGGGCTAATATTTGGGTATGGTGTTGGGTAATTTAGCTGGCTAAAATAGTTTTATTTTTGGGCTGAATTTGTAAAGAAATTAAACTATTTTTATTATTTAGAATTTATTTTATTTGGTTTTGTATTTATTGGGTTTGGGCCAGGCAAAATTTGGGTATTACAACTACTCCTCTTTGCTCATTGTCGTGTAATGAGAATGAAGCAAAGACTTTAAAAATGGCCAATTTTGCCCGGTCGTTGGACCTTGGTGCTCTTCTTCTTCGAGTTGCCTCATTCCATCCTACTGTATCTTCAGAGGTATATGAATTGGTGCCTCGATCCGCTCCACCGTGACATCGGGGAGATAGGATTTGTAACTCGTAACCTAAACCTACTTAATTGTGATGTCGAGGAAGTAAGATTCGTTGTTGTAGCTTCAATCTATTCCACTACACCGCCAGGGAAGTAAGATTTGCTATTCTCAGTCTGCCCCACTACAATTTTAGGGGGATAAGATTAGTGGCTTCAATATACTCCACTGTAACCTCAGGGAGGTAAAATCCGTCACCTTCGATCTACTCCACTACTGCTTAGGGAGATAAGATCTGTAATCTTCAATCTATTCCACTACTGACCAGGGAGATAGAATTACTGGCTTCAATGTACTCCACTATAACCACAGGGAGGTAAAATCCGACATCTTCAATCTACTCCACTACTACTTAGGGAGATAAGATCTGTAATCTTCAATCTATTCCACTGTTGCACAGGGAAGTAGAATTACTGGCTTCAATGTACTCCACTGTAACCACAGGGAGGTAAAATCCGCCATCTTCGATCTACTCCACTACTACTTAGGGAGATGAGATCTTAAATCTTCAATCTATTCCACTGCTGCCTAGGGAGATAGAATTACTGGCTTCAATGTACTCCATTGTAATCACAGTGAGGTAAAATTCGCCATATTCTATCTGCTCCACTAATGCTTAGGGAGATAAGATCTGAAATCTTCAATCTATTCCACTGTTGCCCAGGGAAGTAGAATTACTGGCTTCAATGTATTCCACTGTAACCATAGGGAGGTAAAATCTGCCATCGTCGATCTACTCCACTACTGCTTATGGAGATAAGATCTGTAATCTTCAATCTATTCCACTGCTGCCCAGGGAGATAGAATTATTGGCTTCAATGTACTCCACTGTAATCACAGGGAGGTAAAATCCGCCATATTCGATCTGCTCCACTAATGCTTAGGGAGATAAGATCTGAAATCTTCAATCTATTCCACTGTTGCCCAGGGAAGTAGAATTACTGGCTTCAATGTACTCCACTGTAACCACAGGGAGGTAAAATCTTTCATTTTCGGTCTACTCCACTACTGCTTAGGGAGATAAGATCTGTAATCTTCAACCTATCCCACTGCTGACCTGGGAGATAGGACTAGTGGCTTAAATTTGTTTCCCTACTCCTGGGGGAACATAAAATTCGCCTTCTTCAATCTACTCCACTACTGCTTAGGGAGATAAGATTTGTAGTTTCCAACCTATTCTACTGCTACTCAGGGAAATAAGACTTGTGGCTTAAATCTGTTTCCCTACTCCTGGGGAAGATAAGATTTGCCGTCTTCGATCTGCTCCACTATTGCTTAGGGAGATAAGATCTGTAGTTTGCAACCTATTCCACTACTGTTCAGGGAAATAGGACTTGTGGCTTAAATCTGTTTCCCTACTCCTGGGGAAGATAAGATTCACCGTCTTCGATCTGCTCCACTATTGCTTAAGGAGATAAGATATGTAGTTTCCAACCTATCCCACTGCTGCTCAAGGAAATAAGACTTGTGGCTTAAATCTATTTCCCTACTCCGGAGGAAGATAGGATTCACCGTCTTCAATCTGCTCCACTATTGCTTAGAGAGATAAGATCTGTAGTTTCCCAACCTATTCCACTGCTGGCCAGGGATATAGGACTTGTGATTTCACCGATCTGTTCTCTGGGGAACATGACCTGTATAATTCGTTTATGAAATTAATTATGCCTAGTGATTAGGATCTCATGATCAGAATGAATCAAATGCTCCTAACTAGGCATGTGTGAATGGTGTTTGCATGAATGCAGAATTTTATTGAGAATGATCCATTTCCATGACTTAGGTTATCATTACTCAAAGCTTATTAAGGCTTTAACACTGGCGTGCTACAACGCCTTCTCGCTTGACTGGCTTTTCTGAAAAACCTTTAGGCAGGTTGCCCCCCACTGTAAACCTTAAAGTTTAATCCACTGGGACGCAAAATTTGTACCACCATTCTCCCACTGTAATCCAAGGGTAGAAATATGTGGCTTTTAATCAATCATTTCCTATCACCATTCAAGGATACATGATCTAAATCGTTCTAGTTCCTTACACCATTCCTAGGGTGTCGTAAATTATCACAAATAGTAAAGAAGAATAATAAAGAAATTTATTGGGAATGTATATCTTGGAAAAGAAAAAAAGTATTCCAAGAACAACAGATTCAATATAAATAATAGGAGAATTGGGTGCCCCAGATATCGTAGCTTGAACTTCTCTGTAAAAACTTTTTGAAGACCATTTTGAGTTTGACATGTGTTTAGGAGATCTACAGTGCTTTGTCGATGCCCCAAGATGTCGCCTACCCTTTCTTGTTGATTCAGGTATAACAAGATTACCACATGCCTGAAGATTCGAGTTGCTCTAATCGCTTCATTCCTCATTCTGATCATGAAAATGGCTTTATATAGCCCTTCTCGTATTTCTCTTCTATTTTGCTACTAAAGAAAACAAATCTCAAAGTAACATAGAAAAGAAAAAATGGAGAATCGCCTTCTTTTGTTTATCGTTTTTTCCTTTTTATTGATTTTTTAAAAAAAAACCGGACACCCTTTTACAGATAATGAAAATGGCTTTAAATAGCCAGAATATCGTCCTTTTACAACGTTGGAACTGGCTTTATATAGCCGAATCGAATAAAAAGGAAAAAATAAATACAAAAAAAGAATCAAAATACATATCTTTTTCTTTACTATTTTTTCTATTTTCTTTTTCTGTTGCTCTTTTTGTTTGTTATCGGTTTTCGTTTTTTTTCGTGGGTACTGTTTGTTTCTGTTTCTCTTTTTCTGGTGTCGAAGACTGCTGGCACTCGTGCGGATGAACCAGTTTCCTCGTGCGGCGGCTGGAGCTGAAAATTGTTTGAAGGCTAGGGTTTCATTTTGAATCGGGCCCTATGAACTGGGTTAGAGCATTTTGGGCTCGGGTTTGGGCTAATATTTGGGTATGGTATTGGGTAATTTAGCTGGGCTAAAATAGTTTTATTTTTGGGCTGAATTTGTAAAGAAATTAAACTGTTTTTATTATTTAGAATTTATTTTATTTGGTTTTGTATTTATTGGGTTTGGGCCGGGCAAAATTTGGGTATTACAAAACTAATTGGATCAGCTTCTTGGGTCGATTTTGGGCTGTAAATTTTCTTATTGGATCAGTCTTCAGTGCTTAACACACTAGGCCATTTTCTCCTTTAGGCTTTATATTAATTTTTAACCCAATATAACTTGGATAAAAATTAAATATAAAGTATATAAAATGATCTTCATTTGGACCGACCTTGGCTGGAAAAATATTTAATCTTGCCCTTGGTTCACTTGATGCAAAAATTCCCCAATGGTTCAAGTCTTTCAAGGTGTCTATCGAACCAATTTTCACTTTTTACAAAACTATTGAAAATAAACCAAATTTGTGAAAAATTATTATAAAAATAATTAAAATTTAACATGTTAATACTTTAAGTGCAAATTAATTATTTTATAATTAAAGTATGAATTTTGACAAATTTTACTACGAAACTGCATGAATTAAAGCTCAAAAGATGCTGAAAAAGTCTATATATTTTTGTGTTTCTAACATTGTAGGACAATGAAAATACTCATGGTGATGCCTCTAATGAGATATGAACTGGACTGGTAGATCATGACATGAAGTTATGTATAAGACCATGTGGGAGAAACCCCATGGCATCCTCTCAAATAGTCTAACAGGACAGTAGACATGTAACTCTCTGTGATGCCTTCGTGGCGTGTTCTGTAAGGCCTTTATGGCGTATTCGGTGAATCACGTGTGGCATATTCTAAAATGGCGTATTTGGTGAGGCCCATGTGGTGTATTCTATAATGGCATGTTCGATGAAGCCCATGTGGCGTATTCTATAATATTTGTGTGACGTATTCTGTAACGTCCTTGACGCGAAGTTTGGTCAAATACTTCTATGTCGTGATCTGGGTAAGCTTTGAGACTTCCCCGCTAGTTGATGCTATGATAAATTTCTAATAAGTATAATGGTATCTATGTTTGGTTAGTCTTATGGTAGAATTTCAATTTGACTTAAAAGATACTCCTAAAAGAGTTCCCAGTGGCATTATCTGTATGTTGAATTCGCCATAGTAGTCTGTCAGTACAGGTAATTTGGTGTAATTGAAATCATGAGTAGTTTAAGGTTTGTTATATTTGAATTTGTTTATGCTATTTAAAGAGGTAATTTGAATAATTTGTTATTCGCCAAATCTGAATGTTTCATATTGTATAGAAAAGGTTATCGAAAGTTTAACTTATTTACCAAACTTGGCGTTCTTATGATATGTGTTACGATTGTCTAAAACTTCCTAAGCTGACTTAAAATGTTACCTCCGTCAAAATAAGGTGAGAGTTGGGCTGTTTCAATAATTGATCTGATTGGTATCTGGTATTTGTCAAATTCATTATGAGGACTCATCTAATATTGGATTTGTAACACCCCTAACCCCCCTCCATCGTCAGATTAGGGTCACGGGTATTACTAACACTTCATACAATTAATCAATCATAATTACAAATATATATACTAGCCATTAACAATATAATATACAGGGTCAGGTCATAATTAATCAAATCATATCATAATAGAATATTATACAATTGAATAATGATTCATGCTATGTAATGCTAAACTTGGTCTTCCACTGTCTACACTCTTATCACTGTTTATACATTGTTAAACTTAGTATTCCACTGTCTACACTCTTATCACTATTTAACCCTTCTAGAATGTCAGAATTTCAATACATACAAGGCTATTCCAATTTTTAGCATCACAGTATTGGTCTATACTTCGTCTACGATTATCTTTTTAATTTATCTTCGATAATGTTAGTAGAATGCACCTAATATAGTTTTGCTAAATCATTCCAATTTAGAGTAAAAGTTACTCTTACAACCCTTATTATGAGTCCACGGGACCCTAAAAGTAGTTTAAAAATAGCCAGGGACTAATTTGAAACAATTCTGGAAGTTTAGCATGTAACAACCCGACCCGTGTCCGTTGCCAGATTAGAGTAACGAGGCATTACCGATCAAAAACCCAACTCAAATTTTTTTTTAGATTATACCAACTCAACCACGAAATTTCATTCCATATATATATATATATATATATATATATATATGTTTAATCACATAACCAATTAAAATCAACATGCATCATTAATCAAATTTCATAAACTAACCATGTTTCAAAAATTCAACCATATCATTATCATTTACCTAATCAAAATTTAATATCATTCAAATTCTTAAAACATTTCCAAACATACATGATTATACATCATAAATCAAGCATATGTCCAAACATTTATTTGTACACATATTTCATTTCAATTTACTAACTATACTACATATTACAACATAGGTAATCTACCCTGTTTGGACAGCCCTTATACATCAATTTGGACAGCATTTCTATACCAAACTAGACAGCATTTTCACACCAAAATTTGGACAGCATATATACAACAATTTGTGCAGCATATATACAACAAATTGTGCAGCATTTTTACACCAAAAACAACATATATATACCAAATTGAGCAACATTTTTACTTCAAAATTTGACAGCATATATACAACAATTTAGGCAGCATATATATAACAAATTGAGCAACATTTTTACATCAAAATTGGACAGCATATATACAACAATTTAGGCAGCATATATATACCAAATTGAGCAACATTTTTACATCAAACTTGGACAACATATATACAACAATTTAGGCAGCATATATATAACAATTTGAGCAACATTTTTACATCAAAATTGGACAGCATATATATAACAATTTAGGCAGCATAAATACAACGAATTGGGCAGCATTTAAGCATCAAAATAACATGAACATATACTACATTTTAGACCATTAAAACATATGCATTAATACCGAATTCAAACCAAAAGAGATAAGCCATTTTCGCATGGCTATTAATTACACCTATATACATTGGTTCCAAAATCAACATTTCCACTACGCTATACATGCCATTTATTCGAAAACAACTTAGTAAAGTACCAAAATATAGACGATAGTGTGACAAGCTTCACAAACGATCCATGAACACGTAGCGATCACCAAAATCTATACATCAAAACAATTATCCAACACATTGTAAGCTAATTTAGCTTAGTAAGTTACAAGCAATAAACTTTACAATTTAACTTGATATCTCGAATAATATTTAACCAATCCATACTACTAAATCATCTTACCTTTAACTTACCGTATCTTAGATAATTATTGACTTATTACTATGATTTAACTAAAATCAATATAATTACTCAACCATAAACATTTCTTCAACTTTAAATACAACGCCAAATACATTATGCATTTCATCATCATGTGATATAAAGAATCATCTTATATATTTGATTCCAAATATAATCACCACATAGGTTTAATACTTACAAAGCTCAACCTTGGATACAACCAAAACGGTTATTACTCAAGAACTCCAATTATTTACTCATTATACTAATCATGATTACTCAATAAGTCGGACACTCAATACTAATAGTTATTCGAAAATATTTAATAAGTTCGCACACTTAGTGCTTAATAATAAATCTCGCACACTTAGTGCTTTACAATTAAACTCGCACACTTAGTGCTAATCTCATTATCATGATTTTTTTTATACCCGCACACTTAGTGCCGAAAGTCAACAATTCAATACATCTTATTTCAATAATTTTTTTTTCACTACATGTATGTATATACCATTCAATTCAGCATAATTACATAGATACTAAGATGATTTAAAACGATACAAAATATATGCTTAATGACTTACCTCCGATGTCGTCGACTAATAGATCGGCTACTCAACTACTTTCGACTTCCCCCGATCTAAATTTGATTTCTTGGTTTCTTGATCTAAACATATTCAAATAAATCTCATTTAAATATATTTTCATTTAATTTATTCTAAGAACACATAAATGGGAAAATTACATTTTTGCCCCTAACATTTCACATTTTTCACAATTTAGTCCCTATTTCAAAAAATACAAAATAATTAAATTTTCATTGCACAATAGCTTGGCCGAATATGCACTAAGCTCATATAAGTCTATGCATGTCATTTATTTCGCATTTTAGTCCCCCAAAAATTTATTTTCTCAATTTAGCCCTAATTACTCAAATTCACCAAAAATTCAAAGACAAAACATGTTTATCTAACACTTATATTTCATATTTCATCAACTAACATCATGAAACTCAAACATTCGTCAATGGCACATTTCAAAATCATCAACAATTCACAAAATTAAGACATGGGTTTTGATGTATTTAAAACAACGATCTCAAAAACGTAAAAATTATCAAAAATTGAAACAGAAACATACCTTAATCAAAGTCTTCAATGGCTGAATATTTCAAAGCTTCAAACCTAATTTTCTTTTCTAGTTTCGGTGATAAAAAAAATGAAGAACATGGCTTTTTTCTTTAATGTTTTATGATATAATAACTTATTTTTATACTATTATTATTTTAACTTTTATATTTAATATATAAAAACTATATATTTTAACAATCATGCCGTCCACTATCCTTTAAAATGGGCTAATTGCCCTTTAAGAACCTCATATTTAAAAGCCACTATTCAATAAACACTTCACACCTTAATAAGCAAATTTCACATTTTCTGCAATTAGATGCTTTTGTCAAATTAAACACATAAACAACAAAATTAATTCATGAAACTTTCACACATTTAAATTCACACATCATAAACACAAAATAATATTAAAATATTTTTCAGACTCGGATTTGTGGTCCCGAAACCACTATTCCGATTAGGGTCAAAATTGGGCTATTACAACTCTCCCCCCTTAGGGATTTTCGTCCCCAAAAATCTTACCGGTGAATAGGTTTGGATAACGTTCTTTCATTGTATCTTCTGATTCTCAAGTTGCTTCTTTAACTCCGTTTTTATGCCAAAGTACTTTGACTAACGAAATTTTCTTATTTCGTAATTCCTTAACTTCACGAGCCAGAATGCTAATCGGTTCTTCTTCATATGACATATCAAAGTTAATTTCAATCTGTATCTACGAAGCATCGAAACATGGAATACATTGTGAATCTTTTCTAACTTAGATGACAACAACAATTTATAAGCAACCGGCCCGATACGCTCTATAATCTCATACGGTCCAATTAATCTCGGACTTAATTTACCTTAGCGACCAAATCTGAGTATTTTCTTCCACTGTGAGACTTTGAAAAACACTTTGTCCTCGATCTGAAATTCTATATCCTTTCTTTTCAAATCCGCATAGGATTTCTGACGATCCGATGCTGATTTCAGACTATCCTGAATCACTTTCACTTTTTGTTCAGTTTCTTTAATCAAATCGACCCCGTGTATCTTATTTTCATTGAGCTCGATCCAATACAATGTGTACGACATTTACGACCGTACAAAGCCTCGTAAGGTGCCATTTTGATACTAGATTGAAAGCTGTTATTATATGCAAATTAAATCAAAGGTAAGTACCGTTCCCACGTACCTTCAAATTTGAGAATGCAACATCTCAACATATCCTCAAGTATCTGAATGATTCGCTTGGACTGACCATCTGTTTGCAGATGGAAAGGTATGCTAAAATGTAGTTTCGTACCTAAAGCATCTTGTAATTTCTTTGAAAACCGTGATGTGAACCTCGAGTCTTTGTCCGAAACAATAGAAATAGGTACTCCATGCAATCTCACAATCAGAGAAATATATAATTCAGCAAGTTTATCAAGTGAATAATCAGTACGAACCGGAACAAACTGAGCCGATTTTATCAATCTATCAACAATAACCCAGATTGCATCTTTCTTGCTCGGTGTCAACGGTAAACCGGATACAAAATCCATCATGACCCAGTCCCATTTCCAATCGGGAGTCATAATCGACTGAAGTAATCCATACGGTACTTGATGCTCGGCTTTAACTTGCTGAAAAATTAAACATTTTGAAATAAAGTCAGAAATGTCTCGTTTCATACCGTGCAGCCAATAGTGCTGTTTCAGATCGTTATACATTTTCGTACTACCCGGATGAATAGAAAATCGACTATTATGAGTTTCATTCAAAATCATCTGAATTAACTCTGAATTTTTCGGAACACATATTCGAATTCTAAATCTCAAACAATCTTCAGCATCAACTAGAAACTCTGAATCAACTTTCAAATCACACTGGGCCCTTTTTGCAATTAAATCACTCTCAGCTTTTTGAGCTTCACAAATCTATTGAACAAATAACGATTTTGCTTTCAACTCAGCTACTATCGCACCATCATCAGACATAGCTATATGCGCGTTCATTGCACACAAAGCAAACAGTGGTTTTCAACTTAGAGCATCAGCCACAACATTAGCCTTTCCCGGATGATAGTCAATCACAAGCTCGTAATCTTTTAGCAACTCTAACCACCGTCACTGTCTCAAATTTAAATCCTTCTGAGTCATCAATTATTTTAGGCTCTTGTGATCAGAATAAACATGACATCTTTCACCAAATAAATAATGGCGCCATATTTTCAAAGCAAAAACAATAGCGGCCAATTCGAGATCATGTGTTGGATAGTTCTTTTCGTGCGACTATAATTGTCTCGAGGCACAAGCTACAACTTTGCCTTCCTGCATCAAAACACAGCCCAAACCATTTAAAGATGCATCACTAAAAATGACAAATTCTTTACCCGATTCTGGCTGAACTAATACTGGGGCTTCTGTCAACAAGGTTTTCAACCGGTCGAAACTTTTCTGACACTTCTCTGACCATTCGAACTTAACATCTTTCTGCAATAGCTTCGTCATTGGGGTTGCAATCATAAAGAACCCTTTCACAAACCGTCTACAGTAAACAGCGAGCCCTAGAAAGCTTCGAACTTCAGAGACATTTCTCGGAGGTTTCCAATCAAGTATAGCTGAAATTTTACTCGGATCAACCCGAATACCCGATGCTGATACAACATGGCCCAGAAAACTGACTTCACGTAACCAGAACTCACATTTACTGAACTTTGCATACAACTGTTTATCTCGCAAAGTTTGTAACACAAGTCTCAGATGTTCGGCATGCTCAGTTTCGTCACGAGAGTAGATCAAAATGTCATCTATAAATACTACCACAAACCGATCCAAATACTATCTAAAGATCCGGTTCATCAAATCCATGAAAACAGCAGGTGCATTAGTAAGTCCGAAAGGCATAACAAGAAACTCACAATGTCCGTACCTCGTCCGGAAAGTAGTCTTTGGCACATCAGAGTCTTTAACTCGCAATTGATAGTAGCCTGATCTCAAATCTATCTTCGAGAACACAGTAGCCCCTTTCAACTGATCGAACAAATCATCAATCCGCGATAACGGATACTTATTCTTTATAGTCACCTTATTGAGCTGCTGATAATCAGTGCACATTCTCATCGTTCCATCTTTCTTTCTCACAAATAGAACTGGTGCCCCCCAAGGAGAGAAACTCGGTCGTGCAAAACCTTTATCAGTCAACTTTTGCAACTGTGCTTTCAACTCTTTTAATTCGGTCGGTGCCATACAGTACGGAGCTATTGAAATTGGAGTTGTCCCCGGTACTAACTTAATACCAAACTCTACCTCTCGAATAGGTGGCAAACCCGTCAATTCTTCGGGAAACACGTCTGAATACTCACACACAACTGGCATGGATTCAATCTTCTTTTCGGTCACTCTACTATCAAGAGCATATGCAAGGTAAGCTTCACAACCTTTTCTCACATACTTCTAAGCCAACATCGAGGATATCACTACTGGTAAACTATTCAAATCATTAGATTCAATCCGAATAATCTCATCATTCTGACACCGTAGATCAATAGTTTTCCGTTTGCAGTTCACAATAGCATCATGCAAAGTTAACCAATCCATACCCAGAATTATATCAAACTCATCGAATGGTAACAACATCAAATCAGCCGAAAAGCATGAAACTCGAATCATTAACGGACAATTCTTGCACACTTTGTCAACCAAAACACACCGACCCATGGGGTTCGATACTTTAATTACAAATTCAGTAGACTCAACAGGCAAAGTCTTACTGAATACTAAAGTCTCACATACATAAGAATAAGTTGAACCAAGATCAATCAACGTAACAACACGAGTATCATAAAGAGTGAAAATACTAGTAATGACGTCTAGGGATGACACCTCCTCACGTGCTCGAATGGCATAAGCTCTGGCAGGTGCGCGAGCCTCAGATCTAATAGATGTATCTTTAATACCTCTCTGATTGCCACTCACATTACCCGTATTCCTGGGTGGTCTACCCCGAGCTGCTGTGTTGCCCGATCTCGTATTCTGAGTCGAATTTCGACCCGCAAACTCTTGGCACTCCTGAATAAAATGATCTTTCGATCCACATTTATAGCAAACTCGATTGTTGTACTTTCCCAACACTCACCAACATGTCTCCTACCACACTGTTGACACTCAGGTTTATTCGATCGGGTATTACCAACACTAGCAACTGAGCTGGCTCTTGAACTCATTGGTGGTCGTTCTTGTATAGAAATCCCGGCAGTAGCCTTAGATCGGCTATTAACATCTCTGAACTTCTTTTTTTCGTCTGAAAAGTTTTACTCGCTGATCTCTTGCGGAAATCTCTAGCTTCAAACTCAGCTTTTCTTTTCTCTTTGCTGAGTTCTTCAGCCTTGCAAGCTCGCTCGACGAGTACCACGAAGTCTTTTATTTTGAGTATGCCGACAACAAATTTTATGTCTTCATTCAGCCCTTCTTCGAATCTTTTACACATAGCAGTCTCGGTAGCAACACACTCTCGGGCATATCAGTTGAGTCTCACAAACTCATGCTCATAATTAGATACGGTCATACGACCTTGCTTTAGCTCGAGAAATTCTTTGTGTTTCTGATCATTGAATCGCTGACTGATATACTTTTTGTGAAATTCTGTCTGAAAGAAATCCCAAGTGACACGCTCTTTTGGAACAACCGAAACCAGAGTGTTCCACCAATAGTAAGCTGAATCCCGTAACAAGGATATAGCACATTTCAGGCACTCATCAGGTGTACAGGATAATTCATCGAAGACATGAATGGTATTATCGAGCCAAAATTCAGCCCGTTCAACATCATCACTAGCTGTGGCCCTAAATTCTTCAGCTTCGTATTTTCTTATTTTATCAACAGGAGGTTTATTCAATCTCATAGGATCGATAGTCGGAGGTACCATAGGCATGGGAAGTGGGTTAATCGGGGTCGGAGGTTGTTGAACAGCCAGATTTGTCTGGATATATTGAGTAAACCATTCATTCATCATAGTATAAAAGGCTTGTTTAGCCTCATCACCATGGTTACTCGTATTTGGTCGAGAATCAACCGGCTCCATCCCTTGCATGGGAGTAGGCGCTACACTCTCGACAGTATCCGCTACAGTTCGATCGAGATCAGGATCCATTTACTATATGAAAAACACATTTTTTTGTCAGAAGTCGTTACACTATCACAGTATAATAAATGGCATGTATAGATAGACTCATACACGCTACGTTAGTCCTAGAATCGACTAAATCGTAGCTCTGATACCAACTCACTGTAACACCCCAACCCGTGTCCGTCGCTGGATTAGAGTTACAAGGCACTACTGATCAAAAACCCAACTCAAAATTTTTTTTTAAATTATACCAACTCAACCACGAAATTTCATTCCATATAAATATATATGTTTAATCACATAACCAATTAAAATCAACATGCATCATTAATCAAATTTCATAAACTAACCATTTTTCAAAAATTCAACCATATCATTATCATTTACCTAATCAAAATTTAATATCATTCAAATTCTTAAAACATTTCCAAACATACATGATTATATATCATAAATCAAGCATATATCCAAACATTTATTTGTATACATATTTCATTTCAATTTACTAACTATACTACATATTACAACATAGGTAATCTACCTGTTTGGATGACTCTTATACATCAATTTGGACAACATTTATATACCAAACTAGACAACATTTTCACACCAAAATTTGGACAAGATATATACAACAATTTGGGCAAGATATATACAACAAAATTGAGCAGACATTTTACACCAAAATTGACAGATATATACAACAAATTGGGCAAGATATATATACCAAATTAAGCAACATTTTTACATCAAAATTTGACAGCATATATACGACAATTTAGGCAGCATATATTTAACAAATTGAGGAACATTTTTACATCAAAATTGGACAGCATATATACAACAATTTAGGTAGCATATATATACCAAATTGAGCAACATTTTTACATCAAATTGGACAGCATATATACAACAATTTAGGCAGCATATATATAACAATTTGAGCAACATTTTTACATCAAAATTGGACATCATATATATAACAATTTAGGCAGCATAAATACAACGAATTGGGCAGCATTTAAGCATCAAAATAACATGAACATATACTACATTTTAGACCATTAAAACATATGCATTAATACTGAATTCAAACCAAAAGAGATAAGCCATTTTCGTATCGCTATTAATTACATCTATATACATTGGTTCCAAAATCAACATTTCCACTATGCTATACATGCCATTTATTCGAAAACAACTTAGTAAAGTACCAAAATATAGACGATAGTGTGACAAGCTTCACAAACGATCCATGAACACGTAGCGATCACCAAAATCTATACATCAAAAAAATTATCCAACACATTGTAAGCTAATTTAGCTTATTAAGTTACAAGCAATAAACTTTACAATTTAACTTGATATCTCGAATAATATTTAACCAATTCATACTACTAAATCATCTTACCTTTAACTTACCGTATCTTAGATAATTATTAACTTATTACTATGATTTAACTAAAATCAATATAATTACTCAACCATAAACATTTCTTCAAATTTAAATACAATGCCAAATACATTATGCATTTCATCATCATGTGATATAAAGAATCATCTTATATATTTGATTCCAAATATAATCACCACATAGGTTTAATACTTACAAAGCTCAACCTTGGATACAACCAAAACGGTTATTACTCAAGAACTCCAATTATTTACTCATTATACTAATCATGATTACTCAATAAGTCGAACACTCAATACTAATAGTTATTCGAAAATATTACTTAGTGCTTAATAATAAATCTCGCACACTTAGTGCTTTACAATTAAACTCGCACACTTAGTGCTAATCTCATTATCATGATTTTTTTTATACTCGCACACTTAGTGCCGAAAGTCAACAATTCAATACATCTTATTTCAATAATTTTTTTTCACTACATGTATATATATATACCATTCAATCCAGCATAATTACATAGATACTAAGATGATTTAAAACGATACAAAATATATGCTTAATAACTTACCTCTGATGTCGTCGACTAATAGATCGGCTACTCAACCACTTTCGATTTCCCCCGATCTAAATCTGATTTCTTGGTTTCTTGATCTAAACATATTCAAATAAATCTCATTTAAATATATTTTCATTTAATTTATTCTAAGAACACATAAATGGGAAAATTACATTTTTGCCCCTAACATTTCACATTTTTCACAATTTAGTCCCTATTTCACAAAATACAAAATAATTAAATTTTCATTGCACAATAGCTTGGCTGAATATACACTAAGATCATATAAGTCTATGCATGTCATTTATTTTGCATTTTAGTCCCCTAAAAATTTATTTTCTCAATTTAGCCCTAATTACTCAAATTCACCAAAAATTCAAAGACAAAACATGTTTATCTAACACTTATATTTCATATTTCATCAACTAACATCATGAAACTCAAACATTCATCAATGGCACATTTCAAAATCATCAACAATTCACAAAATTAAGACATGGGTTTTGATGTATTTAAAACAACGATCTCAAAAACGTAAAAATTATCAAAAATTGAAACAGAAACATACCTTAATCAAAGTCTTCAATGGCCGAATATTTCAAAGCTTCAAACCTAATTTTCTTTTCTAGTTTCGGTGATAAAAAAATGAAGAACATGGCTTTTTTCTTTAATGTTTTATGATATAATAACTTAATATTATACTATTATTATTTTAACTTTTATATTTAATATATAAAAACTATATATTTTAACAATCATGTCGTCCACTATCCTTTAAAATGGGCTAATTGCCCTTTAAGAACCTCATATTTAAAAGCCACTATCAAATAAACACTTCACACCTTAATAAGCAAATTTCACATTTTATGCAATTAGATACTTTTGTCAAATTAAACACATAAACAACAAAATTAATTCACGAAACTTTCACACATTTAAATTCACACATCATAAGCACATAAAATAATATTAAAATATTTTTCAGACTTAGATTTGTGGTCTCGAAACCACTATTCCGATTAGGGTCAAAATTGGGCTGTTACATAGGAAATATTACAAAAAATTTGATTTCAGGGGTCACACACTCGTGTGGCCAAGCCGTGTGCCTCACACGCCCGTGTGGCCAAGTCGTGTGCCTCACACGATTGAGACACACGCCCATGTCTCAGGCCGTGTAACTCTCTAACTTGGGTCACACGCCCGTGTGGCCAGGCCATGTGCATCCAGAAGTACCTTAAAACTCAAGTTTACCATTTCCTATTTACTTAGACTCTAAGCAACTTCATTACCAATCGTTTAACCTATTCAAAAAATGATTAAACATGCCCAAAATACATCAAATTCATCACCTAATATGCCTAACCAATGTATTCTCATTGGTACCACATTTTATATGTTCAAATACATCAACAACACATCAAACATTCAAGACTTTCACTCATATGTCACTTACCATATTTGAACTAACTTTCAAACTTCTAAAGTTACCAACTATGAAGCTAAGCACATACCAAGAATTATGCTACTCTACCAAACTTTAAACTATCACATACCAAAATATAAACTAGGCTAGCATACCAACCTAGCCTTAACCACAACCATATACACATTTAAGCATAATTTCACTAGCAACTAAGTTAACAACATCTCATAAATGATATCAACAAAAGATTCCCTAGGTACATGCCATTACAAAATGAAATATCACCACACTTGAGCTCAGGATTTGTGATTTGATGCTGAGTCGGCAATAATTTGAACAGTACCTAGCCTGCACATGGAAAATAAAACTGCACGCTGAGTAAAACTTAGTGGTATCGCTATAATCGAATAACATAAAATTGATATAAGTTTTTAAAATGCAAAATGCAACAAATAAGCTATGTTCGTGTGTTTCAATTCAATAGTATGATTTTTGCTCATTTCTTATTCACATCTACTAAGATTTTCACATGTTCAAATATATAAGTATATATCAATGGCATTTCATTTAACATTTGAATACATCATCTCATGCAATGGTATGATTCATATCTTTGATCAATACTTGAATTCATTCAAGTTTCACATCTCAATTCATCATTTCATATTTCATTTCTCATCTCATAATCATTTCTCATATTTGTCATTTCAATATTTTTCTCATCTCATAATCATTTCTCATCTTTTCCATTTCGATATCAATCACATAAATTATTATTTTACTTTCCCCTATTAACATGACGATCTCAGACGGATACGCGAATCCAACCAACACATTAGTTTGGCACCCAGTGCCTCATCAGATAAATCTAAAGTAATAACTCTGTCCAGCGCTATATAAATTAACACCCAGTGCCTCATCGATTAAACCGAAGCAAATTGGCTCCCAGTGCATCATTGACTCGAGGTCGAAGTAATCCTTGAACTCTTCTTATCCTATAACATGCCATTTATATCTGACTTAGCCCGATACAATTAATAGAGTTTGATTTCACTTTTCAAATACAACCAATATCCAATTTCATGAATATATATCATCACATATAAGCAGATATCCAATTTGATAATAATCACATTTTTCTCGATGCACATGTATTCATAATCAATATATTTCATAATATACAAAATCAATCCATTTCATTTCAATTATGAATTTAATTCAATTCCCAAGTACCAAAATACTCACCTCAAATGCTTACCATATGCAAATAATCATATATTCAATAATCTACTATTTAATTCGGATTATAGAAACACAAATCGTGATTTCTGAGCTATTCGACGTTGATTTTATCCTTTCCCTTTTTACTCGAGGATTTCGGTATGACGTTAGCTATGGGATAAAACAATTAAATCACATTAATATTACACGTTTCAATTTCACATTAAATTTCAATTTTTACACTATATTTTGCTTATTCTTCAATTTAGTCTCTAAACCAAGACTAATTTTAATCATCACATTTAACTTCATATTTTAATACTAATTTCACTCTAGACCAAATTTAGCTTCCTCTTTTCCAATTCTACCCCTTAATTTCAAATTTTTCACAATTTAGTCCCTATTGCTCAAAATCAACAATTAATTCCATAATTTAGTCCTTTTCCATTTCTAACTTAAAAATCTATCTATTTAATCCCTAATACTTAAACTATTCAACAATGTCAACATCTAAAATCTTCAGCAATACTAAAAGTTACAATATGAGTTGGATAGCCCTAAGTACCGGGATTCTAAAAATATAAAAATTATAAGAAAATAGGACTAAATTGACTAACCAATTGAAATTTGAAAGTTTGGAGCCCTTGGTGCCATCGGCCACTTTGTTTCTTTCTTTCGTTTCTTTTCTTTAATTTGATGTAATCCTTAAACAAATTCTATTATAAACTTTTGATGTAATTCTTAATGCCATAATAAGTATTTTTTGCGGCAGTTGTAAAATTTTTTCTAAGTGTTTATGTTGTAACATCTGATATTTGGATCTGGTGATTCGGGTTAGGTAGAGGGTGTTGTAGTATTGGTTCACGTTTTCATCGTCACCATCTTTTTGTCTCTGTTTCCATGTCACCATCGTCGCCAGCCACTATCAGGCTATCTTGGGTCTCTGTCGCACTGTCGTCGCCCACCACCGGCTACCGTCAGACCATTGTTGGCTGCCACTAGCCACCACTATTGGCCACCGTCATCGGCCCTTGTTTTCGAACATTATTTTCGGACCATCGATAGCCTTTTGCTACCAGACCACCATCGGTCTCACACAAGTTTTGCTGGATCGGGTTTGCATTGTCCCAATTAGCCTGCATATGTCTCGATTCTCCAGGTTCCTTAGAAAAATTTAGGTTACATAATTATTATGTCCATTTTTGAGTCACATAATTTATTCTAAAATTATAAAATTAAACCCTGAGTTAAGATGATAGTCTAGGATCTAATTTATATATGCCTGAGAAATTAATAAAATTACATTTAATTTTTTAGGAATTAGAACTTTGGCAAAAATTACTTTATCATTCATAACAATAAAATAATAGCATACAGTCATTTGCATGCATTCCCCTAAACATGCATACAATTACAATAATGTCACATTTTATCAAAATTAATCACACATGAAAAAAGAGAGAATTTTTGTCTTGGTTTATACTATAAACATAGCATAACCTGGCACTCTAATACTAATTTTTAGGGAAAAAACCGAGCCGGTTTGTGATATTCATAGCAATAAATCCTTTAATAAAATCGCACATGCCTTTTCTGATAGATGGATCCTTATCATTCTGGGCTTTCAACCGAACAACTTTCTTCTCTATTCTCCTACCAAGAAATGCTTCGAGTGTGGGGTCGAACTAATTCAAATCAAACACAGAACCAGAAATAGTTTTATTTTACTTTTAGTGTGAAAGCAAAATCTCTTTCAATAGAAACTAGTAGAATTATTATTCCAGAAAATAGATTTTAAACTCAGAGAATTAAACTCTCACTATTTTTGGGCAATAACAATATCTCAAAGTATGTGTATTTAGCCCTATCGGTGTCATTTATTTATATGGAGAAGAGGTGAAATCCTAGTTGAATTGTAGAAGTCTATTTCAAATAAAAAAAAAGAACTCCTAGTCTAACTAAGAGTATAGAGGCGACAACCCTAGATAATTATACAAGGATTTGTCATCCCTAGCATTATCATGAGGGATTTTTAGGTCACTCCCATTCGAGTTGAATTACAAGTAATTTCTAGACTTTTAACCCAGTACTTTATAATTCGTTCCAACCCGACTTCTGTAGTATGTAGCGCCATTCACAATAGTGGAATTCATAGCTCGATACATGGGGAAATGATATCCTCTCATTGGCATTACATGGTTGATGAAAAGTAAAGGTGGCCACGGGTCGTTTGTCTTTCTGATAAATGACTTGATTACTGTTTGATAGTAATTGACTTTTCATGAAAGAAAATGTAATAGTTACCATTAGATAAAATAAAATCATATTGGGAGAATGGATTTATCTCAAAGAGATTAAGGGTATCCTATGAGGGTAACAAACTTATGGCAAGGTCATTGGACAAGCACTAATCAAGATGCTTTCGTAATGGTATGCCGTTGGGGAGAGCTCAGTCATGATACTATAGTGGAATGACTTGAGTTTATAATTAATAGGTTAAAAGTTGAAACTTAATTATAAATTATTTGAGCACTAATCACATATGTTCAAACGGTCTTTCCGCTAGCTCATTGAAAACATAAATGAACTACATGTTGAATCAAATGAACATAAATGGTAAAAATGGAGAAATGAGAAACATTTGGAAATGCACGTGGTTTTCTCCAAATTGAAAATGACTTGAAAATGAATTTGTTCGAATTAAATGGAGTTCGAAAATGAAAATATATCATTTAGTAACAAGTGAATTCGTTGAATATAGAAATATTAAATATATTTTTCACAAATTCTTTTACGGTAAAGTCAACATGATTTTAATAGAATTAGAATTGGGTTGAGAAGATTATCTAATTGGAAAATTAATTTATTTAAATTAATTTAATATATTTATTTTAGTGAATTCTTCTCACTGTATTAGGTTCCGCAATCGTAAAAAAATTGAACTACGCAAACAATTAATTGTCCCTTATTTTATTGTGGTTGTCATAGTTTTAGCAGAAATCCCACTTTCGCTGTCGGTTTTTCTCATACTCCATTTCTTGCCGGTTCGCAACTAGTTCAGGTCAACAAAATTTACTTAATTTCTATATTTACCTATTACCTAATCAACATAAAAACCAGACATTAACAATTCAACAAAATATAAGCCAAATCTGGAAATACAAACTCTTTATAAAACAAAGCGGAAGAATAAAAAATTTAGGAAGAACAGTATAATAATAAGAAGAAAAAATCAATTACAAATTAAAAAGAAAAAATTAAAAATATTGGAAATTGGAATTAAGTTCTAAATGGTGACGGTTAAGATAAACATGAGAGAAGAATAGTTTAAGAAAACAAAGAAAATGTGAATATATGCGTTTTCTACTTTTTATTATAGATCATATTAAAAAATTTTAATTTAAATCAAATGAATAAAATATTATCTGAACTTTAAAATTTCCAATTATTTAATCAAAATTATAACTTAATATTTATTATTGTAACTTCAAATTTAAAACTTTTATCATTATCTACTAAAATTTTGAAGATTGCTTTTAATTATTTTAACGTAAATGTGCTTTCTAAAACTAAATGAATGTTTATAAAAAAATATCTTAAAAATCTATAAAATTTAAATAAAAAAACACAAATGTGTCAGTCGTCGCAATTTTAGTGCCCACACTTGGTTATATATATAATTTTCTATTGACTCTTAGCTCAGCGGGCATCGCTGCTATTATAACAACGAGGAAAACATAAATTTTATAGATATTGTATAAAAATGTATATGTATATTATATACAACAGAAGTTGAGTAAGATGATACATTGAATGACAAAAGACCATTACGTGCTACTACTCAAGATGCTCATTGTAGAGGTTCTTTGATGGAGAGGGGAAGTATTGCAAAGAAGTGATTGGGATGTACCGAAAGAAGGTGACGAGGAAGACTGGAGTAGATTCGGTATCACTAAACGCATCCACATATGGTGGTTGGTAAGGTGGAGAAAGAAAATATGTGGTTGACAATAAGGCTCAACAAAGAAAATAAGTTGAAAGAACTTTAAGGCGAAGAGAGAGCTTTGAGAATCAGAATGCCAAAATGTTAAAAGTCCCCTCACTAGTTCTGAAGGACTCCTATTTATAGATATTTGAAAATAGGTGCTATAAAGCTAGGTAATTAATATAAGTGGTTAAATTAATTTTCAATTACAATTGCATTAATGATTAAGGACATCTATCACACACAACAACAACATTTAGAGTAGATTGAATGCCTTCAGCAGCAGCACTTAGATCGGATCAGAAGCCTTGAGCAGCAACATTTAGAGCACTTCGACCAGCTTTAGCGCCAACAGCATTGCATTGAGGCCTATCTAGAGCAGTTGTGCCAGCATTTTCATATCACTTCACCCAATCCCCCTATTGTCTCTACGCCTCTCAATCCTGACATCCCACATGTCGTCGATTAGTTATTTTTATTTAGTTTTATGTTTTATTTATTTTTATTTTATTTTTATTGTTATTTGTTTTTCTTTTTTGGATTTATATATTTTTAATGTATTTTACTGTTATTGCTTTTTTTACTTTTTTCTATTTGTTTTGTCACCTCTTTATCTTATTTTATTTTTGTTTGTTTTCTTATTAGTGTGTACGAAACCATGTACTTAATTTAGGATCTCCTACATTTTCAGATTTCTCTATTCCAACACAATCATCCCAATCCAAGGAAGTTTCAATTCTCTTCCTCCCTTCCTTATGATACTTTGCTTATTGTGATTATATTTGTTTGTACATTAAGGGCAATGTACATCTTAAGTGTAGGGAGGATTTTATATGTTTATGCGATATAGCCCCTGAATTGTTGTTTGTGTTTAAGTAATTTTCTCAAACATAACATTAGAGTTAATTTTCTAAATTTGGAGTTTTTATTGGTTCTGTTTGGGATTATTTGGTGGATTTTTATGCATTGGTTTATTTATACTTTAAGACACGAGAGAGTCAAGCATGATAAATCGTTTTAAGAAACTATTGTTTTAGGTTGTCTCCCTAAACTGAAGCATTATCTTGAAATTTTATATTTACAAGTTTGATATCAAAACCATAATTTTTGTGAGCTTTTGAGCTTATAGAGCATTTAGAGCATTTACTGTTTCGTGCTCATTTTATTTTTGGTTGTGAGCATGTCAACTTGATTTGTTATTCTAGATCTTGCTTCGGATATCCATGCCGAGACCATATTATCGATTTGATATACTAAGATGATAGAGGCACTTAGGATTTAACCCGCCTAACCTTTAACACAACTTTCCTGTTGTATTATCCCCTAGTAAACTCTGTTGATCCTATTCCATTTTTGTATACTTATCACCCATTTATGTTAACTCGAAAACTGTATTAATTTTGTAAATCACACATTTTATTGACTCCCTTTTTGTCGATCGCCTAACTATGTTTCACCATTTGTATTGTTGAATTTCTCTTTTTAAAAAAACATAAAAAAACTCTAAAAAAATAATAATAAAAAAATTGAAACATTTGCCTTTAATTGCTAAGTAATCCTTCCACTCTTTGCAGTTAGCCTTGAAGTGTCTTTTTCTTATTGCAGAAAAAACACTTAGACTTAGATAAGTCTTTAGACTTCTTGGTTATCTTCCTTTCAACTTTAGGTGGCCTAAAGGACTTATGTAACGACCCAGATTTCAGTTGTGTTAAGAAATACGGTTTCAGAATCTTATTTTTGTAAACTGTGTCCGTAAGGACAAAATATAAGGATTTATGAAGTTGGTATGAAAATATATTGAAGTTCAGTTAAGTAATTTAACCAAGAAGTTAGCTAATTAAAGCTCGGGGATTAAATTGTAAATGTCCAATCACTATGAAATTTTAATTTGGAAAAAGCTTAAGGCCCTAGATAGCAATTATCCAAAGGACCAAAATCATTATTAAACCATCGTTATTATAAAGTTAGTGGAGAATGATGATAATAACCATTTATTTAATAAAATTATGATTAAAGAGATGTAAATAAGATTAGATAAAAAAAAGTAATGATAATTAATTACGTTTAATTAACTATTTATTCTATATATATAATTTTAAGTGGATGGAAAGAGGAAATTCATTCATCTTCTTCTTCCACCATTTTCTATTAAAGAAGGAAAGAAAGAAAATTTAAGCATCCCTTCAACATTCGGCCATAAATTCAAGTAAGTCCTTAGTCCACCAAGTATCCTTAAATAGTTAAGTTTGGGTTTCATTGTCATTCCGCAACACTTGCAAAATCCTTGGTGCAGCCTATTCTGAACTTAACTCAACATGTAGCAAGCCCTTTGTAGTGTATATTATAGAAAAGTGATGATTATGAATAATTTTTCATAAATTGTATCATATTCAGTAAGCTTCCATTCATTCTTTCTACTATGAAAATCAAATTTAATTTAGGTAGTCTAATTAGGTTACATTTCATCACCCACACATTAAAAACCCCTAAACTAGGAAATCTAACAATCTAACCTCTTCTTCTTTTTTTGTAATTCATTTATAACTCTTTTTATTTTATAATCTTTAATAGTTTTTTTATAATTTTGTAGTTTTCCGATAGCTTTTTAAAAAAATTCAAATGATGGCATGATATAATCTTAAAGTGTCACATCATCACCACTTAACGACGTTACAAGAAAAGGACTAAATTGTTTGATGAAATCTTAGTTCAAGTACCAATATAGACCAAATATTTTTTTAGGACCAAGATGTTGGGGATCGACCCGTATAAATAATGAACAACAAAATAGAGAAAATCAAACAAACAAATATTTACGTGGAAAGCTCTCAAATAACAAGATAAAAAATCAAGGCCAAAAGGAGACTTCACTAATGAGAAAGTAATCTGAAAAGTACAAGATAGAGATAATAAAAAACAAACCCTGAATGCCGAATACAAAACCCTCCGACTAAAACACAAAATTCTCTTAAAACTCTGTTAAAGTTATTTCTTAATTGTGTTATGTTATATTTTTCATCACCTATTCTAGGATTACTAAAGGCCATTTTGTAGACCAAATTCGGAGGTCAAATATGACTAAAATATCCTAGATTAATCAAAATTTGATTAGGGAAAATAATTAGAGTTTAACTAGGAGAAGAAACCCGATTATCGTGGGAACACGTCATCACGTCGCAACGTCCCAACACTTCTCGTCATGACATCGTCATTGTCATGACGTCAGGTGTCGCGTCATCAAGACATCGTCTACTTCGTGTCTCCAATTGGCTTCGTGTCATTGCAGCGTCACGTGGATCTCCGTCGTGACGGCGCCTCTGTTTTGGCTCTTGATTTGTCCAAAATGCGAGGCACCCTTGTTTTGTCTTTGCAATTACTTTTTAATGGTATGATTAAATTGTTGTCACTACAGTCAACAATTTGGTGATAAATAACGATTCGTCATTGTAGAACTTTTTATTTAGGAATTCATCTTTACGTCACTTTACTTTCTTGTGGTGAATTAATTTATGTCAGTGAAGCCGTTTTTGTCAATGAGTAAACTTGCGTCACTTTTGGTAGATGCTTTATCGATGAATTGAATTTCATCACTATAAGCATCTTTTATCAGCGTGCAAATTTTCAGTCCCTATGGTTGACACATTTAGCCAATGTTTATAGATTGGTCAGGGTACTTTGATTAAAAAACTAAAAATGAAAATATTGAAAAGAAAAACCCTATTTTTTAGCTAATTTAGTTGGTTTGTATCAATGCCCACTATAATTAGTCCAATATCATTCTCTGAATCGATAATTCAATGGGTTTTCGATCCAATCCAATTCAAATATCATTGTCTTTAGCAATAATATTTTTTCTCTCACTTTTGCCTTTTGCATGAATTAACTCTTTTGTCGCTGTAGTTTTGTGAGTTAATTTATGGATAATAATTTTCGTTGTATAATTATCTTTTGGTAGAATAAATTACTTGGTGTAAATTTTTTGGTTAAACATAAACACTAGGGGGCTAGCAGGGGGTCGGCCCTTTTAAAATAAAATTTTTTCATTTAGGCATTTTAAAAGTTTTAAAATAGTAAAAATAAAATTATATTTTAAATCCTTCTAAAATAATAATAATTTAATTTAATTTTTTTAAAATTATAAAAATATAAACTAAAACTATTACAATTTAAAATATTTTATGATTTCCGAACCCAGATCTCAAAGCCATAAGTTGAGGGGTCAGCCACTCAGCACAGTATTATATGATTGGTTAACTCTACCGGTTACTTGTATCAATAAAAGAGTTTGATAGGTGCGGCAAATCGGATTATTTTGGAATTGGATGGAATCTTACGTGTAATCGACTCCAAGGTTGGCATATTTCCCTTATCTTCGTTTCCTTTCTAAATATAATAATAACTCGTTAATGCCATGATTATAATAATACAAGTTTTTATTGTTTTTATTCAGTTGTTTGTATGATCTTCTACCATCTGGAACACGAAAAAGGAGAAATTATCTTGAAAAGTGTAATTGAGTTTTTCTAAACAAAAGAATGGGAAGTTTTTGTCGGTTTCGTGCAAAGCTCGGGGTATTATTAGATAATTGAGACATTGGGATTTGGATTTGGAAGAGACATGCGTGCGGTTGACACACTCAGCTTGCGGATACAAAAGAATTTATGCCGGAAAACAGAGGAGAAAAAACTTCCCATTTTTCTGTGCATCGTAATATAAAACACCATTATCTAATATAACCCTCCAAGTCCGAAGGAGAGAGAAAAACGATAACAAACCTGTTGGTGTCACCCGGAAATGGCGGCAACGAGGAAACCCTTACTGTCTTTGCTAAGCAGAGTGAGCCGAACAAGCAAGAGGACCTATGGTGTTCTGGCTGAAGGCAGCTCTTCTTCTTCTTCTTCCTCTTCTAACCATCTCATCAACCTTGAATACGAATATAGTGCCCACAAGTTAGTTCTTTTCTCTCTTTTTTCATTTGATTCATCCTTAATCTCTGGGCTTAATCTTTCTCTTCTTCTGGCAATTCAGTTTTTTTCTTCTTGTTTTGGGTTCTGGGTTTCGGTTCTTTGATCTGAAAAGCATCTACTATCACTTGTATTCATGTTTTCGGTTTTGCTTACGTTTATCGGAAACATATTTATTATAATTAGTATTTGTGGTTTTCGTTTTGCTTTGTTAGCTTCAAGCTTTAGTCTTTGTTGATCGCTCCTGTTAGAATGATGGATTATGTGAGAATTTTTCTTTGATAATATAAATGGGTTCAATTGATCTTTCCTGTTAGAATGATGGAGTATCTGTTGCTGTGTCCAAGTTCAATAGGGTGAAATTTTTTAATTTCTGTATTCAGGTTTTGTTGATATAATTAGACCATGCCCTAATATGTAGACTCAACCTATTAGATTAATGGATTTTGTTGAGGACCTTTGATTGAGTTTCAATGTGGAGAATTGGAAATCACGAAACTTTTCCATGGAGGATATTTTTTATGGTCTCTGTAGTTGCCTTTTCATTTGTAATTTGATTCCATTGCCTTTATTTTTTCAAGGATAGAGTAAGCAAAATTACTTTTCTTGTTCAAGTACAGTTACCACCCAGTTCCTGTTGTATTCTCTGAAGCAAAGGGATCAATCATATGGGATCCAGAAGGCAAGAAATATCTGGATTTTCTATCAGCTTACTCAGCTGTTAATCAGGTATAAACAGTGTAATTTGTGTTGTAGTAATCCCTACACCTGTAGGTGCCTCTTTACTTTGTCTTATTAATCCATTTGTTCCTTCTGTTATTCACTAGAATTCAGGGGATCGGGGAGGGGGGGGGGCAGAGGGAAAGAAAAGAAATCCACCATTTGCATTTTTCTTGGCAATTTGAATTCAGTTTTATCTGTAGTTTGTGTCATTGCTTGCCACTGTAGGGACATTGCCATCCAAAGATCATCAAAGCATTTCAAGAACAGGCAGAAAGACTCACTCTCAGTTCCAGAGCCTTCTACAATGACAGGTTTCCAGTTTTTGCTGAGCGTTTGACAAGCATGTTTGGTTATGAGATGGTGCTTCCTATGAACACAGGTGCTGAAGGAGTGGAAACCGCTCTGAAGTTGGCAAGGAAATGGGGTTATGAGAAGAAAAAAATTCCCAAAAACGAGGTAAATCTTTTCAAGCTTTGCTAACTGATCTTTTGTTGTGTCTAATAGTTCCTCTTACCTGATGTGAGGCCATTAGCTGGGAAAGTATTGTAAGGTGGTTTTGGGGGCGAGAGGTGGATGGGGTACTTCTGATTTTATGTAATTACTATTTTGCTTCGTCCAATGACCTTAATTGGAGATAGATACAAATACTGGAGTTGTCTACAAGGGGAAAATAGTAGTTCAGGAAACAGAAAACTTGTGGTGTTCCTTTTTTATTTAATTTAGTAGCAAGGCACTTATGATTTTGGATGGCAGCTGATGTTCTATATTGTTTATCTTCTTTCTGGCTTGGTATTATATATATGCATATATATAATCTAGTAAAGTTTTATTTGTTTTTATGTTTGATTAAATAATTGTGCATATGCAGGCTATTATCGTCTCTTGTTGTGGTTGCTTCCATGGTCGCACATTGGCTGTCATCTCTATGAGCTGTGACAATGAGGCTACTCGTGGATTCGGGCCATTATTGCCTGGTCATATTAAAGTTGATTTTGGTGATGCTGTTGCCCTTGAGAAGATCTTTAAAGGTTTGAATAGTCCCAATACTTGTTAGTTTATTTTTTATTTGGTGCTTAAGAGGCATCAATTATTCTGGATGATCTATCTCAATAATTTATCTTCAATGTCTTGATATATGCAGAAAAAAGGTACTTTTCTTCTATTCTAACACATTACTTATTCCTTTTGAGTGCAGAACATGGAGACAGAATAGCAGGATTTCTCTTTGAACCTATTCAAGGAGAGGCTGGTGTAAGTTTATTATCAAACATTATAGGCTGTTAAGTAGTTTCAATGGACTTGATTTTCTTTTGTGGTTTTGCTCCCTTTAGTTGTGGATGTGGGAACTTTTATTGAGCCAGCAGTTTGTTCATCTTTTCCATGGTTGATGTGTGTGTGTGTGTGTGTGTAATGCTAGAGTGTTTTTGGTCTTGGTAGCTATAACTTGGTAGTTATGGGAGCTTCTTTATCCCCACCCCATTATAAGGAAACTATCTTATATGGTTACATGATTAGTACAGGGATTGATAAATTAAGGGATATTTGAACTAGAGATCTTTTTGATGGATAGTTTTCTCTACCAATTAGGTGTCCCATTGATGCAGATAGTCATTAACAATTTAGCACTTCCACCAAGTGCAAGTCCTTTTTAGAAATAGAGTTTTACATAATATACAGAATTACAACCAATCTTTAAATATGAGAGATCACAGAAGATTCACACACAAAGAAAAGAAAAAAAAAAGGGGCTTTTTGTGTTTCCTTTCTCAAATTATATGTTTGGGGGGGGGGGACTTTTTCATCAAATCAAGAATTGTAAAGTGGTTATTGCTTTTGTCCATTCTTTTGACAATGTGTTATATATTATCCCTTTCCATTTAAGGTTATAATACCTCCAAAAGGTTATCTAAAAGCTGTCAGAGATCTTTGCTCAAAATATAATGTTTTAATGATTGCTGACGAGATACAAAGTGGCCTAGCACGGTCAGGAAAAATGTTGGCTTGCGATTGGGAAGGTGTTCGTCCAGATGTTGTGGTAAGGCTGTTTTCAACTTCAAAGTTTTGGTGAAATTCCTGTACTATTTCATGCGTATAAACCAGTGTTTAGTTCTAAAATGTAGGTAATAAATTCTGCTGACCGAATATGCTAAAACTGTATATAATAAATTTGTGATTGTTGGTCTACAACTTTATGCCCTTTGATTTCTGCAGATATTCTAGTAAAGTAGCCATTAATAATGCATCAAGTATATATGATCCTTTTTCTCATTCTTGTAAGAAAAATGTAAAACTGGATATTGAAATGTGTAAGAGGGGGGGAGGGGGTTGAGTTGCTACAAAAATAATGAAATACCGACTGAGACTTTGATCTGCACAAATCAAATATATTCTTGTACTTGGTGTTTATTATTTTAATAGTTTCTGTAATTTGCTTCAATGTGAGTCAGGATTGTTGTACTGTTCTCCCCTCAATTTTACTTTCCAAGCATGGATCGCATACTTGAAATGTATCTGATATACAGATTGTGAAAATAGAAATACATAACTTATAATTTGCTTTTGGTTTTTCTAAAGAGGTGATTCAGAGAGTAGAGTATTATTTTCAGTTCTTTATATTGTTTATTTCTACATTTTTGTTATCTGCTTACAGGATCAATAGAAAGTCATATTCACTTCTATTTATGGATCCATTGTTTTATGTAGCTAATTCTTTTCTTCCCCCGTATTATAGTTAAGCATTTAAAAAATAGAAATCTTACATTGCTTATTCTCTGCTTTGAGCATCAATACAAATTTATATTTGCTGATCATGTTTCATGTAGCCCTTGTATTGGAGTTCGGCATTTAAAATAAAAATCTTGAAGTTCAATTCGCATTGTGAGATCAGCACTGAAACAGTTGAATGATAGCATCCTGGTCTAGAACTGCTCAGCCTGCTAAATTCATGCATTCAACATGCTCTATATTATGCTTTATTTCAAGCTTTCTTTCTTCTTAAATCAATGTATGCCACAGATTTAGAAACTTCTCTTGTAAATATTTAATATTTATTGACTTGCTCAGATACTAGGAAAAGCTTTGGGTGGTGGCGTAATACCTGTTAGTGCAGTGCTTGCTGACAAAGATGTAATGCTTTGTATTCGACCTGGAGAACATGGAAGGTTTGTAGTTATCCCTAGTAATCTCTGGTTAATGATGTTTCTTCCATCATTGATAAACAACTTAGCTTTCAAGGAAACTTGGTAGTTCTTCTTCCATTTTATGCACATGACCCTCTCCAGTGCCTGAAGTGCTTTTCCTCTCTCTCTGCTATTTGTGACACAATTGTTTTACAGTATCACTTTGTTTATGTGAAAGCTCACTGCACTTTTATTGATGTTTGTCATCAGCACTTTTGGGGGGAATCCTTTGGCCAGTGCGGTGGCCATTGCCTCACTAAATGTAATCCAGGAGGAGAAACTTGCTGAGAGGTATTGAAAATTCTTGCTGAGTGTTGCATTATCAAGATTAAATATGAAGAAGAAAAGTTGGAAATTATGCTGTTTTCTGGGAAACTACTTGATCTTTTTACAGTTTGGTGTAAATGAAAATTTAGGCAAGATAAAAATGTAGAGAGAATTCAACATCTTAAAAGAAGTAATTGAATCTCATACAATGTATAAATCTTAACTTTCTGATTGATGTGCATATTTACCCTAGGGTGTCTTGTCAAATGCATAATCTGAGAGAAGACATGGTAACACTCTGCAGGGTAAAGTTTTCTTGACATTATCAATTCCCAAAAGGATCAATGTGAAGGGTTAAAAATAATAATTATTTGATTAAAATTGGATTTAAAGCTTGCTTGAAGTATCATCTGGCTTGCTGCAATTTATCTATTTCTTCCTGCCCTCCCCTTTCACTGCCCTTTTTCTGCCCAGAGATGTATATATTTATTTGCTGGTTTATTTCCTATTTCGTAGATCTGCCCATTTAGGAGAAGAACTTTTGTGTCAGCTGGTTAAGATTAAGGAGGAATTTCCAAACTACGTTAAGGAAGTTCGGGGAAGAGGTTTATTCACTGCTGTAGAGTTCAATAGCAAGAGTTTTTTCCCTGTTTCAGCATATGATATCTGTCTAAAGATGAAAGAAAGGGGAGTTCTTGCCAAACCCACACATGACACCATTGTACGGTTGACTCCTCCACTTTGCATGAGGTAAGGGGAAATGCTTGATGACAACCTTAAAGTTTTCTGTCCACTGTCCCTTGAAGGTTCAAATTTTTGCTAGCATCCTACACCACCAAATCAAGGAAAACAAATGTCTAGAAAATGTTTATATTTATTTGTGATTCTGTAGAACATCTTAACGTGTGTGAATGGAGATAATACTTTTTAACAAGGTTGATGGGTTGAGCGGTGCTGATCCATCTTGGTGCTAAATTTGGTTAGTACTAGTTCACACATTTGCTTGTTTTGGCCTAACAATATGGGGCTGCTGGGAAGAGCTCACTCATGTTCCTCCCTATGTTCTCTATTAAATTTATATGGCATTATCAAACTTCATTGAACAGGTTACATTTGGTATCGTGTGACAAACTGGAGTTATGTCTGTTACTTTGTTACTCCTCTGTCATATTTCCCCCTTTTTCTATACAAGTTATTGACCATACCCCTTGCTTTTGGTGGTGATTTTAGTTAATTTCTGCTTTTAGAAGTAGGGAACTAGGATCACTCTAGACATTTCTGTGTCTTCTGGCCATTCTCATCTAAAGCTTTTGTCCTTTAGCTTTTGCTGCACTGTTTTAGTTTCTATTTGTTAAATTTTCTCATACTTAGTCGTAGCCTACTCCCAGCCATCAAACACTGCCCCAAAAACTTGCTCCAATCACCTCTAATACTTCCTATAGGAGGAGCAAGAAAAAAATGTATCCAAATGACTCTTGATGTTTTGTTGTTATTTCTCATGAGTTAATGATTATCTTTGCCCTTTGAATTGAGGAACTATTTCTATCATTATGTGATCTCGACCATACTCGTCTGGAAGTTGTGGCTGCCTGCTGAAGCTTTCCTTTATCCTTTCTCTCTTATAATTGTATTTACAAATTGGGGTTCTTTGGAAATATTTTGTTACCTGATCAGGGGTCCAGATACTATTCAGGATTATATGCAGTGTTGAAATTAATGATCTTAACACATTTTATGTAGATCCATGCTTGAACTAAGAGCTATCTTTGGTGCACTGTATGTCATTGTCTCCTTTTGTCATTTTTCTGGGGAGTCGCCTATGTATATCTCCATTTATATTTAACCCTTGCAATCACAGATGCTGTTGCTAGGAAAACAAAATAGAAGCAGATATTCTTGATGATGCGTGCTGCTTGTCTAGTTACTTGCATTGGTTTAAGACATGATCATCCTTTAATCTGCATTTGGTGTTGTCTAATTTTATGCGTATGATAAATGTGTTTGCAGTCGGGATGAGGTCAAAGAAGGATCAAAGGTGCTGCATGATGTTCTGGAACTTGATCTACCAAATATGCAGAAGGCCAAGCCGAAAGATTCTCCGACCACCGCTACAATTTGCGATCGATGTGGGAGGAACTTGTATGATCCTTCAGATAGAGCTCTCTAAATCATTTGTATGATTCATCCTTGGACATGGATTCTCTCTTTTTTCCTCTAAATAAACTAGACATTGATATCTCTTATGTTATTTTTATCTTTTGCTGCTCAGCAGCAAGGCAAGAACACTACAAATACACACAAACTCTATGCTTATATTGTTATACCTAAAATTAAATTAAACATTATGCTCCTTTAACTTAAGTTGTTCATAAATGGATGATTGATTTAGTTTTAAGTACTTCTTGAGATGGTAAACTACAATTGAACAATCCGTTGCAAAAGTCTAATAAAATTCATTTTATTGGAAATCAGAAAATTAATTTATATTATGAACGTTTAGGTAAAATATTTTTATTATTTAGTAAATTTTTGAATTCATTCTTTTTCCAAAACCTTTTTAAGGAAACAAACATATAAAGTTTTTTTATAATTTTTCTAAAATTTATGTTTGATAAACATTATTTTCAAAAGTTCTTTTTCCTAATAATTTTAAAAAAAACTAAATTAAAGTAATAATACATTAGTTGAAAACTTAGGCAACAGCATTATTGTAAAATACACTTTGTTATGAGAAAATTAACTCTCTAACTTTAAAGCTCGACGGATATTATTCCCTTGCATGGTCAAGAAAAAAATCAAATGCATAAATTGAGCAATTAATTACCAAATTGTCCACGAGCACAAATTATTCAATATACAAAGCATAGTACTTTTAAAAAAAAAAAATAGAAACAGCGATTTCAGAAATAAGCAGAAATTAAAGCACAATTGGATTAACTCTCGCATAGCTTGAGGAGATTCAAAAAACACCTGTAGACTAGTAAAATTTATACCAGCTTGCTTAGCCATGAAATCCACAACTGCATTATGATCTCTAAGAATATAACGGATACAAACTTCCCCATTCCTTTGTAATAATGAATGGATGGCCCGTATTTCCATAAGAGGGCTATCAATAATTTTGCCAGGCAAAATTCATTTCACCAAAAAAACATTATCAAATTCAAGTTCAACTTGTTGGTATCCTTTTTCCCAAGTCAGACATAACCCTTCAAGCATAGACCTTGCTTCTATCCTAAAAACTTCATCTCTCCCCAATATCATCGAATAGCCACATAACCAATTACCATCCTCATCTCTCATTACTCCTCCAATTACAGACGAGTAAAAACTAAGTGATACGAGTCACAGAGGCCCAACCTAAATTCTTGAGGGCAAGGCCCAATAAGAAGATTCCAAGCCCAATCAAGAAATCCACCCATACTTAGTTGAAAATCAGGCCAAATTGTCAAAGTGGCCCAAATTGTAAAGTTTTATTTTTATTTATTTATTTATTTATTTATTTATTTTACTTAGTTTAAATTTTTATATTCAGGTCCAAGAGTCCCAAATAAAAGACCCTTGGCGAATTTCCATATTAAAATAATTAGGAGTTTTTTTTAGTTTTAGTTTTAGTGTTCTAATTAAATTAGGAAAACATTTGAAAGGCCTATTTATATGGCTTGGCCACCACCCTACATTACATTACAATTACATTGAAAATTTCAGATTTGATTTGAGTGAAAATTCTCTTTGAGTTCTCCAAGGATTTTCTCTTGAGTTTTCTTTAGAAGTTGTTTTAACAATCTTTTGATTGTGGAGCCATCTTCAACCTTTTTCTTGCCATTGATATTCTTTGGAGGGAGATTAGAGCCGTTTGAAGGAGTTGTGAGATCTTTCGGGATTTCAAGGCTTCTTAGGACTTATCTTTTAATTTCTTCTTGTCAATTCTTTCTTTATTTCGCTTGTCTTTGAATCTTTATCTAATTTATTTTCTGTTTTTATTGTGTTTTCAGCCTTTTTTCTATCTTAAGGAATCATTAAAAAATCCCCAATTTCTAGGGTTCTTCCATACTCTTTTGGGTGAAATCAGATTGTCGAAATTTGGGGAAAACTATCTTGGTGTTCAATTGGGCGTAATCGCAATCTCCTCTAGGGTTTCAAGATTCCTTATTAACACTTATTTCTATTCTCAATTTGATTCTTTCTTGTTTTGGGGATTTTATTTGGATCCGAAAATTCAAAAATCTAATCTTTTAATTTTCTGTTTCATTTCAGATCTAATGGTTTAGGGTTTTCGTAGGAGTTTCTCGTGACTTGGCAACTCGATCTTGGTCCGTCATGAAATCCCGTATCATTTGGTATCAGATTTTGGGCGTTTTAGGTGTTCTTGGTTGATTTCTAAACTGATCTCTATTTTTTAAATTACAAACAGCAGTTTTACCCAGAAAAATTTTCGAAAAAAAATTCATTTGAGTGGGTAAACGTTTTCTGATTGATCTGAAATTTTACATACATATTTGTGGCACTGTTATTGAATATAAAAAAATATTTCCCGCAAAAAAATAAGTCGAAAAAGTCAAAAAATTGAAAAAAGACGAAATCCAATAAAAAATTAAAAAAAATTCAGCGGGTTGAATTTGGTGCCCAAATTTTCCAGATCAAAAATTCAATATTTGAAGACATTCCAGATTTAATTTCGTGATTTTTTGAGATCGGGAACACCTCGAACGAAGTTGTCAAGTTACTCCGCAGTTTTTCGGGTTTTCTGTTTTCAACAATTTTTATTGATTCTTAGCTGTAGGTTTTCATTTGTTTGCTTTTTATTCTCCTTTACAATATCTAACACCTTCTTGTTTCTTGTGTTAGTAGGATTTAAACGTGTGCACAATCCTTCCTCGGTGCAACACAAATCAATTGGTGTCTCGTCAGTTTTTGGCATCCTAGTGCAAATTAGGATTCTTTGGTAGTTTGGTTCACACTCTCTAATTGGTTGATATAAACTCCGATAAAGAACTCACAAGATTGAATTCTACCTCATTGAGAATTTGAATTTTTCTTTTTGAGTGATTAACGGTGAGGTTTGCTAATTTTTCTTTTGAGTGTTGAGTGTTTGTTTTGCGGTAGTCCAAAAATAATAATAATAAGATGCTCACCGCACCTTTAACATCCAAGTGGGAGACGATTGTGATAACCAAAGGACCAATATTTTCCATTCTAGGTGTTTTATAAAAGGTAACTTATGTTCACTTATGATTGATAGTGGAGTTGTTCAAATGTAGTTAGCAGTTATTTGGTGGATTCCTTAAAGTTACCTTGTATCGAGCACCCTAAGCCGTATCACCTTCAGTGGCTTAATGAATGCTCAGAAGTTAAGGTTACAAAACAGTCCTTGATCACTTTTAAGCTCGGGAATTACGAGGATGAGGTATGGTGTGATGTGGTCCCAATGCATGTGGCACACTTGCTCCTTGGACGGCCTTGGCAATTTGATCGTGATGTTACACACCAAGGCAAGCTCAATAGATACTCTCTTGTGTTTAAAGGCCGAAAATTCACTCTTGCTCCTTTAAATCCCAATGATGTATATAAAGATCAATTAAAAATGATGAAATTTTGTGAGGGGTGAGGAGAAAGGAAAAATAAAAAGACAGAGAGAAAAGAGGCTAGTAGTGAAAAAGTCAAAATTTAAATGGCCCAAAGGTGAGTGAATCCAAGTGGAAAAACTAGAGAGAAAAATTGATTACAACAAAAAAAGATGTGCGGAGAGCCCTACTCAATAAACAACCTTGTATCCTTGTGAGGTTTAGGCAAAACTATTTATCTCTATCTAACATTAATGGATATTTGCCTAGTGTGTTTCAATGTCTTTTGCAGGATTATGTGGATGTTTTTAGTGAGTCCCCTAAAGGTTTACCACCTTTACGTGGGATAGAACACTTCCATTGGCCACATATGAAGAAGGATGTCGAAAAGGTATGTTCTAAGTGCATCAAATGTAAACAAGCAAAATCTAAGGTAATGCCTCATGGCCTTTACACTCCTTTGTCGATTCCTACTTCACCATGGGTAGACTTATCCATGGATTTTATTCTAGGATTGCCACGAACTAAGAAAGGAAGCGTGAGTTGTTATTCTCTTGATTTGCCTTGTGTAAAATCTGCGAATTTGTGCAAATCTATTTTGGTGAATAAAAAAAGTTTTGAATGTAAGTTGGTATGTATGCGAAAACCCTCATGGTTTAACTTGATTGGTTTAATGAAATCTTTGTTACACTTCGGCATGACTAATCAAAATCAAGTTTTTAAACCTGGAATCTATTTTGGTATATTTTGTTGGAAAATCAAGCATCATCTATTGTGTGCAAATACTTTCTATTGTTTTGATACTTGGTTTTTGAATAAGGTAACGAAATTTACCAAATTTGTTTTCAATTTATATTCGTGCCTTAAACAGTTTCCGTGGTTATACATGAAGTTTGAGTTGCATTTGACAAAGGTTAACTCAACAACGAAGTTTCGACTACACTATGCCCCCGATGAGCGAAGGTTTGTATTAAATGGAAAAGGTAAAATCGACCCTTATTCTTCTCATTATAAAGGTAAGATGCTTGAAACTTTTGAAACACCTTTGTACTCCTCGGATAGTGACAAAGATCATGTTGATGATTTAATTTTGTAAAACACTTAGATCGAAACATGCTTGATCGTCCTATTTTATTTATTGATGATCTATCTGTTTTGATGGTTGATAAAAGATTATTGTTTTCATAATTTTTATGATGCATGTGTGAGTGAATCTATAGTCATCAATTAATGCATGGTATGATTGTGCAACTCTGTGAACCGTGTGAACCTTTTCAAATACCTACTTGTGACGATTACGTTTACCATTTAATTTATTACTCGCGATTTATTCAGGGTTTGTGGAAACAATTTGAGAGGATTGAATGCTTTAAAACATGTCAATCTTTCAATGTGGCTGACTTGTCCCCATTTGATTTTTCAGATTCGAGGACGAATCTTTTTGAGGAAGGGGGGAATGATACGAGTCACAGAGGCCCAACCCAAATTCTTGAGGGCAAGGCCCAATAAGAAGATTCCAAGCCCAATCAAGAAATCCACCCATACTTAGTTGAAAATCAGGCCAAATTGTCAAAGTGGCCCAAGTTGTAAAGTTTTATTTTATTTATTTATTTATTTATTTATTTATTTATTTTACTTAGTTTAAATTTTTATATTCAGGTCCAAGAGTCCCAAATAAAAGACCCTTGGCGAATTTCCATATTAAAATAATTAGGAGTTTTTTTTAGTTTTAGTTTTAGTGTTCTAATTAAATTAGGAAAACATTTGAAAGGCCTATTTATATGGCTTGGCCACCACCCTACATTACATTACAATTACATTGAAAATTTCAGATTTGATTTGAGTGAAAATTCTCTTTGAGTTCTCCAAGGATTTTCTCTTGAGTTTTCTTTAGAAGTTGTTTTAACAATCTTTTGATTGTGGAGCCATCTTCAACCTTTTTCTTGCCATTGATATTCTTTGGAGGGAGATTAGAGCCGTTTGAAGGGAGTTGTGAGATCTTTCGGATTTCAAGGCTTCTTAGGACTTATCTTTTAATTTCTTCTTGTCAATTCTTTCTTTATTTCGCTTGTCTTTGAATCTTTATCTAATTTATTTTCTGCTTTTATTGTGTTTTCACCTTTTTTCTATCTTAAGGAATCACCAAAAAAATCCCCAATTTCTAGGGTTCTTCCATACTCTTTTGGGTGAAATCAGTTGTCGAAATTTGGGAAAACTATCTTGGTGTTCAATTGGCGTAATCGCAATCTCCTCTAGGGTTTCAAGATTCCTTATTAACACTTATTTCTATTCTCAATTTGATTCTTTACTGTTTTGGGGATTTTATTTCAGATCTGAAAATTTAAAAATCTAATCTTTTAATTTTCTGTTTCGTTTCAGATCTAATGGTTTAGGGTTTTCGTAGGAGTTTCTCGTGACTTGGCAACTCGATCTTGGTCCGCGCGAAACCCCGTATCACTAAGTGAAACTACACCATCAGTATTGAGTTTGACCCATCCCCTTTTCGGCACAGACCAATTCATACCAGACACCATGTCCCCTATAAATCCTAGAGTTTGAGGTTAGTGAGTAACTTATAGTCCAACTGATAAATGTATCTACTACATCTTGGACAGAGCTGTGATTTCCAGAAAATACAAACATATTCCTGTTTTTCCATAGTAACCGATAAACAATAGGAAACAACATTTGCGAATCCAACTCCTGACTACCACTACTCCCTACATTTTGCAAGTTCCAGATAATCCATTTATCAAAAGTTAGGGAGAAAAATAATACATGTTTTTACGGTGGTACAATCGAATTCCAAACTGCCCATAGGAATGAACAATCTTTGACAGCATGTAACTTAAATTCATTAGTAAAATTTTATCTCAAAAAATTACTTTCACAAGACATATGTCTCCTAACTCTCTCACTCGTCAAAAGTTTGTTCTTCCATAATAGCCAAATGAACACTCTAACCCGCTGCGGTACCTTGGCTTTCCAAAACAATTTCCAAATGTTAGAATTATTTGTCAACTAAGATTGGTACATACCTTTTATATGTATCTCCCATGGAAAAGGAATTTCTAGTCGCTCATCTCCACAATAGTCAATCATTCCCTGTACCCAGCTAAAGAGGCAATACCAAGGCTATTTGCATCACAATTAAATCTGGTAGGAAATTTTTAAGATGAGTCCAATCCCAGTTCCCAAATTTATCAACTAAATCGTAGACTCATAAAGTTTCATCTAACTGCTCGGATCCCATATAGAAATTCCTTAGAGGACCCACTTGAGGAATCCAATTATCGTTCCAAAAATTCATCAGATATTCATTTCCAGTAGTCTAATAAACATTATCCACCACATCTTGCCAAACTCGCATTAAGGACCCCCCATTTATAGGAGCAATTACTCCTAGCAATAGAATTCGGAAGCACCCCACAAATCTTGTACTTACTCCTTACAACCCTAACCCATAAGTCATCAATCTTGGTTAACAAAAGGAAACCAAGTTTCAAAAGAAATAACTTTTTCTAAATAGCTAGATTTCTTATACCTAAACCCCTAACGTCAATCGGATGACAGTAGTCATCCCATTTTAAGAGAGCCGACTTCCTATCATCAGAAGAAGATCTCCAAACAAAATTACGAGCTAGCTTTTCAATCTGAACACACACCGTTACAAGAATGCGAACTATAGACATAAAATAATTAGGAATTGATAACAACACTGACTTAGCATCGTATTTCTACTTGTCAGTGATAGCTTCTAAGCCTCCCATCCATTAAGCCTACAACGAACTTTATCGATTAAAAAAATTTAAAAGTGTCAGTTCCAACTCTCTTATGGATAATTGGAAGTCCAAGATAGATTCCCAGGTCATCTACTCGACCATATCCTACCTTCATGCAGATATCTGATGCAATAATTTTCGAAACATTAGGCGAAAAGAACACCTGAGATTTATTTTTATTCACTTTTTGTCCCAAAAAATGACAGAAGGTACTCAAAATATCAATAATCACTTTAGCTTGCTTTGGATCCACTTCCCCAAAAAGCATGAAATCATCAACAACAACAAAAAAAGATATGATAAGGCTAGACCTCCCCTAGCCATAATCAAAGGCTTCCACCTTCCATTACTCACTGCTTCATTAATTAAGTGCCCTCAATCTCTCCTTGCATAAAACAAATAAGTAAGGAGATAGAGGGTCCCCTTGTCGCAGCCCCCTAGAAAGCTTGAATTCTTCCATCACTCCACCATTCCAAAGAACCTGAAATGTAGCCGAAGATACTATTCGTAATAATCATGATCAAATTGGATGAGAACCCTGCATCTGAAAGAGTATCCCTCAAAAAGTCCCAATGAATTCTATCATACGCCTTCTTGAGATCAATTTTTAGGATCATCCCTAGTTTTTTTCCTTTAAAGTTCCTTAAAGAATGGACCACCTCCTGAGCAATGACAATATTATTCGAGATGTTTCTACCCATCACAAAACTAGCTTGATTTTGTTTAGTAAATCTTGACATTAACGGACACAATCTATTAACAATTGACTTGGTAATAATCTTGTATAATACTGTATAGAGACTAATCGGACGAAATTGAGTGATACTTTTTGGACTATCGACCTTAGGGATTAAAACAAGTAGAGTTTTATTAATTCTGTGATCCATTAGACAACCTTTAAAGACCTGTCGTACCAGCCAACAAACAGAAAGTCTAACAGTTTCCCATTGAGATTGATAAAGCTTTGCATGAAAACTATCAATTCCTAGAGCTTTAAGTGGGGCCATGCTAAATACTACATTACAGATCTCTAAATCAGCCACCTCCATTTCAAGGCCGCATTTCTCCACTTGTGACAAAACCAAAAATTATCCTCTACAAGGCAACACCCTATCAATTGAATAGTCCAAAGCGAAAAGACTCTTGTAAAAGTTAATAACATGATGTTTTAGAGTTCCAGGATCAAAACAACAATTAACTCCATCCACCTTAAGGCCCTCAATCTTGTTCCTTCTATGCCTAGCAAGGGTCCTACCATGGAAATATTTGGTATTCCTGTCACCATTAAGAAGCCAAGTTGATTGAGATTTCTAAAACCACAATAACTTTTCATGCTTCAAGACCTCTTCCATCTCCTGCCTCAAGCCCATTTCCCGAGTTCGAAGCCTCTTAGACAACCTTAATTCTAGCACCTTCTGAATTTTCTTCAATTCATAAACCAATTATCTTTTCTGACTGAAAATATTACCGTAAACCCACTTATTCCAATCCTAAACCTTAACCCAAAATTGCAATATTCACCACAGAATCATCATAGTTTCAGTTACTACTAACCAACATCCTAAATTCAGGGTGTAGTATCCAACTATTAAGACACCGAAAAGGTCTAGTCCCTCCAACCCGATGCGGTTTAAGGGATCCTAAAACCAGACGGTGGTCAGATTTTAAATGATGTAGATTTCGAATCAAACACCCACGTCAAAGTGATCAAAGTAGGAATTCCCTAGAGCTCAGTCTAATCGTTGAGATAACCTTCCTCTACTCCATGTAAAATGAGATGCACAACATCCAAAATCACGAATCCCATTATTGAACAAGAATTTCTGAAAATAAACACAACCAGTTCTTGATGTAGCTGCCCCACCGCTCCTTTCAGATCCATCTAAAATCAAATTAAAATCCCCAACAATAAGCCAAGGTTCATTACTTGTATCAGCCACGGAATTCAAATACTCCCACACCATATGCCTATTGTTCCTTTGAGGGCTAACATACACAGCCAAACATAAGAAACCCGACGAATTTTGGCAATTACTAATCCACATGGTTACAGGCTGAAAGTGTAAACCCAAGATTCTAACATTAATTTTATCATTCCATAGTACCTAAATTCCACCAGAAAAACCATTTGCTTCAATTTGACAAGAATTTGGATACCCCAATTTGCTTCTAACTTCATTAGCACGAGAACCACTTATCTAGGTTTCAAATAAACAAAATACATCAGGACTAAACTCACGTCTATATTCAGAGATAAATTTATAGAAACGGGGGTGGCCCGCTCCTTCAGAATTCTAAAAAATCAAATTCAAATCCATAAAATTAGAATGGACTATCACAAGCAATGTAAGAACGAGTACTAACAACTTACCCCAATACCTCGGTTAAAGCCCACTTCCAAACTTTTTCCCTCCTTCAAGGATGAACTCTCCACATTAAACCATTCCCTATCCCGATGAAGGTTTCTAACAATACCCTCCATGGCTGACGAAAGTTCCAAGGTAGGTTGTTCAACATGTCCCATATTATCATCAGGAAGTTTCCTTCTAATAATAATATCTACATTCGATTGATCTTCCACAACTTCTTTCCATGTAGCTCCAAACTGAAAAATATATATTTTCCATCCTAAACTCGAAATTAAGTGAAACATTCTGAATAGCCTGGAAAGCCATAAGCTTAGATTTATCCAAATTGGCCTTTAAAACAACACTTTTGAAATTTTCGTAGCCCAAAACACCTCTATTACATATTCGACCCAACATGTCATCTTTACCAGACCCACTAGGATTTCTTTCAAAGATAGATCCAACTCCTCCGTTATTGGGCTTCAACACTCCCTCATTAGTTTTAAGCCCAATTAATCCACTAATTCTTTTACCCTTAACCCTAGCCTCCTTTCTTCTAATCCCAACATCACCCAACACCACCTTAATTAATTTTCTTCTCGATAAAGATGCTACGTTTCTTATTTTTCTGGTCATTTCTTTTCCAACCGAAGACACCAACAAAATTTCCTTCATAACATCAGCCCTTACGCCATCATAACTTTCGACCCTTGTCTCCTTCATTACAGCCCAGCTTCCAAGTCAATTAGTGCCACCGAGATGAACCGTGTTGTTTCCCCCTTAGCCATCATTCAATCAGCATCTAAGGACCAAAATCTTCCTATTCCACCCTAGTTTGAAGATTTGAATTCACAACCCCTGAACCTTCAAAATCGGTCGCTTTTTCAACCCGAGTCGTAGGCCACCGCTACATCTAACATCGTATCCGGTTTTCCCCTAAAGCATAAAGTTGAACTATGGCCATAAAGTTCACATGAGAAAAAAACATTAGGTAAACATTCATGCTTGACCCTTTGAATTCTGTAATTGACTCTTATTTTCGAAATCAAAGGTTTTTTCAGATTTACACTAATAACTAGTCTAGCAAATCTCCCTCTAACTGTCGTATCAGTTCGAGCGTCAATACGGAACACTGGTCCGATCATACTGCTGATAGCCCTAGGTAGAGATTTCGAGTAGACACCCTCTAACAACCCCGGTAGACAAATCCATACCACCTGAGTGTCCACCTCACTATTGGTCATAAAAAAATCAACAGTCTAAGCTTTCACTGATAGGTAATTCCCAAAAACCATCAAAGGGCTACCTAACAACACCCCATCAAACTCATCTTTATCCTGAAAACGAGCAAGGTAGAAATCATTTTCTAGATCCATTAACTAAAATCGGCCATTGATGTTCAATAAGTTAGGCACCTTATTGAGTAAAGTACTGAATGATATTTTCCTTCCTATTAGTTTGATCACAATTGACAAAGCCATTCCCTTCTCAATAAATCGTTGAACACAATCTGAAAATGTTATTGATGGAATTCCATTTACCATCTCTGTCACTACATTCTCATCTTTTAATTCGAAATCCTCTTTCATACTTACATTCCTACTAGAACCCGTTTCATCACCCAACAACTTAGCCTTGTACGAAACCTTGGTCATGTTCCTCTCATCACCGTCTGTCCATTCCCATCTACAATCGGGTCATTTGCCTCCATAGATAACTTTGGTCACCATCTTACCTTTTTTGTAACCCTTCCAATGCCACCACTCAAGGTCGTGGAATTCAGACCCACTGCGAACTCAACCAAATAGAGTCTCAAACATGTTTTTTTTTGTTGGAGCATACTAACCATAGTATCATTAATTTGGGCGAACTTTTAAAGTTAAATTTTCTTATGCTTCTTATTTTTTGGGCTTCAAACTCGTACATTGATAATAAAAATTAGTAACTCCATCTCATAGACATCGCTTTTGCATTATAAATAGAAATAGAATCTCCATCAACCTACAAATAAATAATTTATGAATATTTAATCTTGCTTTCAATTCAAGTTATAACAAGAAGTTGGAGAAGCAATCATTAGAAGTACAAACTATAAAGATATAGCTAAGTAACAATAAAATCTCTCAATTGTGTTTTTCTTTATAAAAGAAAAAGATAATTGAGGTATCAAAAGATGAGATTTCATAACAGAAATTCTCTAATGTACCAAAATAAAGTGAAAGCAAACCCCTAAATGAAGAAGCAAAAACAAATAGAAAAGCCACAAGAAAACCTAATAAAATGTTTGAGTAAATGCTTTTAACATTAAAACCTATCTACAAGATGAAAGTCCTAAAGGATTTAAACTCTACAAATCTTATCCCTTAGAATTACAAATATTAATCATGGTAACATTACTTGTTTCACTAGGCTACTAAGGCTTTAAATAAATGGGATTATCTATATGTTCCATGAATCGGATCAGTTCAAGTGGTATTGGGATCGACCCGATTAAGTAACAAGTAAAAAAAATAGCAAAATGAATTGAGAAATTGAACACACAAATTTAACGTACAAAAATCCCTCTAAAGAGGATAAAAAAACCACAGGAAAAGATAATTTTATTATAATGGCAAAAGAATGAAGAGTATAAAAGATAGAGATAAAAACTAAACCCTAAAAACCCGAAAACAAAGAACCCTCAAAACGTAAACAAAAAATTCTTTAAATGTGTTATGAGTTTTAATCTCTACTGGGTGTGTTTTCTAATGTTATAAAATAGCCTATTTATAGGCTAACTTCATAGGTCAAATAATAATAAAATAATTTAGACTAATCAGAGTTTGGTTGAAACAAATAAACAAAGTTTAACTGAAAGATTATTTCTCAAATTTGACTGATATAAGAGTCATACTCAACAAATCTCCACCTTGACTCATATTTCCACAATGCCATCTTTGCAAAAACCCGCCACGGGCCTATCTTGAACTATGCAAAGAATTAATTGAGTCAAATTTGTGCTTAGAAATTGGAAGACTTCTAGCCTTCGACTTGTACACTGCCGAATTAAAATTAACCCGAGTCTGATTTTCACGAACACAGTGCCCTAACTTTTCAAAACTTGCATCCAAAAAAGAACATCTCTTCAACGAAACAGTCATACCATTTTCCCTCCTATGACCAAGTTGCCTCCGCTCCAAACGAGTTGAATTCAACTCCGTAACGGATGAGGGACGTCCGATTTCACCGGTCACTGTAGAACCTTCCAAAATATAAAGACTGTCGGTTCTTTTACCTTTTAACAAAATGAGAGCTCCACGAGATACTTTAATGTCGCTCGACTCGATGTTGATTCTGCATCTTTTCAAGTCTAAAATACTCAAGGAGATGAGATTCTTTCGTAAATCAAGTACATATTTGACATCTGAGAGTGTCCTAATCGTCCCATTGTGTATCCTAATTTTAATAGTCTCAATACTAATTATCTTACTAGATGAATCATTTCTCATGCGCACAACTCCACCTTCAACCGAACTGTATGTGGAGAATCATTTTCTATTAGGACACATGTGGAAAGAACATCCCGAATCTAAGATCCACTCAGACATGAGCTTAGAGTTATTGCTCGTTGACACTAGCAAGAAATCATCACCTCTTTTATCAGCCAAATTAGCATCAACTACATCTTCTTTGCTACTCTCAACAGCTCTTTTATTTCGCAGTTTATAACAATTTACTTTGACGTGACCTGACTTTTTACAATAGCGGCACCTTTTGTCTCATTTCTTTGATGCTACCAAAATAGAAGCTTGCCTATCTACCTTACTATCCAAACCAAACTCATTGTCGAGTTTATCTCTACTCAACAAATGACCCTTCACATCTTCGAACGAGAGTTTGTCTTTGTCATAAATCACGGTCTCCTTGAAAGACTTGTATGAATGGGGTAAAGAGCACATTAATAGCATAGCTTGATCTTTATCATCAATATGAACCTCAACATTTTTTAAATCATTTAAAAGAGTAATGAATTGACTGGTGTGATCTCTAAGAAGCTCACATTCGTTCATGCAAAACGTAAATAGACGACGTTTCAACACTAAACGGTTAGCCAGAGACTTAGTCGCATAAAGAGTTTCTAACCTTTTCCACAATGCTGATGAGGTCTTCTCCATCAATACCTCCTGTAATACCATATTCGTGAGGCACAACTAGATTGCAGACAATGCATTTTCATCAAGCTCTTTCCATTCTGTTTGATTTAGATTCTCAAGCTTTTTCTCGATAACAACCTTTTTCAAGCCAGTTTGAACTAAAATTTCCATAATTCAAACTTGCCACAGTTTATCTCACCATCAAACTTCTCAATTTTAAACCTTGTTGTCATTTCTGTACAGGCTAATCTATGAAAATTGAACTAGCTTTGATACCAGTTTTTGGGATTGACCCCATTAAGTAATAAGAAAAAAATAGCGAAATAAATTGAGAAATTGAACACACAAATTTAACGTGAAAAAACCCCTCCAAAGAGGACAAAAAAACCACGGGCAAAGATAATTTTATTATAATGGCAAAAGAATGAAGAATACAAAAGATGGAGATAAAAACTAAACCCCAAAAACCTGAAAACAAAGAACCCTCAAAACGTAAACACAAAATTCTCAAAATGTGTTATGATTTCTAATCTCTAATGGGTGTGTTTTCTAAGGTTGTAAAAGAGCCTATTTATAGGCTAACTTCATAGGTTAAATAATAATAAAATGATCTAGACTAATAAAATTTTGATTGAAACAAATAAACAGAGTTTAACTGAAAGATTATTTCTCAAATTTGACTGAAATAAGAGTCATACTCAATAAGTGGGTCAAGTGAGTCCCATTTAATTAGTTGACCTTCATGGGACGTTTTATGTGATTTTATCACATGCTTCGATCTACGGGCCATGTCAATTACACGCACTCCATCTATCTCCTTTTCTTCCAACTAGAATTGCAAACTCTTGATGATTCAATAGTGCCCAAATTAATCAAATCAACAAGTAACCAAAATTTAAGAAAAAAAATAAGGAAAACCTTAAAGGAAGTCAATAATCTAACTGGGACAAATGCTTGGTCATTTGTTTTATTCTAGTGCAACATGATTAAAGAAAAATCTAGGTTAGCTTTTGAACCTGTTTCATTAAAATTTGATCATTCAACAAGGTTACCTTACTGAGCCATTTCATACATAATCAAATAAAAACATAGGGAAGAGAAATAGAACCATCAATTTTCTTATCAAAACAAAACCATCAGCACAGGTACTCTATACAGATCAAATTCTCTAATAAGTGCATTAAACAACTGATCTCTCCAATCATAATTTATTATAGCTAATTCAACACAATAAATTCTTGATTTCCTTAAAATTTTGGCATAATTATCTAAAATACACTCAATATTTGGGGGTTTTGGGGTGTGAGCCCTTAATCTTTTTTTTTGGATTGATGCCCTCAACGTTACAATTTTTTCAGAAATCATCCTAATTTTAACAGTAGACGTGAGTTGATCGCCAATCAGTAACCTATGTGCATGCGAGGATGAAGATGATGTGTCAAAAAAAAGAATTAAATATGAAATTAAAAAAGAAATAAACAATCTATAAAAAATTATAGGTAAGATTAAAACATATCATTAAATCCCTAACCTTTATTCCCAGATCGTGAAATCCCTAAAACTATTACGATCAAAATCCTTTAGCAATCTCCAATCTACAATAGCAAAAGAGTTCGATTGCAAAAGAAATCTCGGGAAAATGAGGGGGAGCCAAAGATTGATATGATTAGGGTAGACTCCGTAATCAAGATTCAAAGGTTGGTGACTTCTGATTGAGTTTTTCTGGGAAAATGTTATGATTTTTGGATTTTTTTTAAAAATTTGGTATAGTCTAGATACCCAAAAACGAATGGTTTACGATGACAATCTAGGGTTGTTAATCATAGTTTTAATGGCCAAAAAATGGGTTTTTTAGCCTATAGTGATGGTTGAAATTTGTTAGTGCTATCGATTTTCGATGGGATAGTGGGGTAGAAGATATATGGACTGAACTGCATAAAAAAACAATAATTCCAACCAAAAAGCTTTTGAAAAATGTTTGAATACCAGAAAAGGTGGATGACTGCTATGTTGTGTTGTTTACTTTTATTAATGTCTAACTGTTTGTTGTTGTATTTAAAGAAGTGGTCCCTACGTTGTTTTGGATTTTTTGCTAAGTAAATTGTTTATTTGTGCTTGTAGATGTCGTGTGATGAGGAATATTACCTTATTTTGTATGTGGGTGGGCACTTTGTAAAAGATCATATGTTAGATATATAGGTGGGGAAGTGATTAGGCTTAAAGAGGACCCAAACACAATATTCTATTTTGAATTATATAAAATAGTTAAAGTTGGGTTAGGGTTTCACACTATCCTATTAATATACTTTCATGAGTCTATTATAGTAGGGTTGCAAAATAATTTAAAGGTGATTTATGATGACACTATCATAATAGTTATGTTAGACTTTTGGGTTAAGTTTAAGGAGATTAACCTATATGTTGAACATGAGGTAGACAACCCTGTCATTGTATATGATATGTTACCAATGATTGCCCCCCATTTAGATAAAATTGATAATTAAGGAGAAGGGAGCACATTTGGTGATGATAAAGAATTTGATGGGGAGGATGATGTTGAATGGGTAGAAGCTGCTGGAAAGGGTGATGTTAAAGGTGTAGAAGCTACTAGGGAGGGTGATGTTGAAGGGGTAAAAGCTTTTAAAGAGGGTAATGTTTAAAGGGTAGAAGCTGATAGAGAGGGTGTGACTGCTGCGTAGTTTGAGGCAGATGAGTATGGTGGTGAGTAAAGTGGTGGGCATATGAGTTTAAGATCAACAGTTGGAAAAGATAATGATAATGGTTTCGGATCATCTATTGGTCATGAAAATATTACTGATTTTGCAACATCAGTTGGAAATGATAATGTTAATGCTGCAATTAATGGAGAAAAGGAGTTGGAGGCAGTGTTGGATGAGAATGAAATTGAGGTACGGACTCGGATGAACATGAAAGCTTGGTTGGGTTAGATGAAGATGAAAAACGTGAAGATGGTGAGAGAAAGAGAAGCAAGTTTCCCTTATACAATGATCAGTCGGATAGGAAAAAAATTATTTTGGGAATGTTGTTTAAGGATAACAAACAGTTTAAGACTATAACTTGAAATTACTCCAAAGATTGTTGAAGACAACTAAAGTTTCTTAATAATGAACCAAAAAAGGTTGTTGTGAAGTGCATTGCTTCTCCTAATTGTCTGTGGAGAATTTTGGCTAGCTACACTCTTGTTGCCAAGTGTTTGCAGATTAAGACTTTTCAGGATGAGCACCACTGTTCAGTTAGTTTTAAGAGTAAAATGGTGACTACTGATATGATTGCCTAACATTTAGCAACTATTAAGGATCACTCTAAAATGAAGCTGAGGGAAATTCAAAGAATATGTGCTTCAGAGATGCATGTAAATGTGAGCATTGACTATTTTTATAAAGCCAAGAAAATAATGAAGGAGAAAATGGTTGGGAATTCCAAGAAAGAATTTGGCATGTTATGGGACTATGCTCAAGAGTTAAGGTCAAGGATGTTAGGAGCAGAATAAAAATGGTTGTTTAAAATGTTACACAAGGCTCCCCTCCTCATTTTAAGAGGTTTTATGTGTGCTTTGATGCACTAAAGAGAGGTTAGAAAGCGGGGTGTAGGCCACTCATTGGGCTAGATGGTTGCTTTCTAAAAGGCCCATTTAAGAGTGAATTTCTCGCAACTGTTAGAAGGGACGCAAACAACCAGATGTTCTTTATTACATGGGCTATGGTTAAAGTGGAGTGCATTGATTCATGGGTTTGGTTTCTCAATCTTCTATCGGTTGATTTGGGCTTGGAAGATGGGTATGGGTACACAATTATTAGTGACCAACAAAAGGTTAGTTAGTTAACTCATTTGGGCTTGGTATTATCTTATTATTTTGTTAATTATGATTAACCAGATTTTTTGAGCAATCTATCTGGTTCATTATGACACAAGTAGGGTCTTGAGATTGTGATTTTTGAGATACTTCTAAGGGTAGAGCATAGGAATTGTGCGAGGCACATATTTGCAAATTTGTCAAAGAGGAAGCTAAGGAAATCTTTTAAGTTTAATTTCTAGCAGATTATGAAGTCCATAACTGAGAGGGAGTGGGAGGAACTATGTGTAGCACTGGAGAAGAAAGATAAGGATGCTTACGATAATTTGATGAGAAAGCCTCAAAAGATGTGGACTAGGGCTTTTTTGGGGACTAGTTGTAAATCAGACCTAGTTGGCAACAATTTATGTGAAACTTTTAATTCAAGCATTGTTGAAATAGGTTTAAAAGTATTATCAAAATGATTGAGGATATTAGGACTAAGATGATGACGAGAATAGTAAAAAAGAAAGATGTTATCTAATGGATGGAAGCAAAATTATGGTCTACTGGTAAAAGTTAAGTTTGATGCCATCAAGAAGGATTGTGTAGAGTGAAAATTGACATGGAATGGTGAAAATAGATGTGAGATGAGAAAAGGATGTTATCAATATATAGTGGACCTTAGTTAAAGGCAATGTAGTTGTAGAAGTTAGCAGATTAGTGGGATTCCATGTGCCCATGCATGTGTTGCCATGTATCACTTAGGGCTTCTGCCAAATGACTATCTGTATGAATATTATCACATAGAAACCTACAAGAAAGCTTACTCATTTCCAATGTAGCCCATAAATGGACCACATGATTGACAAAAAAAATTGGTATTGAACCAGTGTTACCTTCGATTGAAAGGAAAATGTATGGGAGGCCCAAAAAGAATAGGAGGATGACCAAAGATAAATCGAAGATATTGAAGCTTGGCCATTTAGTAGGAAAGGTCTAATCATGATATGTGCTCAATGTTTGCATACAAGGAAACAAACATACTAAAAAAGTACAATGTTGTTCTTCACTTATATGAATTGATTAAATTTATTCTGTCTAATCACTTTCATTATAGTCCACTGGTCCATGTTTTGTAGCAAGCTGCACAACCACCCAAATAGAAGGGAAAATCTCCCATTAAAAAGTTAACTACCTCAGATAAATCTAAGGGAAAGCAACCCAAGAAAGGAAAAATCCATAGAAAGGGTTGTATACAGACTTAAATATCGGGAATCAAACATTTAATATGAGTTTTCTTCCTTTTACTATTGATCTCCTAACAAACAACATTGTATATTGTTCTGATCAACTTAAAATAGTCTTGTAGTCTGGTATAACCACAAGGAGTATGGTGACAAGTTCACGTAAGGATGGTAGTGGACAATCTTCTTTGATACCCAAGTTTCCAAAGAACAAAAGAAAGGCTTTTTTTCAACCATCTGGGAACACAAGAATTGGTTGCAGGAAACATGAGTAATTCATCAAAGAAATAGTTGCCAATTGCTACAATCTCCCCTGCTTTGTCACATTTTGAGCCTACAACCTTTCGATTTTGGAATACACCAAGGGTGATTGTTATTTTGTTATACTAATAACCAATATGTTGGTTTTTTTGTTGATGTAGCTAGGTATAGCTCACTTACAGTAGTATGTTATATCTGTTACATCAAACTTGTTTTTGGCTGGTATAGCATAAATGGTGTATAGGCTAAATCATTACTTGTTGATGTTTTTGTAAAGTACATTATATCCTAAATTCAATGGGGAAATTATATGATTATATGTAGGATGTTTTTCTATCTTATGTTTATTTTCATTGCATTATTTACTATGCTAAAATAAATTACATAGACAACAACCAAAATTGGTCATTAATTCCAAGCAAAATGTATATCAAGGTTCCAAATTACATAAACAACATAACATGGAGGTATGTTGGAAAACTTTACATTCAATCAACATTTCCAATTGGCAGCTGCATATGCCTCTTGCCACTACTGCCACAAAGAAACCTATGGCAATGCATATAATACATAACATGGAGCAAGAAAATAATATCTTATACACTGACTTCTCCTTCTTGATAACTTTTATTTTTTTGCATCATGGTCGTCATTTTGTTCCTTAATGCTAGTTCTCCTTCAACACCACAAATTGGTATGCCTTCTTTAACCTCACTATCAACACCATTACTACCACCATTATGGCTACCATCAAATGTAACCAAATCCATAACCTTTTTCCAAGTGCTAAATTCTCCTTTGAAAGATTTCATTCATTGTCATGCAACAGACATAGTAATTCAGTCGCACGATAAAGTAATTTAGTCGCACGGTCACACATTTGCCTATTGTACCACTTGAAAAAATCACAACCACCGCCTTACAAACAAACCCCAAATGGGTGACAACAAAAAATTTTAAATCATAAACCCTCAACCTAGGGAAATTTTTGAAATAATCCAAATTGAACTGAAGTAGCAAATAAAATTCTTCACTTACCCAAAAGTCTGAACAACCATAAAATCTCCTCCCCGGATTTAAATCGCTCCATGAAGTGTCTCTTGAAGTTAACTTCTTACAGTAACATTTTATTACTTCCCCATCGTATACATACTCCCTCTGCGATGAAGTAACAATATTTGAATACCTCGATTTTCCCCTCGAACCACGCGATACCCATTCTCTAAGCTAGCTATTTGAACTATGTGATTCTGATTCGAACAAATTTCCTGAATCCATGATTTCGGATGAAAAGGAAAAAGAAGAACAATTTCCTAGGGTTTATGGTAAATTGAGATAATTAGAGGAGAGGGATTTCAATCCAAGTTTATTAAGAGATAATGGTTTCTTGAAGATTGGAGATCACCGAAGGATTTTAATCGTAATAATTTTAGGGATTTCACGATTTGGGAATAAGGGTTAGGGATTTAATAATATGTTTTAATTTTACCTAAAATTATTTTTTACAAATTATTTATTTCTTTTTTAATTTCATATTTAATTCTTTTTTTTTTGACAAGTCATCTTCATCCTTGCATGCCACATAGGCTATTTTGTTAACCGGGGCTTGACTGATGGTCAACTCATGTCTACCATTGAAACTGGGATGATTTCTAGGAAAATTGTAATGTTGAGGGCATCAATCCAAAAAAAGAGGTTAAGGGCTCAAACCCAAAAACCCCTAAATGTTGAAGGTATTTTTGATAATTATGCCTAAAATTTTCAATGTGCGTAATGCCTTCATTCCATCTATATAAAATGGTAAAGGTTGACAAGTTTCCAATTATCTCAAAATAAAGGGTTCTTTTCTCAATCTTTGATTCACATTACATATAATTTCATCTTAATTTAAAAAAGCAATAAACGTTCATAAAATCCTATATCCAAGACAAAAAGCTTCTAAGACCACTCATCTAATTATCAACTTAAAATTCAACTTACCCAGCCCCCATAATCAAAGTCTGTTAACCAAAATAACCATGTAATATTCTCAATTAAAATTGCACTTGAAGTTGCAAGATTTTAAAATTGTGAGTGAATATAACTTTGCGATATTTAGGATAAGTTATCAATTAAAATTATATTGGAGAATATTATTAATGAGACCTTGTTAGAGAAAACGTTTCAACTTTTATGCTTCAAATATGATCCTCAAGTAATAATATTGTGATTTTTAAAGAAATTAATAGTTTGTTACTTATGATTAAATAAAATAACAACCTATTAAATAAAAATCATAAAGCCCGACGTATTAGATTTGCTCTATTCCGAAGCGAATGTAGTAATATATAAAGACGTAATATTTGACGTGGATGTAGTAAGTGGCTATTTAATATCGTAAAAGGGATGATGATAATAATTCTTCTCTCCACCAGAAGTGGAAAAATGAAGATAAATAAGAAAAATAGCAAGAATTCCTAAGATAACTCTTTAATGAGTGAATATAACTTACATTATCAATATGGTATGGAAGGTCATTGGTTGCATGTTTGTTGTATATCTAAACATTAAGTATTAATTGCACTTTATGTGGATTTTGCTTAATTATTAGAATTTTTACTATTAATAATTCTTCTCAAAGACTAGAAGTGGAGATATATATAAATAATAAAATAAGAGTTCTCAATATAACCCTTCAAAGAATAGAGGTAATTTATGAAAAATCATTAGTTACTACCTTCCGTTCATCTAGAAATTTTATTATTCAATTAATATTTATTAAAGGAAAAGACATATATGTCCGTAGACAATACAACAGTGCATACTATCCTTAGGGATAATAAGCATATTTCTTGTTTGATAATAAATGAACCAATTTTGGTTGTACAAAATTAATTTAATGCTCCGAAGAGCTAATATATTGTTACCCTATGTTTAATGTGGTAATGGAACATGTTAATATTTCACAATACAAAATTAATTCAATGATCCGAAAAGCTAATACATTGTTATCAAAAGAAGCAAAACAATAATTAATGCACTATGTTCTAGTCGGTCTCAAATGAATTATTTTGTTTTAAAAGAATATACATTGTAAAGAATATCATATTGAGAATGTAGATGATGAGATGATTAATTAAATCTATTGTATTGGAAAGTTATCGTCTTTTACTCTAGTTGGTACTATGTAAATATAGGTATGGTTAAATTATATGAGATGGTAAACTAGAAGTTTACATTAGTATTGTTGAATCATGTGCATAGTAAACTAGAAGTTTACTAGTCCAAATATACTAATTAGTTGGCATAATTAGTTAGACCATCCCGATCAATAATGATGAGACAAAATAAGAAATGGCATGAATATTTATTAAAGAAACATGAAGATTATTCATTTATCTAATGTTGTTTGCTCTTAAAGAAGATTAAACCTTACTAGCAAAAGTTGAGATCGAATCTCTTGTATTTCTGAAAGAAATATGGGCTCATTTATCCAATAAGTGGATGTTTTGATATTATTTTGGTAGATGCATCTATAAGATAATCACATGTGAGTTATTAATCGCAACCTGTCATTTGTGAGGTTACTTGTTTAATGATTATTGCAAGAACAAAACTTTTAGATTATGTAATTTAGACAATTCTTACTAATGTTTGTGAGTTTATTTCTCAAGCTTTAAATGATTATTGTTAGATTGTCAAAGTAAATAACTATTGCAAAGCCTGTTGCATATACATATAAGATGGTTTGATGAATTAATGATTAAATGTCTCTAGTTAGTAGCTAAACCATTACTTTTGAGAATAAAATTTTTGTATATGTACAATGATATTATATTTTACATGAATTGGCACTTGTATGCATCATGTCAATAAGTTGTATAAATACTCTCTATTACAATTGGATTTTGGTTAAGAGCCAAATACAATCCATTTTAGAATTTATGAATGTGTGATATATGTTCAAGTTGCTTCACCATAAAGCACAAAATGGGTATTTAAAGAAAGTTGAGAATATATATTAATCATGAGTCTCCTTGTATTATTTGATTTCTGAATGAATTAGAGATTCAATTATGATATAATGTTGTGGTTACTATTTTGATTTCATACTTTTCCCAACATTAAGGAGAGAGAAATAATAATTGGATAAAATAATTACTTGGAATGAATTATCATTATTTAGATCCTCGTAGAAAGTAATTTGAACCATAAGTTCAAAAGGATAATTTGCTTTTTTGCAAGTTAACTGTCAGATGTATTTTCTGACCTAATGAGAATACCAGCTGATATGTTGAAGTCCTAGTAGGACAACCTGTTAGAATAAATTGAAAGTAATGCATGCCTAAAGTGTGATAAATCGATTGGCTTGTAAAAGAAAACAATAAATCTAGATGGTTATAGAGTTAAGGCGAAAGCTCCTAAAAAGACCCAAGACATAACTAATCATTAAAACTACAGAAGAGATTCAAGTACCTGAAGATGAAAATAATGAAAATAAAGAGATCTTAAAAAGTTATGTCAATATGAGAAAATATGGAACCGTGAAAAATATAAAGTTGTCGACAACGATTTTGCATGTAATAGTATTATTCAAATAATGAAAGAAAATGATGGTCTTGAATAAATTTATTGTGAAATACAGACATCGAATAGATTAGCCAAAATAGAAAGAAATAATTAAAGTAAAATTGAATTTGAGAAATTTTTGGACCAGCAATCTAAACTTTTAAAGGTACAAAGCTAGTAGGGGTATACATGAGTAAGTTTTGCAAAAACGAAATAAGAAAAATAAAGTTTTTCGCTAAGTCTTAGCATTGATCATAAGAAGATATAATATTCTTTTGTGGTGGATGCAATAAACCTTTAGATATTTCATTAGTTAGGTAGTTCATGAAAGATTTGACATGTGTCTAATGATTGTTGTTATAACATTTTATATGAATCACTATAACAACCTGTTTTTCAATGGCCACCAATCGACGAGTAAGTTCATAAATATTAAATTCACTTTTGATTTTAAAAAGGTTTTTAATATGGTAATTTTTGTTTTATGAATGATTAATTAAGTTCAAGTGGTAAGGCCCTAAAGTCAAGTGGTTTTAGAAAATGAGGTATCGGAACCTCGTTTCTATAAACTGAGCAGTAAATATTTTTATAAATATTTACAAAGTTTCATTAAGGTGTTATTAAAGTTTCGTTAAGAAATTTTAATGTTTCGATTGTTAATTAAAGAAAAATGACTAAATTGTAAAAGGTGAAAACTTGCTAATTAAAGCAATTAGGTGATCATATGGCTCAATCAGTAATTGAGAGAGGACCTATTTAATAAATAAGCCATAATAAATGTGTGGAATGGCAATTAGAATTAAAAATGATAGAAAATTTCAACCTTGCCGAAACCATATTTGGGAGAGAACTTTAATTTTTATGTTTTTGTGATCGTTGCAACTAGATCCAACTAGCTCGTACCTTCGATGTTGAAACTGTTAAAGATTTTGAATATTGCCATTGATGAATCTAGTGATTTTTATGTTAAATGATGAATTTGAGATATTAATTATTATTTAAAAGTATTTTATTAAGTGATTTTTGATAAATTTATCGATTAGGGACTAAAGTGTTAAAATAATAAAAGTACAAGGATTTGATGTGAAATTTTTATAAATATGAGCAGTATTGGAAGCTATGAACATTCGGCTAAGCTTAAATTTGGGTAAAAATGGTTAATTTCCATGTTTTAGGCTTAGTGACTAAATTGAATAAAAGTAAAATGTTAGGGCAATTTTGTAAAATTTCAAAATAACTAAATTGCATTGAATAAATTTTTTTACCATCTAAATTAATAAATTGAATGAAATTATTAATTTAGATCAGATCGAGTGAAAATTCGAGGAGAATAGAAAATTACCAAAAAGTCCCTATACTTTGACATTTCTGCGATTTGGCCAAGTAAGCCCGTACGATTTAGAATTTAATATCAATATGAATTGTTGAGTAGATTATCGTTGAAAAACTTATATATTTATTTTTAATCGTGGATAATGAATAGTAAATTAAGATATATTATTGATTTTGATACTCGGTTTGGATTGAACGCGAAATTAGAGTACATTCGTGCTTTGGTATATTATGGGGGTTTGGATTGGAGATGGTATTGGAGGGAGATATCGGTATATTATCCAAGTAAATCGAGGTTCAACATTTTTTGCAAACTTTCGTGTTATACTTTCTGTTTAGTGTGATTCGGGTGGATCAGCTCTTGTGAGCTTCTATTCAGCTCTTGTGAGCTTCTGTTCAGCTCTTTTGAGCTTCTGTTGGCGTGTTCGGGTGGACCAACTCTTATGAGCTTCTGTTGACGATGTACTCTTATCCGTAAGTTGTTTATCTGATTGTAAATCTCGGTAAGGTAACTTGTTTGGTGATTTTGATGGAATTGTCTTATATTTGAGTTTGAATTGAATATTTCAATTCACCTGGTGATATTTTGGATGACAAGAATACGTAAGGTAAATCTTATGTTTATATTTTGTACTATGGAAATGAGATGAGTAAGAAAAGGAAAGGAACGGTAAGTATTCAAATGACTTATATAATGAAAATTATGAAAAAGGAACGAAAAGAAAATGTTAATTGAAGGTATGTCTATGTTCATGAAATTGATGATTTCAAGTGAGGTATTTCATGTTTAATGACTTATCTTATGTTAATTCAAGTGGATTATGAATTGATGCTTTAACATGTGTTGTTGATGATGCTTAAGTTTGTGCCAAGCTATTGGTTGGATTGAATTATGTTAGCTTTAAAGATATGCATTGAAATGGTAAGTGACCAAATAGAAAGATGCTTATGTGCATTAAAGAGTGGTAAGAATCAATATATGTAATTTCTCATGAAATGGCTTAATGTGCAGTCGAATTTAAAAGAGTTATGCTTAAATGCACTAGCTTGTGGCTATGGTTAATGTTATGTTTATATCTTGTATGTTATGTAAATGAAATGGGTGAGAATAGGTAATGAAATGATAAGTTCGTAGTTGTGATGTAACGTGATGAAATAAAATGATTGTTGAATTAAAGGACTTACTTGTAAGGAAGAAAGTTACTTATGCTATATGTGAGTTCACTTATGTCATGAATAAATATACTAATTCGTGAGTTAATAAAGTAATTAAACCTCTGTTAAGAAAATGGAATGGTAAGAATGTTAAATGAAATGGTTCATCGTTTTAAGGAAAGGTTGATAAATATGTAAGTCTACCTATGAGACTTTATTATGTTATGAATGAAAGGTGTATGTGATGTTTATAAATATACTTAAATGTGAGTTGAATGGTGTTCAATAGGTTTATACCAAGTTTAAAGTATTGGTGTTAATCTATGTATTATAATATTGAAACAATAAGTTATGTTTCAAATATTTGCGAACTTACTAAGCATTCATTGCTTATGTGGTTATCTTTCTCTTACGTTTCAGATTATCGAAAGCTCAATTGGGTTGGAAACTCATCAAGGATTTATTACACTATCCAATGATTATATCGGTAGTTTTTGATGTCTTGATCAAGGTTATAATGACATGTATAGGTGGACTTGTGTTTGATGAACTAGTTTTGATGTTTGGCTTGTAAATATGGTAATATGGTTGGTGTTTTTATTGTCAAATTGATTCATGGTTTAAATGGCCAAAGTGGTATGTGTTGGCATGGTTGAAATGTGGTCAATTAGGTTATGTGTTGATATGGAATTTAGTTAAGGTTGTTTGGATGAGACATGATCATTTTGATGCAAACATAAATATGAATGTTTGGTTGTGTTTGAGGTGCCTAAATGACATATTGGTTAAATGGACTTATGGTATATTGAAATGGTCTTATTATGCATATTTTGGCATGTTTTGATGCCTTGATCATAAATTCACTTGGCTTGTAGGTACTTGTTGAAATTGGGTGAAAGAAAAGGCTTGATTTTGGCCTATTTCTTGTCCACACGGCCTAAGACACGGGCATGTGTCTCAGTCGTGTATGACACATGGCTAGGTGACACGATCGTGTGTCCCCTGTAGGTTGTTAATGGTTGCTTTTTGAAAGTTGCACGGCCTAGTACACGACCTAACATATGAGCGTGTGAGGCTATTCCGAGAGATACACGGCCTGGCACACGGGCGTGTAGCTTGGCCGTGTGACCCAAGTCAGAGAGTTACACGAGCACAAACACGGGTTGGAATACGGCCGTGTGTCCCTATTTCGACTATTACCCGGCCTGTGACATGGGTGTGTGTCTCAGCCGTGTGAGTCACATGGCTTGGCCACACGGCCGTGTGACCCCTATAGTTCAAATTTTTTGACTTTTTTCTAAACTTTCTAATTGTTTTCGATTTAGTCCCGAATCATTTCTAAAGTGAATCTAAGGCCTCAAGGGCTCGAATAAAGGACGATATGCATGTATTTGATTGAATTATGATATGATTTATCTAATGTTTGAAAATGAATGTTTTATGTTAGGATTGTACGGTAATGCTCCGTAACCCTATTCCGGCTACGGATATGAGTTAGGGGGTGTTACAACCACCATATAGTAAAAATTATATTAAAATCTTGGGAAGATTTAGAATGTTGGAAGCATATAAAAAAATTCGAAAAATTGTTCAATATGTTTGCATAAATATTTATATAAATTGAAATGATTTGAACATATATGGTAAATTCAACTCAATGGATAATAGTTGAAGGAAGATTATAAAATGATCAAAAATACCCATATGCATTTTTATAAAAGGACCATGATCAAAGTTTGCTTATTAGTGTTAAAACTCCTAAAAAGATCAAAATAAATTTTTCAAAGTTTTCCTCACTCATAACATTATTCTTTTCCCTTCGCTAAGAATTTTTTCCACAAGGTTTTATCTTAATAAAATTTTATCAAGGTATATTATCTACCAATAAACATTCGAGGGAATATTATGAAATTTTAGGACTCTAATGTCCATTAGAAATAAAATTTTATATATTGTATGCTTTTTATGTTTATAAATATAGATTTTGGGGAAGTTTTACAACATCCTATTGATTTCTTTTGCTTCTTTTATTTCTTTTGTTGTCTTTATTATTTATTTGATAAAAAATTAATAAAAATTTGATGATGAATTAGTGTTATTGGTTTCAATTGCTTCCGCGCAATTGAAACAACGATGGTATGAAGGCTAAAATGGATAAAGTTAACGTTGTGAATATTCTTTTTTCCGGTCCCGTTCACCCCTTTCTTCTCTTTCTGTAACGCGAATCCTCTCTTTCTCTCTCTCTGTGAAAAAGACAAAAACCTTGGAAGTATCTCATCCTTCCATTTCCATCCTACTCTGCCCTATCTCCCTTCCCTTCCCTTCCCTTCCCTTAAACACGATAGGTTTACCCTCAGCCCATCCCCAGATCTAACCCCTTTTCTTCTCCCAACCAGATAATCCCATTTAGAGAAACGAAAAATGTGTCCGGTTCGTTCAGATCCCATCCACAGATTCCACTCCCTGCCACTCGATCACTTCGACCGTCTTCCCGACTCTCTCCTTCTTTTAATCTTCAACAAGATCGGCGACGTTAAAGCTCTCGGCCGATGCTGCCTTGTCTCCCGTCGTTTCCATTCCCTCGTCCCTCAAGTTGATAACGTTCTCGTTCGTGTCGATTGTGTCATCTCCGACGACGATTCTTCCCCCTCGTCCTCATCCTCCGACAAGTCACGTCCCGCCGGTCCCTTCTCCAACCTCTTGCGTCTCGTCTTCGGATGCATTGTTAAACCCCTTCAAGCTTTGGGTCAATTCCTCGGCCCTAAACGCTCCCTTCTCAATGAAACGGTTAACGCCCCTTCCTCTTCCTCATCCGTCGGTGGCGGCGCTGATGATGATGATGCCGAAATGGGCCAAGCTGGTGTCACCCACCATTCCCCTACTCAAGTGCTTAGAAATTTCAACGAGATTCGTTTCCTCCGAATCGAATTACCCAGCGGCGAGTTAGGAATTGACGATGGAGTTCTGTTGAAATGGAGAGCAGATTTCGGATCAACCCTTGATAACTGCATCATCCTTGGAGCTGCCTCCGTTATTAATGACGTGCATTCGCAAGTATCGGAGTATGGCAACGATGGGTTTTGCAGCAACAATAGCATTACCGGCAACGGTGATGATAATGGGAGTATTCCAGAGTCGTTTTATACCAATGGAGGCTTGAAATTAAGGGTTGTTTGGACGATTAGTTCGTTAATCGCAGCATCAGCAAGGCATTACTTACTTCAACCGATAATTGCGGAGCATAGGACGCTGGATACCTTGGTTTTAACCGATGCGGATGGACAAGGGGCGCTTCGTATGAACAGGGATCAGCTTGAGGAGTTGAGAGTCAAGCCATTATCGGCTTCTTCAGCTTCCAAAAGGACGCAGGTGCCGGCATTGAATATGAGGCTTTGGTATGCCCCTCATTTGGAATTGCCTAACGGGGTTGTATTAAAAGGTGCTACTTTAGTTGCAATTAGGCCCAGTGAGCAATCTGCTTCTAGAAAAGAGGTCTCCGATGCTTCTTGGTTATCAACTGCTTTCGAAGAGCCTTATGGGACTGCTGCGAAGATGCTGATTAAGAGAAGGACGTATTGTTTGGAGATGAACTCCTTTTGATATCCTGCAACGGTAAAACTCTCATATGCTTGAAATACTTGTCTATGCTGATTAATTTGTTACATAAGCGACTTTATGTTCACCATTAGTCCTTTAGATATATGGTTTTAAAATATAAATATGCTGTTGAATCTTGATGTCTTCTGGTTCTATTATGATCGTTTTGATTTGTCTAATTCATTGTGAATTAGAGGGGAGAGCAAACATGATTATGCTAGGAAGCATCTCGGAATGAATGCGCTGCCTGAAATCTAACTAGCATACCTTAGCATCTTCATTCCTTTTTTGAGTTTTGGATCTGCATTCATATGGTTTATCTATTCATCTATTCTGAATTCAAAGTTCATTTTGCATTGATCAGGGAGAGCAGTCAAGCACAATGGTCAAGGGGAAGAAGATAGCATGCTTTTTGAAAGCTGATGACCAAACAACAATTTTGTTACATGTTGTAGCTTAATCTCGGTGCTGTGTCCCATGGAAGCAAAACCTTGCTTGGGACCACCAGTGAAAGCAATCCATGAATGTTGATAATGTACTGCAAGGGTTTCGGCTTTTGTGCTTCAACTGATAGCCTAATGCACTTGCTGCTTGTTTTTATTTCCGGCATATGCTTGTACGAGTGCACACCTGTGATCAGATTGATGTTGTAAGAGCTTTGAATTTGTAGCCCTTTTAACTCTGATCCCTCTTTTATGTGTATATTGTAGGTATGAAGATGTGATGCTTTATGTTATATGCTTATGAAGTTCATAAAGAAATGTAGTTTGCAACTTAGCTTTTAGCTTTCGTTGGATAAACTTATTGTAATTTTTTCAAAGTTAATGGATACTTTATGGTCACAATCTTGGCAAATTCAGTTTAAGCAGATGCTGCAGACGCCTGGTAGAGGTTGGAACTTGGATGTTGCTGCGGCTGTTATTCCATTACATTAGTTGTGATACAAATCCAGGTGATGATAAATCGATATGTGCCACTTTGAACAACTTAGGTGGTGAAAGGGATCTTGGTGTGGTATTAGTCGAACTGGATTTTTGAGTCTTGTATATTGTTTAGCTCATTATGTGTTTAAAAGTGAATTCAATTTGCAATATATAAAGTGTGCATTTTGATCGAGTTCTGGTTCATTGATTCATGTTCCAGTGAAGCCTGTCCTGCCCAATGTGATTAAAGATTGATTATTATATGTGGTGAATAAATTGTCTTCTATGTTAGACTTAGATGTATATTATATGTTTATGGGTGTGGAAACAACCAGTAGAGTTCCCGCATTTGGTTTTCCTCATCATACATGAGAGAGAGAGACAGATGAATCAATTTCTTTGATTTTTATTTTTATTTTTTAAAATTTTCATATATATTTCATACTGTTGGGGAGTGTTGGCATGACATTTGGCAATAAAAGATTGTGGGGGATCTGGCTGAGGCTGTACCAAAAATATGAGTAGCCATTTTCATCCTCTTGTTTTAAAATATTGATTGATTGGCCAAGTTTTTGTTTTATTTATTTATTTACAATAATGTAATTAAGATTCAATTAGCTGGCTCTGCTCCTTTCTTCCATTTCATACTTGCGTGAATCAATCGTCCTTCAAAAAGAAATTACGCTTAATCAGGTATTGAAGAGTATCTCAAATACTCGCTTTAACTTCCGCCTTGATTGTTTATTTTATTTAAGATTACGGAACATATGAGGAAATGAAGGCCCACATGCTTATATGGAAAGGTTATTAAAAAAAAAAAAAACCTCACCTATTCCATAAAAAGAAAAATGCACTGTAACTTTTCTACTAAACTAATATCTAAAGTGAGCATTTTTAATCATTGTTTCTCACTAAACTGGAGGTGGGCTCTTATGATCACTATTAAAATTTAATCGGTATCATTAGACAATGATTAAGCTTTTAAATTATTCTCCCTTTTTTTTTTCTTTCTAAATTCAGTAAAATAATCCATTTAAATGCAGGTGTTTTATAAAATAATATTTAAGTAGTACTTAATATATACTTATGAAAACTGGACCCTTATCATCATCATCATCAAACCAGTCCTGATTTCAGTTTGTCTCTCTTCATTCATGCTGCCACTCGTTTAGTGTTTAAGGTATCCTTTTTACAACATGCAAGAAAATGGGCTTCAATGTCTACCATTTTCTTCCTTATGCTCATTACCAAATCCACAATAACAGAGAGAGAGAGGGCATGTCTTTTGGAAGCTCTGTTGCGGGATCATAATAAGAAAGAATCTATAATTACACATTTGTCCGCTTCATTTTTTTGAAGCACTTTTGCAGCTTATAAAAAAACAAGTTTTTCTTTATTATGAAAAGCAACTACTTACATTACCAACCAAAGGCCATTATCTCAGAAAGGAAAAAAAAAATAAAAAAAAATGAAAAACTCTTATAGCAAATGGAAGTCGTGGCCAGTGGGCTCACGTGAAACTCAACAAGTGGAAATGATGTAAGCTCCCAAATTTAGAACAATCTCATCACGTGAACCCCAATCAAGAAAATTGGTTTGAAATGGGTATATAAATTTAGCAGGCTGAGAAGGTCATTCACAATCCAAATCATGGGGGGATGTACTGCTTTTATTGCCTCACTATCATCACAATCTTTGAAATATCTACAAGTGTCTAATACAATGTTATATTTAGAAGATGAAATCCAATAGATATAAGATTGAAATCTGTAATTCATTTTCTGAGAACTTAAAAGTCAGTTCAGATTGAAGTTCTGCTTACTTGTAAGTGGCAATGCTTGTCATACCCATAAACTAAAATGGGGTGAATGAACCAACCTCTGATAAGCTTATGCATTAAGCAAATTAACCATAACATATGCCTAAAATAATGGGAGTTTAAATACATTGGCATTTGATCGAAAATACCAAGCAAACCTTAACTTGCCCATTTTTGTGATGTAAGTGAAAGAAACCAAAAACTTAGTATGTTGTACATTAATTTTGATAACAAAGCACATATCTATAAACAAATTGGATAAACATACACGCAAAATACAGAAAAATCAGCTTTTACTAACTTATTAAGAACAAAGTATACATCTATATACAAATATTATGCTAATCTTACTCAATGCTAAGGTTCCTCTAGCTATGAGAGAAACCAAATTTTGATAACATAATGGAGAGGTTTTCTTTTGCATGTACAATTGTTAATTCCATTGACCCTGCCTGACTTCAGCTAGTTTTTTCAAGAGCCAGTAGTGTTTGGTTTGGAAGCTCTTGGATTTATTGTATGGTCTAACATTTGTTGAGTTCATAAATCCAAAAGGATAAGATAACAAGAAATCCCTTTCCTTTTTAAAAATTTTTTTCTGGTTTATTTCTTGTATGTTAAGATCTTGAGCATCTGGTCCAAGTGAAATACATACAAGACATGAAAATTTTGCTTTCCTAGTGAATGTCAAGAATAATATATCTTAAAGCATATATGAAAATGAGTAATTAGCAATCAAGAAGATTGATATATCTGAAAAGCTTCTACATAGGCTCAAATTCCACTCTCCCCTACAAAGTTTCAGAGTTTAAGTGATGCCAAAAGCTAGCACTAGTCATTTTTGGTCTAGTTTATTTATGTTTTTTGATTAGTCAATTGTATATGACTTTAATTTGTGGCGATAATAATCTTTTTAGTTTGTCAAAGCTAGAAGACTACTCCTTTAATCACTGGAAGCTTTTCTAGCTTCCCAAGAATTTTAGCTTAGCAATTCCATGCCTAAATGCTATGCTTCGTAATGTTGCAACAAGCATAACATCTGTTGGGAGGGAGAGAAGAAGAGAGAAAGTAAGAATAAGCTTTGTTGTTCTTTACTTGGATGCAAAGCATCTTACACATATTTACACTGAAAAAAATATTATCTAAACTCTATTTTGATCATTCTTATTCAAAACATAACCTTCATCCAAATCATAGTCATCCCCCTTATCCTAAAGCCTATCCAAAATCAATTAAAATAACTATAACTGATCACTAAAAAAAATAACAAATCTAGTTAACATAAATTAAAAGTAACAATATTTTAAACATTAAAAATAACATTATCATCAACATTCCTCCTTGTTATTTTTAATGGAAACATCAAGATTTTTTCTTAAGACTTCAAACTTTGCCATAAGAAAAACTTTAGTCAAAATATTTGCAAGTTGGTCTTCTGAGCTGCAATGGACCAACTTTATTTTCTGATATAGCTTCTCGAACAAAATGATACTTGATTTTTATATGCTTGGTTCTTCCATGGAAAATAGGATTTTTTGCCATTGCCATAATTGATTGATTGTCACACTTGATCTTAGTTGCCTGATTTTGAGTCAAGCTCAAATCGTTCAACAATTTCCTCAACCAAATTGTTTGATTCACAGTGGTTGCAACTGCAATACTTTTTGCTTTTTGCGGGCTGTTGTGCCATAGTTATTGTTGAGTATGACTCATATTTCAGTCAAATTTGAGAGATCATCTCCCAATTAAACTCTATTTATTTATTTATTTCAGTCGAACTTTGATTAGTCTAGATTATTTTATTATTATTTGACCTACGAATCTAGCCTATAAATAGGCTCTTTTACAACCTTAGAAAAACATCCATTAAAGATTAGAACTCATAACACTTTTTGAGGATTTTGTGTTTACGTTTTGAGGGTTCTTTGTTTTTGGGTTTGGGAGTTTAGTATTTAATCTCCATCTTTTGTATTCTTTGTTCTTTTAACATTATAAAAAAATTATATTCGCCTATGGCTTTTTATCCTCTTTGGAGGGGTTTATCCACGTTAAATTTGTGTGTTAAATTTTTTAATTTTTTCCGCTATTTTTACTTGTTTGTTTCTTAATTGGGTCAATCCCCAATAAGTGGTATCAGAGCTATCTTAATTTTCATAGACTAGCCCATTTAGAGATGACAACAAGATTTGACATTGAGAAGTTCAATGGTGTCACAAATTTCAATCTATGGCAAGTTTAGATGATGACAATTTTAGTTCAGACCGGCCTGAAAAAGGTTGTTACCGGGAAAAAGCCTGAGAATCTAGATCAGACAGAATGAGAAAAGCTTGATAAAAATGCCCTGTTTGCAATCCAGTTGTGCCTCATAAATAGGATATTGTAGGAGTATTGATGGAGAAAACCTCATTCGCCTTATGGAAAGGGTTAGAAACTCTTTATGCGACTAAGTCTCTGGCTAACCATTTAGTATTGAAACAACGTCTATTTACGTTTTGCATGAACGAATGTGAGCTTTTTAGAAATCGCATTATTCAATTTATTACTCTTTTGAATGATTTAAAGAACATTGAGGTTTAGATTGACGATAAAGATCAAGCTATCTATTATTATGCTTTTTACCCCATTCATACAAGTCTTTTTGGAAGACCCTGATTTATGGCAGAGACAAACTCTCGTTCAAGGATGTGAAGGGTCATTTGTTAAGTAAATACAAACTCGATAACGAGTTTGGTTCAGATAGCAAGGTAGATAGGCAAGCTTTTATTTTGGTAGCATCAAAGAAGTGAGACAAAAGGTGTCGCTATTGTAAGAAGTTAGGTCACGTCAAAGTATATTTTTATAAACTGCGAAAAAAAGGGCTGCTGAGAGTAACGAGGAAGATGTTGTTGGTGCTAATTTGGCCGATGAAAGCGGTGATGATTTCTTGTTAGTGTCAACGAAGGATAGCTCTAAGCTTACATTTGAGTGGATCCTAGATTCAGGATGTTCTTTCCATATGTATCCCAACAGAGAATGGTTCTCCACATACAATTTGATTGAGGGTGGAGTCGTGTGCATGAGAAACAATTCATCCAGTAAGATAATCGGTATCGGTACTGTTAAAATTAGAATGCATGATGGGATGATTAATACACTTTCAGATGGCAGACATGTACCTGATTTATGAAATAATCTCATCTCATTGAGTATTTTAGACTTGAAAGGTTGCAGAATCAACATCAAGTTAAGCAACATTAAGGTGTCTCGTGGGGCTCTCATTTTGTTAAAAGGTAAAAAGGATCAATAGTATTTATATTCTAGAAGGTTCTACAGTGACCGGTGAAACCAGACATCCCTCATTCGTTATGGAGTCGAAGTTAACTCGTTTGGAGCGGAGGCAACTTGCTCATAGGAGGGAAAAACATATGACCGTTTTGCATAAATCTAGAAAGAAGACTAATAATAAACATTATGTCCAGTCTAGTTGCTTTTAAATACAACAACCAACTAATTAGCCTTCTGTAATTGGTTTCATCAACCTTAGTAAAGCTACTGCCTTTGTTGAGTTTTTCATTTTGAGCTAATAGGGTTCTAACAATTTTGCAACTCCCCATATTTTTTTTGGCATTTACTTAGCATAGTTTTGTTGAGAAATGAAAATTCTTTGTTTGGATTGAGAAATCTTGATTATAAGAAAGTAGGACATCTCTCCAAAGTTCATAATTTCAAAGACTATCATTTGATCTTTGAATTGTTGCAAAGTTGCTCCCTACTACTAGTAAGTTATCAACATATAGAGAGACAACCAATAAGTCATTTTTATTAGTAGTCTTGGAATACAATGTAGACTCACTAGGACTTTTCTTCAAACCCAAACTCAACAAATGTTCACCTATTCTAGAATACCAAGCTCTTAGGGCTTGTTTCAATCTATATAAAGCCTTTTTTAGAAGAAAAATTATCTTTTTTCCCTTTAGGGACGAAACCTTCAGGTTGTTCAATGTAGATATCCTCATAAAGATAATCGATTGCAAGAGCAGGATTAAATACGTGATTAATGAAGGGCTCACAAAAGGGCGAGTTTACTAGTTGCCCACTCTGAACTCCAAAATTGTATCTGTTCTACATGTGGAGAAGAATTGTCTAAAGTTTAGAATAAATGAACTTTAGTTTCAAAAGGATCAACAGAAATTTCATTGTGAGTAAACACTTGTTGACCCATTCAATTCACAAAAGAGACAAAACTTTCCTTTTGGAAATCCTAAGGGCAACGTTTCTGGTCTTATTGCGGAATGGGTACTTGTAAGCTCCGAAGTTAGGTCTAGATTTAAGAAATGTTTCAATAAAGACTGATGGGTTCATCTTTCTTTTCTCCCGAAGTAAAATTCTTCTGATTAAGTTCAGTTGTATGTGGGAATGAGCAGGAAGGGGATTAATAAGAAATAATTAAGAAATAATTCCATCTCCATCTCAACTGGTCCCTGAAAGAAGGAAAGGATTTCCCAAGGTCCAATGCGAGACATGAAAAGGGATAAAAAATAAGTTGAGTAGCAGCAGGGTCGTAGTGCTTGAAAGCATCTATTTCAGTACAAAGGCGATCTCATGATGGCGCCTCCTACCTCTTCTGCCTTACCTATGGCTTACAGAGAGAGAGGCCTAAGAACTGTTAATTCAGGTCTCAGTAAATGCTTCCACGATTCTATCTGGAATGCCCCCTGGGTGAAGGCATGAATACCATCTCTATATACTTCGTGATGGACAATCTTCGCCACTGAGTTACTTTTTTAGCGCCTGTGCGTAGTCTGCGGAACACGAAGCCACAGGTTGCGTCAACAGTCGTTCCGGAAGCAAGGCCCACCACGCACTCATCGCAAGCAAAAGACACGTCAGCAACATGAAGCGAAGATTACGCATATAAGATTGAAGCAAAGCTTCTTTCATCCAAAACGTCCGGATTCGCCCGTTTGCCCCCGAAGCATCGCGTAGACCTATTATTCTCTCCGGAGATCGGAGTAGTCGTGCTTGAAAGCTCAGGTTGGGATCGATCGTTGAAGAGAGATTCAATGGAAGCTGAGTAGCGGCTGGAACTAGCGGTTTCCAAAAACCCGCGGACTTCAACTCGAGCCTTTTTAAAATGAAAAGATCTCTGCTTCGTAAGTAAGGGAGAATTCTTGTACATGTCGCCAAGAAGCAAAATAGGGCAAACCCACTTTATCAAAAGAATAGGAATCACACACACACTCATAGCGCAACCTCCCCTACTGATTGATCTTCTTAACAACAATGAGTTGATGCCATTGAAAAATGTTTATTTAACATGAATTTGAAATATTTTCCAACTTTTTTTGTGCTGCTAAGGCTAATAATATTCTTATTATATTTGACCTGATGTCAAATGTAGTAGTAATTTCGGTCTATTTTCACACTTAAGGAATTTATTTTCTAGCCATTTTAGTATTTATTATTACATTGGTATTTAGTAGTTAGTAGTAAAAGTTCATAAAAAAGTGTTTTTAACATATTTTGTGAGTGTTGTGACCTATTAGGCCGATATAGGCCTTAGATAGTGCTAATTTGTGTAATTGAGTGTGTAGGATGATGATTTATAGGCCCAATTAACATCTGAGCAATGGATGAGTGACGTACAAGCTTCCTAAGTAGTCAAAGCATGAAACGAAACCAAGGAGGCATAATTTGTATGTCATGTCAAGCTATAGACATTGTATGGTGCGACATAGGTCAATGTGATGCCCAAGTATATCAAGGATATTTTCATCCTTACAATTAACTTTATACAAAGACCTAGGACATGTCGAAGACCTAATTCGGGCTGCCAACACTCCTATAAATAAAACCTTAGAGGTTTGATGTAACTAAGTTATCTTAGATGCCTTAAAAAACCCTCGTAGTTTAGGAAGAGGGTTAAATTTAGTTTTCATTCATTTTTCATAAACTCTTTGTTCTTCTCTCTTGGAATCGGTTTCGATCCAATAGTTCTTTTATTTAATTGAAGTATTTTAGTTATTTCTCTTTCATAAGCGATGATATTCATTTATTCCAATCGAGAGATTAGTTACTCGCTGCTCTACTCAATATCAAACCAAGATTATTCGAATCTATTTTCTCTTTCAATTCAATCGTGTTCTTTACATTTTTTATTCAATTAAGATTAAGATTATGAATAACATGAGTGGTTAAATCCCTTAGAGGAGATTAACGAGTGGATAAGGATGTGATTAATGAAGGATTTAAGGTTTCCTGAAAGGATTAGTTGGTATAGATTACTCGCTCCTAAACCCTGAGCTTGACAACCTTAGGAAGTAATCATGGGTTAAATGAGATCGGGAGATAAGTTATGCCGAGAAAATCATAGTTTATCCTGGTTGAGAAAGTAAGGTCGAAGGATAAGCGAATATTAACCAATCAATTAATCAGTTAGAGGAAAAGAGGTAATAATTTTTTTAGTTGATAGCTAATCTACCATAAAACCCTAATCTAAAGTTAATTACAAACCTTGAAACGAGTTAATTTTCCTGATTGGTTTTATCGATTTAGTCGTTTGTCTATTTTATTGTTTATTTATTTTAGTTATTTAATTTCTATTACTCATCCCTTTTATGATTTGTCGTATTTTTGGAACACCGGCACCCCCACGACACAACAAAAATTAATTCATCCGGCGATCCAAACCATGGATCCATGTGCGAGCAACAAATCGGGGTGAAATAAAAGTTTCAAAATTACTGAATCTTTAAACTGAGTAGACAGTGACGCTTCGGCAACGAGTATTCTGATCTACTATCGAACCAAGCCGTAACCTTTGATGACTCCAGCCTCTACGTAATCCACCCAGTTGACAATGAACAGAAGAAATCCCCAAAACTGTTTTGAGAAGACTTTTCTTGATGGCTGCTAGACCTTTTGTTTAAACAAAGGAAAATCGAGATTTTTAATTTTTTTAGGTTTTTTTAAAACACATTTTTTAACCCTCTTATAATTGATATCTATATATAATGAATCATAGTTCATTAAATATTTATTCGAACATAATAATCATAATTGAAAATAAATAAATATAACAATGTTTTAAACTGAAAATTATAATTACATTAATTATAATAATGATTTAAGTAAACTATATCTATTTGAATTTATATCTGAACAAAATTCATATATTAATAGAATTATGTTCTCAATATGTGTACAACAATCTTGTACATATAATATGTTCGATATTTGATTACCCAATTAAAGTAATTCTACAATTAATTTAATTCATGTGACAACTAAACACAATACCAACTATATTTTATTCCGTTCATTTCAACCATAAGGTGTGACCACAGAGATTCTTGTAACATTAGTAGTATTACTAGAATGATTCTAATGTTTCAAACAATGAGTGACATCTAGCAATGCATCATTACTACCTAAGTTACAAGAAATCATGATTCGACATAACGTTTTTGCGATTAACCTTTCATGCATTAATCCTTAAGTCCTTTATATTTGGGTTGGACACAAGTCATGGAATAGTCACACTTGCATAGTCCATCTCATGTTCCTTGATATCTTGAGTAGACTATGATATACAAATAAGTATGACATCTCATATCAGCTTATTTGAGCATGACCATGCATTTCTAGTCTCACTGAATCAAGTGGCCTAAGATATTACTCCCATTATGTAGGAGGGATTTATCCTATATCTATCAACCTTATCGATCTACATAGATCGTGGTATATCCAACATCAGCCTTTATAAAACAACCAGTTACGGTGTACGTTTGACTGTATCAAAATATACAACTCACGATGTTGGGATAATGATGATCTCAAGTCTGAGGATCATATACATATTAATCACTATGAGTAATGTTGTGACAATTACATAATAATCCAAAAAACATACTCATAACATGTCAGTCCAATATGTTGTTCTCTAACATACATATTCATGCATTGATTTTGACACTCCATATCAATGACAACTCTTTATCATCAATCAACTACATGTTAGTCTTAATGCATTATTGTTGTCCTAGCCAACAATAATACTTGACTAAGAACCTTTAAGAATAATCATATTATTCTCGGGACATTATTATAAAAGCAGTTTATTTATACACACGAAAAGAAAGCTGAAATAATAATGGTAACACCTTATACTAATAAACATGATAAATCAAGTATGTTATTACAACCATCTCATGATTGATCTTTTGGGCATACTTTAACACATAATATATGATTTAATTATTTCTATTTAGACTTACTATTGTAAAGAGATTTTTAATTGATTTATTTCATCCTCCCTTGGGTATGATCCTCAGAATACTTCATGTGTTTTGCTGTAAACACAAGTACTATATTACAATTTGACTCGTATACTTGCGGGCACCGCCAATTTAATTTCTTATATTTTTGGTGTGATATTTTTACTATAAATGATAACACATTTATAAGCTGTCAAGTTGATGGCGTCGTTGCTGGGGAGGTTTCAACATTAAATCTGAAAATAGTTTTACAATTAAAAAGATAAATAGGAACGTTAAAGCCTATAGATACGATATTTTTAAATTTTAATTATTTATTTTATCTGTTTAATTTTTTTTAATTTTCAAGTTATTTATGACCTGAAGTTGTGATACCCCAATCGAGCCATACCCATATCTAAAGTAGATCATTAGGTGCAATCGTTAGTCAATGAACACTGATCCACCCATAGTGATTAATTTACCCTAGAAGAATTAGTTATTTGAAGATCCACAAGAGCGACAAGCGAATATCCGAGAAGAAGTCTCAATGGATCAACAAACGCTGCACGAGTATGCCTTACCTACACTAGATGCGGTATGAGGTAGCATAGAACAACCGATGATTAATGATAATAATTTTGAGATAAATATGGCCATGATCCAGATGATCCAAAATATACTGCAATTTATAGGAAATATGGTGGAAGACCCGAACCAACATTTGAAGCGGTTCTTAGAACTCTTCAACACCTTCAAGTACAATAGGGTATCCGATGAAGCTATGCGTCTTCGATTATTTTCATTCTCTTTATGTGATAACACAGATGATTGGCTAGAATCATTAGAATTGGGTTCCATTACAACATAGCATGATTTAGCGAAAAAATTAAAATTTCCCGATTAGTCGAACCATTTAGTTGAGGCGAAAAATCGCCAATTTTAAGTAATTTGAATGTGAGTCCTTGTACGAGGTGTGGGAACATTTCAAGTCAATTCTAAGAAAGTACCCACACCATGAATTTCAAGCATGGCTTTAGATAAAAATTTTCTATAACGGTGTTGACAGCAATATTAAATCCAACCTAAATAGAGCACTTAGATGATCTCTCATGTTCCACACTTATGAACGAGCCTATAAAATCATTAATGTTATGGCTATGAATTGGTGCATGTGGCAAATAAAGATAATGTACAAATTGAAGCCACCAACGGTAAAATATGTGAATGAAGATAACGAAGATGATCGATATCAATGAATTTTAGAGAAGTTTAATCGTTTTGGGGTCAACTATCAAACCGACGAAAGCAGAGCCATGTTACGAAAACCAATTGGAAGAAGCGAGCTACATAGGTAATAAGGGTCGAGATCCCTATTCAAATACCTACAACCCCAGTTGGAAGGATCATTCAAACCTAAAGTGGGAAGGCAACCAAGGAGGTGCAAATTGTAACAACCCATTATTCAATGGTGTCGGAAACAGTGGTTTCATGACCACAAATCCGACAAGTGAATTTGTAAATGTTATTAATTAAGATTTATGAGTCAAGTATTACATTATTGAAGTTTTGATTTAATAAATTATGCTAATTAGTCGTATAGTCAAGTTTAAGTGGTTATTTCCTAAAGTCAAGTAGGGACCTCATTTCTATAAATTGAGCCTATAAATATTTACTGAGTGTTATTAGGGTCATATTAAATTTTGGTTAAGAAATTTTAATGTGTAGATAGTTAATAAAAAGGACTAAATCATAAAGGTTGCAAAAGTGAGTTTCTATTAGTAAAAGAGATTAAATAGTTATGTTAAAGTAAGGTAGTGGACTTAGTGGGTAAATAATCATATAAATGGTTGGTGGACAATTATAGACATGTTTTGATAAGTATTAAGTTAATAGTTATAAGGGCAAAAGGATAATTAAATAATAAATTAACATAATAAAAAATAAAGCAAAAACACTATCATCTTCTTTAATTTCTTCTCATTGAAATTCGAAAAGAAGGAAACTGTGGAAGAAGCTTGATATTCAGCCATTTCAATTAAGCTTGCATGGGAGTGATTCTAACCCCATTTTTTGTAATTTTTATGTTTTTGAGTTCGTGTAAGCTTAGTCTAGCTAGCCCAGGGGTCAATTTGTTAAACTGTTAAAAATTTAGGGACTTTCCATGAATAATTTTAAGGTGTTCTTTATTTTAATTGATAGACTGTTAAAGTTGGTAGTTAAATATAAGTATTTTGTTAAGTAATTTTTGATGATTTTAAGCTTTATGGACTTATTTATGAAAATGGTAAAATTCAAGGAAAATATTGTGAATTGATGATAAATATGGGCTACTATGAGACTAGGTAAAAATTGGATAACATGAATTTTAGCTAAAAATGGTAAATTTTCATGTTACAGGTTTAAGGACTAAATTGTATAAGAGTTAACATGTTGGGGGAAAATTTGTAAATTGATAATGGAAGGGTTTAATTGCATAAAACTACTTGTTAGAATGCTAAAAATGTATGAATTGGTTTGAATTATTATTTAGATCAAGAAACACCGTAATCGGATTTAAATCGAGGAAAAGCTAAAGTTTCGGGCTAGTTGTCAACTCTGTTTTAGTAGCTGTTTCAATCGAGGTAAGTTTGTATAAGGATTAAAATATTATATAATGTTTGTACGTAATGTTAATGAATATTTATGTTACAAATAGATTAGATTAGTAATTGTATAATATTTTGGTAAAATGTATCAAAATTGGATATTAATCAATTTGAGTGATATAATGCTTTGATGCTAATGAATTTGATTAATATAATGCTTTGGTTTGAATGAGATATTCAAAATTGTATTATGATAAAGGAAATGTATTTTTGAAAAGGATATAATTAAATGCAAATTAAGGCTTTGGATATGTAAAGTGGTTTCGTTTGTGAATATTTAGGATACAAATGACATGTCATTAGGGATTATATGGTTCCAGGTACTGGTCCTGGATGTCCTACCGATGGCTGAGGTCCTGCATTTGTTGCGGATACTCCACAACTCGTGTGAGCAGCATCGAGTAGCTAACATCTCGACCCACAACTCGTGTGAGCACTAAATGATATGATTATAGTTACATGAAAAAACACACTATGTGTGAGCAATTCCCGGGTATCCGATGCTATTCTATTTTATTCAACGGGTAAATAAAACTTAAATGAGTATATAAATATATGAAATGAACCATGATTTTGGATAATGAAATGAATTATAAAGTTATGTATAATTAAAAGGAAAAGATGGTTCATTGTACATGTATGAGTGATGAATTATGAAAGGGAAATGTTGACATGTTATATATTATGTTTTGGTTGGATTTTTATATGCATTGCTTCAACAACTAACCATGTGAGGTGTTATGTATAGGAAAGGAACATTGGCTTATGACTAAATGAAATTATGCTTGATTGCCTAATTTAATATATACGGTAAGTTTAAGTTTCCTTTATACAAGCTTATTGAGCACTAGTTGCTTGCGTAGTTGCTTTTCTATGTTTTGTAGATCATCAGAAAGCTTAAACGGTTGGAATCTTTGTTAGAGCATGATCACACTATCCATCAATCCACTTTGGTAGCTTTTGAATATATTGAAATGGTTATGGCGTGTAACATTCCCACTTTAAAAAAAAAAGAGAAGAATAATATTTATGGTAGAAGTCCTTGAATAAGTGATCTATGAATAAATAGTAGTATAAGAAATTGGGATCGTTTTTAGAAAAGCATCAAACATGAAAACATAGAGAGTTATTATTAGGGATATGTGATTAAGTTAAAAATTCGTATCGAGTTCAAGGATTAAATTGAATAAGTTAGAAAAGTATAGAGACTAAAGTGCAATTATCCTATTTTATTTTGGTGGAAATGACTTAATGTCAATTTTACCATTACTTAAAAAATCAATAATTTCATTATGGCTTTTAAATGATTTTTATTAAGTAATAATATTTAAATAATTAATATTATAATATATAAAAAAGAAAAAAAAAGAGAGAAAGATAACATCTTTCTCATATTTCTTTCGTTTTCACATCAAAGAAAGGGTGGAAAGAAAAAAAAATTGCTTCCATTATTTTCCATCAAATTCAAGTATAAGCTAAAAACGAAGCGAGGTGAAGAAAATGAGTAAAGCGATTAAAACTTCGGTTTGTGCTAATATCTTATTTTCATTACATAAAGCCTTAGAATATTTAGTTTAATATGACTAAGTATATTTATTTTATTTTATTTTTATGAGTGATGAGTTAGAATGATTTAGTTAATATTTATAAAATTATATTTCGAGATGAATACTATGTTTTTCATATGATCAAATTAGCAAATTCATGGTTATGATTTGGATTTTTGTATTATGATTTTAGATGATTAAGTAAGAAAATATTTAATATATTTCAAATTGGAAGCCTATTTTACATTAGGCAATATGTGATTTGAACATGGAATGGAATTGAAATGAGAATTATATGAAAATGTAATTGAAATGGATCATGAAGTTTGGATTTTACTCCGTTTTTTCTAAGTTAGACTAAATCAGATATAGTTGGCATGCCATAGAGTCTTTGTATTAGAGAATTTAAATCTCCCCAATTCCCAGAGGGTCGAGCGAGAAAAGGCCAAATCGATCAATTGTTATTATTATTAGCCCCAATACCCAAAGGGTCGTGGGCAATTCCAATTCCCAGAGGGTCGTGGACTACTCTGATAGCCATTGTTCTCGAACAACTCGGGGTGGCAGATTCCTATATCTGGTTATGAGTCTAAACTTTAGTACGGGGTCTAAATTGAAAGAATAGCAAAAAAAAAACTTGACTCTATTTGAATTTTCATATTGTGCAAATTAAATTAATTACTCGATTTGGAATTTAATTAAAAAACTTATTTTCTTTATTTGATTTGTCAATATCAAAATATTAAAGTTTATTAATATTAGTATTTTCTTTTATTGTAAAGTTATTAATGATATTTATAATTATGTTTTAGTTTATTTTTATCAATTAATTTGTGTCCAATACTTATGTAATGATTTATATGATATTAGCACCATTGAGCATAAAAATTGCTCAGTGTAAGGTTTGTCTATTTTTCCATGCGCAGGTAGTTAGATTCGCGAGATCGTTCTAGCAACATCCGAAGAACCAAAGTTTAGCTCAAACAATGTTGGTGAAGAGTTTACTTTATAATTGATGTAAATGGCATGTACCTAGGCTTGTATATATATAATATTATGTCGTAAATTGAATTTAAATATTTTCATTATGTTTTCTTTGCTAGTACTCTATAACTAATGTTTTAATAAAATAGTAAAGTGTAGAAATCTAGTTTATTGATATGTTTTGAGAAATCGTAGTGCTGGGAATTGATTTGAGAGATAATTTGAATGTGGATATTTTGTGAAAATCTAAATTTTGTAGGGAGTTTTATGTAAAATAAACAGAAATTCTGCCAAAATTTTTATAAAATAATTTACCAATACGTTTCCTTTGTTTAAAAAAAATTGAAAAGTGAGTTGCTTCGGCAATGAAATGTGGCATTTTATATTCGGATCTAACAAATGGGTCAGGTATAAGGTGTCACATGGCATGTATAGGGTTGTATATTAAATTGGTATGTTTGGATTGTGCCAAGCTCCGATATGCCTTAATACATTTTCTTAATAGTTGTGAATGGTCCTTTGAGATTAGGAAAGAAATGGTTGATTGATATGTTTTTGGATGGTTGATTGGTATGTTTTGAAAGCAATAGGAATGTGTTGCTAACTTGACCATGTGATATGTTTTAAGCTTATGCTTAACTTATTTGCATATGTATATGTCTTGACATTAGTTGGTATATACTTGAGTTAATAGGTGAATTTGGTCACTTAAATATGTCTTATGAAAAAGTATAGCTAAGAGGTATGATTTGAGAATGAAGTAACTAAATGATGTGTATGTGATGTATGTTTTGGTCATGGACTTATGGTGTTGAAATTGATGTGTTTTAGGTAAATGAACTGTGGTGTCTAATGGAGGCACATTGGTTAAGTTTATATTGAACGATTTTTTACATGTTTTAGGTGCCTTTGAATATGATTTATGCATGTAATAGTAGTTATAGATAGTATGGCTTAACGGGTAAGAAATGGCTTGTTGTAACGATTGTTAAGGGAGCACACGGGCTGTCACACGGCCATGTCCCTCAAACGGTCACCCTACACAATTGTGTGTCATTTAAAATACTAGGTGCAGAATGAACCACACAGACTCAGAGAGTTACATGGCCTGGTGACACGGCCTTATGACCCTATTTCGAATACCCACACGAGCGGACACACGGGCTGGGACACGGTCATGTGTCCTAACTTTAAATATCAACACGGTCTGGGCTATGTCACACGGCCTGGCCACATAGCCGTGTGACCCCTGTTTCCCAATTTTTCAAACTTTTCCAAATTTTTTGATTTGTTTCGAATTGACCCCTGATTATTCCCAAATTGTTTTTAGGGTCTCGAAGGCTCAATTTAAGGCCTAAATGTGCATATTTGTTATGATTTCATGGAGTTATTTTTAATGAGTATTAAATTGTATTATTTTTGTGTCTTAAAATTAAAGGTTCTGCTTTGTATAGTAATTCTCTATAACCCTAATCTAGCCACGGAGACGGGTTAGGGGTGTTACATAAATCAAGCGTAAAACTGTCCAAACCCTTCTTACCAGCCTTCGCATGTACAAAAAAAACCCGTGGGGAATGAACATACTGCATATAGTCAACGACTTGATTGGCTAAAGAAGAGGATGCAAATAATAAGGACAGACATTCGACAAGTCCAAGCTATTTGTGGATTCGAATCTCGAATAGACAACCTTTTCAACCAAATGAGTCAGTTAATGACTATGTTTCAAAAGAAAACTAACTATAGTCTTCCCAGTCACACAGAAAATAATCCTCAGAGAGATGGGAAGGAACATGTAAAGGCGATTGCCTTGCTATAGGGGAAGACACTTGAAAAGCCAAAAGAGCTCATCCATGAAGAGGAGGAAGAATTCGAAATTGTTAACGAACCTATGGAGGAAGTCGAGCATGATGAGCCAGTCTAGAAGTCAGCCGAACCAGTGTCTAATTTGGTAATCACCAATCTGAGCACAACAAAGGTACCATTCTCGACATGACCAGAGGAAAAGAAAAAGAGGGATGAGGTAGATTTTATAATTTTTCTCAATTTATTTAAATCCCTCAATGTTAATTTTCCGCTATTAGAATTAATTGATAAAATCCCTAAATATGCCAAGTACTTAAAAGAAATAATGGCACATCATAAGAAAATAGAAAAGGGTGAGCGAATTGACATTGATGCCTCGTGGATACCCCTAAAATTGAAAGATCAAGGTAGTTTTATGGTTCCAATAGATATAGTGGATCAATATTTTAACAAGGCCTTTTTCGATTTAGGGGCTAGCATAAATTTAATGCCCCTATCAATCTATCAAAAACTCAGACATGGTGAACTAAATAACACCTCAATAATGCTACGGCTACTCGATAGATCCTTGGTACACCCACAAGGTGTACTGGAGGATGAATTGGTCATGGGACAGGGATTATAATCCTTGTCGACTTTGTAGTCCTCGATTTTGAGGAAGATCAAGAAATCTCGTTTTGTTAGGTAGGCCATTCATGGCCACTTCCAAATTGAAAATCAATCTCGAGTGTAATGAGCTAATTATAAAAATCGATGACGAGATAAAAGTGTTCAAATGTGGCCACGATTCCCAAAGTGAGGTATTACTTAGGTAAGATTGTTACGTTTTATTCAATTTAATCTATAATAGTCGATCAAAGGTATTTTTCGAGTTGTGCAAGTGTAGGTACTCGTAATGCAAAAGAATGAGACAAATGGCGAGATCCCAATAGGAATGAGATTGATTGAAAGGACTATAATGGTCGTGAAAAACAATTGAAGTTAATGGTGAAGTTTAAAGAATTGTGGGACAAGTCTGGTAGCATGACATAGTTGTTAAACCACTGAACTTTAATTAACTTGTAAATAGTATAAATTAGTTTCAATTTTTCGTTTGTAGTTAGATTTTAGATAATTAACATGTAATTTCCTATTAGTATTAAGAGCAAATAGGTTTCCGAACACAATGGGGCAAAGAGAAGCTAAGTGGAGAAAAAACAGATGACCGGAGGACTTCGATACATCTCGAACATTGAAGCCAAATTACCTGATGTTAAGGTGTCATGTTGCGCCATGCATAAGCTATGGTGCGACACTAGTACTTTAAAGCCAAAATGGGGGGTGTTAGAGCGTCATGTCACGCCATGCATAAGTTATGGCGCGACACACTTGTGTTTTTCAGCCAAAATTGGGCCATTTCAGGCTTAAAACCCATTGAAAGTCTATCTATACCCACTGGTTCTAGCCATGAAAACGCACATCTCAAACATTCAAAGAAGATAAAACACCCTACTCTAGCCGCCGCACCTCTTCCCCAAGATCTAGCTTCAAATTTTCACAGTCCCCACCTCTGATTTCCATATGTAAGTTCTCTTATCCTCATATCGTCACAGTTTTCTAGTTCTCATCTTTTATTTCATATTTATAGTCCACATCGATTAAGAAATGAATTTTGTCGGCAACTAAACGAGGTTTTGTGTTCTAACTTTGTTTTTCATCAATTTTATTATTTGGGTTGTTGTTATTTTGCTTTAAATTGAAAAATGGCAACAAGGAAAAACTAACGCACCATTGAGAAATTTCGATGCCAATCGATTTTATAACTCGAAAGTCGAGAGGTTCTACCTCCAAATGAGTGGGCGTTCGTTTATCTAGGAATGTGGGTTCAATGCAACCATGTCCGCTTGCGATGATATTTAAGATTTGGTACGATCCCACTGTTGGAACAATTTTGTACGCAACCCTGACCGAATCGGCGATTGATGCCATCGTTTATGAATTTTATGCCTCCCTGAAGGATAGGGAGAACCGCAAGCAACTGGGTGAGACGATCACTCGTGTTACTGTTCGGGGCAAAGAGGTACTAATTGCACATTGACCGACTGTCAAATGTAGTTGTCAATTCAGATTAATTCTGAACTTAAGGAGTTTATTTTCTAAGCAATTTAGTATTTTAATTTACGTTTTTGGTATTTAGGTCGTAGTATTAAATGTTAATAAAAATAAGTATTTTTAATAGATTTTGTAGATGTGGTGACCCAAAAGGTCGACACGGTCCTTAGGTTGTGCTAATAGGTTCAATTGGGTGTGTAGGATAAAGATATAAATTCCCAATTGACGTGGAAGCAAGGGACGAGTGATGCACAAGCTTCCAAGGATGTTAAGGCACAAAACAAACAACACAAGGTCGGAAGTGCGTGTCGTGTCGTGCCACGCAATGGGTGTGACACGCACACGAGGACTTCCTACCCAAATTTATCAGGGTTAATTTTGTCCGCGCAATCAAACTTATATGAAGATATAGGATGTGCCGAAGACCTAATTTGGGCTACCAACACCTCTATAAATAATATGTTAGGGTTTGATGTAATTAAGTCGTCCTAGAAGGATTCAAAAAAACCCTAGTAGTTTAGGAGTAAATTTCTATATTTTATTTTCGGTTTTTCTTAACTCTTTTGTTTTTCCTCTTGAAATTAGTTTTGATTCAAGAGTTTATTTATATTATCAAAGTATTTAAGTTTATTTTCTTTTGTACTTTTTCCCCATTCGATATTACATCCACAATTATTCAATTCTCTTTTCTCTTTCAAATCGGTCATGTTCCTCACATGATTTATTCAATCAAAGTTGAGATTATGAATAACATGAGTGGCTAAATCCCTTAGGGGAGAATTTAGGGTTTCCTGAAAGGGATTAGTTGGTATGAATTACGTGTGCTTAAACCACTAGTTTGGACAACCCTAGGAAGTTATCATAGGCTAGACAAGGTCGGGAGATAAGTCGAACTGACTAAATCGTAATTTATCGTAATTGAGAAAGTAAGGTTGGGAGATAAGTGGGTATCAATGAATCGATTAGTTATTTAGAGACCAAGAGGTAATAATTGGTTAATTGATAGCTAATCCATCATAAAACTCTAATCCAAAGTTAATTACAATCCCTGGAATGAGTTAATCTTCTTGATTGGTTTATCAATTTAATTCATTTGTTTTTTTTCTTTTTTTCTTTATTTTTTCTTTTCTTAAATTATTTTTTGGTTAATCGTAATATAGGAATTAATTAGTACAATTTAGACTTATTATTGTAAAAACATTTTCATAGTTTATTCCATCCTCCATTGGGTACGATCCTTGGAATACTTCCCGGTATTTTGTTGTACAACTATATTACAATTTGACCCGTGCACTTGCGGACATCGTTGTTCTTATCTCTTATATTTTTGGTGTTATATTTAACTAAAATGATAACATGTTTATAGGTGACCAAGTTGATGGCGCCATTGTCAGGGAGGTTTTGACAATAAATTGTAAAAATATATATTTTTTACAATTAATAAGAAAAGTAGGAACATTAGGACCTATAGATACGATTTTTAATTTTATTTATTTATTTTTATTTTCTTTTCAGGTCATTTATGACCCGAAGCTCCAGCACTCCAATTGAACCTTACCCAAATCTAGAGCAAATTATTAGGCACAATCGTCAAATGATGAACACCGATCCACCTGCAGTAATTAACTTACCTTGGGGAAATCCATTATTCAGAGAGCCATGAGAGCAACAAGGAAATAATCGAGGAGAAGTCCTAATGGCTCAACGTATGTTGCGCGAGTACGCCCTACCCACATTAGATGCGATGCGAAGAAGCATAGAATGACTAGCAATTAATGCAAATAATTTTGAGATACAGATGAACACAATTCAAATGATCCAAAACACACTGCCATTCATATGGAACATGGTTGAAGACTCGAATCAACACTTAAAGTGATTCCTTCAACTATGCAACACCTTCAAATAGAATGTGGTATCTGATGATGCCATGAGTCTTCGATTATTCTTATTTTCATTATGTGATAACATGACCGATTGGTTAGACTAATTAGAATTAGGTTCCATTACCACCTGGAATGATCAGGTGAAAAATTTTCTCTATAAAATTTTCCCAATTAGTCAACCATTCAATTGAGGCAAGAAATTGCCAATTTTAAACAATTTGAAGGTGAATCCTTGTATGAGGCGTGGGAACATTTCAAAACTATGCTAAGGAAGTGCCCACATCACAGATTGTAAGCCTGGCTGCAGATACAATTTTTTTACAATGGTGTTAAAAGACATATTAGATCTAACTTAGACAGAACATCTAGTGGATCTCTCATGTTTCATACGTACGAAAGAGCCTATAAAATTATAAAGGACATGGCCATGAATTCGTACATGTGGCCTAATGAGAGATTCATGTACCAATCCAAGCCTCCAATGGTGACAGTGGTAAGTGAAGAGAACGACGATGATAGATTCAAAAGAATCCTTGAAAAGCTTAACTATTTGGAGACATTAGTCAAGCCGACGAGAACGGAGCCACACTATTGAGAACCAACCGGAGGAAGCAAGCTATGTAAATAATAGGGGTGGAAATCCTTATTCTAATACCTATAATCCCAGTTGGAGGGATCATCAAAACCTTAAGTGGGGAGATAACCAAAGAGTCATAAATCAAGCCCTAGGAAACAACCATGCTGCATGTGGTCAAAGATTTGACCGACTAGAGCCGGGGATGCAAACAAGGAAGACGAACATTTGACAAGTCCAAGCAACATGCAGACGAATTGAATCTTGAATGGACAACCTTTGCAACAAAATGAGCCAGCTCATAACAACATTTCAAAAGCAAAATGGTTAAAATCTCCCTAGTAACAGGGAGAACAACCCTAAAAAAGATAGAAAAGAGCATGCAAAGACGATCACATTGCGATCGGACAAATCATTAAAGCCACCAACCACGCCTATCCATGAAGAGGAGGAGGTTCGCGAAGAGGGTGACAAATCCATGGAAGAGGAGCAAGCCAAGCACCACGAGCCAATTGAAGAGGTAGCCAAACCGATGTTTGATCCGGTAATGTCAAACCCAACTGTAACACCACTCAACTATACAGGTCGCCAGACCCGAGTTACAGGATACTACATCAACCAACATAAGTTAATTACATACATATACGATTTTGAATAAGAGCAACGACTACTAAAATTAACATTTAAAGAAAAGCCCGTGACTAATTTAAAAATTTAAACGAAAATAGGAATAAATTTATTCGTAATTAAAGTTCGTTCTTTAACATTCCAAAGAAAACAACGTAGGTATCGATACAAGTTTGTAGATATCGATATTTTTTTAGATAGGTATCGATACATGTCAGAAAATCAATACCAAACAAGCATTCTACCAAATTTTGTTAAAAACCATTTTTATCGATACATGGGCAAGGTATCAATATTTTTAATCTCGAGTATCAATACTTGTGAATGGGTATCGATACTGAATTGAGCTACTGACTTCTTATAAAAATGACTCAACACCGAGGCATTGATACTTATGCCCAGAATATCGATACCTTTGCTAAGACTTGCAAAAACAAAGTAAAACAAAGAAGTATTCATGCTTAAAAAAATTATCTTCCTCACATGTATTCTAAATCACAATCTCATGCATTCAAATATCCATAATCAAGTCCAAAAGCAATCATCAACTCATTCATAAATATAATTCCAAGCAATACCAAAAATCCAAAATCCAAAATCATAACATCAATAAAAAAAATAATGATAGCCAAACGAAATTCTAACCCAAATTGCATTTATTCAAAGAATCCAAAAATAATTATAAAGCCACCTACTCAAGAGTTTATTGCCTTCCTTAGATCACTTCCTTGGCCACACCACTAACACCGAAAACATTACTTATCTACAAAGATTTAGTGAGGAGAGTTAGCTTAAACAAGCTCAGTGAATGTTCGAAATTACCACAAGCATACATAATGTCGCATGTTAAGCAAGAACAACTAGATACATGCACAACCATATTACTACGAGTCCAAATAATAAATTCATGCTTTATTAATTCATAAATCCAATATATAATCTCTCATGCAATTACATACAACTCATCTATATGATTTATTTATCGATAATTCATCAAGACAAGACAATGTATTCATGCTTTAATGACCCACAAGTCTAACTTAGATATTCACATGCATTTATACACAACATTTTCATGTATTAATCAATTAATGGTAATTTGGCAACTTGGAAACATGAAACATAAAAGTGGGCTCTATCACCACATATTGGATACACGGATCTCCATCACCCCAATGATTTAAAGAGTCTAACATATCTCATAAGCATAGAATAAAGCTAACACTTTCCAACACACCAACCTGTCTCGATGAATAGAGCCTAGCTCGACATTCCCTTATCACTCCAATCTATCTCGGGGCCTCAGTGCCCAAGTCACAAAACACAAAGGTGAGTACTTACAATCCTATGGCATACCAACTATATCCAATGATTTCAATAGATCACAAGGCCAAAATATCTGCAAAATTCACACATTTAATTACTATTTTAATGCACACAATTCCTGTTCGTAAACATCAATTCACATCACAACTTGTACACAATACATGCTTATCAAATTCACATAAATTTGCACTTTAAGTGCCACAACAATGCTCATTGAGCCATCACATATTTGACCACATATGTGTGCATTAAAAATCAGATTATCACATATCACATATAAGTATTCACACAGACATTATCTGTCATAATAGCATCATATTCCACAACCTGTTATACATTAAACATATTTTCAGAAGGCAAAAAGTATAAGAAAGGCTTACACTTGGAACTTAGGATAGAAGTTTAGGTTATTCTTAAGCTTCCATTTAGCACTATGAATCACGCATACTAGTAATGGTTCTAGGCACTCACCAATTATGCTTCTGCTTACTAGCCAAAAGCTCAAACTAACTTTTCATTGCCCTTAGACTTGGTCGTAGTGGCTCCCGAATAATTCGACACTTTACACACATAACAAACACATTCCAACCTCTTTAAAAATGACCTTGAACACAACCAAACAACAAAGAAAACACAATTCAAGCCTTTCCTTTTCAATTACCAAAAACTAGCTAGTTTTGTCGAAATTGAAGTTTTTGACATCTTAATCTCATTTTTAATCCTCAATTACGATTGCAAACATCATAATAACATTTGATTTCATATCTAAATCACTAATTTCACCTAAACCTGTGGTCCTAAAATTTTCAAAAATTTCAAGCTTTCAAGAACATGAAAAAAGGGAAACGTTTGATTCTTGGAAATTCGATTATGAACTATCAAATTAAAATGAAATACCTTCTAATTGGATTAAAATGAATAAAAAAAACTTTGAAAACACGGGTTTACTCCAGATTATAAGATTTTCCATTTTTAAACCCAAATAGACTTTAAAAACATCAAATCTAAATATATTTTTTTAAAACTTAATTTGAATTAATAGTACTCTTTATTTAATCATAGAAAGTCAAATATTACCTTGATTTGATGAAAAAAAAATCTACAACTCTAATTCAGGATTTGAACTCAAGAAGAACAATGAGATTTTGGGGAACAAAACATGTTTTTCGTATGAAATAGAGGGTTGTTTTGGTGTTTAGGGAGTTAGTAAATTTGAGGGAATGAATCATTTTTAAAGAAATTCTCTGATTTAGGTTTTGAGAAATTTTGGATGATTGGGTGTTTTTAAACAAACAAGAAGAAGATGTGAATGGCTTGATGTAGAAGACCAACTTTAAAAAAATTGGGCAATTTGCCCTTTGGTCACTCCTAATTTGTCCTTTTTCCAATTAGGCCCAAAATCAATTGAAATCCATCATTTTCAAATTAAACCTAAATTTGAATCTTGTTTGAGTTAACAAATAAAATAAAATTTTGATTAAGACACTCACATCCCTAAATACTCACCCACGACCCTATTTTCTGATATTTGACTCCACTCTTCGATAATAACCTGATTCTACTAACCCAAAACTACTAGGTTGGGTTTTGGGATGTGACATAACTATTCAAGTAATATTATTTGTATAGTTATAATTCTTTGTCAAAAATCTAGTGATATAACTCTTGATCAATAACCAAAAGACATTACACCCTTTCATTTATAGTTAATGAAATAGTATAAATATTTGAAAATGTTTCAACAAAGCTTTCCAGCTTGAAACCTATCTACTTTATACCCTCTACCTCTTCTCCTTCCTAAACTCTTTTTTCCATCCCTAAATCTATCCTCACTTTTGATGATCGTTTGGGTGATTTCTTCTGATTCATAGACCACTTTAGAGGTTCCTTTGAGTGACACCACATAGTTCTCTTTATGGCTTATCAATGTGAGGCATTTTCTATAGAACAAACAATTTCCACTAACTTGTTGATTTAAAGTAAAATATTATATGTCAATGAGCACTAGAAAGTTAGACAAAAAGAAAGAAAAATGCGAGGGATAGCAGCATGAAAAGATGAAAGAGAGAACGAGATCACAAAGTGGTAGTTCAAATGACCAAATTTTGCAAGGTGATGGCTTAACATTGTACATGTTTCTTGCAAGAATCTTATTAACAAGGGATTTGGTTTTTAGAAACTGAGGCAAACAACTGGAAAAACACGAAGCACTGGAATGGTTGCAGCAAGTTATAAAGAAAAGAAAGAAGGGAGATATGTATGTAGTCTTGGATGCTATGAAGCATGGACACGAACACACAATACGGGTATGAAATAATACGATACGGATGTGATGATACAATAATTTTTAAAAAATGAGGACCTGGATATAGTAGGATACGATGATAAAAAAATATTTTTATGTATTTTTTATGTTAAAATACCTTTTTAAAAAACTCTAGGCTTTTTATTAAAATAGAACAAAATAAAACCCAATTACAACATGTTTATCAAATTGAGCCTAGTGTCACGGGCCAAAGTGCAAAGCCCGTGACCATGCCACAAGAAGCGCCCCATGGAGGTCTATCGATTAGATGGGGGACATTTAGCCCACAAGAACTGGCCCGATTCAGAGAGCTACTAAAGAAGCCTATCTGATTAAAGCCTGGTTGGCCCAATGATGAAGACATGGCAGCTTAGGCAATTTTGGTAACTAATCTTAGAAGATAGAATAGAATCATATCTTGTAAGATTAGATTAGATTTGATATGGCAAATCTTGTAAATCCCTAAAATCAAGAGATATAGTGAATCTCGTTCGTCGATGTACATGTATCTTGACCGTCGGTTTTGGGGGAGCTCAACTATAAATAGAGAGCCTCCCCCCTCATTTGTAAATCATCCATTGTAACTTGAATTCTTAAGAGTAATAGAATTCTTGAGCATTTACTCAAACACTTTGTGGGCATTCTTTCTTTGGCTTTCTGTTGTTCTTTTGTGGCTTCTTTTGGCACAATCGCTTCCGCTATATAAATTGGTGCCTTGGAGGAGTCCTTAAGGAATCCTCACTTTTGGGAGTTAAGGCTGACTTGGGCGAGTTTGGACGAACGGATCGCCTAAGGCCGCACAGATTGCGAGACGAAAGGTCTAGCCCCGTGACAAGTGGTATCCGAGCCAAGTTTTGAACCAAGTTATATTCGAGTGGTTCGAAGGCACTGTTGGGATGTCGAAAGAAGTCGTTGGTCAGAGTGAGCAAATGGAGACTCGTGGGAGGGCTAGAAAAGCCAGTCGCTCGAGGGAAATGCTGACAGCTTTGGAAAACTGAGTGGTCAATCTCGAGGAATCCGTAGGAAATGTGAAAGAGACGCTTGAATTGGTCGAGGGACGCACAGATGGGTTTGACTCAATGGAGGAGCAACTCAGAGATTTTGTGTTGGATTCTCTCGCTGCAAATAGGGAAAAGATAACGGAATTACTCGAGTCTACTGAGGTAAAGCTGGCAGAGAGGGATGAAGCTCTCGATGATATGGTGCTAGCCATGAAGAAAGAAATGGAGGAGCTCAAGGGGGAGCTCATGATTTACAAAGCCGATTTGAGTAATGGGGTGTTGTCTTCAAGGCCGAAGCAACAAGCAATGGATGTTCCCAAATCGGAGAAGTTCAAGGGTGCACGATCCGCAAGGGATGTGGACAACTTCTTGTGAGAAATGGAGCAATACTTCCGAGCGATGGGCATCGAGGATGATGCCATTAAGGTAAACACTGCTTCAATCTATTTTACTGATGTGGCTCTCTTGTGGTGGCGTCATAGGTCCACGGATGAGAAACATGGTGGGAACGCAATTGGGACTTGGGAGGAGTTCCAAAGAGAGTTGAAGAAGCAGTTTTACCGAGAAGGAGGCTCGGGCAAAGTTGCGTCGTCTCACGCAATAAGGAACCGTTCAAGAGTATGTGAGGGCATTTAGCGAGTTAATGCTTCAAATCTCTGACTTGAGTGAGAAAGAAGCTTTCTATTGGTTCGACGATGGGTTAAAGCCATAGGCAAAACATGAGTTGCGAAGGCAAGGAATCACCGAACTTACTGTAGCCATGGCCGAAGCAGAGTCCTTTGTTGAGCTTGATCCGGCGGGAGACAAGCTTGAGGCATCTAAGCCCAATGGAAGGGGCAATGGTGAGAGAAACCATGAAAAAGATGAAGAGGGACATAACGATGATGGCAACAGTACTGATAGCACAAGTGGCAATGGGAAACCACGAGATGCGAAGCGGGGATTAGACAACCCAAGGGACAAGAGGAAGAAGATGAAATGCTTACTTTGTCAAGGACCACACATGGCGCGTAAATGTCCAAATAAAGTGATGATTTCGGCAAAGAAGGATGAGCCGAAGGAGGAGGCGAAGCCTACCGAGGGAAACACATCGAAAGTCAATTCGATGGTGCTCATTCCTGGGAAGAGGAATGAAAATGGGTTGATGTTTGTGGATATCAACATTGCAGGTCAGAAGCGGAGTGCTCTTATTGATACGGGAGCATCGAACTTGTTCATGTCAGAAAAGGCTGCGAAAAAGCTTGGTCTGTCGATTAGGAAATCGAATAAGAAGATCAAGGTAGCAACTTCCGAGAAAGCCCCAATTGTGGGAGTAGTTCGTGATGTGGAACTACAAATCGGCGAATGGAAGAGCAAGGAAGAATTCGAGGTAATCTGATTAGATGATTACGATTTTGTGCTTGGCTTAAACTTCCTTGTCAGGATTCAGGTAACTCTGCAACCATGGGCCGATCAAATCCATATTGCCACCGGTTCATCAACAAAGAGTATTGTGCCGGTGCATCGGGATGTGAAAGTTGGGACTAAGGTGTTATCGTCAATCCAACTAGTCGAAGATGTTTCGTATGGGAGAAACATTAAATCGTCGAAATGGAATGCTACGAAAGCCCCTTCGGAAGTGTTAATGGCGCAAGGGACCGATATGAAGCCTGTGGGATCGACTGTGGAGCCGACAACTTTGGGAAAGGTGGGTTGTGCATCGAGCTTCAAGGGAAAAGGAGCGATGCAAGGACAGTCGAGACGATTAAATGTTGCGAGTAAGGTACATTGCAAACACTCTGATAGTGTTTTGAATTCTAACTTGTTGGCTTGGAAAAATCGTAGGGGCCCTTTCAAAGTTCATAAGCAAGGAGGCCAAGGAACTGTGGGCGGTACGAAGCCAAGGTATGAGAATCGAAGGGATTCCAACAGAAACAAGTCAAAATTGGGGCAAGTTAAAGTGGAGACTTCTTGCCAACAAAATGTACCAACGAGTGCAACGGTTCAAGATAAGAGGTGACGGAAGCCGAGGCACAGGTTCAGAAGGAAAGAACAAGCCGAGGCAACGAGAAATTTTCAAGGTGAATCCAGTCAGTGTCATCCAGAAGTCGCAATGAGGCCGTTGCGAGAATGGGTGAGGGAGAATGTCACGGGCCAAAGTGCAAAACCCGTGACCATGCCACAAGAAGCGCCCCATGGAAGTCTATCGATTAGATGGGGGACATTTAGCCCACAAGAACTGGCCCGATTCAGAGAGCTACTAAAGAAGCCTATCAGATTAAAGCCTGGTTGGCCCAATGATGAAGACATGGCGGCTTAGGCAATTTTGGTAACTAATCTTAGAAGATAGAATAGAATCATATCTTGTAAGATTAGATTAGATTTGATATAGAAAATCTTGTAAATCCCTAAAATCAAGGGATATAGTGAATCTCGTCCGTCGATGTACATGTATCTTGACCGTCGGTTTTGGGGGAGCTCAACTATAAATAGAGAGCCTCCCCCCTCATTTGTAAATCATCCATTGTAACTTGAATTCTTAAGAGTAATAGAATTCTTGAGCATTTACTCAAACACTTTGTGGGCATTCTTTCTTTGGCTTTCTGTTGTTCTTTTGTGGCTTCTTTTGGCACAATCGCTTCCGCTATATAAATTGGTGCCTTGGAGGAGTCCTTAAGGAATCCTCACTTTTGGGAGTTAAGGCTGACTTGGGCGAGTTTGGACGAACGGATCGCCTAAGGCCACACGGATTGCGAGACGAAAGGTCTAGCCCCGTGACACTAGGTACACCTTCAAACCAGCAACAAAAACAGAGAACAACTCTAGAAGCAACCGACGCTTCAGCCAATTAAAATAAAGAATTAATTCTCCTGAAAAGCAACAACAGTAGTTAAGGCCCCTCAGTAACCGATATTTCCTTTTCCATTTGCCTTCAACCCTTTTATCTCCTACCTCAGTCACATTTCCAGATTCTTCCCTTCCAAACCTCCCCACACTAATTCAAAAGAAGAAAACAGAAAGCCTTTCATCTTCGATCCCTAACCACTTCATCTTTGGCAAAATCCTTTTATCCCATTAAAACGTTTCCTTCTTTTTCTACTTTTTTATTTTACAAATATGGAAAAAGGTAATTAAAAAGTTTTCACAAGCCATTGTCGCCACTCCACCATACTCTGACTTCTCTCATACCAATGACGTCACCAAACGATAGCCCAACTTCTTCACTTTAACATCGATGGTTTAGATTTTTCAAGTCACCTCTTAAAAGTCTGAAAACTTAAACCAATGCTTCAACTCCCTCTTCACGGATCTAATAGCTTTGACATTAGATGGTAAAGGATTTAAGGCATGTCGTTCCGCTGCTGACTCTGCATCTGCTACTTCTGAAAGCCAAAATTTCAGCCACCGTCCGTCAGCCATCATCAACTTTTCTTGCGTCTGTCATGTGTCCATTTTTGGACACCTGTGTCGGGACCATGTCCAACCTATTTATTTTTACGTATTCCGACATGTTTCATATGTATTCGGGTGTGTCCGACGAGTGTCCATGTCGAACACACGTACGATACCGATATGAGGAGGGATGAGCCATGTCTGTGCTTCCTAACTTGGAAGCATATTTAGCTCTGCATATTCCCTCGAATGGAGTGACCAAAAACGGCATGCAAAAATGCATAAAACCAAGAATGTAACAATTTGTTATTTCAAAAAGAATCTCAGATACAAGTAATGGCTAGGTTTATGATAACGAGAAGAGAAATAAAGAAAATGAGACGAAAGCAGGGAAAAAAATAATTAAGTAAATTAAATTGCTAAAAAGACATGTTGAATAATTTGACCTAATATTTTTGTCTAAAATAATGATATAATATGCGAAGTTAATTACTCAATAATAAAAATATAACAAATCTATAATATTATTCATCAAATCATTATTTTTTAAAATTCAAGTAATTTAGACTTTTTTTTAAGTGATTAAATTTGTGGTTTACCCTTCCAATGTTCTTGTGGAGAAGAAACTGCATAGGAGCTCAAAGAAGCAACCCAATATAAAGTTGTCCGTGTCAATTTCCTACAAAAAAGGATTGACCCATAAATGTTTGTTGCCAACATAAAATCTTTCTGAAGCTGCCTTGTTTTCATCCTTCATCTTGATCGAGAAAACCAGAAACGAAAAAGAAAAAAGATTTCGTCACCTTTGACAACTAAACTATTCTTTTTCTTACTAAAACATGCCCCCCATATCTTCCTCATCAACCTCTCATGGCTAATAATGGACAATACAGACTTGCAAAAGCCAGAAAAACTTCCTTTACTGAAATCAACTACAAACTCCTCCTCAAATATTACTGACCCTGAAATCGATGAAGATGAACACCGTTATACCAGCTTAAAAGACCTTATTCTACGCTCATCGTCATCCTCAATATTACCCGGCCGCTCATCCATATCTCAAGAAGGAAACAATGAATTCGATTCTTCCAAGATCATCATTAAGAACCCATTGGTCAAGTCTGCAGCCTCCGCTTACCTTCAATCAGCGGCGATTCTGATTAACCGGGATGAGGGTTGGCTCTTGAACTTGTGGGGAAAGCTTAAGAACAACGTTGAAACATCTTATTCATGTTGCAATGTTTACATTAGGGAGCCTTTAAAGGCTTGCTTTCAGCCGATTTATCAGTTTTTTGCTTGCACTTTAGGTGGTGCTTGGGGAAGAATTTTTGGGTGTTAAACTAAACATTCTTCGTCTATTGAATCACCGAAATGAGAGATCGATGGTTCGTGAGGTATGAAATGATTTAAGGTAAAGTATCTCATTAGTCACTCTAAATATGGTTCTTTCCTATTTTGATCACTCAAAATTATTTTTTTTTTAATTTGGTCACACAGAATAGAAATTGATCACTCTACTATTAAATAGTAACAAAAGACTAACCGTGTATTTCTACATTAGTCACTCTAAATAAGAATTGTTCTTCTTTCAACCATCTTAAAATATTTTCGTACAAATGCACCATTAGTCTTCCTTTACCATTTAACGACGTAATGGTCGATTTGTATTTTGTGTGACCAAATTAGAAGCGTCCTCTATTTAAAATGACTAATGATGGAATTTATCCAATGATTTATTATGCTGTTTTCTGGTTCATAATTTGCTTCCTCGAGCCCCCATGGTTTGAAATCCATTTGTATATATATATATATACTGCTCTCAATTGTATGTCTCATGTAGTAAAATTTAAAACATCATACTCTTATTGATGATATCTAGATAACTTTTTTCTTTTTAATTCTTAATAGATGTGATTTAAATCCTTGATGTACTTTGAGAACTCATTATAATAATTGTATTGTTAGTGAATTTCTAGACTTCTAAAATTTTGTTAAATTATATGAATAATATTTAAATTTAAATATTTTAATTATTATATGATATATGAATTCAGATAATAATATTTGATTTTAGTGTAAATTAAATGAATAAGTTTAAATTTACAAAAAAAATGAAAATTTTACTTATTCATTTTTACATTAAAAAGTAATGGTTAAATTTCAATTCTAATCCCTTTATCATTTGATGATTATATAAAATGGTAAATTTCAATTTTGATTCCTATATTTTAATCAAATTTTATATTCAATTTTACACTTTAATTTTAACATACACCTTTCCATTCTTTTTTTTCCTTTTCTTTTGACATGAGAAAATAATGTCTTAATTTTAATTCTAATCCTCTACTTTCTTAAGATTATATAAAAATAATTAAATTTCGATCTTATATTCCACTCAAATTTGAGATTTATTTTCTATATTTTAATTTTGACATAATTTAGAAACATGTCCATTCTTTTGTGTGTTTTCTTTTGACATGAGAAAATAATGACTAAATTCAATTCCAATGCATCTACTAAACTTCAGTTTTGATCCCTATATTTCGTTCAAATGTGAAATTTAATCTCTATATTTTAAGTTTGACTTAATTTGGTGCCTTAATTTTATAGTGTCATTAGTTAGTATAAATATTTTATTTTGATTAAAATGTTGAGGTGAATTTTTAAAATTATTAATACCGATAAAATGCTCTATTAAATTCAAATACATTATAATCTTATTTTTATTGCATGGATACCAAGGAATTTTTTTAATGCAAAATGCCATACCAACAAATTTAACATAAGGATTTTAACGGTGGTAACAAATAGACCTAAATTTTAAAATTTTAAAATTAGAAGAATTAAATTCTGAAAATAAAATTTTAGAGGTTAAATTTCAAATATATGAAGAGTATAAGAACTTTGAGCATATTGTAACCTTTAAATTTTTACTCTATAATTTAGTAAAAGAAATAAGTAATTAACCCATACTATTTGACTATTAATTTTTCTTGTATTTGCCATGTGTCATGCTATGCAAAAACATATTTTTATTTTTTTGACATCAAAAGATTTTAGAAAATAATAACAAACTAAAATTATCAAAATTTATTAAAATTCAAAAAATAATAAAGAATTTAAAATTATAAAAATGTTAAAATTATAATTTTTAAAAATATTCAAAAAAATATTGTATAAATTATAACATTATCAAAAATTCAAATATGAAAATTTTATTAAAATAGTACAAAGAAAATTGTAATTTTATAAATATTATTCAAATAATAAAAAATAATAATTAATTTTCGCCCAGGCTAGAAACCAATTTCTACCTTGGCGTGGTTTCATTTTGATGGTTTTGTTGAGATTAGTAAATTGTGAGAAAGGAAAATCGTGGTCAGTTGAAAAGAGAAAAGCGAAGGTAAGAAACCACCATCACCACTACCAGTCTTGGCCTAACTTCGACTCAAGAGTTGGTGCATGTGGAGTTAGAAAATTGTTTTGAAAGGATTAAAATTAAACTGTATACTTTTACAATAGTAAAAATATAATTTTATTATTTTAATAATTTATATCTTTAAAATTTTTGAAGAGTTAAATCAAATTTTTATTATTTTTGAGAGATCAAAGTGCAATTTTAGTACTATTAATTTAAAATTTTATAAGTTATAAAAAATATAAATAAAAAAATTTTTATTTTAGGAGGAGCCGACCCGTACCTGCCCCTTGACTCCGCCAGTGATAATAAGAGTAATGTAGTTTATAATTTAATATTTAGTAACACTGATAAATAATAAAGTCACGTAATTTTTTATTTAAAGTGATCCATAAATACTTATTTTTATTCCCTCACTCAATAACTACGCTATAAATATTAAAAACAAAAACAAAAATTGCGTAATTGTTGGTTTTCTTTGTCAAAGTATTATATGCTTGCTTATATATTCTTCTTGCTTCGTTCTTGTCTTGCTTTATGTTTTTTATTTATTTTAAATCTTGTTTTTTTTAAACTGCTATTGTAATTTGGATTTTTAAGTTCATGATTCTTATATAATTAACTTTATAATTTGAATTGGATTTTCAAGTTTATAATATTTGTCCAGCTTTTAATTTTTTTAAATTTTAAATCTGATTTTATAATTTTATTCAAGTATTGAGATTGCTCTCAATGAACTATAATCTTTCATATTGCTTTCTTTGATTTATCAACTAATATTATGACTACTTTCAACAGATTGGAGCAACAAGATTTTGTATTGCTTGTTCAGGGTGGCCATTTAGGAAAATAGCACTTTTGACCCTTTAATATTTACAAAATTATAAGTTAGTAAATAGTAAAATTATACATTGCCTCAAAAATAATAAAATTTTAATTTAATCATCTAAAATTATAAAGATATAAGCTAATACAATATCAAAATTGCATTTTAAAGGCCAAATTATCATTAAGGTTGAAAAGTGCTTTTAAAAAGATTGGCAGTATTTGCCATTGCTATCAAAAAGTTCTTGTCAGAAGATATTATAAAGTAAAAAAATTAAATGATATTGAAATTTGTCAATATTTTGATATAAGGAATATATAAACTTAAATTATAATAAAAACATTAAGAATAATTTATTAAGTAATTAATATTATGATATATGTAATACATGGTTTTATACCCCCATCTGCACCAAGACATGTGACACTTTAGAAGACGTCTGAATAGTAAGCTTCTGAACTCACCTTCCCGAAGAGACTATCAGAACAATGGATGGCCTGATCTTCATTGGGAACATAGAATCATTTAGTCACCAAACATCATGTGAGATCTACTACTTTATCCCACCAAAGTCAGAAGCGAGGAAAAAAATTGCCCTATTATAGACATCATCGTCCCATCGAAGACACCGTCCCCCCACATATTTCATAATGATGGCTAGATGGGATGTCAAACTCTCGTTTGGCGATCTGGTATGTTTCGAGGGTTGCTTTGATGAAATCGTCTAAATCGCAAGATTTACACTGGTCAACATTGGCGAAATCATTGGTGAAGTATTTCGCTGAGCTTTGCCAAGTTTGTGGATTCTTATTTCGCGGTTGGCGAGTTCCTTATTTTGGTGAGAGCCTTATTTGGCGAACACTCCTGCTAATAAGTCTGCCACCCGTATTTTGTGTTGTTATAATGTAATTGTGCATTAGAAATAATGGCTAGTGGGACACATTTAAGTTATCTGGCATCCTAGTGGAGGTAACGTGTCAATAACCACGACACTTCGAGAGCCTCGTAGAAAATGATTAATCAGTGAAAACATGTGTGCATGATTACTGATTAGAGATTTACTTGAGTGAGATTTGGACTAGAGTTAGTTATAAATAGGACAACCCGGTAGTGGAGAGAAGATTTTTATTTCATTTTCTCTGCTCAACTTCGTTATCATTGAAAAAAAAAACCCAGAAGTGTTCTTCATCATTAATGGAGGAACTAATCGTAAAGCTCTTAGAAACTACCTTCTTTAAGTTGTCTGCTGGTAAAATCTTAAATCATTCTTTAACTTTTATCATATAGGAAAGAGTTGTCATTAGAGTTGTCCAATAGGGTTTCTATTTGAATACTGGACATGTAGAAAACTTCCTTATTGAAACTGTTTGCATGTTTACTGATTCTTGTTATTATGATTTAACTTCGATTTTTCTTGTATTTAAAAGAGTTATTTGATCATTTTTAACCAAAGATACGGAAGAAGGTCTCAATGCTAAGGGAAAAGAACTCGTCGAGTAGAAAACTCTATGTGAAGGCTTTTGGTAAGTTCCTTTGTACTTGAGTCTATTAATTGTATAAACATGTTGTTAATTCAGGTAAGTCGCCTTAACCTTTGGTTTTTGGCATGCATGTCAAAAGAAAGTGGTATGGAGTTGATGTATGTACTGTTAAAAGTCAGTAAATTATAGATAGAAGTCCTGCATGTCATTGATATAAGTACTCATTCCTTGGTGCATAAGCATCGTATCCAGAATGACGTAATGAGGTATTGGAAGGTTGATACGTATGATGGTGAAAAGAAGAAAGAAGATACAGTATTATATGTTTCGCCTCTAGTATGGCACTTTGATGCAAATCGTGACTGGTGAATACCCAGCCTTGCGGGAAAACACACATGTGTTTAAAATACAAGGAGGAATAATGGGGGTTCAGTGGATATAATTATTCTACTGTCTCTATAGAGCAGCATGAAGAAAAAGGAATATTAGTTCTTCGGAACAAGGATCAAAAGATAGCACAAAGAATGGAGTGTATTAGTATAAGGTGCATAAATGTGTTAGATGATGTGTGGAGAATTGCATGATGTGTAAAAGGTATGTGAAATGGTTATGAAAGTTGTTCTATAATGTGGCATACCAATAGAATAGTAGTGATGTGTGCCCGTCAAATGTTGGTCTCTGATAGCAGATAGTGTCCACCAATGGGTTGTATACTGGCTTTATGGAGCGGCATGAAGAAAAAAGAATATTAGTTCTTCAGAAAAAGGATCGGAAGCTAGCACAAGGAAGGGAGTGTAATAGTATAAGGTGCATAGATGTGTTAAATGATGTGTGGGCAATTGCATGATGTGTAAAAAGCATGTGAAATGGTTATGAAAGTTGGTTTATAATGTGTCATACCAATAGAATAGTCGTAATGTGTTTCTGTCAAATGTCGGTCTCTAATAGCGGATAGTGCCTGCAAATGGGCTGTGTCCGCTTGCAAGGAGTATCTGTCAGTGGATACTTTGAATAAGGAAATTGTATCTGCCTAAAGTTGCATGTCTTTTAGAAAGTCTATGCATTGGTCTTGCGGTGCCAGTTAAATCTTATTGTGAGATTCTGCTTCCATGGAACTTACTAAGTTATTGTGAACTTATTTAGTCTTTTTTTTTCTAATTTCATGTGTTAGGTTGGAAGAATTGTAGAAGGGATTTGGCCAGAACTGCGGCCTCTTTGGTGATCCATCTTTTATTCTTGCTTGTATCATGTAATCGTTAGGGATAGGATGACTTATATTCTATCAGTTTTAAACTCCAAAGCTTGTACCTGAAATGTTAATTTTGTATCTTTGGATTCTTTTGAGCAGTACTGTTGGGCTATACGCCAAACTATTTTAAATTATGATAGTCAGCGAGTAATGAAATTTTGAACTACTGTATGAGTATTTATTTACTTTTACGTTAAATATAAACAAGTAAATGTTTATAAGGCTTTTTCTAAATGTTTAATTAAACTATGTTTAATTATACATGACGTATTATTACATAATATGCTTTTAAAAAATTTATATGTCATTGGATATTTTGGGTTAACACCCTAATGCATGGAGTATCCTTCGAACCTAAAGTGTTAAAATTTCAAAAGTTTTCATTAGTCTAGTTGGTTTTAAATTGTGATGCTTCATACTCGGATTCGACGATCAGGTCAGGTATAGGGTGTTACAGTTTTATTGGTATCAGAGCTTCGATTTAGCTGATTATCAAAAATCAATGTAAGTTAGAAGCCTTGCGATACATGTTACATAATTTTAGTTTAATCCTTTATATTTTTGTTAAACTAAGTTTGTGTTTTGTAGAAAAAAAGAAAAAAAAATATGTCAGTAAACTTCAGGAATATTGAGGGAGAGGAGACGAAGAGCAACACTCCTCCTCGAGCTAGTAGTCTGAGTCCTACAACAAGTTAAGGAGCTCTGGGAGCTGAAGCAAAAGAAGCTCTTATGGAGATGATAGGCCACGCCATAGGGCAGTGGTTCAATCGATATATGGGTATTGCACCATCCTCTTATCATCTATGAGGTGATGAAACGATGAGACCAGTAGAGACAGTAATAACAACTGAAGCAACACCCTAGGCAAATTCCACATTGGACAAGCATGGGAGAGACCTAGACTATATAAAGGGGTAGTAACATTTAAATGGTAAGAGACCTTTTTGGGGCGTATGGGCGCTCCCAATAACAAAGTCGTGAGGGTAATGTGCACCCAAAATAGGAAATATCTTATCGAGTTGGGTGTTAGCTAAGACATTTATTTGTATTGGAGCCACTCGTCGTGCCTCTTGAGCATGGTAGGGCAAACCTTAGTGAGGACGCTGAGTTTATAACAATGGTGAATGTAACACCCTAGGGAAATCCCACATCGGTAAAGCATGGGAGAGACCTAGACTATATAAAGGGGTAACAACACTTAAGTGGTAAAAGGCCTTTTGGGGGTGTATGGGTGTTCCCAAGAATAAAGCCGTGAGGGCCATGTGTGTCCAAAGCGGATAATATCTTACCAAACTGGGTGTTATCTATGACATAGGACGAAGCGTATCACTGGTAGACTATAGTAACTAGTATTATCCCTAGAGATCAGGTGAACTAACAGTTTTTCTTGAAGAAGTTTAGGGAGAACTTTATCCACAGGTTCTTATTGAGCAAATGAATAAGGAATTCTTGAAGTTCAAATAGAGGAGAATGATTATGTTTGAGTATTAGTGAGAGTTCATTCGGTTGAGTAAATATTCTAAAGACTTGGTCCCATATGAGGAAGGTATATTGGGGTTGGATTGGCTGACTCGGAATAACGCGATTGTTGAATGTACATCCAAAGATGTTTGGCTCTTTTTTGCAGATGGCAACAAGTTGTTTATTTCAGGGGTGAAGCATGATATCAGGAACAATATAATCTCAGTTGTTTCATCTCAGAAGATGATTATAAAGGGTGAAGACACTTATTTGGCGTACATTTTAGATGCAACAATGGTGAAGGAAGACTTTAAACAAGTGTCAATTTTGAACGAGTTTTCAGATGTCTTTCCAGAAGAACTTCCAAGTAGACTACCAAATAGGAATGTGGAGTTTTAAATTGATGTTACGTTGGGAACTGCTCCTCTTTCAAGTGCAGCGTACAGAATGGTGCCAGTACAATTGAAGGAGTTAAAGACTTAGTTGCAAGAATTTTTAGACAAAGGATTTATCAGGACAAGTGTTCCGTCATGGGGTGTACCAATCTTATTCGTTAAGAAGAATGATGAGACTTTTTGTTTGTGTATAGATTATCGATAGTTATACAAGGTGACCATCAAGATTAAATACCTGCTACTTATAATTGAAGATTTGTTTGATCAATTGAGTGAAGCTAGGGTGCTCTCAAAGATTAATCTTCATTCAAGGTATTATCAAGTTAATATCAATGGGGTGATATTTCTAAAATTATCTTTCGCACTCGTTATGGGAATTATGAATTCCTAGTTGATGTGATTCCAACCACAAACACTAACTCAAATTTAGATGGGTTAAAAATGATGTTAATGGGCCAAATCGTCATGGTTCAACTTTGTAAGGAACATCTAAAACTATGCAAGATCCTTTGCAAATGCCAATTGGGCCAATTACAAAGGCCCGAGCCAAGTGCTTCAAGGAATCTCTTAATGGGCTTATGCATGGACTATGGGATCAAGTCCAAGTTAATCATGTTCAAATTGGGTCGAGCCCAAATCATATTCTGGTTCATACAGTCTAAGTGATGGAAGAATGCTCTAATGGGCTTGAATTAAGCATTCGACCACCTTGAACCTTTTAAATCCTTTTAAAGTTTTATTGCATTTAAATAAGTTTACATTTCATTTAATCCACAGATTTTATTATGTGCTTCAATTAAGTGTTAAGATATGTCATGTTTAATTTGTTATGCTTGTTTATCATCATTATTTGTGTTTGTGTCGTTTATTTCATGTTAAGATTCTAGTTTAAATCTAGTTTTTTGTCATGTTGATAAAGTGTCATGTTTATGGATTCTTTGAGCCGAATTCTAGTATGTTTGTTGCATTGGTCTCATCCCTTTTCATATGTGTTTGTAGGGACTATTCAGTTGGCTAAATCAAGACCTTTTATGCACCCTCGTCAAATTCAAATGCATGCACAACTTAATTCATGGATTCATCAAGTTCATACAATCACTCAAGGTACATGTGATCATTCGTATGGAGGATGAAATACTTGGATACATGTACTTGTTTTGTGATCAAATTAAAGGAATGTACATGGTGCAATCACGATTGCTTGAAAAGAGGATTAACTTGACTGATCATCTTCTATTCATGCATGGCCAGATGCATGGATGTCCAAAGGGGAATGTACTTCTATAAATCTTGCATAATAAATGTCCACATGCATGCACAAAGTTTGGAATGAATTTTCAAGATACATACAACAAATTCATGAAAAAACCAGCCATTAATGTGATTAATTATGAATATGCATGTGCCATGCAAATGCATGTTTGGTCAAGAGATACAGAAAAGACCTTTGGTGTCCATTCTAAGTCTTTGAAGCTTTCTTCCATGCTAAGCATACATGCACGGTCCAAGGATGAGGAACTTGACCATTCGAATGTTCAATGAACCAACATCATACGTGAATGTATTTTAATTCCATGGAAGAACTTCTTTATGGCCAAATGTGGCTATTAAGTTACCTATTCCTATAAATAGCTTAAGTTTGGTCATTTGTAAGGTTAGACTATTTTGAATATAAACTTTATTGTGAGATAATTCTCTCTTTGTTCTTGATTGAACTATCAAACTTATCAAGTCGTAAAGTTTGTCACGTTCACCCTTATCTTAACACTCTGTTCATCCACACCGGAGTGTGGCGACTTCACTATACCAAGGTTCAAGTAAATTGTGAGTTAATCAGGTCGGGTTCAGTTCCTTATACTGCAATTACTTCGGGTCACGATACCACCCCAATCGTTCCTATTCAAGATTATCCTAAAACATTTAAAATTTTTCCAACTATCGACTCTGGGTCTCATTGACCTATTTTTGAGGTTTTATTCGGGCTCGGGAAATCACATCATTGGTAATGCCCTTTGGTTTGATGAATGCGCGAGCAGTGTTCATAACTTGATGAATGCGGAGTTTTCAATTGAAGTTATGTCAGGAACTGTACTATTTTGAGCACACCATACAGAATGACGTCAATACAATTGAAAGAGTTAGAGACTCAGTTGCAAGAATTGTTAGACAAAAGATTTATTAGGCCAATTCCTTTATGAGGTGCGCTAATCTTACTCAATAAGAAAAAGGATAAGACTCTTCATTTGTGTATAGATTATTGACAATTAAACAATGTGACCATCAAGAATAAGTATCCGCTACCCAAAATTAAAGATTTGTTTGATCAATTAAGTGGAGCTTAGGGTTTCTCGAAAATTGATCTTCATTTGGGGTGTTACTAATTCAAAATCAAGGGGGTGATATTCTTAAAAATGCCTTTTGCACTCACTATGGGCATTATGAAGCCCTGGTAATGCCTTTTGGTTTGATGAATGCGCGAGCGGTGTTCATGAACTTGATGAATGTAGAGTTTTCAATTGATGTTACATCAGGAATTGTATTATTTTGAGTGCACCATACAAAATGATGCTAGTAAAATTGAAGGAGTTAAAGACTCAGTTGCAAGAATTGTTAGACAAAGGATTTATCAGGCAAAGTGTTCCATCATAGGGTACGTTAATCTTTTTTATTAAGAAGAAGGATGAGACTCTTCATTTGTGTATAGATTATCGATAGTTAAACAAGGTGACCATTAAGAATAAGTATTCACTGCCCATAATTGAAGATTTGTTTGATCATTTGAGTAGATCTAGAGTGTTCTCAAAGATTGATCTTCGTTCGAGGTATTAAGAAGTCAAGATCAAGAGGGATGATATTCCCAAAACTGCCTTTTGCACTTGCTACAAGCATTATGAATTCTTGGTAATGCCTTTTGGTTTGACGAATGCACCAACGGTGTTCATGGACTTGATGAATAGGGTATTCTAGCTCTATCTTAATCAATGTGTGGTTGTCTTCATTGACGATATTCTAGTTTATTCGAAGAGTGAAGTGGAGCATGAGTAGCATTTAAGGATAGTTTTGAATGTCCTCTATAAAAACAACTTATATGCCAAGTTCAATAAGTGTGATTTTTGGCTAAAGGAAGTTCACTTCTTAGGCCATGTTATTTCAGCGTATGGAATTAAAGTAGATCCTGAAAATATTAGGGTTGTGCTAGATTGGAATCCGTCAAAAAGTGACACCGATGTACCCAATTTTCTTGGATTAATGAGTTACTATAGAAGGTTTGTAAAAGGGTTTTATTATTGCAATGCCTTTGAAACGGCTTCTAAGGACGGATGAGAAGTTTTGTTGGTTTGACAAATGCCAACAGATTTTTGACGAGTTAAAGAAGGCATTAATCAAGGCCCTAGTCTTGAGTCAATCAGAATCAGGAACAGAATATGTGGTGTTCATTAATACATCCCTATATGGTTTGGGATGTGTATTCATGCAAAATGGTTTTCACATTTAAAGAGCTTGAATACAAGCATTTTCGTTATGTTTTAATTAAACACTTACATTCAATAAAATGTGAAAATCATGTCTTTTATTGACCTTAAGGATCGAATGAGGCCTAAGGGAGAGCTAATGTACTTTGCAAGTGTGTAGGAGACCATTAGAAGGAATTTTGGGCCAATCGCTGAAGCTGTGTCGCAACATGGGAGATCGAATGTCACAAAATAGAAAGCAAAATGAAGAAAGTAAGAAAATGCCTTCAATGTCGTGACAGAAGCTGAGGGTGTCGCGACATACCTTGAAGACAACTATAGAGGAGTAGACTGGTTGCTATATCGCAACACAGGTCCTGGTATGTCGCGACATCGACTTTGTGACAAGAATAAAACTTGAAGTAGGGGCGTTTTGATCTGCACAATCGAACTTAAAGCTCGAGAATGTTAGCTAAGCTAGGGTTAAAGACAACGACTACCTGAATGCTATAAATAGGCTCCTTTGGCACACATTATAAACATCATTCGATTAGCTGAGATTCTCTCTTTAAGTTTATTTCATTTAATTAGGCTTTTAGAGTTTCGTTTATTTTGTTCTTTATTTTCTTCCAAGAGATTTGAGTTATAAAGGAGATCAAATCTTGTGGATTTGCATTCATTATCAATATCGATCAGGCTTTTCTTAAACTCTCTACTATTCAATCTTTATGATTAATTGTTCCATCTACTCCATGTTGTTTATGAAAGCCATGAGGAACTAATCCTTCTATGGAGGATTATTGAGTAGAAGCATAACCTTTTAACTGTTTTGTAGGTTTATTCAATGGATCAACTGTTTGGGAAAGAAATAGCGTGAAACAAACCATAGGCCTGACAACCCTAGGAAATCATCAATGTGGGAATTAACCCAAAATTGGTATTGCCTATTCGTGAACACCTTGACCCTAAACCAATCTAGACTGTGAGGTTAGAAGATTTTGCTAGGGTAGAGACTAGTTGATTGATGAAGAAACCAAGGCGATAGTTGATTGAGAATGCTTAAGTGAGCTAACCACCCATCTTCAAATTTGATTCACTTTATTTCTCCTTATCTCTTGCAATTTTAATTCTTTTATGTTATTTTATTTTATTAATTTAAAAAACCTAAAAAATATCTTGTATTTTACTATCATACTATAACTGATTTAAAAGTATTAATTAGATTTTTAATTGTTTAGGTCAAGATTGATTTAGTACCCGCTCCTCTTAGGTATGATCCTTGGAGTACTCACTTATTTCGTTGTAAAATCTATATTACAACTCGACTTGTATACTTGCAGATATCGCCTCGTATTTCTCTATTCTATTATAGTATTCACACTCTGGATGTTAGTGCGTCTGAAGGCGTTCACCTATGCATCATGCTAGCTCAAACCTCATGAGAAGAACTATCCAACGCATGATTTGGAATTGGCTATCGTTGTGTTGGCTTTGAAGATTTGGAGACACTATCTTAATGGAGAGAAGTGTCATTTTTTTTCGCAATCACAAGAGTTTGAAGTATTTTCTCACCCAAAGTGAGCTAAATATACGCCAACAATGATGGATAGAGTTGCTAAAAGATTATAAGTTAACAATCGAGTACTATCTAGGGAAAGCAAATTCGGTGGTTGACGTGCTAAGCAGAAAGACTGTTTTGACTTTGGGTTCTTTATGAGCCTAAGCACGCCTGGTGGGTGATGGATCACTTCTCATTGAGTTAAAGGCGTGTCCTACTTTTCCCTTTCAAATACAAGAGTCTCAAGCCAAGGGTGCACGATGTGAAGAAATAAAGAAGCGAATAGAATCTGGTGATGCAAGAAATTTCAACCTTGGAAAAGAGGGAGAGCTATGTTTCATTAGAAGATTATATGTTCTTGATGAGGATAACCTGATGCAAGAAATTATGACGGAGGCTCATCACTGACCCTTTTCACTCCATCCTGGAAGCGTGAAAAGGCATTGAGGTTTGAAGAGCTTATTTTGGTGGTTATGCATGAAAAGGGAAATATCAAAATTTGTGATGAAGTGTTTAACCTGTCAAAGAGTCAAGGTGAAACATCAAGTTCCCTCTGGTATGTTGTATCCATTTGAGGTTCCTGAGTGGAAATGGGATAGAACCACCATGGATTTTGTTTCGGGCTTACCTTTTTGTACCTCAAAGAAGATTTTAGTGTGGGTAACCATTGATAGGTTAATAAAATTAGCTCACTTTGTGCAATTACATAAGAACTACTCCTTGGAAAAGCTTGTGGAGCTATATATTTTAGAGTTAGTTCGCCTTCATGGCATTCCCTCACCAATTGTTTCTGGTCGTGATCCCAAATTCACGTCGAGATTCTTGAAGCAGTTACAAACATCTCTTGAAACCAAGCTTCAGTTCAACATTGTCTTTCATGCTCAAACAGATGACAAGCTATAAAGGGTAATCTAAGTATTAGAGAATATGCTTAGAAGTTGTGTGATCGAATTCGTAATAAATTGGGAGAAGTATCTACCTTTGGCGGATTTCACCAACAACAACAGTTTCCATGCCAGTTTGGGCATGTCACCTTCCGAGACGTTATATGGAAGGAAATGTAGATCTTCAGTTTGCTAGTTAGAGCTTAGTGAAAATAAGCTGGTTGGTCCAAACTTGGTTCACGAAGCAGAAGAAAAGGTGTTGATTATTAAGAACCATTTGAAGACTGGGTAAGATCATCAAAGGGCATACACAGATCGAAAAAGGAAAGATGTGTCTTATGAAGTTGGCAACAAGGTACTTTTCAAGGTCTCACCCTGGAAAAATAGTTCATTTTTGGCTGAAAAGGAAACTTATACCAAGGTTTATTAGACCCTACAAGGTTTTGGAGCACATAGAACCAGTGGCATATCATTTAGCACTCCCGCCTTAGTTGTCCAATATTCACAATGTATTCCACGTGTCAATGCTAAGAAGATACCGTTTTGATCTATACCATTTGGTACAACTAAAGGCGTTAGATATGGAGCCAAACCTATCATATGAAGAAGAGCTCGTTTGTATTCTGGATAGAGAGATAAAAACACTAAAGAATGAATAAATTCCCTTAGTAAAAGTTCTATAGAGGAACCATTAATTTGAAGAAGCTATGTAGGAGAGAGAAAGCACCATGATAGAGCAGTACCCTCATTATTTTGTAGGGAAAAAATTTTGAAGATAAATTTTTTATTAGGGTCAGGGAGTTGTCACATCATTATTTGGCGAACCGATACGTTTGCAGGGTTGTTCTGGCAGAACCGCCTAAATCATGAGATTTACACTGGTTAGCATTGGTGAAATCAATGGCGAAGTATTTCCCTGAGCTTTGCCAAGTTTGTGGATTCTTATTTCGTGGTTGGTGAGTTCTTTGTTTTGGCGAGATCCTTATTTGGCGAACTCTCCCGTTAATAAGTTTTTCACCCATGTTTTGTGTTGTTGTAATGTAATTGCGTATTAAATAGTGGTTAGTGGGACACATTTAAGTCATATGGCATCCTAGTGGAGGTAACGTGTCAATAATCAGGACACCTAAAGAGCCTCGTAGGACATGATTAATTAGTGGAAACGTGTGTGCATGATTACTAATTAGAGATTTACTTGAGTGGGATTTTGACTAGAGTTAGCTATAAACAGAACAACTCGATAGTGGAGAGAAGATATTTATTGCATCTTCTCTGCTCACATTCATTGTCATCGAAGAAAACCCAGAAGTGTTCTTCATTGCTAACGGAAGACCTAATCGTAAAGCTTGTAGAAACTACCTTCCTTAATTTGTTTGCTGGTAAACTCTTAAATCCTTCTTTACTTTTTCTAGATAAGAATGAGTTGTCATTAGAGTTGTTCATTAAGGTTTCTATTTGAATATTGGACATGAGGAAAACTTCATTCTTGAAATTGTTTGCATGTTTACTGGTTCTTGTTATTATGATTGAAATCCAGTTGTTCTTGCATTTAAAAGAGTTATTTGATTGTTTTTAGCCAAAGATATGAGAGAAGTTCCAGTTGATCGCCAAAAAGGAATTGATCGTGATTTTGAGCCTGTTCTTTCCATGACTCCTCTTAACTGAGATAACTGAGACAGGAGATCCAATGCTTAACGTAGGAATCAATTTGTGCTTAATGTAGGATTGATTACACTATATATATTGAAGGAATCAGGTGATATTTAAAAAGTATTCTGTTTTCCTTTCGTTTCAACTCATTTTCTATCTAAACTTTTTTTTCGGCTCGGCTATTCCACCCAAATTGAGCCATTCCCTTTATTAATATTAAGATTCTTAATTAAGAAGCCGGAAAAGCAATAAAGAAAGAAATCTATTCATCGAGCAAAAGAGAGAGAGGATTCGAACCCTCGATAGTTCTTTGTTTCGAACTATACCGGTTTTCAAGACCGGAGCTATCAACCACTCAGCCATCTCTCCGAAAGCTAATTTTTATTTTATTTTTATTCCACCGAATCGAACATGGCCATATGAGTTGATACCATCACTATGTATAGAAAGATATCGTGTGTGAACCTATAGGCCAATCTATTTATCTGTATATATAGATAGATGAAATGCATAATCTAGCATATCGCCTATCTCCCGATCAACGTGAGAGAGATATATGGATCGACACTCGTGAACTAAATAAGATATAAAAATCTCGGCTTTACTGCAAGTGTGACAGGTCAGCTGTAATATTTGTAGTGTTGCAATAGAACATAATAGTATTCCAAAGATTGATCCCATGTGTATTATGGATTGAACAATTTCCAAATAACATGTGTGTAAAATAAAGAGCTTAACCAACTAATCACAAAAAACAATATCACGGAAAGTTATAAAATTAAGAGAAATTAATCTACTTTACTATCTAGCTAGTAAGGAATAAATTGTAAAACATGTAAAGTTACAAAATTAAAAATTAAATAACAAACAGTGATTTCTTGACATTAAATAGCAAAGACTAAATTGTAAAACATGTAAAGTTACGAAATTAAGTTTATTCAAATTAGTGAAATTTATTATGACTTAGTCCTTTAGCCAAAAATCAGCTCACCACATCTCCATCAACCAACCCCTTAAAGGTTTAGCTACTCATGCCGGAAATAAAAATAACAACCATGGAAATGAAAAGAAAAGAAGTAATTAAAGTAAAGCTTAAGAAAAATATAAATGTAAAGAAAAGCATTCAACAAAAAAATCTAAAGCAATAAACATAAAAGGAACAAAATTTAATATATACAAAGTAAAACAAATTTAAATACATTAAACTAAATCTGAAAACGTCTTACAACCAAGGTACATGGACTAAAGGTGCAAATAAACCTAAGCTACAGAGATAACTAACTTAACTGACACTTTGAACAACTAAAATAAAAAGAAAAGTTGTTGGGAAATGTAAAATCTATAGTTAAGGAAATGAAAATAAAAAACCCTAGAAGAAGAAGAAGAAGAAGAAGAAAAGCTAAGAGAAAACCTAAAGAAAACTAAGTCTAAACTAAGGTAATGTGGCCTCCTTCTCTCTCTTAGCCAAATTTTGGTTGGTATAGCAGCTATTCTTACCCAATTTGTGTACCCAAAATACCCTTGATCGGGACTTCACTGATTGGTGCTTCGGGTGGACAAAAATTACCTTTTTGTCTAATTTTGTCCCCTAAAAATATCGATATTGCGATACCCAAAGTAGATATCATGATGCCACTGAAGGGTAGTCTCTAATCTCGTGTTTGTTGGAGCTATTGCAGTTACAAGGTTTGGACATCACAATATCTTCTCCTTTGGTGTCGTTTTCATTCGTTTTCAACCTCCAACACGTCCCTACATCACTCAAGCATACTTCAGGGCCCCCAATGGCACTATTGGCCAGATTGGGTCTCAAAATGATTAAAAACAAGGCATTTACACTTATTAACTTAAAATATAAAAAATACAAAAAAACTACGGAAAATATGCTACTTTTCTTGAGAATAAGCTTCTTAAATATACCGGGAAAGCCTAACTTGCCATATCATACTATGACAGATCACCATTACTAAGGGAAAAGAACCCCTCTAGTAGAAAACTCTATGTAAAGGTTTTTGGTGAGTTCCTTTATACTATGAGTCTGTTAATTGTCATGTTCTTAACTCAAGTAAGTCACGTTCACCTTTGGTTTTGGTATATATGTCAATGGAACATGGTATGGAGTCGATGCATGTACTGTTAAAAGTCAGTAAATTGTAGACAGAAGTCTTACATGTGCATTGATATAAATACCCCCTCCTTGGTGCATAAGCTCCATATCGAGAATTACATAAAGAGGTATCAGAAGATTGATACGTAATATGGTGAAAAATAGAAAAAGATATAGTATTATATGTTTTGCCTCCAATATGACACTTTGATACAAAACGTGATTGGTGAATACCCAAAATTGCGGGGGAACACACGTGTTCAAAATAGAAGGAGGAATGATGGGGGTTCGGTGGATGATCTGTCATAATTTGGTGTAGCAGATTAAACTAGTTTTCACATTTGAGGACCTTGAATACATGCACTTTTGTTATGTTTTAGTTGAGTTTTCAAATTTTCATTTTCATTCAATAAAAAGTGTAATTTGAGTCTTTTATTAACCTTAGGGTGAGCAATATTTTTGGGATATACACCAAACTGTTTTAAATGATGATAGTCAGCCAGTAATGAAATTTTAAACTATTGTATGAGTATTTATTTACTTTTATGTTATATATAAACCAATAAGTTTTTATATGGCTTTCTCTAAATGTTCGATTAAACTATGTTTAATTATACATGGTGTATACTGCATAAGGTGCTTTTAAAAATTTATATGTCATTCGATATTTTAGGTTAATGCCCCAATGCGTGGAGTATCCGTCAAACCTAAAGTGTTAAATTTTCAAAATTTCTATTTAGTCTAGTTGGTTTTAAATTGTGACGCTCCATACCCGAATCTGACAATCGGGTCAGGTGTAAGGTGTTATATGGAAAGTCCAACACGTTAATGCCATATTGCACAGGACCTTCGCCTATAAATATCCCCAAGAACGATGAAGATAGGACCGACTCTTCAATAATACTAAGCCTATACTCTCTCAAGATTTTCCCAACCCTCGACATTCAAACTCTTTCCACTTTCATTCTCTACAGCCTTCGTCTCTCCACCCCAACTAGGTGAACTGACCTTTTCAGCAACCATTCTTCTCTCATCTGCATCCTTCCCTTGTTAATTATAATGTCAACAATTGGTGCGATGAACGTAGACGACATGTTTCTTAATCTTAGGGTGGTATCCCCACTGATTGAACCAACAAAACCAATGACCTTATCAACCAAGATAACTCTTCTTCTCCACAAAGTACTCTCATCCCACTAGTGTCGGGCATTTCCACCAGCCTAAATCCTGCACAAACCCTTTATTCTACCTCCACCCCAATAGGAGCTTATTCATAGTATGCAAGCATCCTCATTCCTACCCAAGAACAAATGGTGTAGGCTTTGAAAACAACCTTAACAGGATTTATTCCTCTAGTCACCGTAACTTCAACAGCAACTATAACATCTTAGTCACAGTCTGGCGTGACTCCTTTTTGGCCATTCGACTGTACAGTTCGTTGCCTACAATAAGCTATAACTTGTATCACAGCCATACCTCCTCTACCGATTGTAATTTCCATCTCATTGGACCAAAGGTCCCATTAAAAGGTATTAGGCCCTCAACCTCACAATTCAGAGACCCTAGAGAAATTGCAATTCCTGGAACAACAATTTTCTCAGCAAGAAAATTGCTTCAAAGAGCAGCAAAAAAAATGTATCCTCAACCAAAGGAATGCCCAGAATGAATAGCTCATTGTTTAACTAAATGCAGCATATGAGGTTCCTAGGCAAGATAATCCAGCTCGACAAATAGATGAGGTCGAGTCTGCCCTCTATGGAGAACGAGAGCATAATAACCTAGAAGTGTAACACCTGATTTCCAATAAACCCGAAATTTAGAATAATTAAGGGACTAAATTGGGAGAGACCACAAGATGGCAGCCTATATTGGAAGAAATGGGAAACTTGGAAACTGAATTGGAAATAGTTAAGAACCAAACTTGGTTCGGCTAGGATGGAACCTGGAGGTTCCTTAGTAGGAAACATAATGATTGAGAATGCACGATTCTCATAAGGTAGGAAGAAGATCAGAGGTATATAAATAGCTGGGACATGGCTCCCAAGGATGATTTTCCTCCCCGACTTAGTTTCATTTCTCCCAATCTTCATCTTCTTTGGTAGCTCAAAGAATGAGCAACCATGGAAGCTTCTGCATGGAGAAAACTTTATGAGGATAGAGCTAGAAAAGTTGGGGAACCAACAAGTGACTACTGCCTAGAGGATGGAAGCTCCAGTGCTAAAGAAAAAGGAATAAGTCATGGTAACAATAAGGATTTAGGTGAGTTCCAAACCTCGAACCTGTTATTATGATTTACGCTATTCAAGCATGCCATGGTTGCATAAGCATGAAGCATGATGGTATGTACATGCATTGCATGAATGTGGTAAACCTTAAGGGTTTGATGAAGATAGGATGGGAATAGGGGAGAACCCTTTAGTTACCGCCTCGGGTGAAGCTCCAGACCTTGAAAAGGGAACACTGCAGTGTTCGAGCATCAAGGTTAGGTGGTGTTAAAGAGGTATTGAGAGGAGGATTCAAGAAATGAAATTATGGAATCGTATTTACCGTAACGACAGTATCGACTAGTCCTTTGGGGTAACACCGTAATGACAATATCTGGCATAAAAGCATAGATGAAAAAGGCTATGGCAGTCTGGTATATGGTACATAGTATAAGACTATGGATGAAAGATTCTATGGCAACATGGTACACAGTACTAATAAGAGCATAAGACCATGGATGAAAGACACCATAGCAGTAAGGTAAATGGTATAAGGTATACGATGCAAGACCATATATGAAAGATGCTATGGCAGACAAGTAAGATAAGTAAGACTATGGATGAAAGATTCCATGGCATCTACGTAAAGTAAGTCTGCCAAGATAGTAAACATGGAATAGAGATAGTCCACTAGGACAGTAAACACAGAATTGAGATAGTCCGCCGGAGCAGTAAACACAAAATAGAGATAGTCCCCTAGGACAGTAAACATGAAATAAAAATAATTCGTCGGGATAATAATCACGGAGCAGAGATGAAGTTCGCTAGAATAGTAAACACAGAATACGGTGAGTCTATCGGGACAGTAAACGCAGGCAAGTCTGTTAGGACAAAGATATGAGATGAGAAGAGCTTATGATCATAGCTCTGTTATGATAGCCAATAGAAAGCCCACGAGAACATTAAAAAGTAAGGCATGTCACAAGTACGCCAAGCATAAGTAAGGCGAGCGGATTATAAGGTAATCTCTAACTGTTGAAATGCAGCAAGGGTAGACAAGAAAACCTACAAGGTACAAGCGAAAACCCTATAGGAGTTAGGAAAATGTTGGATCTGGTGCTCTAAGTGTAGTATGTTCTTCTAAGTACACTTGTAATTTTTTCAAACAGATTGATTAATAAAATTATTTATGAATTACATTAATATACTTTGTATTATTGTCCTCAAATGGTTTTTGCACGCAAAGCAAAATAAAAGCAAATGTTTCTCATCGGTTGTTTATTTTTTAAACTGATACTAAGTGGTATTATGTGGTCAGATTGTAGTACAGAAAGACAGCTTGTATTAGTAGACAAACCTAAACATGTCCTTAGTCTAATCAGAAATGAGAAAACCTATTAAAAGATTAATATTTTGTCTATCAAGTCCAATTGGGGAGATGTCTTATCTTGGGCATCGGAGCAGATGACTCCCAGAAGATAGAGACATAAATGTGACTGACTAGACTGAAAGTACATCGGTCAAGACCCAAGCAGAATAGATCTTGAAGCTATTTATGGATTTATTCACTTGTGACGTTATAGTGTGGCATACCTAAATCCTAAGTTGATGGCGAACTATGTATGTGTGACTCATGCACTCCGATGTAAGTAAAAGCCTAAGTTCAAATAGATAAGGAACTGAAAGTTGGTGCTTTGGGTGTACGAATTCTGTAGTATATAGCATCGTTCACAACAGTGGAATTAGCACACAACATAGGTAAATGATATCCTCTCATTAGCATTACATGGTTGATGAAAAGTAAACGTGGCCACGGGTCGTCCGTCTTTGTAATGGATGACTTGATTACTAATTGGTTGCGTAACACCCTCTACCCAGCCCAGCCATCGAACTAGAATACTAGGACACTACACCACTATCTCACATCGATTTCACCACAACTATCACATTTAGTATACATGCCTCTTTTATTTTCTTTAAGTACTATAGCCTTCATGCAAATATTAAGTCATGCAAGCTCAAATTAATGTTTCACCTTGCTAACAAACGACAAACAAGCATCAAATGTACATACATCGAGCAATGCGACCACTTAGCCAATTTTCCCAAAAATGTTACGTATGTATTGATATTGCCTCAAGGATATCGATATTTCTTTTAAGTGGTATCGATATCACATGCAAAATCAATACCAAACTTGCATTCTATTTCTTGCCCAATTTCCAAAAACATAGAAAATTATCGGTACCTTTCGCAAGGTATCGATAAACTTGCCAGGAGTATTGATACTCGGGCTAAGGTATCGTTACCAATTCTATGTTCTGACTCCTTGTATTTTCAAAGTTACAAAGGTATTGTTTTTAATACTCACATATCGATACCTCTGCTCCAAACAACCAAATTTCAGCATACAACAAAAATAAAACCATTAAAACTCAGCCCTAAATAACATGTTGCATTCACCAAGATAAATAAACATCAAAGTGTCCAAAGTAGCAATCCAAACATCACATTCAAGTCCGTAAACCTCCAAACATAAATAGCATGCAAATAAATCTAAAAATAACTAAACAAACCGATATAAAGTCTCCCACGTTGCCTTAAAGTCCCATATTGAAAATAAACGAATTACACCTACTATAGCAACTAAAAGAATGGCTTGGATCAATCACTCGAAGGCCACACCGCTCACATCGGGAATGCGACTACTCTGCAAAGGTAAATTGGAATGGGTGAGCTTAAAAAGGTTAGTGAATGCTTAAAACAAAAACTACGAAATCAAGTCATTATGCAACAAAGAAACCAGTCATAATATATTTTTAACATCGTTACATCAATATCATATTTCACACGTTTAACCAATTATCACGCAATCCTCTATTTATTATTTACAAGATTATTTAAGCACATATAATATAATACATGTAAAACATATTTAAGGATAGTTTGGCTCTTGAGACTACAAAAAAATTAAAGGTGACTCTATCACCACTCATTTGATACATAGATCTCCAACACACCACAGAAACTCGTAGAGTCAAACATATCCCATAAGTAATTCTTATAGCTACACTCTCCAATACACCAAACACTCTTATCCTGGTGAAAGAAGCTTAGCTCACATTTCATTATTTCTCTAAAAACTATCCCGACCTCAACAACCCCAAATATCACAACACATATAAGTGCGTACTCACAATCCTATGGCATGCCAACTAAATCCAATGATCTCAAAATATCACAAGGCCAAAATACCCACACAATTATCATATATTATTTACCAATTATCCACACATATTCATTGCATAATCACATCATAAGCACATTATACACACTATCACATGGCATGAATAACATACCCTCATATTTACTGTCACAACAGTCATCACAACATATTCATATTACATCACACTTTAGTTCTCTTTATCACAATTCACCAAAACATTTATCACATATTTAGCATAGGTAAGAGAACACTTACACCTGTAATTTAGAGAAAGGGTTTAGGCTACCTCTAAATATAACACCCCTAACCTGTATCCGTCGCTGAAGTAGGGTTACGAGGCATTACTGAACAAACACAACCATTTTTAAAATCAAACTGATCACAAATATGAAAATTTAATGACTTTTGCATAGCTATTTATAATTTACAATCAAAATATAATCAACATCGTACTCAAACTTATACATGCCATAAGATTGAGTTCAAATATTTAACAAAATACCAAAAGTAGTCGATAGTGTGATAGACTATGCTGATGATCCCCGAGCTCGTAACGCGTCTCTAAAATCTATAAAAGCAAATGGGCAAAAACAAACAAAGTAAGCTTTTATAGCTTAGTAAGTCTATAGCATACCTAAAATACATATAAAAGAATCATATAATTCTTTAAGAAAATTTATTGAAATCACAATTATCAATTATAATTACTAATCAAACATTTGTTTAAATTTTAAAAGAATGTGTATTTATCTAATACACCCAAATGCACAAATGTATATACATTTTATGCATATAATCTACAACCATGAATCATGAATGCATATATACATATATGCATGACAAATATTAGAACCAAATGTATATACACTTTAAACATATTAGCCGAGTGCATATATACATAAGCTTAACAAATATTATAACCAAATGTGTACATGTATTTACCACATACATTTATCCAAAGTCATATATGTAATTATCAAGCACACACAATTGAATATATATATAACTTTATCAATCACATTTCATATCTCATTATACATGTATATATATATATATATATATATATATATATATATCGATCATAAACTTTTAACCTAACTCATATTTATGCCTATAATCGAATACATTCGCATTCAACTTTTACTTATAAACAAATATTTACACATATATGTATTAGCAATTGCACATAAGATTACTCATCAGTTTCTTATACCAAATGCATCCATAAATATATATATATATATATATATATATATCAACCACCTATGTCGAGTTTATGCACAACATCTTCAAACACATAAATCTAAACAATTCACACAATTTCAATAGATTCACCGGCACTTAGCCTGCTAGGCTTAAAACCTGATTCAATACACTAGCAATTAGCCTGCTGGACGTAAAGTCCGAAATATTTCACCGGCGTCAAGCCTGCTAGACGTATAGTCTGAAACATTTCACCGGCATCAAGCCTGCTAGACGTAAAGTCTGAATTATCTCATTGACAATAATCATTTTAGGCCCCAAGCTCAAACACTCAATTCACCCAAATATTACTCATTTTCGAACTATATAGGTATATAAATTCCATGTTTAAATATTCAGCTCGAAACTCAAAATTTATATCATAGAAACACACGAATATATATATAAAACTCAACCACCAAATCCAATTTGACAATTCAATAAATCAACTGAACATATTTATGCATAACCTTATACTTCAAATCCTACTACAAATATAATACTATTTAACTAAAATATTCTTGAATAATATACACTTTACATTCCAACATATTAAAATTTGACACACATATATATACATGATCAAAACTAACATATGCAAATATCATCTAATAACAAATTTCAAAACTAAATCTTATACATGCATACATATACACTCAAACCGCACATACTTTTATAATGACACATCTTAATTCGATTCAAAAGTGTATATATACATGTATATTTACATGTTTAATAATAAAACTCTTATATCTATGTATATTTACGAATCTCTAAGTACACATATATACATATACATATCTTTGATTAAATCAATAATTTATACATGTATATACGTGTATGAATTGAACCTCATATATATATAAAACTCTTATACTTCAACTAGATTCATTAACATTTATGTATATACTTATTTACCTTTGCACTTTAGCTAAATTCAATTACCTATATAAGTATAAACCTCTAGGTTCGAATATAAAAGAAAATACATATAAGCCAATCATACTTTTAATTTATTCAACCGATATACTTTAAATTATAATTCATCAAAAATAAATACATATACATACTTATATATTGTTTTTATGACATTAAATAGCTAATAGACTTACCTCGGAAGATGGAAAATCGAAGTCGGACGATTATTCGACTAATTTGGCTTTTCCCCGATCTAACTCCGATTTCTTTGGCTCTCGATCTAAATATATTCAAAATAAGATAATTTATTTATTAACACATTCAATTTAATCCAAAAACACATAATTTGGCAAATTACTATTTTACCCCTAATATTTACACTTTTTGCTATTTAGTCCTTTTTGCACAAAACACAAAATACACAAAAATTTCCCTCACTAAGCTAGGGCCGAATGTTCCTTGTCTTCATACTAGTCCACACATTTCATTTATTTCACATTTTAGTCCCCCAAAAATTTAATTTCACAATTTAGCCCTATTTACTCAATTTCACTAAAAATCCCAATACAAAACATATTAATCTATCACATATCTTTCATTTTTCATCATCAACTATCACAAAGTCCAAGCATTCATCAATGGCACATTTCAAAATCGTCAACAATTCACAAAATTAAAACATGGGTTTTGAAGAACACAAAGCAACGATCTCAAAAACGTAAAAATTATTAAAAATTAAAACCTAAACATACCTTAATCAAGCAAAATAAGTGCCGAACCTAGCTTGCTATTTTTTTCTTCTTTTTCTTTTGTATATTCCGCAATGAGAAAGATAACATGCATGGCTTTGTTTATTTTAAGTTTTATTATTTTTAATATATTATACCATTATTATTTTACTTTTATATTTAATATATAATATATATATATATATAATAGCCATCATTGCCGTCCACTACCATTAATATTGGCTAAATTTCAACATGAAACCTCCAAATTATAAAGACAAAAATAATTAAGCACTTTCATATTTAGCCATCAAATTTTTATTTTATGCGATTTAGCCATTTTCTCAAATTAAGCACACAACAATAAAATTAATTCATGAAACTTTCACACAAGTAAATTCACACATAATAAACACGTAAAATAATATTAAAATATTTTTCAGACTCAGATTTGTGGTCCCGAAACCACTGTTCCGATTAGGGTCAAAACCGGGTTGTTACAACTCTCCCCCTTTAGGGATTTTCGTCCCCGAAAATTCTTACCGGTGAATAGGTTTGGATAACGCTCTTTCATCGTATCTTCTGACTCCCAAGTTGCTTCTTCAACTCCGTGTTTATGCCACAATACTTTAACTAACGGAATTTTCTTATTCCGTAATTCTTTGATCTCACGAGCCAGAATGCTAATCAGTTCTTCTTCATATGACATATCAGAGTTAATTTCAATCTCTGTCAGACTAATTACATGTGAAGGATCGATCGGTATCTCCGAGCATCAAACATGAAATACATTGTGAATCTTTTCTAGTTCGTGGTAACATCAATCTATAAGCAACCGGTCCGACACGCCTATAATCTCATACGGTCCAATGAATCTTGGACTCAATTTGCCTTACGACCAAATCGAGTATTTTCTTCCACGGTGATACTTTCAAAACACTTTGTCCCCGATCTGAAATTCTATATCCTTTCTTTTCAAATCCGCATAAGATTTCTAACGGTCCGATGCTGATTTCAGACTATCCCGAATCACTTTCACTTTCTGTTCGGTCTCTTTAATCAAATCAACCCCGTGAATCTTATTTTCACTGAGCTCGGTCCAATACAATGGTGTACGACATTTACGACCGTACAAAGCTTCGTAAGGTGCCATTTTGATACTAGATTGAAAGCTATTATTATAAGCAAATTCAATCAAAGGTAAGTATCGTTCCCACGTACCTTCAAACTCGAGAATGCAACATCTCAACATATCCTCAAGTATCTGAATGATTTGCTCAGATTGACCATCTGTTTGCGGATGAAAAGCTGTGCTAAAATGTAGCTTCGTACCTAAAGCATCTTGTAATTTCTTCCAAAACCGCGATGTAAATCTCGGGTCTCTATCCGAAATAATAGAAATAGGCACTCGTGCAATCTCACAATCGAGAAATGTACAATTCAAACAAGTTTATCAAGTGAATAATCAATACGAACCGGAACAAAGTGAGCAGATTTTGTCAATCTATCAACAACAACCCAAATTGCATCTTTCTTGCTGGGTGTTAACGGTAAACCGGATACAAAATCCATCGTAACTCTGTCCCATTTCCATTCAGGTATCATGATCGGCTGAAGCAATCCAGAAGGTACCTGATGCTCGGCTTTTACTTGCTGACATATTAAACATTTCGAAACAAAGTCAGAAATGTCTCGTTTCATACCATGCCACCAATAATGCTGTTTCAGATCGTTATACATTTTCGTGCTACCCGGATGAACAGAAAATCTACTATTATAGGCTTCATTCAAAATCATCTGAATTAACTCCGGATTTTTCGGAACACATAATCGGTTTCTGAATCTCAAACACTTCTCAGCATCAACTAGAAACTCTGAATCAACATTTAAGTCACACTGAGCTTGTTTTGCAATTAAATCATCATCGACTTTCTGAGCTTCACAAATCTGTTGAACAAATAACAGTTTTGCTTTTAACTCAGCTACTATCGCACCATCATCAGACATAGCCATATGCACGTTCATTGCACGCAAAGCAAACAGTGATTTTCGACTTAGGGCATCAGCAACAACATTAGCCTTTCCCGGATGATAGTCAATCACAAGCTCGTAATCTTTTAGCAATTCTAACCATCGACGCTGTCTCAAATTCAAATCTTTCTGAGTCATCAAATATTTCAGGCTTTTGTGATCGGAATAAACATGACATTTTTCTCCAAACAAATAGTGGCGCCATATTTTCAACGCAAATACAATAGCGGCCAATTCCAGATCGTGAGTTGGGTAATTCTTTTAAATGCGGCTTTAATCGTCTCAAGGCATAGGCTACAACTTTGCCTTCCGCATCAAAACACGTACCAAACCATTTAAGGATGCATCACTATAAATAACAAACTCTTTACCCGATTAATTGAACTAAGACGGAGCTTGGTCAAAAGAACTTTCAATTGATCAAAACTTTTCTGACACTTTTCTGACCACTCAAACTTAACGTCTTTTTGTAGTAACTTTGTCATCGGGGTCGCAATCACAGAGAACCTTTTCACAAACCGTCTATAATAACCAATAACCCCGTAAAGCTTGAACTTGAAACATTCCTGAGGTTTCCAATCAAGTATAGCTGAAATTTTACTCGGATCAACCCGAATACCCGATGCTGATACAACATGGCCCAGAAAACTGACTTCACGTAACCAGAACTCACATTTACTAAACTTTGCATACAACTGCTTATCTCGCAAAGTTTGTAACACAAGTCTCAGATGTTTGGCATACTCATTTTCGTCACGAGAGTAGATCAAAATGTCATCAATAAATACTACCACAAACCGATCCAGATACTTTCTAAAGATCCGATTCATCAAATCCATGAAAATAGCAGGTGCATTAGTAAGTCCGAAAGGCCTAACAAGAAACTCATAATGTCCGTACCTCGTTTGGGAAGCAGTCTTTGGCACATCAGAGTCTTTAACTCGCAACTGATAGTAGCCTGATCTCAGATCTATCTTCGAAAACACAGTAGCCCCTTTCAACTGATCGAACAAATCATCAATCCATGGTAACGGATACTTATTCTTTATAGTCACCTTATTGAGTTGCCGGTAATCAATGCACATTCTCATCGTTCCGTCTTTCTTTCTCACAAATAGAACTGGTGCACTCCAAGGAGAGAAATTCGGTCGTGCAAAACCTTTATCAGTCAACTCTTGCAACTGTACTTTTAATTCTTTTAATTCGGTCGGTGCCATACGGTACGGAGCTATCGAGATTGGAGTCATCCCTGGTACTAACTCAAAACCAAACTCTACCTCTCAAATAGGTGGCAAACCCGGTAATTCTTCAGGAAACACGTCTGAATGCTCACACACTACTGGCACAAATTCAATCTTCTTTTCGGTCACTTTGCTATCAAGAACAAATGCAATGTAAGCTTCACAACCTTTTCTCATATACTTCTGAGCCAACATCGAGGATATTATTGCTGGTAAACCATTCAGGTCATTAGATTCAATCTGAATAATCTTATCATTCGACATCAGTAGATCAATAGTTTTCCGTTTGCGCTTTACTATAGCATCATGCGAGTTAACCAATCCATACCGTAATTATATCAAACTCGTCGAATGGTAACAACATCAAATCACCGAAAACATAAATCTCGAATCATCAACGGACAATTCTTACACACTTTGTCAACCAACACACACCGGCCCAGGGGGTTTGATACTTTAATTACAAACTCAGTAGACTCAACAGGTAGAGTCTTACTGAATACTAAGGTCTCACACATATAAGAATGAGTCGAACCAGGATCAATCAACGCAATAACATTAGTATCATAAAGAGTGAAAGTACCAGTAATAACATCTGGAGAAGAAGCCTCCTATCGAGCTCGGATAGCATATGCTCTGGCAGGTGCACGAGCCTCAGATCGAACTGCTGTGTCCTTTCTTCCTCTCTGACTACCACTTACATTACTCAAATGCCTTGGCGGTCGACCCCGTACTGACACATTACTCGGTCTGGTATTCTACACAGTATTTTGATCAGCTACCATCGGACACTCTCGAATGAAATGATCCTTTGAATCACACTTGAAGCAAGACCGATCATGTAATCTACAATCTCCAGGATGCCATTTCCCACAATGCTTGCACTCTGATCTATTTTGTCGAGCACTACCAACGCTAGCTACTGAAGTAGCTCGTGAACTCACAGGGGGTCGATCTCGATCATACTTAGGAAACCCTGCAGTAGCTTTAGATCGACTATGATCCTCTCTGGATTTCCTTGAGGTCGACTGGAATGATTTACTAAATGATCGTTTACGGGAATCTCGAGCTTCATAGTCAGCTTTCCTCTTCTCTTTCCCGAGCTCCTCAGCTTTACAAGCTCGTTCAACAAGTACTACGAACTCCTTTATCTCAAGTATACCAACTAACAGTTTAATTTCTTCATTCAGCCCATCTTCAAATCTTTTACACATGATAGCTTCAGTCGAAACACACTCTCGAGCATATCTACTGAGTCTCACAAATTTTCGCTCATATTCTGTCACTGTCATATGACCCTGTTTTAATTCAAGAAATTCCTTACGTTTCTGATCAATGAATCTCGTCGATGTATTTCTTACTTAACTCACCAAAGAATTCCTGTGTCACTCGCTCTTTCGAACCACCGATACTAGTGTATTCCACCGGTGATATGCAAGTGTCCCGTAGCAAGGATATGGCACATTTCAAGCACTCGTCGTGGTGCAAGATAACTCATCAAATACTCGAATAGTATTATCTAGCGAATTCACTCGCTCGTCACCATCATCGAGAGCTCTGAACTCTTCGGCCCCGTGTTTTCGAATTTTATCAACAGGAGGTTTAAGTAATCTCATCGGATCACTTACTTGAGGAATAACAGGAACCGAAGATGGATTAGTCGGAGGTGGAGGTTGTTGTACAACCGGATTAGTTCGGACATATTGAGTAAACTAGTCATTCATCATTCGGTAAAAGGCTTGTTTAGCCTCTCCCTCCTGGTTACTCGAGATTGGTCGAGAATCTACTGGCTCTGTCCCTTGCGCGGGAGCAGGCGCTATACTCTCAACATCATCAGCTACGGCTCGTTCGGGATCCATTTCTATACGAAAACACATTTTTAGATGTCAGCAGTCATCACACTATCTCAGTATAAAAATTATGGCATGTATAGCTACACTCATACACACTACGTTAGTTCGAGAATCGACTAAACCGTAGCTCTGATACCAATAAAATATAACACCCCTAACCCGTATCCGTCGCTGAAGTAGGGTTACGAGGCATTACTGAACAAACACAACCATTTTTAAAATCAAACTGATCACAAATATGAAAATTTAATGACTTTTGCATAGCTATTTATAATTTACAATCAAAATATAATCAACATCGTACTCAAACCTATACATGCCATAAGATTGAGTTCAAATATTTAACAAAATACCAAAAGTAGTCGATAGTGTGATAGACTATGCTGATGATCCCCGAGCTCGTAACGCGCCTCTAAAATCTATAAAAACAAATGGGCAAAAACAAACAAAGTAAGCTTTTATAGCTTAGTAAGTCTATAGCATACCTAAAATACATATAAAAGAATCATATAATTCTTTAAGAAAATTTATTGAAATCACAATTATCAATTATAATTACTAATCAAACATTTGTTTAAATTTTAAAAGAATGTGTATTTATCTAATACACCCAAAGCAGACAAATGTATATACATTTTATGCATATAATCTACAACCATGAATCATTGAATGCATATATACATATATGCATGACAAATATTAGAACCAAATGTATATACACTTTAAACATATTAGCCGAGTGCATATATACATAAGCTTAACAAATATTATAACCAAATGTGTACATGTATTTACCACATACATTTATCCAAAGTCATATATGTAATTATCAAGCACACACAATCGAATATATATATAACTTTATCAATCACATTTCATATCTCATTATACATGTATATATATATATATATATATATATATATATATCGATCATAAACTTTTAACCTAACTCATATTTATGCCTATAACGGAATACATTCGCATTCAACTTTTACTTATAAACAAATATTTACACATATATGTATTAGCAATTGCACATAAGATTACTCATCGTTTCTTATACCAAATGCATCCATAAATATATATATATATATATATATCAACCACCTATGTCGAGTTTATGCACAACATCTTCAAACACATAAATCGAACAATTCACACAATTTCAACAGATTCATAAGCACTTAGCTCGCTAGGCTTAAAACACGATTCAATACATCGGCAATTAGCACGCTAGACGTAAAGTCCGAAATATTTCACCGCGTCAAGCCCGCTAGACGATAGTCTCGAAACATTTCACCGGCATCAAGCACGCTAGACGTAAAGTCCGAATTATCTCATTGACAATAATCATTTTAGGCCCCAAGCTCAAACACTCAATTCACCCAAATATTACTCATTTTAACTATATAGGTATATAAATTCCATGCTTAAATATTCACTCGAAACTCAAAATTTATATCATAGAAACACACGAATATATATATAAAACTCAACCACCAAATCCAATTTGACAATTCAATAAATCAACTGAACATATTTATGCATAACCTTATACTTCAAATCCTACTACAAATATAATACTATTTAACTAAAATATTCTTGAATAATATACACTTTACATTCCAACATATTAAAATTTTACACACATATATATACATGATCAAAACTAACATATGCAAATATCATCTAATAACAAATTTCAAAACTAAATCTTATACATGCATACATATACACTCAAACCGCACATACTTTTATAATGACACATCTTAATTGATTCAAAAGTGTATATATACATGTATATTTACATGTTTAATAATAAAACTCTTATATCTATGTATATTTACGAATCTCTAAGTACACATATATACATATACATATCTTTGATTAAATCAATAATTTATACATGTATATACGTGTATGAATTGAACCACATATATATATAAAACTCTTATACTTCAACTAGATTCATTAACATTTATGTATATACTTATTTACCTTTGCACTTTAGCTAAATTCAATTACCTATATAAGTATAAACCTCTAGGTTCGAATATAAAAGAAAATACATATAAGCCAATCATACTTTTAATTTATTCAACCGATATACTTTAAATTATAATTCATCAAAAATAAATACATATACATACTTATATATTGTTTTATGACATTAAATAGCTAATAGACTTACCTCGGAAGATGGAAAATCAAGTTGACGATTATTCGACTAATTTGGCTTTTCCCGATCTAACTCCGATTTCTTTGGCTCTCGATCTAAATATATTCAAAATAAGATAATTTATTTATTAACACATTCAATTTAATCCAAAACACATAATTTGGCAAATTACTATTTTGCCCCTAATATTTACACTTTTGCTATTTAGTCCTTTTTGCACAAAACACAAAATACACAAAATTTCCCTCACTAAGCTAGGGCGAATGTTCCTTGTCTTCATACTAGTCCACACATTTCATTTATTTCACATTTTAGTCCCCAAAATTTAATTTCACAATTTAGCCCTATTTACTCAATTTCACTAAAATCCCAATACAAAACATATTAATCTATCACATATCTTTCATTTTCATCATCAACTATCACAAAGTCCAAGCATTCATCAATGGCACATTTCAAAATCGTCAACAATTCACAAAATTAAAACATGGGTTTTGAAGAACACAAAGCAACGATCTCAAAACGTAAAAATTATTAAAATTAAAACCTAAACATACCTTAATCAAGCAAAATAAGTGCCGAACCTAGCTTGCTATTTTTTCTTCTTTTCTTTTGTATATTCCGCAATGAGAAAGATAACATGCATGGCTTTGTTTATTTTAAGTTTTATTATTTTTAATATATTATACCATTATTATTTTACTTTTATATTTAATATATATAATATATATATATATAATAGCCATCATTGCCGTCCACTACCATTAATATTGGCTAAATTTCAACATGAAACCTCCAAATTATGAAGACAAAATAATTAAGCACTTTCATATTTAGCCATCAAATTTTTATTTTATGCGATTTAGCCATTTTCTCAAATTAAGCACACAACAATAAAATTAATTCATGAAACTTTCACACAAGTAAATTCACACATAATAAACACGTAAAATAATATTAAAATATTTTTCAGACTCGGATTTGTGGTCCCGAAACCACTGTTCCGATTAGGGTCAAAACCGGGTTGTTACACTAAATTCCCAAAAAAAACAAAATGGATTGCTTATGTACAGCTCTTCCAAAACACTCACCGAAAATGAACTCCTGTTGAAAACCGAAAGCTTAGGCAAGCTTTTCTTTGCCTTTATCTCTACTCGTTGAAGGTCCAATTGACTCCGACACTTCAACAAGACAAACCACAAAAATATACAATCCACAATCAGGTAATAATTCTCCTTAAACAGTCATAAACATAAGCCTAAACTATGTTCTCTTTTGACGGAAACCTTCAACATGGAAAACTTTAAATTCGACTATCTCAGTCAATGCTTAATGTTTTTTTCATGAAACGAACTCCATCATCTCCATATTCATCTACAACTAATTCCCAACCTTTAAACTACACAAAACTACATGTTTCAAGGTATCAAAATTTTTTGACAAGTTTTGGCCATCCTAACGAAAATTCATTAAAACACGAGAAATCATTAATGAACCTTCGAAGTAATTTTAGAAACCTTCTAATCAAGTTAAAACAAGCTAAAAATAGTTTTAAACCACGTTTTCATCCACAATCTCGAATTCTACCATTAATGACTAAATTTTCGGGTTTTTATTAAAACAGGCAATTTAACAATTATAAATTTGTTTTGAAAGTCTAGATATCAGTTAAAACTAATAGAAAGTCGAATGGTTAACTTTGAAGAAAGAAAAATGGAGTTTTCGACACAAATCTAAGAAACCCACGCTCGAGGAAGATGACAAAATTAATGGGATTTTCATAAGTTTTCTAGATCTATTATGAAGATTAATTCTTGGGAAATAATGGGAATCAAAAGGATGAGGTTTTTATCAACCAAAAATTGAAGGACAGGCTTGGGAGAGCAAGAAATGGCACAAGCAATGGTGAAGAACAAGCTATTGTGGAAACAAGTTGGATAGAAGGGGTTTTTAGGTTGAATTTGAAATTTTGGCTAAATTGCTTCATAAGACCTCTTTATTTTGACTCTTTACAAATCAATTCTATTTTCAAAATTGAAAGTGTTTAAAACTCTTTTTCAAAAATTGACTCAATTCCCTAATAGCCATTGTCGAAAACATTATCAAATACCAACCTGACAAAATTTCGAGCACATATAGGCTAAAATTCTTAAAATACCCTCGAAACTTTTAATCCTTATTTTGGGGTGTTACCGATAGTGATTGAATTTTCGTGAAGGAAGATGCAATAATTGTCATGAGATAAAATAGGATCATATTGGTAGAACGGATATTATCCCAAAGAGATCAAAGATATCCTATGAAAGTGATAAACTTATGACAAAGTTATTGGACGAGTACTGAGTAGTTGCTTTTGTAATGGTATGTCGTTGAGGAGACCTCAATCATGATACTATAGTGGAATGACTTCATGACTAAACGAGTTTATATTTAATAGGTGTAAATCTGGAAATTAATTATCAATCATTTGAGTCTTAACTATATATGTTTACTCGGTCCCTCCACTAACTCGTTGAAATAGGAAATGAATTGTGTGTTTGAATAGAAATGAGCGGAATGAATAGAAAAAGAGAAATGGGAAACATTTAGGAATAATTATGGTTTTCTCCGAAATAAAGAAATTGAATCAAATGAATGTAGGTTTCCAAAAAATGGAAATGAAAATGAAAATGGCATACCTATAAAATGATAGAAGAATGAGTTTATGTTTTTGGACTGTTTTGAAGCCCGAAAATGAAAATAAATCATTCGATCATAGTGAACATGTTGAGTTATGACATATTGAACGAATTTTCTCGAAATTTTATCAAGGGTAAAATTATCAAAAAAATTACTAGGGTAAAATTGGGAAGAGAAAATTATTTAATATGTAAATATTAAAGTTTATTTTGGAACCTGAATCGGGTTGGATCACATTACAGAGTATTTGTAACAGCCCTAATCCTTATCCATCGCCAAAACAGGGTTACAGAGCATTACCAGACTTTTCAGATTAAATACGAACATTACATATCATTTAGCATACGTATCATAAATTAATAATATTGTCCCTTTTATGAACCCTCAAGACCCAAAATATGTGTTAGAAATAAACTTGGGACTAAATCGGGTACTCAGAAAATTTTTCCAAAAATATCAAAATTTTTCAAAGGAGCAAAGGATAAACGCCCATGTGACTTCGCCGTGTGGCTCACACGGTCAAGAGACATGCCCGTGTTTTAGGCCGTGTGAATATTCGGAATAGGGGCACATGGTCGAGTTCCAATTCGTGTCCAAATTTAGGTGCTTACTAACTTAAGTCACACAGCCAAGCCACACGCCCGTGTGCTAGGCTATGTGAGCAAACTAACTTGAAATATTAAGGAGCAGGGGTTACAAGGCCAAGTCACACGCCCGTGTGCTAGGCCGTGTGTCATACACGGCTGAGACACACACCCATGTCTCTACCCGTGTGAAAATATCTGAGCATTCTGTATTGAAATTTTAAGTTGCAGGGGACACAATGCCAAACCACACGCCCATGTGTTAGTCGTAAGGACTCAAAATGAACCTTAAACATCAAGTTTACCATTCTCTGCAATCTTGAACACTAAGTAACTCAAAAACCATTCGTTCAAACAATTCAAAACACAATCAAATACAATTTAAACATATCAAAACAATAATTCGAAATACCTAAGCTATGTACCTTCATAAGTATTACAATCATATTATTAAAACTTATTAATAGACATCATTCCAATCCAATTTATTAACATATCTATTTAATCCAAATTTACCTATTTCATGTTCATTTATGAAATAATTTAAAACATACCATACCATAACTTTAACATAAAATAGATACTCATATATATAACCAACAAAAATTAACTTGTAATCTTATTTACAATCAATCCACAAAATAGTTAACATTTAGACGCCCTAGGTACATGCCGACACAAAAAGGAATAACATCACCACGTTTGAGTTCGGGACTGTTGGTGGATGCTGAATCGGCGATCAAACTTAAGTACCTAACCTGGGCATAGAAAACAAAACCGTACACTGAGAATAAACCCAGTGGTATTTCTATAATCCGAATAAATAAAGGCAGGATATTACAATATATATTTAATCACACAATAACATTAGTCATTCAATTCATCAATTCATAACCACATCATTCATAACATATTCAATTCTCATCACTTGCTATTTCAAATCTCATACTTGTTATACAAATAGCTTTTCACAATATGATACACAATTCATGTGTCTCATTTTCATTTCACATTCAATGTTTTCCAATACCAATCATAGTATCATTTCATTTCATTTAATTACCCCTATTAACACGACTTGGACTTTGAGGGATACACGAATCTAACCAAAACACACCAGATTGGTACCCAGTACCTCTTCGGATAATTCGAAGTAATAAATTGACACCCAGTGTCTCATCAGCTAAACCGAAGTAAATTGGCACCCAGTACCTCATAGAATTAATCTAAAGTAATAAATTGACACCTAGTGTCTCATCGACTCAAAGTCGAAGAAATCCCTGAACTCTTCCAATCCTATGGCATGCCATCTATATCCAACTCAGCCCGATACAATTAATAGGGTTTCAATTCACTTTTCAAATGTAACTAATATCCAATATTCAATTTTCACATTAATCACATATTCATATAAATTCAATTCAATATCAAAATGCTAAGTACTCACCTCAATCACTTACCATAAACATTTAATCAAAAAACAACAATAAATAATTAAATTCGGATTATAGAAATACAAACCAGAAATTTCGAGCTATTCCTCGTTGACTTTATTTTTTCCCTTTTTAGTCGAAAATCTCGGCACAACATTAGCCATGGAATTAAAACAATTAAAATTCATCAAAAGAATACAATTCAATTTCACATTGAATATTTTAATTTTTATTTAACATTTTCCTAAATTCTAATTTAGTCCCTAAACCGAGACTAACTTTCTTTCTTCACAATTAATTCTATATTTTCATTCAATTTCCACTTTAAACTAGATTTAACTCTCTAATTTAACTTAAGTCCCTGAATTTCAAAATTTTAAATTTCAAAATTTTCATAATTTAGTCCTTAATACTCAAAAATTATAATATATTCTATAATTCAATCCTTTTCATTTCTAACTTAAAAATTCTACCAATTTAATCCTTAATACTCAAATTATTCAACATAGACAACATTTAAAAACTCAATAATTTTTAAAATTTTAACATAGGTCGGGTAGTATTCAATATCGAGATTCTAAAACATAAAAATTACAAGAAAATTTACTAAATTAACTAACCAATCAAGCTTTGAACAATTGAGACCCTAGCCTTTCTCCTTCTTTCTTTCTCTTTTTTTCTTTCCTTCTCATTTCGTTTCTACACTTGTTTCTTTTCTATTTTATTTGTTTTATATTATTATTATTTCATTTACTTAATATTATAATAATAATATAATATATATGCTTAAATATTAAGTAAGTATAATTTATTAATAAATATATGTATATAAATTTTACACATGTATTCACTAACACCATCCACTTTTTGGAATAAGGCTTAATTTCTTATTTAGTCCATTTTCTTTTCTTTCATCTATAATTAAACTTTCCCCCTTTATCCAATTTAGTCCTTATACCTAATTACCCTTAATTCATGCAAATTCACCTAACCAAAATCTAATTAACTACACAACTAGCTTCGTAAATATTTTTAATAAATATTTACGAGTCCGTTTTACGAAAATGAAGACCCAAAAATACACTTTTCGATACCTATGGCTATTGGGTCGTTACAATTCTCCCCCTTAATAAATTTCGTCCCCGAAATTTACCTGAAAAGAAGTGGGGCTAGTGAGATCTTATTGTTTCTTCTGGTTCCCAAGCCGCTTCCTCAACACTATGACTACGCCATAACACTTTCACTAATGGAACTCGTTTATTTTTCAACTCTTTTACTTCTTATACTAAAATTTCAACTGATTCTTTTTCATTTGATAAATCAGGTTGAATTTCAATATCCTCTGTCGAAATAACATGAGATGTGTCTGATCAATATCTTCTGAGCATTGAAACGTTAAAAACATCATGAATTTTCTGTAATTCTGCAGGCAAAGCTAAGCAATATGCAACTGGTCCCACTCTTTCTGTAATCTCATACGGTCTCATAAATCGAGGACTCAATTTCCCTTTTCGGCCAAATTTAAAATTTTTCTTCCAAGGCGAAACTTTAAGAACTACTTTATCGCCGACAAAATATTTAATATCTCGATGTTTCAAATCTGCATATGACTTCTGTCTATCAAAAGCCGCCTTCAATCTATTTCGAATTTTCTTAACAATGTCTTCCGTTTCTTGAATTAATTCTGGCCCGATCATTTTTCTTTCACTTAATTCCATCCAACAAACAAGTGATCGACATTTACGACCATATAAAGCTCATACGGAGCCATTTGAATACTTGATTGGAAACTATTATTGTATACAAACTCAGCTAAAGGTAAATAACGTTCCCAGCCTGATTCAAAATCAATAACACAAGTACGAAGCATGTCTTCCAAAATCTGAATAACTCGCTCAGATTGTCCGTCAGTCTACGGATGAAAAGATGTGCTAAAATTAAGTCGTGTACCAGGAGATTCATGCAACTATTTCCAAAATGTCGAAGTGAACCTTGGATCCTAATAAGCAATTATTGACATAGGAACACCGTGCAATCTCACAATTTCTCAAATATAAACTTCAACAAGCTTTTGAAGTGACTAATCAGTCTTAACCGCAATGAAATGAGCCGATTTTGTAAGTCGATCAACAATCATCCAAATAGAATTTTTCTTCCTTGCCTATAATGGTAACCCCATTACAAAATCCATCGTGACACAATCCCATTTCCGTTCAGAAATATTAATAGGCTGAAGTAATCCAGTAGGAACCTAATGTTCTGCATTAACTCGTTGACAAGTTAAACATTTAGCCACATACTCAACCACACCTCTTTCCATCTCTGGCCACTAATAAGATTCTTGCAGATCACGATACATTTTCGTTCCTCCAGGATACAAAGAAAAAGGACAGTCATGAGCTTTGTGAAGTATCAACTCTTTCAATTTAGAAACATCCAGAACATAGATTCGGTTACGAAATCTCAAACAATCATAATCATCAATGCTGAAATTTTCTAACATACCATTCTGAACCATTTCTCTTTTTTTCACCAACTTGTCATCTTCTAACAGTGCTGACTTGATCCGATCAAACATCATTGGTTTAATTCTCCATTCAGCCAATAGACTTCCATCATCACTGATACTGAGTTGAGCAAACATTGCTTGCAATTCAATTGCTACTTTTCTACTCAATGCATCAGCTACAAGAATAGCTTTACCAGGGTGATAATCAATAACACAATCAAAATCTTTCAGAAGTTCTATCCAATGACGCTGTCTCAAACTTAACTATTTTTTAGATAGAAGATATTTGAGACTCTTATGATCGGTATAAATATAAAAATTTTCGCCATACAAGTAGTGTCTCCATATCTTTAGAGCAAAAACCACAGCAACTAACTCTAAATCATGTGTTGGATAATTGCATTCATCTACTTTTAACTGATGAGACGCATAAGCAATCACTTTCTCATTTTGCATCAAAACGTAACCAAGACCGCTTAAGAAAGCATCACTATAAACAAAAAAAAAATTTTCCGATGCTAGTAAAGTCAAAATCAGCGCTTCAGTCAATATCTGCTTCAATTTCTCAAAACTTTCTTCGCACTAGTCATCCCAAATGAATTGAACATTCTTATGCAGCAACTTTGTCATTGGTAAAGCTATCTTCGAAAATCCATTTACAAATATTCAGTAATAACCAGCCAATCCAAGGAAACTACAAACCTCTGACACGTTCATCGCTTCTTTCCACTGAAAAATTACTTCGATCTTTTCAGATCAACTCTAATTCTATCTGCCGAGACAACATGACTCAAAAATACAATCTTTGATAACCTGAATTCACATTTACTAAACTTCCCATATAACTGTTCTCTCGTAATACTTGCAAAATAATTCTGAGGTGTTGTTCATGCTCGGATTCAGATTTTGAATAGACCAAAATATCATCAATGAAAACTACCACAAACTGATCTAGATACGGTTGAAAAATACGATTCATGAGATCCATAAATGCTGCTGGAGCATTCGTCACTCCAAAAAGGCATCACTAAAAATTCATAATGACCATACCGTGTATGAAATACCATTTTCGGTACATCACTTTCTTTCACTTTCAACTGATAGTAACCCGATCACAAATCAATCTTTGAAAAGATAGAAGCTCCTCTTAGTTGATCAAATAACTCATCAATATAGGGTAGAGGAAATCGATTCTTAATCGTCACCTTATTCAATTGCCGATAATCTATACAAAGTCGTATCGAACCATCTTTCTTTTTTACAAAAAGTACTGGAGCTCCCCAAGGCGATATACTAGGATGTATAAAACCACGATCCAATAAGTCTTGCAATTGTACTTTTAATTCTTTTAACTCTGTAGGTGACATACGATATGAGGGTATTGACACTAGAGTTGTACCAGGAAACACTTCAATTGTAAACTCAACTTCCCGATCTGGTGGTAATCTCAGTAATTCTTCAGGAAATACATCAGAAAATTCACAAACAGTTTAAATTTTGCTGCATTAACTTTCGATAGAATCTAAACTGATAACATAAGCTAGAAAAGCTTTACAACCCTGATGAAGAAATTTATTAGCTCAAATTGCTGAAATAATACGAGTTGGACCACTTGTTTGAATACCATTCACCTCAATCTTATCACCGTTTTTACTCTAAACAAGAAACTTCTTTTTACAGCAATTCAGAATCACCCCGTGCTCCGTAAGCTAATCCATACCCAAAATTATATCAAAATCACCAAATGACATTATCAAAAAATCAACAGGAAAAGTTATATTCTGTATCATTAACGGACATCTCTTACACACCCAATCCACTAACATAGATTGTCCCAATAGACTAGCCACCACTATTGATACTCTAGACGTCTCAGATTTTAAACTTCCCCACTCAACCAATTTAGTATTAACATATGAATGCGAAGATCCCAGATCTATCAAAGCATAAACAGGTTCTGAATGTAATAAAAATATACCTGTCACAACATCATTTGTATCACCATCTTCACGAGTTCGTACAACATAAGCTCGAGTTGGCGTTCTAACCTCTGACTACTGGGTAATAACATCATTTCCATTTCTAGCACCACCTCTAGAAAATGAACCACTTCAACTTGACCCACGACCTCCAGAAGCAGGCATAGATATCTGAGAAGTAATAGGTGTAGCATGTTCATTCTTCGAACAATATCTAATAAAATGTTTTGTAGATCCACAGCGAAAACAACCTCGAGTTAATTTCCAGCCTTCACCATGATGCTTTTTCCCACAATGCTCACAATTTGAAATTTCAGTATCCCAAGATGGACCTCATACACTACCCGTAGTCATATTTGGTTGTCTATCACGATTTTTATCAGTTCTATCTGATTTAAAATTTGATCTCCAGCTACCACGGAATTCTTTTGATCTTTTCGGTTATGGATTTGAACTAGCAGCTCTAGGACGCTTTCCAATAGTATGGGTATTCTTAGTCTTTTTATCAAAACCTAGTACTTGTTCTACCATTCTTTCCCTTTCAACTAGATCTACAAACTCAATGATTTTGTGTGATACCAACTGTACTCATAACTCATCGCATAAACCATGCAAAAATCGCTTGCAACTATCAAATTCAGTCGACACAAACTCAACAGCATACTTACTAAGTCACGAAAATTCTCGTTCATAATCAACCACAAACATTTCACCCTGTTTCAACATAAAAAAACTCCTGTCTTCTGTCTTCAATATATAATTCACCCACATATTTCTTTTGAAATTCCTTTTGAAAGAATTCCCAATTTACCTGATCTGTTGATACATGACGTGTCACTGACTACCACCAGGTATATGCTTCTCTTTGTAGTAGAGAAATAGCACATAATAAACTTTCTTGTAGATTACACTCAAGTTGCTGTAAGATTCTTTTAATAGATTCAATCCAAATTTCAACTGTAGAAGGACCAACTCCTTTCAAACCCAAAAATTCTGTTGCACCGTACTTATGCAATTCTTTAATAGGAGTTCATTGACCAATAAAGGTAGATGTCATAACGGATGTAGTTCCCGCCACTCATTAAAGAGCATCAGCAATAGCTCTAAGTAAATGTGAATCATATCTTTCCCCAATATTACCTTGTTCGACACTAGGTTGTTGAGTATTAACTGGGTTAACACTTGGTGTTGTCGATTCGATTTTATCTAATTCATTGGAAACATCATCTACGATATACATCTCTTGATCAACATCATCATTATAATCATCTGACAATTTTAACTATAAAACAAAAACAAATATATATCAGCATCCAAATCCCGACTCAATTCGACTCAATTATGGCATGTACCTCTAGACTCAATTTCGAGCTTAATTTAGTCCGAGAATCGGCTAAACCTACAAAGCTCTAATACTAATAATTGTAACACCCCAAACCTTTATCCATTGTCAGAACAGAGTTACAGAGCATTACCAAACTTTTCAGATTAAATACGACCATTACATATCATTTAGCATACATAACATAAATTAATCATATTGTCCCTTTTATGAGCCCTCGAGGCCCAAAATATGTGCTAGAAATAAATTCGGGACTAAACCGGGTACTCAGAAAATTTTTCCAAAAATATCAAATTTTTTCAAAGGAGTAGAAGACACACGCCCATGTGACCAGGCCGTGTGGCTCACACGGTCAAGATATATGCCCGTGTTTTAGGCCGTGTGAGTATTCGAAATATGAGAATACGACCGTGTCCCAATCTGTGTCCAAATTTAGGTGTCTGCTGACTTGAGTCACACGGCCAAGCCACACACCCATGTGCTAGGCCGTGTGAGCATACGGACTTGAAATATTAAGGTGCAGAGGTCACACGGCCAAGTCACATGCCCGTGTGACACACGGCTAAGACACACACCCGTCTCTCTGCCTGTGTGAAAATATCTGAGCATTCTATTTTGAAATTTTAAATTGCAGGGGACACATGGTGAAACCACACGCCCATATGTTAGCCGTGTGGACTCAAAATGAACCTTAAACATCAAGTTTACCATTCCATGCAATCTTGAACACTAAGTAACTCAAAAACCATTCGCTTGACCAATTCAAAACACAATCAAATACAATTTAAACATATCAAAACAATAATTCTAAATGCCTAACCTATGTACCTTCACAAGTATTACAATCATATTATTAAAACTTATTAATAGACATTATTCCAATCCAATTTATTAACTTATCTATTTCAATCCAAATTTACCTATTTCATGTTCATTTATGCACTAATTTAAAGCATACCATACCATAACGTTAACATAAAACATATACTCATATATATAACCAACCAATATTAACTTGTAATCTTATTTACAATCAATCCACAAAATAGTTAACATTTAGATTCACTAGGTACATGCCGACACAAAAAGGAATAACATCACCATGTTTGAGTTCGAGATCATTGATGGATGCTGAATCGACGATCAAACTTAAGTACCTAACCTGCGTACGGAAAACAAAACCGTACACTGAGAATAAACTCAGTGGTATTTCTATAATCTGAATAAATAAAGGTAAGATATTACAATATATATATATATTTAATCACACAATAACATTAGTCATTCAATTCATCACTTCATAAACATATCATTCATAACATATTCAATTCTCATCACTTGCTATTTCAAGTCTCATACTTGCTATCAAATAGCTTTTCACAATATGATACACAATTCATGTGTCTCATTTTCATTTCACATTCAATGTTTTCCAATACCAATCATAGTATCATTTCATTTCATTTAATTACCCCTATTAACACGACTTGGACTTTGATGGATACACGAATCCAACCAAAACACACCAGATTGGTACCCAGTACCTCATCGGATAATTCAAAGTAATAAATCGACACCCAGTGTCTCATCAGCTAAACCGAAGTAAATTGGCACCCAGTACCTCATAGAATTAAGCTAAAGTAATAAATTGACACCTAGTGTCTCATCGACTCAAAGTCGAAGAAATCCCTGAACTCTTCCAATCCTATGGCATGCCATCTATATCCGACTCAGCCTGATACAATTAATAGGGTTTCAATTCACTTTTCAAATGTAACTAATATCCAATATTCAATTTCCACATTAATCACATATTCATATAAATTCAATTCAATATCAAAATGCTAAGTACTCACCTCAATCACTTACCATAAACATTTAATCAAAATACAACAATAAATAATTAAATTCGGATTATAGAAATACAAACCGAAATTTGAGTTATTCCTCGTTGACTTTATTTTTCTCTTTTTAGTCAAAATTCTAACACAACGTTTGAATATTTCATATTGAATATTTCAATTTTATTTAACATTTGTCTAAATTCTAATTTAGTCCCTAAACCAAGACTAACTTTATTTCTTCACAATTAATTCTATATTTTCATTCCATTTCCACTTTAAACCAGATTTAACTCTCTAATTTAACTTAAATCCTAAATTTCAAAATTTTCATAATTTAGTCCTTAATACTCAAAATTTATAATTTATTCTATAATTCAATCCTTTTCATTTCTAACTTAAAAATTCTATCAATTTAATCCCCAATACTCAAATTATTCAACATAGACAACATTTTAAAACTCAATAATTTCTAAAATTTCAACATAGGTCGGGTAGTATTCAATATCGGGATTCTAAAAACATAAAAATTACAAGAAAATTGACTAAATTAACTAACCAATCAAGCTTTGAACAATTGAGACCCTAGCCTTTCTCCTTCTTTCTTTCTCTTTTTTTTTCTTTCATTCTCTGTTTCGTTTCTACACTTGTTTCTTTTTCTATTTTATTTGTTTTATATTATTATTTCATTTACTTAATATTATAATAATAATATAATATATATGCTTAAATATTAAGTAAGTATAATTTATTAATAAATATATGTATATAAATTTTACACATGTATTCACTAACACCATCCACTTTTTGGAATAAGGCTTAATTTCTTATTTAGTCCCTTTTCTTTTCTTTCATCTATAATTAAAATTTCCCCTTTATCCAATTTAGTCCTTATACCTAATTACCTTTAATTCATGCAAATTCACCTAACCAAAATCTAATTAACTACACAATTAGCTTCGTAAATATTTTTAATAAATATTTACGAGTCCGTTTTACGAAAATAGAGACCTAAAAATACACTTTCCGATACTCGTGACGATTGGATTGTTATAGCTCGTAATTAGACCCGATGTGAGAGAGGCCCAAAATCTATCATATAACATAAAGGGGGTGGCAACCCTAGTATAAATACAAGGGTGAGACGTTCAACCTTCTCTTACTCTAAGTAGGATGTTTATTTTCTATTTAAAATAAACCTATACAACTCTACAAGGGTTTTACTTTCTCTTCATATAAATAGATGGCACCGATAGAGATATTAACACAACTTTTAAAAGATTGTTATTCTACTAAAAAATAGAGAGAATTAATTCTCAACTCATAAACATATTTTTTCAGAATAACAATTTTACTGGTTTCTATTAATAGAATAGAGAATTTTTGTTTTCACTTCAAAAGGAAAATTTTTTTCTAGTTCTATATTTTGGTTCAATTGGTTCGAGCCCACACTCTAAGCAGTTCGTGGTACAAGAATAGCGAAGAAGATCATTTGGTTAGAAGCCAAAAAATACCAAGGATCTGTTTATCCAAAAACATAGGTACGTATTCGATTAAGGTTTATTGCTATAAATATTACAAACTGGGTTTGTTTTCAAAATTTTAATTTTTCGCTGTGCAAGAAAATTATTTTCAAACTAGATTTTTGCCAACAGAAAATATAGGTTGTGAGAGAGTTGGCCTAGTTATGAAAAAGGGTAAGAAGGAAAATGTTCAAGGAACGCCAGAAAGGATCCAATATGAAGAGCCATCAAAGAAAGCTCAATTAAGCATAACCGAGAAGCAAATCTCATGAAAGGAATGGGAGTTTCTCTCCCCTGATAACGATACTATCCAAGGGACAGTATGTCCATCAATACTATTCCCCTTTGAGGAAAGCCTATTACGAGTATACTGCCATAATAATAGCTCCGTAGGGAGGAATCGAGTAGGTAAGATAGTAGACTAATATGGCCTTAAGAGTGATAGTCTGTTAGAACGATAAGTCAATTATCCGTTATGTGGGACAAGTGAAGTCTCGAGTTAGTCAAGAGCATGGGCGGATTATAGGAAGTAATCTTCCCCCTCCCCCCCCAGCCGCAAACAGTAATAAAAATAGGATCGCCAAAGTGGCGAGGCTTTTTGAAAGATCAACATAGCACAGAAGTGTCAATGAGTCCTTCGAGACTAAGGTTTGGATAGAAAGAGTCTACTGAGGATTGGATCGAACAAGTCCTCCAAAGAAGGAATATCCTAAGAATCCTTGGGTGGATAGTTGACAAGGATACAAAAAGGGGTTCATAAAGGGAAGCTGACAAATGACCAAATTAGATAAAGGTCAATGAATACCCCGAGTGAAAGAAAATGAAATAAAGAAAAGATAAGAAGATAAGCTAGGTTCGCTAGTATGGCGAGGTGACTGGTATACGATTGAGTGAAAAGACTGACCAGAGAAGGGTCTCATGATGAGCCAAGTAGCTTAAAGGTTCGGGTGTAGTCTGCCACCCTAATGTAGAATGCTTGCCTTAAACGAGTAAGGAGTATTCATATTTGGTTTTTTATTATTCGTTGTGATGGGGTTTAATTATGGTACAGCTAAGAAACTCACTAAGTTCATTTGAACTTATAGAGTTTATGGATGTTCGCAGGAATTGTGAGGATGATCGAGGACTTCAAGGAGGGACCAAGTTAGATGGAGTGGAGATCGTTGATCGCTAATGGATCAAGTCATGCATATAGGAAGATGGTATCATTGGAAGCTTCGCCTAATTTTAAACCATGGTGTAGCCAAACAATGTCTTTAGAGTTTGGAATTTTAATCAATTAGGCCTTAGTCGAATCTTAGGAAGTTATTTGTAAACAAACATATCTTAGTAGAGATAAAAATAATTTGAAGGATTAAGCATTCAGTGGTTTAAGGCCCTAGTTGTAAGAATTATTATTAATTTCTTTATTAGATAGATTTCATTTTAGACTGTTTATAACAGTTAATTTAGTAAGTTTAAGTATAGGTCCTTTGTGATGCTTCATACCCGAATCCGGTGATCGGGTAGAGCATGGAGTGTTTTAAGAAGACATCTGAAAAATAATGTTGACCACCCAGCCATAGCTCAACATTCTAGGGGCAACAACAACATCTCTGTAAAGGATCAACTCAAGGCCTTCAAGGAATAGCTGGGAGGTTGAATGTTAGCAGGTGTGGGGCAAGAGGCTCGTTGGAATAGCTCTATGAAGTTTCATCTATTTTGGCCCTTCTCACTTCTTACAACACTTCCATTTTAAGAGCTTTTAGCTAGTCCTCCAAGGAAGCGTTATTGACGTGAGTGTGTTGTGAGCCAACTAGCTAGTTGTTAATGAGTAAATCATTGGGGTTGCTGCACTATGGATCTCTACGGATGGGCTAAATTTCATCGTCAGGTTGGCTTTCCTAGAAGTTTCATAGGCCACTCAAAGTTCAACTATTAGTTGTTCATTTTGAGCATTCCATTGGTCAAAGAGATGCTGGCGTTCTTATTGCTACTTGAAGCAACGCTTTTGCTAAGAAAGTTTCTCCTTTAAACGTCGCATTTTCTTATGCATATTTGTAACCTACTATTGGGACCCAAAAGACTGCTGGTGAGAGGCCTAGTCCAAATTGGTTGTAGTGGTAGCAGTAATGATGGTGATATTTAGCTAGGGTGGTTGAGTAGCAAGGTAAAAGGACAAGGCATATTGCAAATATTGGGAAAAAAGCTCTTTTGGGTCATGGGAGGAGGGCTAGAGATTGGCTGAAACCTAAAGGATGATGGCAGAACAAGGCTAGAAGTAGGTGGCAGAGAGGTCGCTGAAAATAGCTTATACAATGCTAGTAATGGTTGGAAAAGTGACGAAAATAGAGCAAACTGAGAGAACAACCATGGATGTTGATAAAGGGGGATTGGAAATCTGAGATGATGGTAGTGGCTGTGTCATGGCAGGAGGGTTTTGAGTTGAAGAGAATCCTGAGGTAATGGTATGAACGGTGTTAGCTGGGTTGAAAGAAGCATCAATATAAGATAAAGAAGCTATGGGTGTCCACACTTACTACACCAATTGTTGATGAGAGTATCAACAAGGGAGGAGATACAGAGGATGATATGGTGGTGCTGAGAAAGGTTGGTTCACCTTGACTAGATGGAGAGCCGAAGAAGATAAGTAAGCAAGGAGGCTAAATATGCAAAAGAGAAGACTGGAGATTATGGTTGAAATGCTTAAGGGTCGATCATTTCTTTATCATGTTAGGGGTATATATAGCGAAAGTCCTGTGCTTAGAAATGCTGACATGATAAATACACACGACATGTCACATGTCATTATATTGTTTCACAAATTATTGCAACAAAAAATGTAAACATCAACTATGTTAAGTTGAAGAAAGAGGCTTAATTAATTTTTATTTTTTAATTAAGAATTTTTGGCTTAAGCCTAAATAATTTCATATAATTATATTTTTTTTCTTGGTAAAATCCAAAAACCACAGGTTCATGTTGTTTTGCCACCACTTTTTTGGGTCGAATAATATATTTGTTTGGTTGCACCCTTCAAAGACCAAATGTTCCTACCTTGTTTTCACTCACTTGTTGCCCATGGTTTTAAACTGTAAAGAGAAATAGAAACCATCAAAGAATACTCATAACGCCCACAATTTCTTGAATCGTCTGTTTTTCTCTTTGATCCCCCCATTAAACCCAAGATTTTCTACCTTTTGTTAACCCCACAATCTGCTCCTTAAATAACATTGCCAATATTCATTAAAACATAGCATTGTTTCGAATTTTCTCTTGTTTTATCTTCATTTGCAGGACATCAAACAAGGTTTTTCAAGGTTTTGGCAATCTGGGTCTTTTTCTAATTTGTGGTCGATGGGGGAATCAGAGGAAAAGAAGAGCACGAAGAGGGATAAATTGAGGTGGAGATGGGTGATTGGAGCTTCCATTACAATTGTTCTTGCTATTGCTTTGGCTTCAAGGACTAAACCAGAGATCTCTCCGAATTTTGGAGACACAAACAAGTCTTGTCAATGTTCTCAGGTTTCACTTTCTCTCTTATATTGCTCTTCCTTGCTTCTTTGACAAAACACATTGATTGTTGGTGATGAAAATGATTTTGTTTTATTTTGGTTGTCTCATTTTGTTTGTATACTAGGGAACTGGTCGAAGCTTAAAATGGAATTGAGAATTGTTGTTTTTGTTTCTTTTAAATATCCTCTGTGTTCAATTGAGGCCGATGAATTTCTTTGTTGCGTTTGCCTGGTTATGATTCAAAGTCATTCGGCACTTGGATTTTCTTGAATGAATTCTGTTGTCTGTTGCCCATTGGTTTAGGTTGATTGATGACTGTTTGTATCGAATGTTGCATTTTTTCAGGGAAAACACAGGCATAAGGGGACTGTAGAGGATTGTTGTTGTGATTATGAAACTGTGGACCATCTTAATGGTGAAGTATTACATCCAATACTTCAGGAACTTGTCAAAACCCCATTTTTTCGGTACTACAAGGTTTGCTTATTCCCCCATTCCCATTGTATGATGAGAATACATACATACATATATATATGTGGATGCTTTATTTTATTATTTTGGACATAATTTTCACAAAGTTGATGTGGGAACTGGAAAGATGATTCTAGTATTTGAGGAAATTTGGAAGTAAAACACGTGTATAGAATGAAAAAGCACACTAGTTTAAGTTTAAGAGAAGTGCGATTATTATGAAACCTTTTTCATGTTTTTATGCATCTTAGTATGATAATGTTAGTTTACATGCTGGATTTGAAATTTGTGCTCTATGTTTTTCATTGAAGACTAGTTTCTTCTATTGCTTTGGGCAGGTTAAATTGTGGTGTGATTGCCCATTTTGGCCTGAAGATCATATGTGCCGTTTGCGGGATTGTAGTGTTTGTGAATGTCCAGAAAGTGAATTCCCGGATTCATTCAAGCCCTTCCAACGTACCCTTTCATCAGGTGACCTTAAGTGCCGAGAAGGAAAGCCACAGGCTGCTGTTGACCGCACGCTAGATAGTAAAGCTTTTAGAGGGTGGACAGAAACAGATAATCCCTGGACGTATGATGATGAGACTGATAATTGTGAGTCAGAATTTGTTATTAACTCATTTTTATGTATTGGATGCTCTCTAGCACACTGCTTATGGCCTTGAGAACCATAATTAAACTGATGCATTGCTATAGGTTAAGATTCAGTGTTGCTCTCTAGGCAATGCTAGTGATGATAAGATTTACGGTGAGAGTTGTGGTGTTCTCAACATTAATACCCCAAGCAGTTGATCCTGTAAGTTACTGTTTTTGCAGCCGAGATGACTTATGTGAATCTTCAACTGAACCCAGAGCGCTATACTGGCTACAATGGTACATCGGCTAGAAGGATATGGGATGCTGTCTACTCGGGGAACTGTCCCAAATGTGAGTTCTCATTAATCTTCTTTGATGCGTGTAGGAATGAAAGATGCCTGTGCATTTTCTTGGTATGAGTAGAGGCATCGGTCCATTACCTTTTAACAATTTGATTTTGGAGTAGTAACTAAATGTTGAATGCCTAGTGATGAACCTTCAATGACATAAATCAATATATTTTCTGGTTTGTGAACTTATTAATTACTGTGGTAGGCGTGTTTTCTGTTCTATTGAGTACACACTAAGTAACAAATATCCTTAATGGAAGATAGGAATAGTCTAATGAGCCTCCTTTTTTTAAAAAAAATTACTTTATTTGTTTGTATTCTGATACACAGATCCAGCTGAAGAGTTATGCCAAGAAGAAAAAACACTATACAAATTGATTTCTGGTCTTCACTCATCTATTTCGGTCCATATAGCTTCTGATTATCTGATTGACGAAGCTACAAACTTGGTATAAATTCTCAATTTTGTCACTCAGTACTCGTGCTCATTCATGAACTTAATTTCATAGGTGCACAATAATGTTGCAGAGATTAACATTGTTTCTTTATTTTTATCTTCCTTATTTCAGTGGGGCCACAATCTTGAAATAATGTATTATCGGGTTTTACAATATCCAAATCGTGTTGAAAACCTGTACTTCACATTCCTCTTTGTTCTCCGAGCTGTGACAAAGGTGCGTAGCCTAGCATAAAAATAAGAAAAAACAATGGTACATGTTGAGCAAGTACTTAATAAATAAGGAAGCAGTTACGTTATAATCCAAAACTGAAACCACTTATCTTACTAGAGCTTGCTTTGATGCATTTCAGGCAGCTGAATACTTGGAACAAGCTGAATATGATACAGGTAATCCAACCGAAGACCTAAAAACGCAGTCCCTAATGAAGCAGCTACTTTATGATCCAAAACTGCAAGCTGCATGCCCACTTCCATTTGATGAAGCCAAATTGTGGAAAGGACGAAGAGGACCAGAACTGAAACAGAAAATACAAGCACAATTCAAAAATATCAGGTTTCTCTAATTTCCTCTCTGGTGATGGATGTAAAATGCTGCAACTCTTATTTCTAATTAATGTTATTGAACAATGAACATATAAAATGAGAATCCAGTTTTACTCGAAACATAATATTCTGAAAGACGGAGTAAAATCTGAAATTGTACTTTTTACCTCTCTCAGTATCCCTCACTTGCAGAGAAACTTCCATGAACTGTTTCATCTTTGTGGCCACTAACGTTTGCATGTTTTGTCAAAATGGCCCTAATTGTATTTTTGAGTCTTTTTTGGCCATACCTTTGTTATTTTTTTCAATCTGCTTTTTCTAACAGATTTAATTAAAGTACTGTTAAAAAAGTTAAAGGGGATGATGTGGAATTTTATATGTAAAATATTTTTAATGAGATGTAATTTATTACTTAGGTAACACAATAAGATAATTACATGTGGAAAATGATAAAATAAATAAATAATATATTAAATTAAAAAATAACTCTTAATTTAAAGAAAATGAACGTAATTATCTAAAAAAAGTAACTCAGTAGAAAAACATTTCAGTAAACAAAAGTATGAAAGATTGAAACTTTGAATTTATTTATTAAATCTGTTAGAAAAAGCAAATTGAAAAGAAGAGCAAAGGTTGATGGCCAAAAAAGACTCAAAAATATAATTAGGGCCATTTTGACAAAACATGCAAACGTTAGTGGCCAAATTTATCATTAAGCCTTTGATTATTTATGTCTGATGGGTTTTGCAGTGCGGTGATGGACTGTGTTGGGTGTGAAAAATGTCGACTTTGGGGAAAGCTTCAGGTTTCTGGTCTTGGAACTGCACTGAAGATTCTGTTCTCTGTAAATGACGAGGAGAATTTGATTCAGATAGTAAGTACCCTTCCCCGTTTGTAGCTTTCAATTTTCAGTTCTAATCTTATTCTAGTGTATGATTCCAACATTCAGTCATGGCTTTCCAACTATAGTAGCTAGAGTTTTTTCTTGTAGAAAATGCTTCTTTTTTCAAGTCCTTGAAACACCAAGGATTAGAAACCAACTTCTTCATTCAGACTCAAACGGTTTGCTTTATTGACCCGCAGTTGCAGTTGCAAAGGAATGAAGTAATTGCGCTGATGAATCTACTCAATCGACTATCGGAGTCTGTAAAATTTGTGCATGAAATGGGAGCGGCAGCTGAAATGGGAAGGATGCATTATTCCAGTAGGTTGAAGAGCCTAGTGCAAAGGATATTGGCATCTATTGTTAAGACATAGGTAGCAAGAGATGATTTGAATGTCCTGTTTGTGTTTTGCTTTTACCTTAACACGTGTGATATTTTGCAGATAAGGATGAGAAATTCAACTGCAAAGACCCACAGAAAAAATTAGAATTAGGGTTTTGGAGAAAATATAAAATTTTGGCAGTGTACAATCAGACAGATTAATGTCAAACAAAACTAGAAGTTAACACGAGTTAAAATTGAGTGTTAGTATCATGTGCATCGCTTAAAAATTCAGTGCTTTATACTTGTGATATCTGCAGTTTTAGGGCTAATTGCGCATAACACATCATCCTCAAATTACGGATTATATCAATCTGCAATTTATATTATGTTTCAAAATGAGTTTTTCCAATTTGTAAAAATAGCCATATTTTTTTATCATCCACCTATTATTTTTTTCGATTTAATTAAATATTTAATGTGAGTTTTTATTCGTCTATTAACAAAATTAATCCTTTAATATTTTCGCATTCTATCAATATAAAAATTTTAACAAACTAAGCCCTTAATATTTACAAAATTGTCATTTTAGTTCTAGTTCTAAAAAATTAATAAATTTGATCTTCAACATTTACAAATTTTTCAACCTAATCTTAACTTTGAAATTAAAAAATTCAAAAATCATTTTTAACCATTTTAACTCAATAAGAAAAAGAGTGTCGTCTTTATAAACACGGTATAATTTTTTATTCCACAAGCAACTTTAAAAATTGATATATGACTTCTTTTAAATATATTACTACCCCTATAAGACATTGTCAACACTTAATCACGCTTATGGAGTCTAAACACTCCTTGGATTACATTAAATATTTTATTGAATTAAAATATTATTTAATTGAATTAATTTTATAAAAAATATTTTTATTTTAAGTTTTCCTATTTTCTTATATAAATACATATAGAAAATTAGTAATACTTTTATACTATAATTTAAATTATAATTTATAAAATGTAATCTATAATTTATATCTTAATGAGATAAATATCAAAATTACACGTGAATTTTGATTTGGTGCAATTATGTACATGAACTTTGTTTGTGGTTCAAACATACACATTAAATTTTGATTCAATTGTATACATTTAAATAAAAGATACTTCTTTTTTTATTTTCATATTGGATTAATATAATTGTTTGTGTGTACAATATATAAATGTAAAATTATGCTATGTTGATAATGCTTGCTAGCAATTTGTAAAAATTTAATAAAAGTAAAATTTTATGTATAAAATCATAGGTGACTTCTCGACTTGCTGGTGACAAACTTACTATTCGAACATTTTTCTAACTTATCACGTCTTAACGTGGATGGGGTATAACAATTAATAATTTATAAATAATGATTTAGTTTTACAAGTCTATCCGAACCAAATTGAAACAGGGTTTATGCAAGATTTTTTTGTTTTTTTAAATATCACTACACCTTGTGATCTAATTTAGAAATTTTCTTTTACAAAATTAAGGTAAAAATTACAAAAATAAATATTCTCATTTTATAATATAATTGGATTAAAAATATCACTACACATGTATGAATTTTATCTCAATTCTTATTGTAAATAAATTCTATTATAAAAATTTAATCAAATTAATCCTCTACTATTAAATGGAGCAAATTAGAAAATAGTTAATGTTATTCACTGGTTCACATAATTAATATTTTTAAATTTTTATAATTCAATAAATAAATATATTTATAGAATAAATATAAAAGATGATGTGATAATGAATGGAATGTTGTATCAACTCTAAGCATATAAATATATACAGCATTTATTTCCCAAAAGTTTGTTTCTAGAATGCACCCAATAACAGATTTTAACCAGAAGTCAACTATTCACACACGAGTGGATCTAGAACATCTTCTTTGACCAACCATATTCTTATATTGCTGGTGAGATCCTATTTTTATTGGCAAACTAAAACAATGTCAGAATACGTGGGTTAACCTATATCATTCAATCCTCTTGTCTACTTTGGACTTCCCAACCAACTTCCAATCTTCTTCCTTCATCTTTCCTATATTTACGCGCTCCAAGTCTATATAAATCCTCCTTCCATCCCCTTAACTTACCCAATCTTGATCAAGCTTTCCTCAGTTTTAAAGATGACGAAAGAGGTGGTATACATGCAAAACTGGGGTGCAGTGGCACCATCCCCTCTCATTAATCCCAGAAAATCTTCCACATATCCAAGGCTAGAGACCATTCATGAAGAAGGGTGTGAAAATCATTCAGTTTTTTCAAAGAAATTCTTGCTGGTTCTCCCCCTTGTCTTGTCTACGGGTGTCTATTTCTTGGTAAACAAGGATTTGACTCTGTGTGCATGAGCCCTTCCAATGCTTTTTTTTTGCTTCAAAGGGATCTGGGAAAACTGTGGCTTTCTCCCCCCCCCCCCCCCTTTCTTTGCTTGAGAGATGAGAAGCCTGGAAAATGGAGTATCTCAATAAATTCAATGCCAGGGAGAGAAGAATGTTCAATAAGTTTATAGCAGTGTAATGAGTGAGAATATGAGATAGATGGTGGGCAAATCTGCTTTGATGTTCATAATTTGTAAATCTTGTTTTATCATCATATCAATCCAACGTTTCCCAGCCTCTGGTTTTTGAAAGTTTCTGATTGCAATAGTTTTGAACATTGGCTAAAATTTTCCTGCTTTAGAAAGGCCTGCAACCACCAGCTAACAAATCAACAATCTAATTCACTGCTTGCTAACTCTGGTTAATAATATAATAACTAGTGATTCTAGCCTTTAGGGAACACAAATGAACCCAATTCTTTGCATAATGAAAATATTTCCTGCTTATTGTATGGAAAGTTGGCCAAAATTATAATTTACTCCAAAAACAGAGCATCTCGACTTGGGAAGTAATGGCTAAAGAATCCCCTGGTTATCACCATTGATTTGTGTGTTTTTATTTGAATTTATTTCTTAATTTCATTTTGGAAAGTGGCTTACGCATTCGCTGACATGATCCAATTGCCAGCTTGAGATCATGGTATGAGTTGGGCTCTATCTAGAGACCTTGCTTGGTGGCCTTGGACCTCACATCATTCCCATTTCTCCTTTTTAATAACCAAATTAGAAATTCCAAATCTCTTTTTTTATTTTTATTGTCAATGCGCACATGGCGACACCAAAATCATTAACTTTAGAGTGGAATTCCTTAGTCTTGTGACGTACGAAATATACCCAATTCCACCCTTACAATATGCTTGACATGCAATTGCATTCATTGTACTTCTTTTTCTTTTTGCTCCCTCTGTTGGTAGCAGGGGATCTGCTTTTCGATTGAATATGTCCATTTATCTATAACGTCTAGATGAAGAAACAATGTTATATGTCCAGGTATAACAGAGCAAAAAGATGGAGCAAAATTGATTTTCCATTGAAAATGTAGGATGTGTTTTGACAGCTTAATTACGTTTTCATCCCCCCAACACATGCAATTTCCTTTCTCTAGTTAATTACTTAAAAAATATTTAAAATTTATTTTTCATATATTAAAATATTAACAATAAATTATTTTCTATATTCTTATTGATTTGAAGATTACTTGAATGTTTATTTGTTGCTTTATAACACCATCTCTAAAATGGAGATTTTATTTCTCAAAAGTACTTTTTAACAACAATAATAAACACTTAAATTTTAAACAAACTTTGTCAAAAGTATTTCTGAAAATCACTGTTTTAAACACTCTTTAAAAACTCTATTCAAAAACAATGTTAAACTAGCCCTTAATGTACAATATCTCGTTTGGTATAATGAGTAATTCAGTTGAAAAAAAACTCAAATTTTAAATTTAAAAATAATAAACTTTTTATAAGAATATTTATATCTTTTAGTATATTTATATAATATTTGGTGAGCGGCAAGGCAAGATAAACTATGGCTTGAAATGTATATGGACAGTTAAATTCAGAGAGATGGAAATCAGAATCTTGTTTAAACAGCATTAAACATAGACAGGTTAGGAATATTTAGGAGAGAAAAGGATGTGAACTCATGAAACCTGAAAGTGTGAAATTTAATATATAAAGTATACAAGTAGCAAAATTAGCTAACAAGCTCTAACTAAGCTATTGATTGGTGTTCCCAATCCTTGAAATCCCTCCCACAGAGGTTTTGATTTTAAGCATTAATGTACGTATCTATGCAACAACACAAAAGAGGAACAAGGCCCTCTTTCACAACCCTGAACTGCCACATTCCTCTTCAGCAATGGTCTCCAATCTGGGACACCTTGAATGTTTCTGGTGAGCTATCAAAAGGGCTGGTGCCACTTCACCTCAGTTTTGCATCGCCATTTTATTTGTGTGAAGCAAAAATGCTTGGAAGAAAGAAGGCGATGCTGAGCAATGGAAATGTTATTGCTGCCAAAATCCTGAGGAACCTATATGAAGTTACCTAATCTATAATGAGGCAAAGGTCTTGAAATGTATAGAAACAGTTAAATTCAGACCCAGTGCTAAGTTTAGAACATATTAACTAAAGGAGTTGGAATAGGAAAGAAGTTCTAAAATTAGAGAATTATTGACCAAATCTGAACATGGGGTTTCACCAAATGTGCTTGACCATATTGAAAAATCACAGAATAGATCATCTGGCAGTCCATGTGTATCAAATGAAAATGAGAAGCAATCCCAGATGGGGTTGGTGATGGTGAATTAACAGAACATTTTCTGGTTGAAGGAAATTAGGAGTTGCACCAATCCTGATAATGGTCTAACAAATAACAGAAAGAAATAAAAGTTGTAATAGGTCACAACTTGAGTTCAATTCTTCCCGAATTTGTAAGTATCATTCATGGTTCTAATTATTCGTGGTCATTATTTCTTGTTTGGGGATGTATTGAGTAGGAGGTGACTGAAACTTCTGATTACTAGAGTTAAAGGCCTTGAATGCGATGATTGAGAGGGAACTAAGATAGTGAAGGAAAGGAAAAAATTCATATAACATAAAAGAGGAAACAGCGGCCAATATTTTCCACTTGCTGTTCAATACACATGATCATCGAGGAAAAGACTAGTCTTTGGTGCCTTATGGTGGGAAAAATTAATGTGCCATAATTAACACTCGATTTAAGCACTTTTTAAGAGTAATATTAAATAATTAAATTTTAACCCAAGTTTTTAAAGCTCACTTTTCATAAACATAGGTAGAATATCGTATCTCTTCTGGGTTTTGTATCCCTTGATTGATATACCTATTTGTATTCATACATATGCAATTGGAATGTAGGTATAGTTGTATGTATGTATGTATGTATGTATAAAAGATATTTTATTAGAGCGAAAATTCTCAAAAATAACGAAAGAAAACTGAAGAAGTATACATAAACAACATGTATTAAATTCCAACATCAAGCAAAGTGTGTATACAACAAAAGATAAGAGAGAAAAGAAAGGGAGAAAGGAAATAGAAGGAAAAAGAGAGTGTTGTGCTGCTCAACCTCAAACTTGAATTGAGAGGTTTCTTCAAAAATGGTCTCTAAGCTTGGAGAAGTAGATGGCTTGTTGTGAGAAATGAAAAGGGATGGTGCCTTCTCACAACTACTTTCCAAGTGTTTCACACCCTTCATCTTTCCTCCAACGAAATTTTCTGATTTGTCTTTTTGGCCTTTTTATTTGTAGAATGGGGGGAGGCAAACACAACCTGAGAGACGAAGAAACCTTGGGCATTGGTTGAAGAAATGGTAAGAGTGGTGGGTTGGTTTAAAAAGGAGAAATAAAAGCCTGGGAAATTACAAGGAAAGTTGGCTGCATAATCTTAGGGTTGACAGCAAGCCATGTGACAAACGTTTGAATATGTCAAATGGGCATTTTATTTAAACAATTAACTTTGACTCCTAAATAATGATATGCCAGAAAGTGACAATCACCGCGTTTCTTAAACTTCTAGACTCTACCCAAACCAAATTAAGGGGTTAACTCAAACATTTACTCTCTTTTTTCACTTTTAGCCCTATTTTTCCAATTTTCAAATTTTAGTTAAATTGTCTTTTCTTTAATTAAAATTTTAAGACTTAATATATTGTTTATACCCTGAACTTGTATTCAGTCACCTAAATTTGTACCTCCACACTATATCACTAAAATTTTGATTAATATGTAGTTTATCCCTTGAACTTGTCCAAAAGTATCTATCTGGTATTTAAATTTTTTTTTACCTAATTGGTATCTGAACTTGTATTCTGTCACCTAGGTTGGTACCTTTGCACTAACACTGTTAGTTTGTGTTGATGTGACACTGATGATTAATCATATAATGACATGTGACAGTCTCTTAGTATGACACGTAGACATAGATTAAAAAATTAAAAATCCTTTAAAAGTATAAATCAATTTAAAAAGTATAATTTTTTAAACATATTTAAATACCAACTAAATAATTTTGAACAAATTCAAAGCTCAAACCAAATATTAACCCTTAAAAATTAATACTAAGAGATCGGGGCAATAGAATATATGTTCAAATGCGACGAATCATGGTATGGTTTTCCAGGATTTTGGAAAACAACTAAAATTGAGCTTGGGTCTAGCCCATTACTTTTATTTGTTGGGTCTTTAAAGGTCTAAATTTTGACAATGGAGAATTTTATTTTATTTTTTTAATATGGTATTTGTATTTTTTTTTAGTTTAATTTGACATTTATATTTGGATATTTTCGTACCCAAAATTAATGGTGTTAATTTTCTAGTGTTTAACTCTGTCTTTAAAGTTGATTTGATAAAATTAATTGCTAAATTAAATAAATTTAGTGTAAACTGTGAATTTATTTAATTTGTCGAATAATCCGATGGATGTGATATAATTTGGGCTTTAAGGCTGATTTGATGAAAATTAATTATTAATTATTAACTATTTATGAATTCTCATCAAATCAATTCTAAAACCGAATTAAACACTAAAAGAATTAACATTGTTACTCTCGGGTAACAAAATGTATAACTTTTCTCAAATACAAATAACACATTGGACCAAAAAATAACACATGTACCATATTAGAAAAAAGTGTTAAACTCGAGTATCAAATTATGTATTAAGCCTTATTATTTATCATTATTATTTTATTTGCCTAACTCGGCCATCAACGTCTTCTTTTGTAGAAGTTTGAGAAAACAAAAGGGATATATAATTTTTGACCCCTAAACTTGATAACTAAGTCCAGTTTGGTACCTATAATTTTTTTTATCTACTTTGGTACCCAAACCTAGCAACTAAATTCATTTTGGTCCTTAAACTTGAAAAATATAAAAGTTTGATGATGTGACACTCTAATATTATGCAACATCATCACTTGAAAAAAAGAACTTATATAAATTTTCGGTGATAAATGTTAGGATCTTGTGTGCTTAGTGTAATGATATTGTCAAATATACTTGTAATTTTTAAACAAATTGGTTTGATAAAATTACATCATTTCTATTAATATCTTTTGTGTATTACCCTTAATGGTTTTTGCACTCAAAACAAAATGAAAGTATTAGCTCATTGATTATTTAATGTTTAACTAATATTAAGTTGCATTATGTGGTTGGATAATAATGCGAAAAGGCAATTTGTATTAGTAGATTATCTAAATGGTCTATAGTCTAATAGAAAATTGAGCAAATCGATTAAAAGGATCTTATGTCATCTATCAAATCCAAATTAGGGTATACCTTACCTTGGGTATAATAATGAATTACTTTCAGAAGATAAAGACATAAATGTGACTATCTAGACTGACTATACATCGAACAGGACCCAAGATAAATCCTAGATCTGTTTATGGATTTATTTATTTGTGACATTTATAATGTGACTTACCTTAATCCTGAGTAAGTAGTGGTGTAACACCCCAAAAAATTTCAATGTCATTAATGGTAATATTTCGGGAATAAGGATCATAACATTTCTAAGAGAAAGAATTTACATTTATTAAAAATATTTGTGGAGTTAGTTAGATACTGAAAAAGATTATTAAAGTTGATAAAGTATAATTTATTTTGACATGTTGGATTTATTTTGGAAAGTAGAAGTGCTTAATGAGCTTTTTCTTTTTTCAGTTTAGGAGGTTGAATAACAATTTAGGAGGTTGAATAATTTATAAAGGAATAAATTGTTAAATGACTTATAAAGTAATAAAACATGTGATAAGAGGTGAATTTAAAAATTGAAAAAAAAATAAGAAAATATGGGTTTTATAAGAGCCATCGGATAAAAATTGTGATTAATTTTGGCCATTAGAGCTCATTAATGGCAAAGTATAATTTTTCAAGAAAGTGTATAGGAGCTAATTTAAGTCATTGAATTTGAAATTTTATGTGTAATCTTCACCATTTGTAACACCCTTGACCCGTATCTATCGCCGGAATAAGGTTTCAAAGCATTACCGAAATTTTCAAATAAAACAGACAGAAATTTCAAACATTTCACAACATATAATATTCAGATCAGAAACCAATCAAATTCATACATATTGTCCCTTATTCGAGCCCTCGAGGCCCAAAATATGTGTTAGAAATAAGTTGGGACTAATTTGGAAACTCAGAAAAATTTTCAAAGTTGCAGGGTTCACACAGCTGTGTAGCCCAAGTCGTGTGACTCACACAGCCAAGTTACACGCCCATGTATCTGACCATGTGGGCATTCGAAGTAAGGACACACGGCCGTGTCCCAGCCCATGCCGGTGCCCGTGTAACTCTCTAACTTGGGTCACACTGCCAAGCCACGCGCTCGTGTGCTGGATCGTGTACCATTTTGAAATGGTCTCACACGCCCGTGTGCTAGTCGTGTGTCTCACACAGCCAAGTCACACGCCCGTGTGTCTGGCTGTGTGGACGTAAAAGGTGCCTTAAATAACCAATTTACCATTTTCTACATGCTCGGGCATTAAACAACTTAAAAACCATTTGTTTAACCAATTCAAAACATGATCAAATACGTTCAAAACATACCAAAACAATCATCCTAGGTGCCTAACCAATGTACCTTCATTGGTACCACATTTATATCATCAGAACATCATTCAAATCCAAATTATAAACATACCAAATTCAATCTATTTTGCCTAGTTCACATGCACATATCTAAATTTGGTTCAATTTATCATGCCATAATATGGCTTCAAAAACAAAAACATGTTTATATATATACCAAACCAACATTAAACTTATAACCTCATTTACAATCAATCCATAAAATAACTATTATTTAGACACCCTAGGTACATGCCGACACAAAAGGTAAACATCACCACATTTGAGTTCGGGATCATTGTTGGATTCTGAATCAGCAATCAAAAGTGAAGTATCTAACCTGTGCATCGAAAAAAAAACCGTACGCTGAGTAAAACTCAGTGGTATTTCTATGATCCAGATATTTAAAGACAAGATAATATAATATGCACATATTAATTATAAGCACAATCGAATATTTAAAACCACATTTATTCATACAATGGCATTAGCCATTTAATACTTAATTCATAAATACCATACTCAATTCTCATCACTTGCTATATAATAGTTTTTCACATTCTATTTTCAATTCACTATATCACTTCCATATCTCATACTATGCCATATCATTATCAATTATAGAACTTTATTATTTATTTACCCCTATTAACACGAATCGGACTCGGATGGATACACGGATCCAACCAATACACCAACTTGGCACCCAGTGCTTCATCGAATAAATCTGAAGTAGTAATTGTGCCCATCGCTATATAAATTGACACCCAGTATCTCATTGGTTAAACTGAACCGAAGCAAATTGGCACCTAGTGCCTCATCGACTCAAAGTCGAAGAAATCTCTGAACTCTTCCTATTCTATGGCATGCCATTTATATCCGACTTAGCCCGATATAGTTAATAGGGTTCCAATTCACTTTCCAAATACAACCAATATCCAACTATCATATTTGCACAATATCACATTTACACATATATATTCATAATATATATATCAATTCAATCCAATTCAATCAATTTTAATTCAATTAAATATCAAAATACCAAATATATTTTTCATATAATCCCATATACACATGAAATCAATTCAATATTCAAAGTGTCAAATACTCACCTCAACCACTTACCATATACATTAAATTAAAATACAACAATTAATAACTAGGTTTAGATTATAGAAATACAAACCAGGAATTTCAAGCTATTCGACGTCGATTTTATCTTTCCCCTTTTTAGTCAAGGATTCCAGTACGACGTTAGCTAAGGAATTAAAACAATTAAAATTCATCAATATAATACAATTCAATTTCATATTAAATATTTCAATTTTTACTCAATATTTGCCTAAATTTCAATTTAGTCCCAAAATCAAAACTAATTTTATTCTTCACATTTAATTTTGTATTTTTATACAAATTTCACTTTGAACTAAATTTAACTCCTATTTTCACTTAAACCCTAAATTTCAAAATTTTCACAATTTAGTCCATATTATTCAAAATTTAGAATTTATTCTACAATTTAATCATTTTTCACTTCTTGCTTAAAATCTATCAATTTAATCCCTAATACTAAAATTATTCAAAATTAACAGCACTTAAAAACTTAATAATTGCTAAAATTTCGACATGAATCAAGTAATACTTAACACCGAAATTTCAAAAACATACGAATTACAAAAAAAAAGACTAAATTAACTAACCACTTGATAACTTTTGAAGCCCTTAGGCCGTGCGTCTGCTTCTTTCCTTTTTTTCTTTCTAATTTTGGTTTGGCCTTATCTTTCTTTTTCTTTTAACACTTATTTGTTTTATTATTATATAATATATATACTTAACAATTAAGATTTCATATTATAATATAATATATAAATTAAATTTACATATAATATATATATCACTAACTGTACCACTTAAAGACACAATGGTAAAATTGCTTCTTTAGTCCCTTTAATTATTCTTTAATCTATAATTCAACTTTCATGCAATTTAGTCTTTATACTTAATTACTTTTAATTTATGCAAATTCACTTAACGAAATCTAATTAACTACACAACTAGCTTTGTAGATATTTATTAAAAATATTTACGAGTTTGATTTAAGGGAACGGAGTCTCGGGAATGCATTTTTTTCAATTTGGTTCTTTTTAATTAATTAATTATCGAAACGTTAAAATTTTTCAATGAAACTTTAATACCACATTACGACTAGGCTTATAAAAACAAGGTCCCGATACCTCATTTTCTAAAACCACTTGAACTTAATAAATCACTTATATAACATAAATTATCAAATCAAAGATCTTTTTAAAAATCGCATTTGACTCATAAATATTAAATAATAATATTTAAGAACTTACTCGTCGAATTTGGTGGCCCCGAAACCACTATTTTCAACACCACTTAAAAACGGGTTATTACACCAATAATGTTAGAGGGGTTTTGAACCACTTTTAAGAGTGATTTGTAGCCTACAGATCAAATGACTCAACTTTACTTGCAACCATTGGATCTATTGATCAAATGAGGATTTTATACATAGTTTTATGAGATGAAAAATGGAAAAACTCCTCCCCAATTTTCTGTTTCACGTTGGCTGCTTGAAATTGAGAAGAAGAAAAAAACTCTCTTTTTCCATTTCATTTTCATCTCCCTTCATCCCCTTTCATCCCCATTCAAGTCTCCACTTGAAGCCTTAATAAATTTCTTGAAAACCCATGAAAATCCTACTTTCTAGACTTTTTTAAGTTTATTTTCAACCCTAGAATCCATGAATATAAAGAAGAAAATCTAGAGAAAATTTAGAAAGCATGAAAAGATTAATGAAGCAAAAGGTTGAGAATATTAGGAATCTCAAGAATGGACGATTAGTGAGTAGTGTCAATTTTGAGCTTGATAAGGTATGTGCTCTCTTGAATTTCATCTTACCATTGAATATTTATGTTTGAAAGTTTAACAAAATGTCTAAAGCTTTTATGAAGTGTTTTAGAAGTGGCAAAATGGCATAGGACTTGTTTGTGGCAAATGTGTTGAATGGATTTGAGAAATGAAATCATTAGCAAGTATGTGGATTAAACTAATGGACAAGGAAATGAAAAATACTATGAATTGTTATAATGTAAGTGTGATTGTCTACACGACAAACACTTCTCCATACATTTACAAATATATAAAAGAAATGTTTTTATATTCTTTTTGAAAACATTATTTTTAATTTTTTGGATTAAATCACTATTTGGGGCCTGAACTTGGTAATTTTTCTTATATTGGGGTTTGAATTTTTTTTTTGTTTAAGTTAAATCCTAAATTTAACAGTTATTTCCATATTGGGGTTTGAACTTAACAACTTTTCCCACATTGAGCCTTGAACTTCTATTTTTTTGTCCAAGTTAGGCCTTGAACTTGGCCATTGTTCTCACATTGAAGTTTGAATTTAGCAATTGTTTCCATATTTGATCTAAACTTTAGAGTTTTCAATGACTAATTTTGTAACTGCCCATTTTTCAATGGTGTTAGAAACAGTGGTTTCGGGACCACAATTCTAACGATTGAGTCTGTAAATATTATTATTTAATATTTACGAGTCAAATATTATGATATAGTGAATTTTGATATGATTATTTCATTTAATTGGATAATTAGTTAAGTACAAGTGGTTTGTCCCTAAAGTCAAGTGATTTTGAACAATGAAGTATTGGAATCTCATTTCTATAAACCAATCCGTAAATATTTTAGATGTATTAAAATTTGATCCAAAAATTTTGACATTTGGATAGTTAAGTAAGGAAAAGGACTAAATTGTAAAAGTCATAAAATTTAATCGCTATTAATTTATTTGAGTTAATTAGCTATGAAACCATGGTTGAGGATTTAAATGATATTTAACCCATAATTAAGCATAATGAACGATTGTGTTTGTCTATATTATAATAATATGTTAATTTTTATATTTTAAAATAATCATTAAAAGTTAAATAGTAAACAAAAGAAAAGAAAAACAAATTGGCTTATCATCTGCAACCTCCAAGCCGAATGTGAACAGAAAAATAATCCCTAACTCTCCTCCAAGTTTAAATCTTCAGTTAGTAAGTGATTTTTAGCTCGTTTTTTGTAATTTTTATATTTTTTAGATCATTGCAACTAGGTTCAACTAACTCGTAACTCCGACTTCAAAACTGTTAAAGATTTTAAAACTTACCATTGATGAAACTTAGATGTTCTTGATAGAAAATGGTAGATTTGGAAGCTATGAAATGTTTAAGGACAATTTTATAAAATGATTTTTGTTAATTTTGAATATAAGGACTAAATTGTTAATATCTTGAAATTGATATAAAATTTATGTGTTTTTTGATAATAGGTGGTTGTAATTGAATTTATTTGAAATTGTTTGAAGTCCAAATTTGAAATTTATGATAAGTTTAATTTTAGGGACTAAATTGAATAAAATATAAAAGTTTAGGAAATTGTATAAAATGAAATTAAAATATTTTAAGCATGAATTTGAATATTATTATGATAGTGATATTGATATTTTGAATATTAACTATCATATAGATCAAGTTGTTGACTTAGGTAAGAAATGAAAAACTATCAAATAGTCTCTATTAGCTAAACTGCTATGATTTTGTCGGTAAGTTCATATAATATAAATAGGTTTAAATTGTTGTTGAATTATATCTAAAAGTATATTAATTTTTTATTAATTGTTTGAATTTTATATGAATTGTTACATAAATTGATGATTTAATTGAATTGAAATGGATTGATACAAATGGAAATGTTACGGTTAAATCCCAATGAATTTAGTAAAAGTCTTGTACATGAGGATACAAGTTTATTTCTAATGGTACCAAGCTCCAGTATTTGTTGCGGACTCGAAGATGCATATGACACAGGTTTAGCTTGAACTGGTAATTTGTTGTCGTTTTAAAGATTTAGCCTGGACTAGTAACCTTACATGTATATACAGCTCTAGTCAGGCTATTTACTGTGTCATTAAAGGTTTTGCCCGGACGAGTAACTAACATTGTTGTAAATGATTAGCTCGAACGAGCATCATACGTTATTTGCACCTGTGTATTGAGTTCTTTTACAAAGTTTCATTGGATAAAAATTATAAATAAAAAGGTAATGATATATCAAATGTTGGCAAAGTAATGTATATGATTTGGATATAGGATATAAGATGGTTTGAAATGAAAATGTAAACAATTTGGGTTGTATATGTGATTGAGCTCAAAACCTTATATGTATAATGATGTTGTTTGAATCTTGATAAGGGTATATGATGCCAATTGAAGGGTGAATGTGAGCAAGATGATCGATTAGAATACGAATTTATATTATATTTTAAGTTGAATATGGTGTTTCACCATTTGAGTTTACATATTTGAATTTGGTTTAAACCTCACTTGATTGATGTTGTTTTTGGATGCCATGATAAGTGAAATTATTTCATATTAATTAATGTATTTGTTAAATGGTTGAGGTAAACTATTTGTTTATATCGTATGAGCTTACTAAGTATTTTATATACTTACTCGTGTTATTACTTTTATGTAGATTTTGGACATCCGGAACGTGTTGACTGGATCAGCAAGAAGCTTACACCCATCAACTTTTGATTTGGTAGATTTTTTATGTTTGAAGTTGGTTACTTGTGGCATGTGCGTAGGTTGAATGAACTTAAGCTAGTTAAAGTCTGTTTTAGTATAATAAAGTCTAGTTTATTATAATAACATTGTATATGTAAATCTATGGTTGTGGCTTAATATTGGTTATTTGGTATTTGCTAAGTTTAGTATGCTTGAATGTTAAAGAAATGACAAAGCTTAATTGATAATATGCATGTGAATTGAATTGTGGTATGAATTGTGGTTTGAATGGTGTAAAGCTTAATTGATAATATGGTGTAATTGATATTGGTTTTTTTTTCTCAAGATATTTACTGGAGCGAGCCTAGTAATTAATTCTCCTCATTCTGTAGACTCATTAAGGGGTAGATGTCGGCCATGAGTTTTACAGTTACTTCATACCTAGGGTAAGGATCAAACCCTTGACCACTAGTTAAGGTAGAAAAGACCATTGCCATCTCACTTAACTCTCGTGGTTTGTTTCATAAAGATCCTTGCCATCTCATCTAACTCTCATGATAATTTTAATTCTTGATTTTACAATGGCAATAAAAAAAAACCCCCCATTTCATAAAGATCATGCTCATCACCCCTTACCCCCCCCCCCAAAAAAAATAGGAAATTCACTTCTTCGATTCCATGGTCATAAAGTCTATTATTCTTGAAAGCATTGAAAAGATAAAATTTTGGCTTTTGTAAAAAACTTAGGACATGGTTGGAAGAGCAGTGGTGATAGAGATGGAGTGGAGATGAAAAATTAGGGATTATGAAAAAAAATGGAAGAAAAGGACAAATTTATTGAATGGTGAAAGAGATGGAGGAGAGAGCAAAAAATAGGAATGGTGATGAATATGGGGAGAGAAGGGTGTTTTGAATAACAAGAGAAAAATTGAATGGAGATGGAAGATAGAGGAAAAGACGTGAATGGTGGTAAAGGTGGAGTAAAGTGCTAAAGATTTTTGAAAAAAAATTATGAATATATTAAACAAATATTATTTAATAATTAAACTAGTTATTATAAAATATATATATCATTAGTATATGTGTCACTATGAGATTTCCTAAATTTGCCGTAAATAAGAAAAAGTTAACGGGGTTGGTTGTAAAGACTAATGCATATGTAACTATTATGTTCGATTAAGTTCCAATTCGAAAAAAAATTGTCAAGTTTAAGGGTCAATCAGTATATTAAGTTTTTAATAATTTATTATGTTTATTGGAATTGACTTAAGCACCACTAAGCATAAAAGTAAGCTTAGTGCATTGATTGTTTTTCCACGCTAGGTTAGAGATCGGACATAAGGAGATAGTTATAAAAGTTCTGCATCGAGCCGAGTCGCATCACATAAAAGTGTAATCATGTTCGAGTCCTTTATATTGTATAAGTTAATGTCAGTGAAGCATATATGTAGAATATTATTGTGTTACTAAATTTTAATATATTTATATAAGTGACATTGGTAATTCATTTGACACTATCGTCCATTGGTTATTGAATTGAATTGCAAAAATTTAAAAATTTGGCTTTTACTGACAGTGATCACCAAAACATATTTCTTAAAGTTTGTACATGTGTTAAAGAAAAGTTGTAAGTACCTTCAGGCATTAGGTGTAGCGTCGTTTATCTGGAACCGTTGACGGTCTAGGTAAGGAGTGTTACAGACGGACTATGTGTGTGTGACTCGTGTACTTTGAGGTATTACAAGTCTTACCTCAATTGATAATGGAACCAAAATTTGGTATATGTTGGAAAATTTGGTTTGAAAACAATGTTTAGAAGCACAACGAATTTTTTTTTTAAATCAAGTTGTTGTGATATTTATAGCAATAAATCTATTAACCAAATTATACATGTGTTTTTAAATCAGGTAGACTTAGTTGTTTCACGCTTTCTACTATTTAATCTTCCCCACTAATCTTAACCCTGGTTCGAAATAGTGTTAACTGAGCATGTAAAATAAATTTCAAATATTTTAAGCAATTAATTTGAATTGTTTGTAAAATTTAATTTAAATGTCTAAATTATATTTTAAATATTAAAAACAATTATTACATTTCAAATATATGATGTTATATATATTTTTTAATTTTATTTCTATAAAATTAGAAAATCATGTGAGCCAAAAATGCAATAGACTTTTTGTAACCCTAAATTATTCGACGGAACCAGAAAAACATGACGGACCCTTAACCCAAAATGGATGACGATCGGATGATGAATGGCAAATCGTTGTGGGTGATGGCATGGGACGCCGCATGGTGCATAGCCAGCAGATGTGAGGTACACGAACTACCGGGTCATCACACCATGGTTGAACGACCAGGCACGCAGGAGAGCCAAGGCGTCGTGCCCTAGTTCAGTGTGTGAACATGCAAGGTAGACCGGGCCTTGCGCCCAGGTATAATGCTCCAGCCGCAAGGAAGAACCGGCAGAAGGCTGAGGCATTGCACCCCAATCAGACTAGTTAGGCGCACGGCACCGAGGGATGTGTGTGTGCACCAACAACCAGCCGTGATATTGTTGGATACTTGCCTAATAGTAGTATTTGGCTTGTGTGTTGAGTTGCTAATGTTTTGTGATGGTATAAGGAAATTGGTAGATTTTTTATTGTTTTGCTCTCTTTGTGAGCTTGGTTTTTGTATAATTGAACTTTCGGTGCTTTTATTGAGAGTCCTTGTTGTAGTGTTTGGTTGCTTTCAAGAGTATAGTATTTACATGTGAAGTTGCATCTTCTTTCTGGTTAAAGAGCGTGTTCATTAGATTGAATTATTATGTAGTTTGCCACAGTGTTTTTAACAACTTCACCCTTTTGTATTTTAATAAAATTTGATTATGGCCAATATATATACTTTAAGAACCATCGCCTACTGCAAGCCTGGTTTCACATTCTATGATTTCCTTCCATTTTACATTAACGAAAATGTTACAGACGAAAAAGCTGCTGAGTAATGCCTCATACTTCAACAATATTAAGACGTGTCTTGAGGGGTTGATGAACATAAAAAGTTATTCATTAGTAAGATTAGATGTTATTGATGATAGATGAAAAGAGAGTTTTAAAAATCAAGATTTCAATTACAGTACAGTATTTATTTAACAATTACTTGGTTTCCCACAATGGCCTCATCCCCTGCAAGGTAGTATTTCACAAATTTATACCCACAAAAGCATTCATGCATGTTTATGTTCATCAAGCTATGAACATCTCTAAGCACACTTGCAATTATGACTAAATGATGGCAACGGCTTCTTAACTTGGAAGAAACAAGTGGATAAAAAGGATGATGGTGGTGGTGGTGATGGTGATGAACTTGACGGCACTTCCATGCTAATTTCTCCTTCATTTTCTTCTTCATGAATGGTTTCCAATGTTATATGGGTATTGTGGAGCCTAGGGACCGCAATAAAACGAGCTGGCACGACGGCGGAGAAGGGAGTGAGCGCTGGAGTCTCAGCCTTGGGAGGGCAGAGTATTTTCTGGGAAGTGGAGACTGAGAAGATACCAGCCATGCTTAACTTCTTTTTGTAGTGGAGAATTTGCCTATGAATTTCGTTGTATGATGAGGGAATGAATGTCAACAAATGTGGCATTCTATACTCCATTTATATAGAAGTTGTAATGGTAGCATGCCCCTTACTTTATTTAAAATTTTAAAGGTATTATCATTTTTTATGGGTAAATTATACCCAAGGTCACTAAATTATTAGTAAGTTTACATTTTGATCCCTTAACTTTAAAAAGTTATAAAATGGCTATTGAATTATTCGAAAGCTTTCATTTAAATCATTAAACTATTCAAAAGTTTTTATTGAAGTCATTAGACTGTTAAAGTTTTTGTTTTAAAAAAAAAAACTTGGCTAGAGAACTCTAAATGACTATTCGAAATTGATACAATGGATCAATACTCATCGTCAAGTAGAAGAGCATACCTTAGATCCAAGTCAATTTGACAGTTAGTGTTGAAGATCGAAGAAGAAAACTGTTTGGATTTTGGTTTGCAAATTTGTGGCTTTCAAAATTGTTTCATGAAAAAAAACTAAATTGTAGAAGAGAAACAAAAAGAGAGCTTTCGATTGGTGCAGACAATGTGAATAGAGAAGTTCATACAACAACAATTTTAACAGCCCAATGACTTAAATGAAAATATTTAAATAGTTCAATGGTAATTTTATAACTTTTTTGAAATTAATACCAAATCATAAACTTACTAAAAGTTTAATGACCCCGTACATGTGGTTTATCTTCTTTTTTTCTAATAACTGTCGTAAAATTATTGAAAATTTAATTTTTTTGTCGAGAAATTATTTATTTTTAACCATTGAATGCTATCTTTTAAGAACGGTTGAATGTCGGGCAAATACATAAATATGATCTAAATAACTTGAAGAGAATAATATAAATTAAAGTAACAATAAAATTATTTTGAAATACTTTTATGAAACTAGAAATCTTATTACATATATGTGTGTGGAAACCACAAATTTAGAATATAGATGTGTGTTTAAAATAACATACAATAAATAATAATAATATATATGGGTTGAAATTAATTAATCATAATAACACATGAAATAATATGTATCATAATAAAATGTATAAAAATTTAGATTAAATTGGGAGTATATATATATATAACTAATGGAGGTAATAAAACATACATAATAAAATAAAAATGTGTAAAAAATCAACATGAAATTCTAGTTTAGTGGTAAATTTAAAATTTTACTAATTTAATTAGCTTTAGTTCGAATTTTACTATAAGTATATAAATTTTTAAAATTAAAAAAATTAAACTACCTTCAAATAATATAATTTATTTTAAATATAGAAAATTAAATTAGGACACGATTAATAAGTAAAAAAAGCGTAATTAATAAAAGGTTTCAAAGGGCTTACAGTCCATATCGAGCATATTGGAGAGTTAAAGACTTTGTGCTATCCAAGGTTGTTTGATTGGATACAAATAAGTTACTAAATATTAAATTGCAAACAATAAATGAGTGTCTTATCATGATTTAAAAATGAGGGGACTAGCGCGTATCTTAAATTTTATTATATGTTCCGATTATATTTATTTATTTTATATAATATTTATAATTATTTATAGTCTTTTCTTAACTTATAGATAAATAATGCGCTTCAACGCACTTGAACTTACGTCCTCCTATATTAATAATGATGTTCATATCAATTGAATTAAGAAACTTTACCGTATTTATGTTTAGGTTTGATATCATTCTCTCTTGAATTTATTTAGTCATATATTTGTTGAAATTAATATATTGTTTATGGTTTTATTTAAAATTTATTATTTGATTGTAATTTAGTAATAAAGTCAATAATAAAGGGTAATTTCATCAACTCAAAAGTTTCTTTAAAATTTATATTTTTATATATTTTAGTTTTAATATCACATGTGTTGCACGTGATTTTATGTATTTTAAATTTAGTAACTAGTCTTTTGAACATAACTAAATCTAATGTTACATGTGGTGCGTGTGATTTTATGCATTTAATATTAATTTTTTAATATTTTATTTTTAATTATGTAATTAGTATAAAATGATAATTCTTATTTGAATTATTGAATATGGTTAAAATATATTAACTTATCATTTCAAATATTATAATATAAAATTTTCAAATAATAATCAAAAAATTTTAACATATTCAACATACAATATAGTTTTACTTTATGTAATTATTGCAAAGTAATAAGTAATTAACATAATTAACTTTAATATTAATTAAATGATAAGTAATATGCTTAGAATTCTATTCAAGGAATAACTCTAGTTTGCATTAATAAAATTAGCAAAACTTTTAAACTAATAATTGTAATTTAAATTCTAATTATTTTTAAATATGTAATTGTGCCAACTTCTATTAAATTATAATTATTTTTAAATGTAAATTTAATAATATGATGGAAAATAAAGGATATTCTAGTTAGTTCAAAAATTTTCCAAACTCATATTTTCCATATATTATAGATTATAGATAAAATATAAAGCTAAAGTGTTTTTTTTTTTCATTTCTAACTTTTGGGTAAATGATGAAAGGATAATAATTTAAATAAAAATAAATTCGATATAAATTTTATTTATTACAGAAATTCATTTAGCAAAAACAGAATTATTTTTTAACCAACTATTTTAGTAAAATTAAAATTCTTATTTATAAATTGATAAATACTATAAATAATAAAAGAAAAATGATCTCATACACTACTTGCAGAGTTTTTAGACTTCACAAAGGAGTTTAGGGTATGAGTAGCAAAAATAATAAATAATGTGACACTTATCACACTTTCAACCCCACTTGTAGAATCTAAAAGAACTCCACAAATGACAAAATTAGTAACACAAATATAGATACAACATATACATATATAAGATAATAATAGAAAGACTGTTATTTTATCTAAAAATTATGCTTAAATTAACCTTTTATTTAATAATTAGTCTCATGTTTCGTAGTGTATTGGTACAAGTGACAGAAAAAGGAATGTGGGAGGGATCCTTGTAATTAGGACTAAATTGAGAAGTTGATATAAAAATGTATATATATTATCCGAAAGGAAGAAAAAGGATTGGAGGACTTGCTTTGTGAATTAAATGCATACACTTTTTCTATTAAATACAGTCAAATTCTTGTGGGGCTGCTTTCCATCTCTGCATTTCTTTGTTTTCATTCATTGTATGCCCTGCTCAACACGCTGCATCTAACCCACCCTCACTCATCCATGGTTAACAATACCAACCTCCCCCTTGCTTTCCCAAAACAAATCAAATTTGATAGCATTCTTAACGTCTGTGAATCAAAACCATTTTCAACAAATCCATATTCAGAGTTCGTGTCACAACAATGTTATCTCCCCAGTTCTAAAACCCCACAGCTTTTCCCGATTATCTTGAAAAGCAAAGCCGCCCTCCCTCTTCTTCAGTCTAAGACAAGGAGAAGTTGTAAGGGGGAGATGAACCTTATTATAAGACCCAAAAGCTTACTCTTGTAGCTATATGTACAATACATGAAATGGCCATGAACCTTATTGTGAGACCCAAAAGCTTACTCTTGTCGCTATATGTGTGATAGATGAAAACATCATTACTATCCTCGTATGGCTGCAAATTCAAAACAATATATATCACATTATTTAGATAAACCTACTGTGTTTCAGAATACGTGAATTAAGTGACGTAATGCATGCATACCCTTTGCTTCTTCTTTTTTCAAAATAAAGTAAGCTAACATGAATCATTTTTCTTCATGATATACTAATTACCAGAAGATTAATATGTTTTTAAATCATTACCATTGAAAACAAAACCCTGCAAATATATATGGACGTGTTGCCCGAAGCTTTAACCAATATCCTTATCCAAAGCATAGCACAATCACTATCCATTCTTGCTGTCCTAGTTTAACGTTGTTGGATCCTTCTATGTAAATATAACATCAATCCGGCCGATGCGCCCTAATTCACTAATGACTTGTTCGACTAAATGAAATGAAATTTGATATTTTTTAAGAAAATTTTAAATTTCGGATAATATAAATATATATATATATAAGTGTTGATTTGGGATTCAAATTAGAATTTATTTTAAAATAAGCGATGCTCAAATATGATTATTGGATATTTAAAAGAGAAATATTTGGAAAAACAAGTGGATCAAAGCCATCAGACTATTCATCACCATGAGTAGAAGGCTAACTTGTCAATACATTTAGACATTTATTAGAAGAAGAAAAAGGAAATTTTTCCTCAAATAAAAATCATTCTTATTTGTGGTATTTACGACCTCAAGGACTCATTGTCACCCAGGTATTTATAAAAACCGCTTTTTGGTTCATTGCATGTGAACTGTTTGGACCACTAGAAAATTCAGTGGATGCTTCCTTTCGATGCAACTAATCACTTTTGGTTTATATTGGATATTTGGACATGAAAGTAGTGTAAACCGAAACCAGTTCATGTGTTCAAGTTCAACGTCTCTTTCCCTCTCTTTGAACATTCCTAATAATTCACAGGGCAGGCGCCTGCACTTAGTCAAGTTGGCGGCACTTTTTTTGTGGGGGTGGGGTTGCATTTTTATGGTACGGGCGAAGATCTACCTCAAAAGTCGACATTTGGAGAAATCTGAATTGGAAATGTCAGGCGCTTCGCTTTCAATGGTTACCCTCATAGATACGGCACGCTTGAGGCGATGGCTGCACTGCTACTATTCAAACAAGCTGCTGCAAAGGCAAGAATGAATTCCCCCACGCTATCAGCTATGCCTATGGGGGTTTATACTGTTCTGTTAAGATTCAATGACATCAACCTCAACCCATGATAAAACTTAGGACTCACATCAAAAAACCAAAAAGGTTAGGAGTAGAAAAAAAAAAGAAAACCAAAAATCGTTTTAAGTTTTACTATATTCAAATCCATTTTGCTTTGTTTTTTTTTCTTTTTAATATAATAGAAATGCGGCTGTACATATATAAATTTTGTAAATTCTCTCTTCCAAAGTAAAATTAAAAATTTAGATTTTAATTAGTAAAACCACTATGGAATCTCTATATTAAGAATCAAATTACATTTTTCTTCTTTACTCAAAAATAGATAAATTACTCTATGTACATTAGATTAAAGAGTAAATTAGTCAAATTTGTTAAAAATTTCATTCATTTATACTATTAAAAACTGACATAATTGACAGACTAATTAGACAGTGACATTCGATGTGCCATGTGTACCTTATGCTAACGTACATGAACCACTTTTTTACAACAGAAATGGATAGAATTTTTAATAGAAGAACCAATTTTTTGTTTGGTCTAAAGTACATGAACTAAATTACCCATTTTTTAATAGAAGGGACAAAATACAATTCGACCCTTAATACAAAAATCTTTATGTTACTTTTATCCTAAATTTGAGGTTTAATTTGTCAAATCAATTTTAATATTCTTATATAATATTTAAACAAATATATATTGCAAGCCTGAATCTTTGTTTTTTACTCAAGTCCAACTAAAATCCTTCATGCAGAGGAAAGACAAGAACATTGATACAACATCACCTCTTCGTGTTTATTCAAGAGAAAAAAACATAACTTACGTAATATGTACAAGAATAGTCGGTCAATTATGTTATTGGTTTTATTTTACTTATCCAACTATTAACTTTTTTATTTAATCATCCCTTCTGTTAGTTGCTGTTTGATGAATGACGAAAAGTTAATTTGAGCTTTTTTTATTGATCTAATAACAAATTTAACTCGGGCATAAATCTGGTATGAAAGACCAAATAAATTTATATATTCTATCAATTTTATCATGTATCTAAAAAGTAGACAAAACTTACTGCTAGAAACTTCAAGAATGCATCCCATCTTCCATGTCTCACTTCCCTCCTACTTGAGCAAACTCAATAAATCTCACCAGCACCTTTGCCTGTTAATCTCATCCTTTCACCTGCTAAAGTTCTTTCGCATCATTGGATCATAGAAGCTGGTGTTCCAACCATACAACTTCTAAAGATCGTCCTTTAGAAGTCTGGAGATTGAGGACAAGAAGCATTTCCAAGGGGCATCATTGAATTTGTTTGTTCTTTTAATAAAATTTCTAGTCTTGTTGTCGCATTCAGCCTGTATCAAACATTCTAGTCGATTCACCAAGTTGCATGTCTCCAACAGTTTTAGTTTTGGGTTTGAGTACCCAACATGATAAGAGAAACTTAATTGAATCATTGTTCCCATGGCTGAAAGCACTTGTTTTAGTTCAATCAGGATTTATCACAACTTATACAACATTTCTCAGTGTCTAAAAGACGTTCACATGTATGCACCATCATCTTTGAAGAAAGTTAGAGTCACGACATGTATAAATACAAACAATAATCCAGGAAGAAAACATGCCAATGCAATGCATTCATATACTTGATATGTTCTTACAGGAAACTGCATTTTACAGCCAGAGACACTGCATAAAGCTTCAAAAAGAACACATCCGATCTATCAATATTTCTGAGGTGGCTGCTGGGTTGGCAATAAGCCAAAACGTTTCTTCAAAAGAACTCTTTGTCTGGAATATTTGTCATCAGGGGAGAATCGAGCTGCACGAATGTTGGGGAAAAAAAAAGTAACTATAACCCATAATAACACTCTCTAATAAGATCTCTACGCAACTTTCACATAATCATTAAAAACAAAAGATCATACAACAACCTAACATGGATTCAAGCCAACATCATCATCCACTATATTTGAGTGCCATAGATGGCAAAATTTACTAGCAACTTGCCAGTAAAAGCAGAGAATGAGTAACAGATGGGTAATGACCATGAAATCAGAACAGCACTTCTGATTCTCGGCCAAAATGGACCTCTTTTCTTGATTTTCAGATTAAACCAGACAAAACAACCATATGCAGATCAAAGCAGCCCTCAGAAAGGCAATTATATATTTAAATGTTAAAGCAACCAATAAGAGTTTGTTCAGACGCCTCATTAAAACATAATGAATTCCTAAACAGCAGTGTATGCCGGAAATTATATAAACACATCAGGCCTTATTACCTGGATGAGCAGACTGAGTAGGCATACCCACCGGTGATTCTTTCTGCATATAAAAATCGATATAAATGTAATTATAGAGAAAAAAAAAACTGTTGGAATATTGATTATACATAAATTAGAAACCAAAAAAAAACAAATACCAAAACCTGATTATATGCTGAAAGCCAAAAGGTAAAGAGATTAAAATCTAATCCTAGTATCAATTTTCACCATTTAATTCATTTTTCAGGACAGGTTAAGTTTATTCAGCCATTAACTCCCTCAATAATCATGGAACAGAAACACTACCAAGAGAAAAAAAATGAATGAAGTTCTCAACATTTCAAAGAACAAGTCTCAGTTGTAGTACTTGTTTAAGATCAAACTAAGCTAAAACCTCAGCTTTTTTTTTTTTTTTAAAGTTATAAGTAATAGTTCCAAATTTGCTTAAACCAAGTTCTTATAAATCTTATTCATAGCTTAGAATCTGTTTCTAAAGGTTAAAACCTCAGCTTTATACGTAAGATTTATCACTAAAACCTTAGGTTTGATTCTTTTTTTAAAGGTTAAAACCTCAGTTTTAGATTTTCATTATGGCATACAAAGTTGTCTTTACCAAGTCTTAATCACCATAAACGATATAAAAAAATTGAGGGATTAACACGAACCTCAGATAGTTTCTAGTTTTAACTAATTGTTATCAGTAAAAAAATTAAAAAACGAAGAAGAAAAATTATGGGACTTTACCTTAGTGGTGTAAACTTTGTCACCATTATCGTTAATGTAGAACTGGAGATACATCTTATCCGAATAAAAGGAACAACAACTGCAGAAAGAGAAAAAGATTAGAACCTTTATGCAATGAATAGAAAACCATGCATAAGGAGAAATTTGTCACTTTGTGATCGGAGCCGCACCTTCTGAGATTGGGGGAGGTAGGAGAAGGAATGAAAGAAATTTGAACTTTTAGGGTTTTAGACTTTCATAGCGGCAATGGGCCATTACAGGCTTAATAACAGCTATCCTTGAAATTGGGCTTGTTTCAATGGTTTATTAGGAGTTTTTTTGGACAAATAATTTAAAATTTTTAAGATTTTTAAAATGTTAATATTTTAAATTTTATTTATTTAAATGTTAGTTATTGTAATTGTTTTGTTTGGAATTAAAATTTTATAAATTATAAAATATTAAAATATTAAAATAAATAATATAAAAATTTAAAATGAATATTATTATATTTATAAATATTATAAATCTTTTAATAAAATAAAATTTAAAATATATATAGTAAAATTAAATAAAAATGATTTTTGAAATTTAAGTTTTTATCTTATAGTGAGACTATTGTATATTAAATAAAGTTCCAAACGACTTATAAATAGGACTTTCAGTTGCTTGCGTAACAGGAGATTTTTAGGTTTTTCTCTCGTTTTTTGTCTGCCGACAATGGTAAAGTTGGAGATTTTCATCCGATATACTAAAATGATTAGTTTTTATTCTAATACATTCAGGATCTATCTGCAGCGTCAACTTAAAAATCCATGTAGGAAGAATTGGCGAATCTAAATATTGCCGAAGAGGAAGAAGAACTAGTCTACGATCAACAGGATGTAGAGGAAAGCGAAGAGGAATTCAATCTATGTCTAGTGGGGAAGGTTCTAACAATTAGTGCAGTCCACTTTCCATCAATGAGAAACATGCTCACTGAACTTTGGCATCCTATTGAAGTAATATCTATATCAGAAATAGAGGATAAAATGGTTCTTTTTCAGTTTTATAACGAGCTGGATATCAAGAGAGTAAAAGGAGGGATCCCCTGGTTTTTTAATAGACATTTAATTCTCTTTCATCGATTGGAAAGAGGAGAAGATCCGGTTCAAGTCCCTCTGATTTTTCAAATTTCTATGTGCAAATTCATAATCTACCAATAGGGGCTATGTCAGAAGGGATGGCAAGATAGTTGGGTAACTTCATTGGGAAATTCTTAGAATATGATGCTACAATAATTACTAGGAGCTTGAAAAAAATTATACGTGTAAAGGTAAATTGGATATGTAAAGCCCCTTAAAAAGAAATAAGCACATCATATATAGACAAGGTAAATCCACCTATGCAATTTTTCAATAGGAAAAACTCTCTTTGTTCTGTTTTTTGTGTGGACGATTAGGGCACGGAGAAAGTTTCAACCCACTAAGATTATCTTTGGGAACCCAAGAAGTAACCTTGGAACCGGACAGTTCATTACGTTCGCAGCCAAATAGGGCACTGACGGTGAAAAGTAGACGGTTACGTGAGGAACCAAAAGCCATGGTTAAAGGTGGATCGAGCGACAAAGAACAAAAAGAAAAAAAGTTAGCAGAGTACACAAGGAATAATTGAACACTTAATTTGCAAGAAAAAAGAATACACAAAACATCATTTGTAAAGGGCAATGAAGAGGCAAGTAGGAAGTCGAGCCTCCGTTTTAGTAGCGACGTTAGTATGGATTATAATAACTTGTCAGAGGAGGAAGCAATTCAATAAGACAACCCAGTTGGATTGATTGAAGGAAAGAAAAGGCAACGGACATTACAATTGGGGGACAATATTGCAACACAAATGGAAACAAAATTTGACAATAATATATCGACAGCTGTTGAAAAGTAGGCCGACCGGTCGTAATAAAAACCCTAAGCTGGAGAGTTCGTAGACTGGGACAACCATAAATGGTGAGACGTCTCAAAAATATGTTGAGACAATATCAGCCCCAACTTATGTTCCTCATAGAAATAAAAGTTAGAACGAGGAGGATGGAAAAGATACGTAGGAAGTGTGGGTATGAGTATAGAATTGACATAAGTGTAGATGGCTAGAGGGGGGACTATCGTTAGGTTGGAAGGAGAGCTTATTAATGAATCTAAGAAGCTATTACAGCTCTCATATTGATGTGGAAGTAGATGAAGAAAGCATAGGAGCAGTATGGAGGTTTACAAGATTTTATGGATCCCTAGCTGAACACTTACGAAAGGAATCATGGAATAAGCTTCGAAATCTAAAGGAAGGAAGCCAATTACCATGGGCTGTTATGAGAGATTTTAATGAGGTGATGTATTCATTTGAAAAAAGAAGGGGGAGACCACAAGAAGAAAGAAAAATGGCAGTTTTTAGGGATGCATTAGAGGAGTGTGATTTAAGCGATTTAGGATTCTCAAGTCAATAGTTCACATGGAAGAGAGGCCGATTGGCAGAAAATAATATTAGAGAAAGACTGGATAGAGGTATGGCTAACTCGGAGTGGTGGACACGTTTCCCAGAGTACTTGTTGCACCATCTAAATCATAGTTTCTCGGATCATTGTCTGTTTCTTTTAGACATGATGGGGAACCGAAAGGGCTATGATTACGAAGGGAATATCCATTCAGATTTAACGAGGATTGGGTGCTAAAGATGATTTTTGAGAAGTTAAAATGGTTTGATATTCGAGCAACATGGAGCTTTTGAAAAAAACTTTAGTCATTAGGAAGATCATTAAAGGAATGGCCAAATCGAATAGAGAGAAACAACATGAAAAAAGAAAGGAATTGACCCTAAGACTAAAACAAGCTGAACAAAAAAGATCTAGATGAAGAATACTTGGCAGAAATCATGAAAGTTAAATTGGCACTGAATATGGAAGCAGACAAGGAAGAGATTTATTAGGAACAATGAGCATGAGCAAACTGGCTTAGAATGGGTGATCGTAATACAACTTTCTTCCATAATTTTAAAAATCAACGCAAAAAGAAAAACTTAGTGATGGGCCTTGAAGACGAGAATGGAAGATGGGTTGAAAGGGAGGAAGAATTAATGGGATTAGCAAGAATGTACTTTATTGATGCTTTCTCATTTAAACTAGTCTACAGTTGCGAAAACTTACAATCGAAAATCCAACCATGCATTTCTAGTAGTCTGAATGAGGAACTTTATGCCAATTTCAAAGAATATCCCGGTTTCTTTTATAAAAAATTCTAACATATAGTGGGGAAGGATGTAACGAAGTTTTGCTTAGAAATTTTAAACAATCATAAAGAACTTGGATAGGTGAACAAGACAAATATTGTGCTCATCCCTAAAGTTTTGGTTCCTAAAAATATAGGATAGTTTTGACCCATTAGCCTATGTAATATCCTCTATAAGATCATATCAAAAGCAATTGTTAACATATTTAGGAATGGACTTAATTATTGCATAGAGGAAACTCAAGGAGCTTTCGTGCCAGGGAGACAAATTACTAACAACATTCTAGTGGCATATGAATTATTGCATTATTTTAAAAAGAGAAGATATGGTAAAAGGTCTTTTGCCTTAAAATTAGACATGGGCAAATATTATGATACAGTTGAATAGGAGTTTGTGGAAAAAATGATGAGAGGCTTTGGCTTTTGTGAGGGATGGATAACTTTAATTATGCATTGTTTCAAAAGTGTTTCTTATTCGGTGATACTCAATGGAGGAAAATGAACTGAATTCAATCCTTCAAGAGGCCTAAGGTAAGGAGATCCACTAAGCCCTAGGACGACGAAAGAAGAATGCCTTTGTTGAAATCAAAGAAAGATTCTTAACAAAAATAAAAAACTAGAGCATTTATAACCTATCAATAGGAGAGAAAGAGGTATTTATCAAATCTATTTTACAGATCATTCTAATTCATGTAATGCAGTGTTTTAATTTTTCGGTTTCATTATGCCGAGAGTTGGAAGTTTTAATGTGTAAATCTTGGTTGCGCAACATAAGAACTAATAAAGGAATTCATTGGTGTAATAGGAGCTTATTGTGAACCCCAAAGGCACAATGGGGAAATGGATTTAGAGATCCATCAAAATTTAATAATGTTTTGTTAGCAAAACAAGAGTGGAAACTAATAACTAGTCCTACCAGTCTATTGGCACAAGTTATGAAAAGTAAGTACTATCCGCGAAGTGACTTCATGATTGCAAGTTTAGGATCTTACTTTTCTTTTACCTGACGAAGCATGTAACACCTCATACCTGGCCTAGACGTTACGATCGAATTATGGAGGTTACATCGTACAAGCAAAAGAAACAAATGTTTAATTTGAAGGAAACTAATTTTCAGCAGAAAGAAAATTAATTTGAATAACGCTTTAAATAACATAGCAATTTTTTTGAAACCATAATATCTAGGGCGAACCTTTTTGTTGTAAGCTCGCATCATTTGCTTTTGGTACATTTGACCATGACGGATAGCTTTCAACATTTTCTCTTCAATCAAATTTAACTGATCATATCGGGTTTGGATCCATTTTGCTTCATCCAAATTCAACTTTGACAAGACTCGAAGGGAAGGAATCTCAACTTCGATGCGTAAAACTGCCTCCATTCCATAGACCAATGAGAAGTGAGTTGCCCCGATAGATTTTTTTTGCCTCCACTGCACCGTTCATTTTGGGGCGATATGATGTTAATCTTGAACAGACTGCAAACTTCTGATATCATTCTGTTGTTCAAATTTAGTGCATTATCAGATATGATCCTTTTTGGCATTCCATACCAACATATGTTTTTCTTTTTTTTTTAAGAATTTGCTGACTGTTGACTTTGTAAAATTGGCATATGAAGCAGCTTGCACCTACTTAGTGAAGTAATCGACGACCACAAAGATGAATTGACGACCGTCAAAAGCTTTTGGCGAGATCGGCCCAATGACATCCATGCCCCACATAGAGAAAAGCCATGGATTCCATTGATTCTTTGTAAGGTAGGATCTGTTTCTCATCTTGCTCTACTATCTTTAACAAATCAAGAGATAAGCTACAGTCTCGGTCATCTTCAAAGTCATGAGATCCCTCCAGACATATATCTCGTTCAAAAGGAGATTCTGGGTCTGTAGCAGCATCGCTCATGTCGTTGATATCTGAAGACCTGTTGTACGCACGAAGGAATATCCAAAGAATAAATGAATCTAAGAACAGTTATTTATGTAGTATGAATATGTATTTTTTTATTGAAATAAAGATGTTGGACACGAGCCTATTTCACAAAAGGATTCTTATTGCTTCTAGGCTTAAAGCAACAAGCGTGTTTTAAACATTACTCTGAACCAGCTCTAAAAAATACAAGAATCTCGTCCGTAGTCCAATTGTTCAGAATACTTCCAGGCTCATAAGGGTAAATGCCTGATAAATTTTCTCTTCTAATTCCTTCTTCAGATATAGCATTGATGCTCTAATTTCTGAACATTCCTTCTGGGCCTTCAGTATATTCAAAGAATTCTAGTTCCTTATTATCCATCAGGCCTTGCACCAAGGCTCTGAATTCATTGCACTTTTGAATCTCGTGACCCTCTTCATCATGGAACTCACAGTAGTTCCTTGCTTCTCTAGGTTTCTCTCCTAAATCCTGTGTGATTAATCCTCCTTCTACCATTTTTTTCCAAACCTCCCTCATCAGGGTTTTCACTTCTGCTGCATCTGTCTTGATTCAGCTCCCGGCACTCTCGATTATCACGTTTACCTTTTTGTCAGAATGGTTGGGTAACGAATTTTCTGCACTAGATGGATCATCGAATTTCACAATACCCATTTTTATGAGTCTTTCGATTATCTTTTTGAAAGTGGTGCAGTTCTCGATTGAGTGTTATGTAATTCCCGCAGGGTATATTTAGGGTATGAGGGCTGCATAGGTTTTAGGTAGAAAGGGGATACCACATGTACATTAAACAAACTTTGGTACAACTCCCCATACGTGGTTGGGATGGGCGTGAACTAGAGTTTTTCTGAGTTCGGTCTTGGATTGGGTTCTTGCCATGGGGGGATCTGATGGCTAGTAGTTGTCGTCCTTGGTTGGCTTACGGTAATCGGCTTTGAATAGCCTTTGTTATACATACTCACATTATTCACCTTATTTTTCCTCTTCCTCGGGACCTTTAAAGTATTGATTTGGGAGCTCCACTCTCGTCCTTTCCGTTTGTAACGATCTTCAAATTGTTTTGTGAGCTTCACTCTAGCCTGTTTTGTTTCTTCTAGATCATCCAAATCAAGGACAACAGGATTGGTTAGATTATCCCCCAGGTTAGAACCTAAACCTGTCGAAAAGTTCACTGGTGTTGAGGTACCAGTCTGGTATTGCGGTCTGATGTTAACAGACACCCTTTGTGGATACATATTTGGTTGTGCTTAGGTGTTTGTTGGGGTAAAGCTTGGAGGATAAGCAGTGTCCTCGTTATCGTCCCCGGAATTGACCATAGGGCTCTTTCCTTTTTCTAACCCTCCAGTCAGCAACTGGGTTAACTGACTCATCACATTTCTTTGGAATTCTAGCATCTGATCCCTCATATCTTGTTGAATTTTAGCCAATTGCTCTTGTATCTATATTTACATTTGCTCTAATCTCTCCAACCTTTGGTCTATTTCTTTAGTTTTTCCTCGTGTATCGATATTTCAGGATAACTGTCAAGATTTTAGGGTCATTTTTGTAAGATTTAATGCATATGATGCAATGCAATGCTAATGCATGAATGCAATGAATGCAAAAAAAGAGGCGTTGGTTTTGATTCAATTATATTAGAACAACTCTTCTAGAAAATAAATCTTTTTATATAAAACAGATATTTATACGACATTGCCCTCAGACTCCAGACAAAGACATCGATCCCTTTCTCCATATCCGGATGTTAAGATCAAATCTCGCAAACTTTTGCCTCTACTAGCTTCTTTTTGCTTGATCCAAGTTGCGGCCCATTGCTCACTCATCCTCGTGATATTCGTTAGCTTCTTTAAGAAAGCTGAGACGTTGACGGCTCTCGAATAAGCTTTGTCGGGTTGAATCTTCGGGCAACGGAGTAAGGTCATGTACTCATTCATCAGACTATCACCTTTCCCTCGTTATGCTTTTTTAGACCATATTCAAACGACCACATTGTCTTCCACTTTATCAAGAAATCCATTTTCCATCGCAAGCTCTCTATTTAGCCACTAAATGTGAATCAACACCTATTTTCTATGATGAAAATGTAATGTAATCATAACTAAAACAAAAGAAAACACGTCAGTACAAAAACATAAATAACAAAAATAGCACCTATTTGGATGACCACTAGGGGTTTGGAGTGGTTTTACCTAGGGTGGGCTCTTAAGGCTCGCTATATGAGGTTCAATTCTAAAGTAAAGGTACCCGAACCGGCAGATTACTCGATCCTCACCCATTATAGATTCATATGGACTGAGTTCAGTTCAGGGGAATACATTTCCCTATGGTTGCACGGAGATGAAAATCTCACGAAGACATAGGTACGGATGTATCCCGAAAGCGATCCACTATCCTGCATGGAGGTGAAGACCTCACGAAGGAATAGTTTCTCACTCCCACTTAAAAGAGTAAGATTGATTGATCATGCGATGCAATGTGCAGAAAGATACCAAAACTTAAACCAACATAGCAATTAAACCATAATGATGAAGATCCTAATAAAGACAGATGAAATGCAACAAAAAGATCGTACATTATAACCACGTTTTCAATTTTCGACAAAAAGACAAAAAAGTAATCAACTCGTGGCTTGACTCTCTTATTTTGGGTCCCCAGTGGAGTCGTCAAGCTGTCGAAACCATTTTTTTTAAAAGAGTCGACTTTAATTTTGGAAATGAAACACCAATCCTTTTTTATGAGGTGTGATCGAGTCACCTCGAAAAGTAGTTATTTTAATAAATGATTTGATTTATTAAAACAACGATTTTGGTCCACAAAATTTAAAAAGATGGGTTCGGGAGTCGGTTACGTACGAGGAATGATTAGCACCCTCGTTACGTCCAAAATTGGTACATAGTCGATTAATTAGTGCCTTAGTGTCGAAAATTGATGACTTTGAAGAGATCTAAAATACAATCCTTTGTTAAAATATTGAAAATTTTCGAGAAAGATGCATATTTCATGTTAATCGAGGAAGAGAATTACGTCCCGTAAGTTAGGACACAATGTCTAAAATTCTCGATACGAGAACGAATGCTGAAAAATTTACTTATTTGAAAGATATTTGATTATCTCGATTTTAGAAAAGACCATATTCCGTAAGTTAGAACACGATATTTTATTAATTCCCGAGATTATTAAAAAACATATGTTTAAAAAGGATTCGTGTATGTGGATTTATCAAAAAAATCAAAACCACATAAGTTAGGGAATGACTTTTTGAATCTCAAAATACGACATATCATTTATTTAAAAATTTATGTATTGAATAAATGTAACACTTAATTGGTAGAAATAAAGTACGATGTTAATATGCATAACAAAATAATAATAAATGCGATAATGTAAATAAAAATAATAGAAGCAAAAACAAAAATAAGATAAATAATAAAAAATAAGACAAACCAATAATAAGTAAATAAACAAATAAAACCTAGCACTTTTTAAAAATAATGGACACATAAATAAATAAATATTAAGTAAAACAGTTTAATAAAAATAAAATATAGAAATGAAATGAAAATATAAAAATATATGTAAAAAATGATAAAAATGAAGATAATTTTAAATACTAAAGCAGCAAGAAATAATAACTATGTATTAAAATGGATAAATAAAAATAGTAAAAATATAAAAATATAAAATAAAACAAAAAAAATATATAAGGAAAATAATAATAGTAATAATAATATTACATTAATTAATTTAATAATAAAATAGCAAAAATAACAAAAAGGACTAAATTGAACTTTAAAATAGAAATTTGGGGCAAATCAGAAATAAATAAAAGGAACAGGACCAAATTGAATGCTCGAATAACAAGGAGGGAGCAAATGGGCAATAAACCCCACCCTCCAAAACGCATAGTTTCAAGGTGGACCAAATTGAAAATCGAATTAAATTATAGGGCAAAATTAAAAAATGAAAGAAACTTCGTTGTAAATAATGAAAAATGAGGAAGGGCTAAACACGCAAAAAACCCATTTGTCAAAAACACGTGGATCCTCCTAGGTGGGTCGGGCCGGCGCGCAGGTTGCCTCAAACTTCCAGGTCGTTTCTAGATGTTTTCCTGACATTTTTGGGCTTCATCTGCGAAATAACTTTAGATATGTCTTTCATTTCCCTTTGAATCGGTATATTATGGACCTAAAACGAATGTTTGTAGCTAAAAACCGCAAAAACTTACCAAAAATAAACTTTAAACTCATTTTTCTCCAATTATTTTCTAAATCAATAATAAATAAAATATAAGTATAAATAATATAAATATAATTCAAGAGAGAAAAGATGACAAAATGCTAAATGTTGGAGTCTAAAATATGTAGCCTATCACCTACGTTATAACTTTTCTGCAGTTATAATCTATGTAAATTGCATCCTGAGTGGAAACTACTAAGCTTTTGGGTGCCTTCAATAGAAGGTTCACTTGGAATGTTTACCATCCGTTTAAGATGGGTTTATTATTTTTGCAGCTGCACTTTGTTTCATCTCAGAGAGCAACTGGGGATGCTCCAATACTAAGGCAAGCCAAATTTATTTTGCTTTTCGGAGAATATAACATTAAGAGTATTTTGCTTTTATGCTATCAGTTGGGAACTTAAAAATGTATGAGATGACACTTTGATTGGCAACTGATGTTCCTCCTGATTTTGATTATCTTATGAATGGGTTTAAGTGATATCTAGGCTGCTACAAATCTGTTGATAACCAATTGTTTAGTGCTGCACACTTGTCATTTCATGGATTTTGAAACTATTTTTTTAAATAATAAATAATAGTTGCATTATTCATAATTTAAATCCGACTTAAATACACCCAATGAATTTCCAGCCGACCATGGTTGACTGAATAGGCAGGCAAGGTCTGCTAACATTGCGAATAATATCAACCTCAGATATCATAATACCAGTTTTCCCTTCCTTCACAAGGCAAGGAGAGCAACTCTTTTGAGTCCTTTCCATCAATGGAGAAAAATCCAACTGACAAATGGCACACACCAGGCTGGTGCCGGCTGAGATCGGAAAAGTGAATATTTGGAAGCTATTGATCCCAACAGAATGCTTATCTGAAAACTATCTCCTTTTCCAATCAAGCTTTGCCACATAGAGATCAAAAGGTCCCCCCACTCTAGACTCATCTCCTGGACACGTGTAAGTAACATCATACTTTTGCAAGTTATTATCAGCAGTAATTGGCGGTACTAGGAGTTAAAATTCCATTAAGAATGAACCACCACTCTCAATGTAAGCCTAAACCTTGTTCTTATAAATCTTATCCATAACTTTGAGTTTATTTTCTTATAACTCATGTTCCTCCTTGGGGTTTCCATGTTTCACCCATTTCCTTCTTCATTAGCTCCTAAACATGGCCAGTTCGCGTCTCCCGAGGTTGTTTATGGAGGTTGCTCCACCACAGTTTGTTACTGTCATGAGGCACAGAACGAGAAAGATGTTGGATACTATCAATGAAGAGGATAGAGATGGTAGCAACGATGATAATTCTCTTTCTCCGACGTTGAAGAGCTCACCAACTGCAATCCCTGTGAGTGCCACCATGGTAGCTGCTGCTGCTGCTGCTTCATCTTCTTCGGCCACTACTGTGATGCCAAGCTCCAAGTATTTTGTCAAAGGAGCGTCAAGTTTTTCAATTTTCAAAGACTAGAAATGACTTCAAAGATGTATATTCCAACAGAGTCCGGAGGGATTGGCCTGATGACCAACACTTTTCAGAGACTTCTTCTACGTCTGTATCTGTACTATAGCCCAATTGCATGATGGGTTGAGTAAGATTGTTGCACTTGATGTTGTAAACAACTTTCATGAATAAAAAACATAAGTTGATAGATTATCCTTGATACTTCACAGTAACAGCTTAACACCTTGAACCAATGAGTCGCAGACAATTCAATAAAAACTTTCAATATCCATTAATGGAACCACCACCAATGCTTCTGCAAGAATTGAATCATAATCATTGAGGTCATGTGCTGATGGAGTTCTCTGAACGACTTCAAGGAAGGTAGCTAGCAAGCCATCATTATGCAGGTTCCATAGCAATTGGGGAATCTTCCAAGCACCTATTGAAGGGCTTAAACAACACACTTCTCTTTTAGATTCTTATCTTTCTAATTAGATTTTAGATTTAGATTTTTTTTAAAAAATTTAATATTCTTACTTTCTAGATTGTGGATTTTACATTTTTTACTTTTTAGCTTTCAAATCTTGGATTTTAAGATAAACTTTAAGATTTAAGTTTCTTTATCTGACTTTTATACTTTTTTGGGTACAAAATCGAAAACATTATGGCCAAGAAAAACTAATAAAAACTTAGGAAGCATTCATAGACTATTGCATCGCTGCTTTTTTCAGCTGATGGTTGTCTGCTGGTTGCATTCATAAACGAGTTGAAGTTTCCATCCTATTTTAATTAGTGTGTCCAACAATGATGTTGGTCCATTTCTTGTTAGAACCCAACAACCTACAAAAACCAATATTGTGATATTTAAGCAAAAGAAGAATAACACGAAGATTTAGGATTCTAGCTTAAAGTTTGATAGCAAATTTGAAGCTATGGATAAATAGCAAACCACTAGAGTTTTGAGCAATGTCAACTCCTCCAATAATGCATATTTTGGGTATTATCATTTTGAGCTAGTTATTTGGAGTCATTTTTAGTATTATTTTTTAGATAAGAAACCCTAATTACTGAACTTCATAGGACTGTCTTTGGACTGACATTATAGGGGTGTTATAACTTTTCCTACATGTAATCATACTCCTAACTTAGATTTTAGTACAGGATAGAGTCTTAATTTTAGAATTTTTCTTTAGAATTAGTCATAAAACTTTAGATGATAAGTAACTAACCGATCTAACTTAAATTGATTAGTGATGACGCTACTTTTATTTTTAAGTTTCCTTGTGTCTAGCTTTGTTAGGTCCCTCTAGGCCTAGAGAAGTTATGATAATATTTATAAATCAACAAATAAAATCAATCCATTAATTAACAAGTTTATCTTGGATTTAAATTAAATTAGTATGTTAATATTATTTTATAGTTCATCAATTTAAAAGTAAGAAATTAGTAGATGGAAATGACAAAAAATAGAAGAAAAAATGATAGTCATGAAATTAATGGGAAAAAAGAGGAAGAGAAGCAAAGATAAGGTAATTCTTGACAAAAGAGATAAGTCATATTAATTTTATTTGTGTTTCAAAGAATTAAGTTAGATATATTGTGGTTGGAATGTATGATATGATAATTTAATCAAAATAGTAGAGATAGAAAGTGTTTTTAGAATAAATGGTATATAAAGACATTAAATTTTATAAGGAAAAGAGATATATGATTTGTATCATGAGAAATGTTAAGGTAAAGAAATAAATATGTTACTAACATTTGAATTTATTTGACTAAATTGAACAATAATAATAATCAAAATTATAATGATTATATACATCCAATTCAAAACCAATACAAAAATCATGGAAAAATAAATATTTTCACTAAAACACTTTCTGGATAGTACCACTAGCTCAACTTTGAAAATTAACCAAAAATTGTATAAATTGAGTTAGAGGTTGAACCAAATCTGAAATTAAAGTCTATTGAGTATAGTCTTGTATAGAAGAAACAATGTAAGCAAAGTAATTGTAGATCATGAGATAAATAAATTTAAGTGAGACAATGTCGATTAATTTGAGTTCTCTTATTCTAACTTTGAAAAAATCATTAAAAATTGTAAACAAATATTTAGGAGATGAAATTTATATTTCTAAAGTCTTAATGAGTTTATTTTCACGATAAATAAACAACAAGTGGCTTATGTGAAAATTCTGAAATTTTATGGTAGAAATTTCATTGACTTTAGTATCAAAAACAACAAGTCGATTTTAATTTTGAATTTATTGGGCAAAGTTATGAATAATTTAGTAAATGATACTCAAAGTAGACGGCTTTGTTAAGAGTGTCAATATAATTAGTGAAAGAATAATTAATATTACATATATGCATGCTATACTACAAACCAAATATTCTTATATATATATATATATATATATATATGTACATATAGGATGTGAAAAGAAGATGAGGAGGAGGAAAATAATAGAAGAGTTGTAATGCTAAGAAGTTAATATAAGAAATGAAGTTGCTAATATGTAAGAGAAGTTTAAATGAAATTGACAGAACATTAAGTTAGTAATTGTTATAAGATGAATTAAAGAAGTATTTTTCAATAAATTGAAGTATTATATGGATTTAAATTGATTGATACATGCAGTGGATTATGTGGTATTGATCTTAACATAAATATAAAGAAGTTTTTACTTATTTAGCATAAGAAGATTCAAGGTGGTGACACTGGTCACAAGATGTCGCGACACTGACCCTGTTTTACCCTGCCTTGTTCTTTTTTATTTGAAAGATTCTTGAACAAATCTCAAATGCCTTAAATTGACTTTAAAATGATATTAAAGGAGTGAAGAACTTGAATAATAAATTTAATTTTTGAAATGTAGTATTCCTTCTTCAAGCTTAGGAACTAATTCTATTCAAATTATTTGGATTAAATTTAATATCGTTATTTACATCTTTGTTTTACTTTATAAACAAGAAATTTATTTTAATTATTAAAATCTTACGTATATTTTTCACCAAAATTAGTATTCAGTAGCATGTAATTGTTGACAACTTTTAAATCTCGAAACATATGCTCACAATTATTTAAAATAACAATTAAATAATATGATGCATGTGTAAAAAGAATTAGTATATTTTACTTCAATTTGACTTTACTGGTTTAGTTAGATTTTGGACATTTGGCAATTGATTTACACATTTTTTAAAATGTAATTCAAAAGTAAAAATATTTTATTGAAATTATTATTGAATTTTTTAAATGGTTAGTTTAATTAAAGGCCAAACTGTCCAATGCTAACGTTTCGATTTCTTATTTAAACAAGCTATCTAGATAGATTTCTAAACAGCAGTTTAGATTCAACTTTAGGATAGCTTGGACTTTCGTGATTGTCTTTCCTATAAGTAAATGAATTTTAGATTTTTATTTTATTTTATCTCAAACTTTGATGATGGAATATGGTTGTTTGTGGAAGACATGAGTCCATATGCCTCATCAAGTCTTGTCCTGTGGATGAAATTATGTTAGATAATCTGATTGTATTTTTGGATAAGTTTAGAACACCAAATTGAAGTATTTATCTCTATAAAACTGATTTGAAAGGTTGTCTCATTTGCCCTATCTTTAAAAATGCTTGTGCTTACTTACTGTCGAATTTTCTTGTATTCTTGCACTCAGTACGTAGACATTATTTGTGAGTGTTAAAATTGTTTGTAAGTGAGCTATTTGAGTGAGTGGCTGTAAGAAGTTAAGGTTGTTTATTGGGGTTGCAATTGCATCTTGTGTAATGGTAGATTGGGTTTTAGCTAATAGTTGGTTGGGTCAATTGTTGAATAAATCATTCACTGAGTGAGACTCCATAGAGTAGAACTATTTCTAGTTAGATAAAAAACTTGCAATTTAGGCACTACCATTAAAAATCATTTTCTAAAATAAAGAAAATTAAAAAGATAAAATAAGTGACCAAAATGAAAACTTACTAAAAGTTGGGTGCATAAAATGAGTGTAGAATAACACTGAATTAAGGATAGGTGAGCAAAATCAAAATGGTTTTTAACAGCAATACATAAAAGCAAAACTTTTTCTATGCCCAAAATAAAAACTTATGAATGTTAGATGACGAAATGTATAGTCTACCCATTATTTTATTTCGGTGAATCCCATCATCTAGCACGTGAAGGTGTCATTGGTAGTGTATGCTATGGTGGAGATGCATGAATCAGATAGAGTTATGCGACAGTTTGAGTTTAGGCAAACAATTCTATCGGCACCCCAAGACATCGAAGATCTGCACCATATCGAATTGCAAGGGAAAACCGATGAAAATTAGCCTACATTCCACTTGGAATATATCAACATTTGGAACCATAGGTGCGAATTTTTACCTAATAGCAAACCCATTATCACTCGGGAGTTAGCCTGCGATTCGGCGTACATGCCATGGTTTAGACACCATGGCAAGTGATATCTACTAGCGGAAGAGGCAAGGGGTAGGCAACGTCATGCGAGGAGGCCACGATGGGCGTCTAGGCATCCAAGGTCAGGAGTAGTTGCTGAGATAGGTCCATCATCTACACCAATGCAAGAACAGACACTGATGGCCACACCACCCTCTAGTCAGTATGGCTCGACTTATTCTAGTGTTTTCACTAACCTCGTCATTTTTACACAAGCACCACATCTTGCACGACATTTTTCTATTTATACATCAACTCTAGGTATTATTTTTGGACCACCACCTATGTCTCCAACATATTACACGCCGATGTCATCGACGTTTCAAACGACGACGATTCCTTTGACGACGTATATGTAACACCCCTAACCCGTATCCGTCACTGAAATAGGGTTTCAGAGCATTACCGAGTAATCGTAATCTAATCATTCATTTCAAACATTTCAAAAATCATAAAGTGATTCATCATTATCATCCATAGAGTCTCTTATTAAGCCTTTGAGGGTTTGAAAACACTTTAGAAACGATTTGAGACTAAATCGGGAACATTCAAAAATTTTAGGAAAAAGTCAGAAAAATTTTAACTGCAGGATTCATACGGTTGTGGGGTCAAACCATGTGACTCACACAGCCAAGTCACACACCTGTGTGTCTGGCCGTGTGGGCATTTGAAGTAGGGACACACGACTGTGTCCCAGCCCGTGTCTGTGCCCGTGTAACTCTTTAACTTGGGTCACACGGCCAAGCCACACGCCCATGTGTCAGGTCGTGTACACTTCAAAATGGCCTCGCATGCCTTTGTGTTAGCCATGTGTCTCACACGGCCAAGTCACACACCTGTGTGTCTGGCCGTGTGGACCTAAAATGTGCCTTAAACAATAAATCTACCATTTCCTACAAGCTTGGACATTAAACAACTCAAAAACCATTCGTTTAACTTGTCCTAGACACGATCAAAAACATTCAAAACATGCTAAAATAATCATCCTAGGTGCCTAACCAATGTACCCTCATTGGTACCACATTTATATCATCAAAACATCAACTAAATTAAAATTATAAACATGTCAAAATTCATCAATTTGGCCTAACTCAAAACTACTTAAGTTCACATGCACATATCAAGATTTGGTTCAATCTACCATACAATACTATGGCTTCAAACACAAACACACGTTTATATATATACCAAACCAACATTACATTTATAATCTATCCACAAAATAACTATCATTAGACGTCCTAGGTACATGTCGACACAAAAGATAAACATCACCACATTTGAGTTCGGGATCGTTGGTGGATGCTGAATCGATAATCAAAAGTGAAGTACCTAATCTGTGCACGGAAAAACAAATCTGCATGCTGAGTAAAGCTCAGTGGTATTTCTATAATCTGAATATTTAAAGACAAGATAATATAATATGCATAATTGACTTTTAAGCACATATTAATATCCAGTATCATGACTATCATATGCTATCATATTTCATTTGTTAAACAATGTCTCAATTCACACAATTGCTATATAAATAGTTATTCACATATCAAATCACATTTATTTGTACAATGGCATTAGCCATTCAATACTCAACTCATGAATACATCATTTCATACCATACTCAATTCTCATCACTTGCTATATAATAGCTTTTCACAATTTGATCCACATATCATTTAAACAATAACACTATACATTTCATATCCAATTCATGAGTACATAACTCATGTATCTTATTTTCATGTTTCAAACCACTATCCCATTTTCAATTCACATGCAATATCATCCAATATCAATCATAGTACCGTTTTATTTAATTACCCTTATTAACATGACTCGGATTCGGATGGATACACGGATCCAACCAACACACCAGTTTGGCACCTAGTGCCTCATCGGATAAATCCGAAGTAATAACTATGTCCAGCGCTATATAAATTTGACACCCAGTGTCTCATCGGTTATACCGAAGTAATTGGCAGCCAGTGCCTCATCAACTCGAAGTCGAAGATATCCCTGAACTCTTCCTATCCTATGGCATACCATCTATATCCGACTCAGCCCGATACAGTTAATAGGGTTTAATTTCACATTTCAGGTGTAATCAATATCCAATACTAATTTTTCATATAATCACATATATACACATGAATTAAATTCAATCTATAATAATCAATATCCAACTTTCACATTAACACATATATCCATTTCAATTCAATAATCATTACATTCAATATGTATCTACCAATTCAATCCATTTCAATCAATTATCAAAATGTCAATTAGTCACCTCAACACTTGCCACATGCATTAAATTGAATTATAATAATTAACAACTAAGTTCGGATTATAGAAATACAAACTGTGAATTCCGAGCTATTCGATGTCAATTTTATCTTTCCCATTTTTAGTCGAGGATGCTGGTACGACGTTAGCTATGGAATTAAAACAATTAAAATTCATCAATAAAAAAATTTTTCAATTTCATATTAAATATTGAATATTTAAATTTTTACTATATTGAATATTTAAATTTTTACTCAATATTTGTCTAAATTCCAATTTAGTCCCTAAATCGAGACTAATTTTATTCTTCACATTTAATTCTATATTTTCATACAAATTCCACTTTAAACTAAATTTAACTCCTATTTTCACTTAAACCCTAAATTTTGAATTTGTCACAATTTAGTCCTTAATACTCAAATTTTACAATTTATTCTACAATTTAATCCTTTTTCATTTCTAGCTTAAAATCTATCAATTTAATCTCTAATACTAAAATTATTCAACATTGAAAACACTTAAAAACTTAATAATTGCTAAAATTTCAACATGGGTCGGGTAACCCTAGTACAGAGATTTCAAAAACATAAAAATTGCAAGAAATTGACTAAATTGACTAACCAATTAAACTTTGAACCTTAGAAGTCCCTAAGGTCGTGCGTGACTTTCTTTTCTTCTTTCTTTTTCTTTCTTTCTTTTTTTTCTAATTTGTATGGCTTTATCTTTTCTTTCTTTATTTTTTTTATTATACTAAATTTTTTTATTATACTTTAATTTATTATTATAATATATATACATTTACTTAATTATTAAGATAACATATTTTAACATATTTTTATAACATAGGTATAATTACTACATTGGCCCTTTAATTTATTTTTTAATCTATAATTCAACTTTCACCCTATACGCAATTTAGTCCTTATACCTAATTACTTTTAATTCAAGTAAATTCACTTAACCGGAACCTAATTAACTACACAACTAGCTTCGTAAATATTTATTAAAAATATTTACAAGTTCGATTTACGGGAACGGAGTTCCGGGAATGCACTTTCTGATATATCTGACTATTGGGTCATTATAGTATAGGCCGTCTATGTTTGAGGCACTGACCAAAAGTCTGATTATTCTGCCATTGGTGTATGAGACACAATATGGTTATACGCCTACATCGATGGTGTCGCAAACACCTCCGGGATCATTGTTCTACCAAGGTGGACCAACTTCGCAATCACCTGTTCCTAGAACAAATGATACATGATGGCAACCAAGAAGTACTCCGTAATCAACCACGGATGAAGGTGAAGAAAATGAGTGACCAAGACCACAACGTGTACCTGAGGGTAGAGGTGACTATAAAGACAGGAGGCCAGTATATAGCTTGAACCAAAAAGAAATCTGACTTGTAACCGATGACCACCCTGTTGTGGCACACATTCTGCTCGACAATATGAATGATTTATTTATTTTTTGTTCTTCTCATGTATATCTTAATTGTGTTTAGCTAAGTTATAGATGATTAGATTGTACTGATATTTGATATGAAATGCTTTTAAATAAATGTTTTTGAATCAAAATTGGTATTCGTTGTCATTTTATATTTTTAAACCAAGTTTAATTTGGTTTGCACGAGAAAAATGGAACAAAGTTTGTATATTGTATTGTTCTTTATAGTATAATAAAAACTTATATTTACAAATTACAAAAAAATTGAGTATGAATAAAAAAAATCAACAAATAGACTTCAGTTAAAAAATTAATAAATCGGTTAATGAGGTGTTATCCTTATAGTATCCCGTCTGTGTGGACTTGAAAGTATTCTATGCCCTGGGTTTATACAAAATCCAAATAACCTCGGTTGGTTTGTCTTCTTCTGAATATTCATGTTGCCACGTATCCAAGTAAATTTTGATCAATCTTTTGGTTCACGACGTAATGAACTATTGGGTAACAACTTAAATGGAGCGCTCGATACCGACAACCACATACGTTCATTTAGGACCGGTGGAAATTCATATCTCTACATGTTATACATGTGTTGTAGTTTGTACACTTCGTCCACAAAGGTCATGTGATCCAAATGTACAAAAGAACTTGCTGTAATTGCATGAGCGCATAGAAAATAGAGTGCATCAAATCTCCCATAGTCCCAGGTCTGGTTTGTCAGGTGTATGCGGTATGCTCCCCTGACAATACCTTGGTTGGGTCTGTCAAACTCCGTAACTTGAAACGATAGGTCTTCACACAAGTGACACATTGAATCCATACAGTTGGCTCGTGTTGTAGCTTTCCTAATTTCTTTCATAATGTCCTTACACCAAAAGTGATTGCCCTTTATCTATTCAACATATTTTTTTCGCTTGCTTTGGAAATAGTGTTGCCTAGTAGAAATATGTTTCTTTCACAGTTAAGGTTATCGAAAAATGACGTGTCCCCTTCAATACGAAATTGATGCATTCCGCCAGGTTTTTCGTCATGTGTCTATATCGTAGACCCTAGTCATACGATTTTGTCCACTGGTCAAAGGGTATGTTGGAGAGGTAGCCCACACCTTCCTCGTTAATGGCCTGCAAGTTTTTCAACATTTCGTGGAAACAATGTTTGACAAGCTCGTACCCTGTCAAGAAACGTAAATATTTTATCCATTAATCCCAACATCTGCTGGCCGGTTAAATATCAATCAACTGAAATAGTGGCGAATACATACCTATGTTAATCACTTGTGTACACTAAGCTTCAGATTCATGCTGTCCGTAATAGTTCACCGCAACATGTCTTAAATAATACCTATAGTTTGTGCGGTCTCAAAGGCTTCCCTATTGTTCAATTACAACTAGTATTTCAGGTCCCTTATCGGAGATGACACATATATCAGGTTGGGAGCAAACATGGCTCCTCAACTTGGACAGAAAGAAATTCTAATCATCTGCCTTCTCCAATGGCGTTATTGCAAAGGCAATTGGCAGGATTTTTTTATTGTTATCTTGTGCTACAACCAACAACAACCGATACGCATATCCACCGTACATAAGGTGTCATCGATTTGTACTGGTGACTTATAGTACCAAAATGTCTGTCGACATTGCTTGAAAGTCTAAAAGAAATGATGGAACACTTGACATCCATGGACCAACCGGTCATTGTAGTACGCAGACATCGTTTCTAGATCGATTACGCAACCTAAAAGTACTTCTCCAGTACATGATACCACTGTCACAAATCCTTGTACGATACGTCCCACCCATTATGCATCTTCTCTAATACCTTTTGCTTTGCGATCCACACCTTGCGGTATGACGACGTGTAATCGTATTGGCAACATATATTTGCAATTAAAACTGGCACAACAATCCTAGAACTTGCTTTCACCATAAGTAGTATTATGTTCGTGATCATCTTCGAATCCAATTTCAGATGATCTTGTGAAATACCTGCAACAACACGAGTACGTTAAAATTAGGAATTCAATACCCCAAATATAAGAAAGTCTTGACACAGTACCTGCGATAACATACATATGTGGAGCGGTATATTTCTTTATAGTCCACAACCTCGTCTTCTTCTTAATAGAAGTCATAATTCTTCATGCATATTTATTGTCTCGCATTGTGCATTTCGCCTTGAATTTGTCAAATCAGGATTTAACAATATGGAATTTAGCTCGTTCTTTATGTTGTATCACTTCACTGCAGCAATAAAACCATCTTATGAGGAAAACTCCTTCCCCAGTTCTAAATCACATGAATCCAATGAAGAACTCTCATAATCCTATTTTCTGTGTGGTAGTTTTGCAAACTCTAACCTATATTTTACTGAGAGTTCCATATTATGCATGTGGGTTAGAGGTGAGTAAGCCCTAAACTAGGGATCTTCTTCGACATCTTCGCCTGGACATTCACCGTCTGAACCTCCATCTTCTACTTCAGTTGGAACCGACTCTAGTTTAAAAAATAATGTAATTTTCAAACCATCCACCTCGGGCTCCCGAATTGGACCGACATTGAATTTAGTGCTTTTTTCATTCTCAACCGCACTAGTATCTCCAAGGTTGAATCTCCCTTTACTGGTGGAGGTCGTAGAGAGTACATCATCCTTTCTTGTATAGTTGTTGAAACAACCAAAATCACCTTATGATTGCCAATCGTTGAAACTTGATGCCATACCCGTGTAAGTGTTCTCAGTGTTAAACATTGACTAACCAAAGTTCAAATCAAAACCACTAATTAAGTGTCGTGTCGGAGTCCAGTATTCTAGGTTACTACCAAAGCCCGACTCCTGGACGTTCTGCTTGCTGCAGTTGAAATCTAAGGCTAAAATCGATAAATTTCTTCCCATTGATGATTCCAGGATATCATAATAGGGATTTTCTAACAAAGCAGTGAACCCACCGCACAACTATGTTGTTGGACTCTCAGCTTGTTCTTCCATTTCAGCCTCTCAAATTGGAACATATGTTAACCTCCGACCGTCTTCATCTGTGTTTGCAGACTCCACATATAACTCGAGTATTGGTGATCCACTGGTAAAATGCGTCTGCACCATTGCCTCCATCCCCCTTACGCCTTTGATATCGAAAGCGTCATATTTGACGGGGTCGACCAAAGCACAAAATAGATATTTCAATGATGATACTCTCATCTAGTTGGATCCGATAATTTTTTGTCTAATTCTTGCACGTAGCTTCGACAATTGTATGTTAGGCTTGAAAGCCAACCGCGCTGTGTTCTCCAATGAAAAAATTACCCCAATGTCAATGTCACAGACTTCACCGTCATAATAAACAATAGCATTAATTCATCCACTCATTTTCAATATGTTCAAAACAAAAACATTATGCAAAAAAATAGAGTTGTAATTATATATGAACAATAAAAATCGAACCTTACTTGATGCAATTACGTGTTTGCTCCAAATTATGCCTTATGAAACGCCTTGCGAACTTCCTCTTTTTGTGATTCTTCTTACAATTTTGTTTGCTCGAAATTGCCTTATGGCACTCAATGCTGAAAGTCATCCTTTTATAGAGTCGAGGTGAGTGGCAATTGATTTAGAGAATTCTCCTGAGTGAGTGGAAAGTTTGCACAGGTTGAATTTGGTAGAGGGAAAACACTCCATGTAAGGTGCATTTTTAGTGACATGTCAAAAGCATTCATTGAAAATTTGCCCAGCTGGATGTGTTTTTAGCGCACTTCAGAAAAATACACTGAAAGTGCGTCTAGTGCACTGAAAACGATCCCTACGTGGAACGTTTTCTCACTACCAATTTCAACTCCTACAAATTTCCCACTCACCCATCAGATCTCCTAAGATTCTCGGGATAATATTTTCTAAAAAATTCTGATCAACCTCAACCTGTTATAAGCTACAGGTGATCAAAGCTTAGTTCCATTCAAAAAAGTTGAAAAAAATACAAACTAAGAGTTAATCAAATCGGGTAATTTGAGTTTTGATTTTGAATCGAATTAAATTTTACAATTCGAATAATTCGAATATATAATTGATATAAATACGATTATTGTAAATACCCTTTTAGTACTGTCATTTTAAAAATTACACCAAATTGAGCCCTAAATAATTTCAAAATTTTAAAAATAATATTAACTTTATAACCCAAAAATTATAAAAGTTTAAAGAATATATAAAATTTTAAAAATATAAAAAAACCTAAACTCTAAACACTAAACTCTAAAATACCACCTTAACAAAAATTTAAACTCTAACCCTAAAATAAAATAAACCTCGCAACAAAAAATCGTTTTCATTTATTCAATCTAATCCCGTAATTTTTCGAAAAATCGATTTAATACAACAATTTATAAAAAAAAGGTTAGCCCATTACGTGATGTATAAAAAAACACCATTATTGACCTTTATTTAATTATTTTCTAAGTCAATCTCCCTTGCATTTCGTGCAGGATTAAATTTAAAATGAGAAAATTTGCCAATGCCAGATAAAAAAAGATTTACTTTCAAATCTTCACTTCTCTTGAGCCCTTTCTCAGCTTTTGATTAATCTAAAAAGTTTCATCCATGTTTGATTCCGCTCCCTCTGCTTCTACTTTCTTTCTCTTCAACATTTTCGCTTTAATAATCGGGCTTTAAAGTTTTCTGCTTTTGATCTTTACATATAGGAGTTTATTTTCTTGAATTCGTTTTATTAGAAGAGAAAAGAAAATGAGGGTAGCCAAGTCTCGGGTATGGCAACCATGCAAGAAGAAGAGGTATTTGATTAATTGCAAGCTTTGAAAGAAAGGTTTTCTTGAAAAGACAAGGGAAAATAAATTTAAGAGAAATAAAAAGGAATTTTAGAGGAAGCGATGGCGAATCGCACTAGTGCAGCGAGCAAGACACGTGTGGGGAAGTACGAGCTAGGGAGGACGTTGGGAGAAGGATCATTCGCAAAGGTGAAATTTGCGAAGAATATCGAGGCGGGAGAAAATGTAGCAATCAAAATTGTTGATAAAGAGAAAGTTTTGAAGCATAAGATGATCGGTCAGGTAGTTTTATTTTCTTCTAATTACTCTTATACATCTCGTTTGCAAATGTACACTAATTGATTGTTGATATGATTTGGGAAGTTTTTTTTTATACGTAATCTTAATTTTATGTTAATTTGAATTCTCTTTTGTATGTTTGGTTGATTTCCTACACTAATTACTGTCATCAGTTACTTGAGTGATTTTTCTGTTCCTAATTCAGATGCTAAACATGTTTTGACTTTATGATTTCATTTTCTTGACAGTTTAGTATTTTTATTCATTTTGTTTGGTTTTGGTAATCTTTTCTTTTTTTTTTCTTATGATTCAATTAAGAATTGCGAGAATAAGATGATTTAGTGAGCAGATTGGGACGCCATATAGATAGTAGTTAAGGATTAGCAAACAAATGGGTATGTGGAAAAAAATGAGTCAAATTTAATTTGTCTATAAGAAACAGTGTTAATAGTTTTTCAGTTGATTAAGTTTGGTCTGTTCTATTTTTAGAGTGAAAAAAGATGATTCACTGTTTCAAAATCTGCAAATTTTCCATATTTCCGGGGATTGGCTTGTAAAAGAAGGTAGAATTCAGCTTTATAAGTCAATGAAAGTTGATCGGTATTTTCTACAGGGTTCCGTGCTCCAAGTTTTCGAAATTATACATGTTGAAAAAACTTATTTTTGGAATTGTTACACACCCCTTGATTTTTCTCCTTATTCAGTCTGACAGATTGAAATCTTCTATTCCCTGTCTGAATCTCATTTCTGTTTTACTTGCATATGCTACATTGTTCTTTTTCTTTGTTGTTGTTTGCAGATTAAACGTGAAATCTCAACAATGAAACTCATCAGACACCCAAATGTCATCCGTATGTATGAGGTTTGGCACCAAGCTTTTCTGTGGTTAGCTTAATCTAGTTATTTTGGTTTATCCTTTTGTATTTCTTTGTTGTATCTTGTATGTGCTCACATGGCAATCTGACTGTTTATTTGTAAGTAGAGGACTCTACTTGGCTTTATAATGTAAGTATGGTATGTCTATACTTCTTGTTAACTTCTAGCAATGTTCTTTGTGTAGGTGATGGCTAGCAAGACAAAGATATACATTGTTCTGGAATTTGTAACTGGTGGTGAACTTTTTAACAAAATTGTAAGATCCCTCACATACAGTTTTATGTTTTACTTTGGGAAAAGTAAAAGTGGAACTAGGAATAAAACTCAGCTGTTCATAAGCATTTGAATACCATACATTAATCTGACTTTTGTCCTGCTTGTCTTCTTGTGCCAGGCTAGCAGAGGGAGGTTTAAGGAAGACGAAGCTAGAAAGTACTTTCAGCAGCTTATTCATGCCGTGGATTATTGCCATAGCAGAGGTGTTTACCATCGTGACCTGAAGGTGTGTATATTTTTGTGTTCATTGCCCCTTTGCCCATAAGAGTTGCATGTGTAAATTTCTTTGATACAGCAAAACAGTGTTTTGTAATTTACAGCCAGAAAATTTGCTGCTGGATGCAAATGGAGTTCTTAAAGTTTCAGATTTTGGTTTGAGTGCTTTACCTCAGCAAGTTGGAGTGAGTATGCTGCTTTATGTGTTGTGATCTCTCTCTCTCTCTCTCTCAATGATAATGTTCTCCCAAGATTTTATTTTGATTATGAAGTACTTTTATGGCTGCTTGCTCCTTCTTGTATTATACTACGCCTTGCCACTTTGCATGTGTGTGATTTTTGGTTTGCTTGAGTGCTAGAAGTTAGTGGTCAACAAAAGAAGATAGCAGACCCCAAAAGTGCATTACATTTGGGTTCTCCATTGCCTACCACATTGGCGGATGGCTATTTATCATGCAACTGTTTTTAATACACTGATAAAATAATTTAAAACAATCTTCATATAGGATGACGGGTTACTTCATACAACATGCGGAACACCAAATTATGTTGCTCCAGAGGTATGTCTGCTTTTTTTTTTTTCAAACAAATTTCTGTTTCTTTATTCTCCATTAGCTTTTCTTATTGTTTGTGCTATCACTTTTTAGGTGATCAACAATAAAGGCTATCATGGAGCTAAGGCAGATCTTTGGTCATGTGGTGTGATACTCTTTGTCTTAATGGCTGGCTACTTGCCTTTTGAGCACCCCAATTTAATGGGTTTATATAAAAAGGTGGCTGTTCTCTCATCTTTCAGATTTATTTTTCTTTTACTTCAAAGTAAAAGCTGTTGTGTTTTTACTTATCAAGTCACCATTGGCATAAGTTAATTGAAGAATCAAATGGTATCATATTCTGAAAATAATCAATTTCTCCTGGTAAATATTGATTTGGACCCAATATTCCATTATCCCTATTGTTAGCCAGCATTTGCTTCCTCAATCATTATTGTTACTTTAAAGAATAAAATGAATTGTTTTGAAGAAATATAAATGAATATTGAAAGTCTAAGTTATCTGTGGTAGTTGGCTTGGGAAACCATCACTACTCCATAAAGGTAGTTTAAGTCATAGCTAGAAAGGACAGTACCTTGGAAATATAGATAAGAAAAGTTAATGTGCACACAAATAAGCTCAGAGAAACAGATGACTTTTGTGTTTGTATCTACTCACAACAATGCTGTCATACTGCTGATTAATGCTGATTAATGATTTTGTCTTCTGCATTTAAAATGATTTCTCTAATGAAGTTTATGTAACTGAAGATATTTAAGGCTGACTTCGATTGTCCTCCATGGTTCTCCTCAAGTGCAAAGAAATTAATCAAGAGAATCCTAGATCCTAATCCATTAACAGTAAGTTCTTGTCTCTTGCCCTTTGCTCAATGCTTTCTTTCTCCCATTTTCAATTTTTTTTTGTTTTCGGTAGCATTTTTAATTCAATTTCCCCCAAAGGTTGCAGGCCTTGACGTTCTCTTTAATTTTTTTGGGTCAATGCAATTTTTTGGCCTTTGAACTTAGCAACTAGGTCCATTTTGGTACCTGCACTTTTTTTTCCACTTTGGTAAACTTCACAGCTTTTCCTATTTTGATCCCTGAGCTTGGATTTCGTAAAAGTATGATGATAATGTGGCACTCTGAGGTTGTGCAATGTCATCATATTTTTTTTAAGTTTTAGATTTTATATATAGTTTTTAAAATTTCAATATGATGTGGTAGAATCTCAGAGTTTAGGGGCCAAATATTATATTTACCCGTTTTTTCTTGGATATGATTTTCACTCATTATTTGTGATTGAACCAGAGGATAACAGTTGCTGAGATTATTGAGAATGAGTGGTTTAAGAAAGGATATATCCCACCTAGGTTTGAGCGTGCTGATGTTAGTCTTGATGATGTGGATGCCATTTTCAACGAATCAAGGGTAACAGTTGTGTTTTTCACATATTGAATGTGGTTTTGTGGCATTGATGCAATGAAATGAGTCTGGATGCATGATTTTTGTTGCAGGATTCTCGGAACCTTGTTGAACAGTGTGAAGAAGGGTCTGTCGTACCTGCTACTATGAATGCATTTGAACTTATCTCAACATCGCAGGGTCTCAACCTCAGTAGTCTGTTTGAGAAGCAAATGGTATGTTAGCTAGTTATACATGACTTTCTATGTGATATATTAAGCACAAGAGGGAAACAGCCTGGATAATCTCACATTTTGATTCATCCAGTGAAGTGAAAGCCCCTTTGGTGGTAGACATGAACTAGAATTTTCTTGAACTCTGAAGTTGTGCATAAAGTGTTTTAACTGTCTTGAGGCATGTCATTGATAATTCACCTGTTATATCCCATTGTTTACTGGTCCTATTTTGCTTAAAATGAAATTTTAGTTCTTGATGCAGCATGGTTGATATTCACTATACGATCATACAAAAAGTTTAGACCGTCAAATCTAATAGAATATGTTTCATTTTGTGGAAGTCTTGGATTATGCGTCAACTTACAAAATACATAACCTTGAAAGTTAAAGTGGTTGTAATTTCCTCTAATTACAGGGACTTATTAAACGGGAAACAAGATTCACATCAAAATGTCCTGCTAATGAGATAATCTCAAAAATAGAAAAAACTGCAATGCCCATGGGTTTTGGTGTGAAGAAAAATAACTACAAGGTTTAATCTCTTCCCAGCCTCTTCATTTTGACTGCTGTTTATCGTCTCAAGAAATTAGATGGATCAATTTGCAGTTAATATTCATGCTTGCTAATCATGATATTTGATCATTTATTAACAACTCTACACCTGCTCAGTGAAGCACTGATGCTATTTCTGATGGACACATATTAAACATGATTCCATTTTTGTTTGTGTTTGTCACTAACTCCATTTGGTAATTGTCTTGGTATCAAGCTCTTTCGAATAGAACTGGAGTGTTGCATAGAGAGACTCGGATGTATCTAAATTGAGATGATGTGTAGTTAGTTTAGAACTTTGACTAGAAAATCAGTTTAATTTCCCTGTTTTTTTACCCATCTCAGATGAAGCTTCTAGGAGAAAAAACTGGACGTAAGGGTCATTTGGCTGTTACAACAGAGGTACCTCTGTTTCAGTCATAATTTTTTTTGCATAATTTCAGTTTCACCTTGTCTGAAATTGATTGAACATGATTATTAATGATCCTATCTATAACATGTCCCGTGACACTGCCTCTTTTCTTTTTCAGATTTTTCAGGTGGCTCCTTCCCTTTTCATGGTTGAACTTCGAAAGTCTGAAGGGGATACCCTGGAATTTCACAAGGTATTACCCTAATGTCAGTGCTGTATCATTAATGCGGTGGGCACTTTTGTTTAATAATTTGCTGATAACCATGGTCATGTAAAGCCATGCAAAGCATGTCAATTTGATGTTTCCCGATTCTAAGTACACCTGGTACATATATTTTCCTCTTTGGTTTGATATTACCTTGAAATAACACTGTTTCCTAAATTTACAGTTCTATAATAATCTCTCTACTGGGCTAAAAGATATTGTTTGGACAACTACAGACAGACGAAAAGTGGAAGAAAAGGATGGTTAGTATATCGTTCCATCTAGCAGAGCGTGCATCTCTTCTGAATTGTCAATCACGTATCCTCCTATGATTTTTATTTATTTATTTATTGGAAGGAGAATCTAGATTCAACGTATTTTTGCTGGACTAAGACATAGAGATGTTAATCCCATGAGCTAAGTGGAATCTTATCCCTTCTTTAGGGGAAATATTGGTTGTCCTCTGATAGCTTCAGGCTTGACTCTTTTGCAAAATTATTTCAAGTGTGTACAGTATGAATTTAACGTGGATGGCTTGGAGTATGTCAGCAATTAGCAGTTGAGAAAATTTAATTTCTGTTGGAATGATGCAACAATCAAAATAAGTTGTATTAAATCTACCTTCCATCATATTGCATGCCTGGGTATTGGATTTTATCTTTATCTATACAAATTTACATTCAATTAAGGTTTGAGATAATATGTTACTTGGACTCGAGCAAGAGTGTTGTTGATATTGTATGTGTTTGACCATGAGTATGCTTAATTTTTTAAAATTTTGGACTCTCCTTGGTTTTGGGTTTTTATTTGAGTCCTTCAGTTATTGCAGGGTGTGCTGCTGGGTCTTCTCCACCCAATGACGGGCATTCCCAGTCGCAATGCGCTATCCGTTGATTTCTATTGGGCGAACTGTCAGTCACCGGCGGCTACTCAAAAAAACAAATATTTATCTTGTTCTTCGATAGACGTTGCTAGAAACTTCAGCTTGTGTAAAAGAAGGCACTATATATACGCATACCAGCTATATATTTGCTTCTGTATAATATGCCTTAAATGAGATGTTCCTATCAATTGAATTTGTGAATAAATAAACTGGGGAAAAGAAAAGCAAAGGAAAATCTGTTGTTTCACTTTATTTCTTTCTTTAATTCTTTTTCCCAATTATCTTTCTATATTTATCACATGACAACTATTTTTACAGAGTTTTGACCCAAAATCTGATCGTAGCATAAAAACGTGTAAGCCTTTGAAGAAGATTGAAGTGTCCTTGATATCCTCCTAATTTTTGCTTATAAAATAAAATGAAGGCCTAAACAAGTAAAAGCGAGGTTAGGGATTGAAGCCCATACGCTCGCGTTACGCGCGTCTGGCAAACTATATACACGATATAAAAGGCAGCTGACAATGTCAATTATTCGGGTTTTCGAGTTCGACTCACTTGGTCTCTGCTTTCGAAATCAAATTATTGCTGTAACATATACTTTTTCTTAGGCCAAAAGGAAGAGGAGGGAAGGGTCTGCAATGAGAGAAGAGGTTATTAGCTCTGGTGGCACCATGGATCCCACACCTGCTGCGAGGTACCAATTCTCACCTCTCTTTCTCCCTCCCCCATTGTCATCTCAATTCTCAAATTAGGGTTTTCTTTCGCAATCCTTCATTTTTCAGGTGAAAGTAGGGGTTTGTTTTCTGTTTTTCTGTGTGATTTTTAGGGCTAAGGTTAGGTTTCTATTGGGTGTGTTTGGCTGCCGGGAAAAGCGACGCGAGAAGACTGAGGAATTAATTGTTCTGGAGAGTGGAAAATTATTGAGATTTAGTTAAAGCAACGTTTTTGGTTGCCGGGAAAGTGAGGAACAAGTAATGAGAGGATGGGTTCGGCTAAAGATATCCTAATTTTGAGCTTAGGCGCATTTTCTCTCGAACATGAAAATGGAAAAAGAAAATTGAAAAGAACTGATTAAAGTCTGTTTTTGGTTTTGACGGTTCACTGGGTTATTTATAATTTTTGTGCTCAATTTCATCCCTTCTATCTTGTTTTTCAATTTTTCTCTCAAGCTCAACTAAATGTATTTTGAAGCTGTAATTTTGAAATAGCTATTAAGGACCTGAAATAAATGAGGGTATTTTTACTGTTGCAAAAATTGTTGCTCTAGTTTCAAGTTATGTAAAGGAAGAGCAGAGTAGAAAAGCCTTGATGATCTAGAAATGATACCGTTTATCATTTCTATGCTTGTTTTGCTACGTGCTAAGTCCTTAATTACCTTGTTATGTGGCTACTTACCTTTAAGGGTGGGGCCAATAGAGGATGGAAACTGGCTCGACGTCCACTAGGAATATGCCATTAACTATCAGGATAGTCGTTTCCTGTTAAAGAAACTGACTTATACGAGGGATTTGTTAATATACAGTATGAGGAGGTATGGATATGCCTGTTCCATTCATTTTATATGAAACAGTTATATATATGATGTTCCATTAGGAGTTCAAAATATATATATATTTATGCTACTTCTCCTTATCAGTTCTGCTGGTGCATCCTCCCCTGCTGTTCCAACAAATGTCGGCAGTGTTGATTGGTCTGGTCATGGCCAAAATTCCAAAGCAGCTTCTCAATCTTGTGTCGGATCCCAAGCCCAATGGATTTCACTCTATTCTACTGCTGGTGGGTCTGCTCTTGGATCATCAAGAACTTCATGTCGACCATGGGAAAGAGGTGATCTTCTCAGGCGATTGGCTACATTTAAGCCTGTGAATTGGTTTGGGAAACCTAAGGTATGCTTTTGATCTGGGATCTCCTTTGTGTACATTTACTAGTGGATACACTTTCAGATACAAAGTTTCAAGTTTTTGCTTAGAACTAATGTGATTTCATCTGTGTTGAGTTTAATACTTACGAGATTCAGTATTCTTTTAGTTATAGAGTCTGATTAATATGATCTTAAGGCATACTGCTCCTTTCAAATGAATTGTAGGTTGCAAGCTCATTGTCTTGTGCTCGGAGAGGATGGATAAACATAGATGTTGATAAAATTGCATGTGAAACATGTGGGGCATGCCTGAATTTTGCTTCCTCCCCATCCTGGGCTACTTCTGAAGGTTAGCTGCTGTAATTCCATTATTTGCTTTTTGCTAGTTCAGCTCCCTAGGAAAATATAATCATTGTAGTGTGATCATCACAAAAACTCAAGCATTTCAAGGTATTTGATGCTTTGAGATATGCTTAATGATATATAGAAAATAGACGAGCAATACTGTGATAAATGGACTGATAAATAGAACTTAGTTTCTGGACAGTTATGATTTTCTGTATCCTTTAAACGAATTGTGCTATTAGGAACTATAATTCATTGCCTTATGACAATAAATTGACATTGTTGTAGCTAAGAAACATAAGTTACAGGAAACATTAATGTTTATTTGTTTGTATATTTTTCTAAGTGATTGCTTCTAAATGCTTGCTTCTGCTTTCATTCACTTTCTTTAGATCAGCAACGTGAATGATGAATTGAGCCATTTATGCTTGTTTTAGTCTTACTTGATGTTAAATTAGGTTTTACTTATTATTATGGTAGGTTGATTGCTTAACAATTGTTCTGGTTTCTGTACCATAGAAATAGAACTGAGCATTTTGGGTGGTTTGCTGTCATGAAATTAATATTGTGGATGATGAAATTGATACACACTGCTTTGATCTCTCCTCTTTGCCTTCTCTCAATTGCTATTGATATTTATCTTTTTCTAGGGGGTTTTCATTTCTGAAGCTGAGGATGCTGGTCAGGCCTTTTCCAAGCAGCTGGATGTTGGGCACAAGGTTGCTTGTCCTTGGAGAGGAAACAGCTGTCCAGAAAGCTTGGTTCAATTCCTCCAACACCTCAGTCTGCTCTAATTGCAGGATACAAGGATAGGTGTGATGGACTTATGCAGTTCCAGTCTCTTCCTGTGGTAGCAGCATCTGCAGTGGAGCATATGCGTGTCTCTCGAGGTCCACAACTCGATCGCCTTCTATATCAGTTGCAGAATCATATGGCAGAGTTTGAGTCCAGATCAGAGAGTATACTGGAAGCTGATAGTGCTCGAGATGGTGCATTTTGTCTGTACTCTCGTGTAAGATATTCTAATGATGTTCTATCTGCTGGTAATTGGTAATGTTTCAATGTTCTTATGTGCTTTACCTTTTTGCAGTCACAGAAGCTCATTAGCTTGTGTGGATGGGAACCAAGATGGCTTCTAAATGTTCAAGACTGTGAAGAGCATTCGGCTCAATCAGCTAGAAATGGATGTTCTTTTGGCCCTAACACGACTAAGGTCCATCGTTCGCAGGATCCTGGACCAAGCAAAAATGCTCTCATTGCTTCTGGCAAGGATATTGGAAAAAATAAATTGATAGTTGTGGAGGCTAGATCTGAATACAGGTCACCTTTGTTAGACTGTAGCTTATGTGGTGCTACTGTCAGGATATTGGATTTCTTAACTGTTCCTCGACCTGCTCGTGTTGCTCCCAACATTGATATCCCTGATACAAGCAAGAAAATGGGATTGACTCGTGGAGTAAGTGCAGCCAGTGGAATTAGTGGTTGGGTTGCCATTGATGATCCAGAGAAAGAACCAACTGAAGACCGTGATGAAGTGGGAACAACTGATGAGAGAAATTTGATGCAAAAAACAGATGTTGAATTGAATCTTACAATGGCTGGGAGTTTGTCTTTTAGTCAGTTGGGTAGAGCCGCAACATCCAGAAATATGAATGATGCAGATATGGGACGGGATTTAATGATTGGGCAACCATCAGATAGTGAGGTTGGTGATCGAGCTGCTTCTTATGAATCACGGGGTCCTAGTTCTCGCAAGCGAAGCTTGGAGATAGGTGCCAGTTCAGAGGACAGACCACAGTTACGCCCGCAGCAAGCTGATAGTGTTGAAGGAACTGTCATCGATCGTGATGGTGACGAAGTCACTAATGCCCGACAATATTCTGCTGGGCCTTCAAAACGAGCTCGGGATTCAGATATTTTTGATACTTACTGCTCACCATATCCAAGAGACTCATCTGATGCAGGTCCAAGCCATGCAATGGGCTGTGAAACTTCTGTAGATGGCAACAAAGTTGCTCTGTTTAGGCAAGGAAGCAGCCATGTTATTGGAATACCGTCAGCCAGAGATTCAACGCGTGCGTCCTCTGTCATTGCAATGGATACTGTGTGCCACAGTGCAGATGATGACTCCATGGAAAGTGTTGAAAATTATCGTGGAGATGTTGATGATATCCATTTTCCCTCTTCTAGTATATATGGCCACCTTGATGTGAATGACACATCAGAGTTGAATTATAGTAATCAAGCTCAGCAGAGTATTTGTTTCCAACAAACTGCTGAAGCAGTTCCAGGTGAAGTAGGCATCAGCAGTACAAATGATGGTGATGAAATTTTCAATGCTGAAACTGTGACAGCTCATGCTAGGGATGGGCTTAGCTTTGGAATTAGTGGGGGGAGTGTTGGTATGTGTGCCAGCCATGAAGCTGATATCCATGGAGCAGATGTCTCTGTGCATAGAACAGATAGTGTAGTTGGTGATATAGAACCCAGAATTGAAGATGCTGAAAATCAGGGTCAAACTGGTGAATCTGCTCCAGATCCTGGGTTGATGGATGAGGTTGTTCCAGATGAAATAGATAGAGAGGATCCTCTTGGTGACTGCCGAGAAATGTTGTCTCGCTCTCTAGGAAGGGATGACAGCGGATCAAAAGTTGATGGCTCTGCCAAGGCAGAGTCTATTGAGAGTGGTGAAAAGATAAGCCAAAGCTGCAAAGTAATCCCAGATAACAATGCTCTTCCTTCTCTTTCTTGCAATGCAAATGTGTACTCTGGTAATGAAACAACCAAGGAGATAAAAAATGCTGGAAAATCATCTTCTATAAACAACTGTACGTATCCAGATCCAGATTCAGATCTTGCTGTCGCAACTGGGATAGGTAAACCCTATGTTTTTTTTGTGGATCCAAGCCATAAAATTTTCATTGATTTAATTTTAACGCACTTTGGGTAGTTTGGTCTTCATATTTATTTACTTATTACACTTCAATAACACATAAATATGATGGCAAAAGTAGTTCACCAGAAAACTGGCTGTTAAAGAAAAGCAAGATTCACCTCTTTGGCTCGCAGGTGTTCTTAAATTTATGCTGTTATCTGTAGGTTTTGTAAGTTTGCCATCTTTATCTTTGTAATAATTCTTTTCCTTCCATTTCAAGTTATCTTGATTCTTGAAAATTGCTAATGATGTATTGTATATAGTACTAAATGCTTCTTAGATTTAATCTAAATGTGTTCTTAGGGTTGCTTTGAGAACTATTAGCTCTATGGTTCTGAATTCTCTGATTTTGAGCAATACTTCCCTTGCCTATTTTTAGTAGATTGAAAAATTTTAGCATCTATGCATAAAATGAATAAGTGGAATAGTTTTTTGCCAACTGAGTGAAATAGTTTGAAATATCTTTTTTTGGAAGTGTAATAGTTTGACTGTATTGCATTTAGAATAATAATGCTGCATGAGCTGATTTCAACCTTCTCACTTGTGAGTGGAATAGTTTTTTGCCAACTGAATGAAATAGTTTGAAACATCTTTTTCTGGAGCTTTCTGAGATAAAAGTCTGTTGCGCTCTGAATTGATATGATAATTTTCTTCAAATTATCATTAGTTTTCAGTGGTAACACCTTTAGTTTGGTTTGGAGTTGCTTTCATTCAGCCTGCTGAAGCTGTAAAAATAAGATATTCTCTGGATCATAAAGATTTGTCTTCTAGGTCATAATTAATTCGATCTTCTGGATTGTGTTCTTATTTCTGTTGATATCTAGATCTCTATGTAATTAGCATTTAACAGTGTGCCATACGTGCTTTGAAATATGTACCAACTTCAATATTACTGATATTGCCTTCATTAACTTGGCTTGCATTGCCTTTAGATTGTGTTGGAACCATGTGTTAAAATTCATTTTTATGAAAGTACAAAGGTGGACTCTCCATTTCTATTTCCTTTCTTTTTCTCTTCTGGATGCCTTCTCAAAGCTGACTTGATTTTTAGGGCCACCAAAAGGAGAAAGCAATTATGAAGAAGCTATAGAATTTGATCCAATTATTCATCACAACCAGTTCTGCCCCTGGGTGAATGGAAATGTAGCTGCTGCTGGCTGCAGTGGCTACTCCAGCTCCTCCTCCTGCTCCAATGCTGATGTTGTTGCACTTTGTGGGTGGCAGCTGACCTTGGATGCTCTGGATGCCCTGCGATCACTGGGGCATATTCCTGTACAGACAGTACAGTCAGAGTCGGCAGCATCATTGCATAAGGTTAGTTGTGTTAAAACTAAAATAATGGTGGATCTGGGGCATAAGGTTAGTTGCTGCTGTCAAGTCTTGAATTTGGTTCCATTTCTTGCATGGTTTTGTGAATCTTATTGATGTATCCTTGCCTTTGGTTCTTGGTGAAGAGTCCAAACTTGTGAAAATCTCCTCTTACTTCCAAGCCATGGCCTACTGCTTTATAAATGACAATCATGCTTTATTGAGGGCTTTAAAGATATAATCTATGTGGGTTGGGGTACTTTGACTGCCCCTCATTCAGTTAGTTCATACTCGTTTAAATTGATGCTGTTGTGGCTTACCTTAAGCAATGGAGAGTGAAAGAAAATGACAGATCATATCCATTTAAATTAATACTGCTGTAGCAGTTATTATATCTTAAAAAAAGGAGAGTTCAAAGTTTTTTTTGGGGATTTTGGTGGTCATTATTTTTGCATGGGTTGTCAGATGCTGATTAATAGTAGTCTTTGGTTGAACTTGTTTTCTTTGGGGAAGAGCCAACTCATCTAGTATCTAGGTGGTTATGGTTCATGTTTCATCATTTGACAATTATGAGAGCAGCTACTAAGGCTTCTGGCATCTATGATCTGCTTGGCACACTGCTACGCTAACCCCTCATTTTCACAACTAATAGTCTATTTCTGTATGCAGGATGATCAGCAAACTCCTGGTAAAAGGCTCCTTCAACGGCATTCTGTGAACAAAAGTCATGGCCAACATTGATAGTCGAACATGAAGTGCAAGGAAACCTGCAATGAGTAAGTAACTTTAGTAAAATGATTGTTGTAGGTCCCTCTAATCTTGCATCTTTGTTCATTTAGTTCTAGTTTTAATTGGATTTTGGATCATCTTTCTAGAACAGGTTTAAGATAACCATTAACGTAAGCAACAAATTTTAGTTAGGAGGGTGGGGCCGAGCCTGCAATACACATCCCCCCTTTGTTTCTTCATTATGAAAAATTAGTTGAAAAAAATCTAGGAATAAACACAGTAGGTACTTGTATTTTAGGGTTAGAAGCAATTTAGTTTGGAAAGTGCACAAACCTGGACAACTGATGGCGGCATTAACTATTTCTTATAATAAATTATACGTAAGGAGCAATTTAGCCCCTATGGTATTTGAAATTGAGCAAATAAAAACAATTGAAGTGGCATTAACAATTTAAGTTAATAAAAGCTAACATGGCCAGAAGAAAAAAAACTTTCTTAAAAAAAATATAAATGCAACCACGGATAATGTACAGTTGGTTGAAATTTAAAAAGAAAATATGATATTCATAAAATGTTCTAAAAATAAAATAATTTATAAAATTAAGAAAGTTCTAAAATTATTGGGGAAAAAGTCCAAAAATATTATTTTATAAAATTCAAAAAGTTCAGTGAATAATTTTTTTCTTTTTCTAATTTTTCAAAATTTTTGAATGTTTATTATTTTTTATATTGGAAATTCAACCAATTGAGGATGAACGTGCAATTGTTTTTCACAACTGTACTTATATTTGTTCTTTCCACCACGTTTGCTTTTACACACGTAAACAATTATTGTCGTATTCAATTGTACTTGATTGCTCACTTTTGAATAGTATAAGGATAAAATCACCTCCATTAATTTGAAAGGGGCTAACTTGCTCTTAATATAATAGTTTATTAACCGAAATAGTAAATACCATTATCAATTGTCATTTTTTTCTCACTTTCTAATAATATATGAACTAAACTGATCCATTTATTTTGAGAGGGATTAAAATGCTTGTAATCCTATAGTACAAGGACCTCGTGAATATTTATTCCAAAATTGTACATTTTCTACAGTTCCAAATCTACAATGCAGTGTATAAGAGAAATCAGATTAAATGATCATAGGTTGACAAAACTATAATGAAGTTCTACTGTTAAGGGGTGTGGTTGTGTACTAGATTTAATGTGGGTTGCATAGCTGACATTATAAACTGTTGATTTTCTTCTATATTACAACTCCGTGAAGAATAGGTGGTTTGGAGCTGAAGTTCTGAAAATAATGCAAAATTTTGGTTATTAATGCGTATATTAAAGAAAAACAAATACAGTTGATAATGGTCAAACCCAAAAGAATACTAGGAATTATATTGAAAACATAGAAATATATTTTTAGCATACTATGCATTTGGATATCCAATCCTTGAATGTAATTGCAATTATCTCGACAGAACCTGCATGGAGCAGTGTAATTACGATTTCCCTCTGGCTTTCATGTATGCGCCAATGTCAGTGAAGGGTTGGATCAAATTTGAAGCACTTTGAGCTGTTGCCAGAGTGAATGGTTTTGTTGTTAGTAAAACATGATCCCATGGTAAGGTAGTTTGTGTTATTCAGGTGAGATACTATACTGCATAAATTATCATTTCTTGGTTTCTTTCAGACTATTATTGCGAATATAATTGTCTTCTATTATTATTCAATTATGTGACGGTGAACAATGCTGTTAAAGAACAAATTGTCTCTATTTCTACAACTTTGGTTCTTCTGGATTCTCATTTCATGGATGACACTGCTAATAAATAAAATGAAGATTTTTGGTGATGTTGCTAAATGACATTGTCATCAGACACTTGTGACATACAAATAAGATTGAAATAGGATCAGCTTTTGGGATCATCTCTTCTCAGAAAACCAAAGCTTTCCCCTGTCAATTTCCCAAATTTTATTCAGTGATTTTCAGATCACAGGCTCCTGAGTATGTCTGGAATAAAAAGGAAGCGACAGCTAACAGCAGAGGCAGCTGTTATTTCTCCGCCTCAAAGTACTGTAAGCAATGAAGTTATTGTAATTGATTAATTATTTTTAAAATTGATACATAAATTGTATGTTACTTTTTATAATTTTTAATGTAAATGTAGATTTTCAATTGGGTATACATATAAAAATATAATTTTATACTTATGTTTTTAAGATTATTTATAAATTTCAGCATTTATCATCAAATTATTTATTTTATGTTTCGTGTTATTTGCTATTATTTTACTTTTTGTCGCAGTAGATATACTTAGTTTCGATGTTTATTTTGGTTTTATGTTTTCTTTGTTCAAATTATGTTTGGTTTTCCTGCTTAACTTTTTGTGTCGTTCAATGGGTAATGATGATGTCATAATAATGTAATCATTTGAAAATTATATAAAATATTTAAAATTAAAAATATTTTTTATAAAATTAAAATTGTTTTATAATGTTTCACATAAAAATATCAAAACTTTTTTTATTTATAATTTTCATAATGTTTTATAAAGTACAGTTTTTATATAAAAAAGAGATTAATTTATGTTTTGGCCTTGAAACACATTTGTTTTTCCACTTTGGTACTTTTAATTTTTTTAGTCCAATTTGATGCCTAGGTATACTTGTTTCTCTATTTGGTATTTGGTACTTAAAAGATGCCTCCATGTGTTTTTTTAATCCAATTTTTAACAGACAAAAAAAAAAAGAAGAAGAAGCTAGCGACCAATCGCATACTATCGTGTGGCGTGTTTTTGTAAACAAAATATTTTTTCTTTTATCAAATGAATATGAATATTAAAAACTATATAATTTGAAATATATATAATCTAGAAAAACAAAAAAATTATAAAAATTACAGAAATACGAGAGATGAAAATAAATTAGTTAAAGTTAATAATGATATTATAAAAGATGTTAAAAAAGTGTAAAAATTATTTTTTGAACATTAATTTTATTATAGGTTCTTTATCATATTTGTGTTTTTATACAATACTTAGAATTAAGCATAGCTTTTCCTCAACTTTTAAATAGAAAAATAATACGCTTTAGTGCATTTAAACCCATGTCTTCTTGAGTGACAACAATGTTGATTCCAATTGAGCTAAAATTCAATTGATAGTTGTAAAATTATTAAAATACAAAACATTGTAAAAATAGTTAAAATTTTTAGAGTTCATTAAAAATTATAAAAGAAATAGAAATTATAAAAATCATATATAAAACCTTAATATATATGAAATAATTAAATATATAAAATTCAAAAATATAAATATTATGAAATCTATTTTTTCTTTCTCATTGATTCTAAATGTTTCTTAAATCAAGCTCATTAAATAGTCAAAAGTTTATATTTTCATAAAAAAGGTTATTTTTTTGTTAATATATTTTTCTTAATGAATGATTACCCGTCTTTTTCTTCGATTAGCTGTTCAATAGTCATATTAGGCAGATATAATATCAAAATATTATTGCGTTGATCTAACATTTATCTATTAGCTTGTTGCAAATAAAATAACGGGTAGTGAGTTGGAACGATTCACCCTTACGAGGAGCAGATCCATTTGTAATGAATGGAAAGTGTGGGGAAGTGCTTCCATTCTAAAATTCTTAAAAACTTCGATTTGTAGTTCAATGGGAGATATAGTGATTCCCAAGTGGTCTTCTCCTCAAGGAGGGCATATGTTCATAGCGAATAGCTTAGCAATGGGTTCCTGCAAATGGTTAAGGATGGATTGTCCTTTCCATGGGGGTACAGGCATACAGGTAGTCGATTATTAAGTGACCATTCAGATTGTAAAAAGATGGAAATCTATGTTCTTACTAGTTGATTAAGATTGCTTCGCTCCAATTGACCACCCGTTATTTTATTTGCAATAAGCTAGTAGACGAGGAGACTCTTTGCAGATGGTCTCAAGGCACAATAACTTTATAACCTACCTCTCAATTGGGGGAGACTATTGTTATACCCCTACCTCAACTTGGACCTAATTGGGCCACCCAAGGCCTACTGAAAGGAATAAATGGATATGAACTCCCATTCTCCTATAAATATCGAAAGGTATTAATATTGTAGAGGGACTCCTCTCCACTAAAAACCCTAATACACTAAGCACTCATTCTAAGTCCCTCTACTTGTTCGACTCTCGACCCTAAAACAGGTGAACCGTCCTCCTTTAACACTGCCCCTCTCCTTCTCCACTTCCATTGGTATTGTGTATCGACAAAAAATTATAAAAATTGAAATTTACTCTTTAGTTATAAATTATTCTTGGTTTTTTCTTGGTGGTTGGGTTTTTCGACTATTTTTGGTGTGTAATCTTTGAGGTTCGGGTAAAAGGAAACTAGTGAACACAAAATAATTTCTTATATAAATTTAAAATTTTAATTTAAATATTAGGTTTTTTAAAAAATTTAAAATTTCTATATATATATTTGAATTATTTATATCTAAATATAATTATATATAGTATAGAAAATTTATTTTAGAAACTCTATAGACTTCGTATGCGATAATTTTCCATAAGATAATAACTAAATTAAGCTAAAATATGGCATAGGTGTTTGTAATCTTTATAAATTTAGAATTTAGTTTTTATACTTTTATTTTTAGGATTTTAGTTCATCTATTTTTAGATTTTAAAATTTAAATCTAATTGTTAACATTGTTAATTTCATTAAATTGATTGGTTTGATATTTTTTTTAAAAGTACTCACTTGGTAGCAATGTATCTAAAAAATTACATTGCAATTAACCTGAATTTAACTAAATAATTTTAATTATGTTAACAATTGGACTTAAATTTTAAAATTTAAAAATAAAGTAAAATAAACTAAATTTCAAATTTAAAAGAGCACAAAGAGTTATGACATATTTTAACCACAAAATTTATAGTAATTTATTTTTCATAATGAGCAAATTATAGTGCATTAATATTATTATGATTTTTAATTAACTGAAAATTATAAAAGTAAAAAACCTCACCTCGTTTTGATTCTAGTTAAAGAGAGAATGCAAAATGGTAAATTACCTAGTGGGTCATTCAACTTTTAAGGCTCCTTGCAATTTGGTCATCCAGTTTTTAGAGCGCTTTCATTTTAGTTATCTAAGCATTAAATCTCTAATGGCGAAAAACTGTACACGCCATATTATGTTTACACTTTCATTTTAGTCACCCAACTTTTAGGTCGATTTCATTTTGGTCACCCAAAAAAATATTTTTTAAAGTATTGGTTGGGGTAAAAAAACCAACGATTAAAGTGAAAAAGCGGTAGAAACTAAAATAATGCACAAAAATTGCTAATTTGTACTTGTTTATCCCATTATCGAAAATTTAAATTTTTTAATTTTAATTTTTAAAACATCAAAATAAATTGAATAAAATAATCCAATTGACCTTTTCCCACCTAGACACGCCAATTTGTTCGCGGGAATTCGAATATAGCACGACCGACTCGACTTTCCAACTATACGCCAAACAACTCCAATCCAACATGCACTTTTTGAATTAAAATTGAATTAACTTTAAGTGACGAAATTGTACTATCTCATATTCTGGAGAGATAGCGAATACCGTGTTGAGAAAGTCTTTAGTGCAGGCTCATATCTCACGATTATTTTGTCGGAGCGATAACTAGGATAAAGCTAAAAGGGAATTAGTTACGCATGAGATTAATCATGCTAGTTGGTGTATAGAAATTATTTTAAATGGAAATGGTGGAAAGTGGAAAGGAGAAGGGACTTAAGAAGCAATTTAACCAAAATAAAGAAATGGCCACCAACACTAAGTATTTATACACATTCGTCATGCTAAATTTAGCAAGATTTTTTTTCTAAAAAATATCAACTAAAAATCAACTGATTTTAACTAGTCAACCATTAATTCTTCAATTCTTCAACTTCGTTCTCCTCTTCGCTTTTTCGTTCAACTTTAGCCCATTTTGTTTGATTTTGAATTTTGGTATTCTAATTTCATCCTTGATAAGAAAGACATGAGTTTAGTAGCATTTTAGTCAAAAATTAGCTAAAAATAAATACATTAAAAGTATAAAACTAACTTGCTATCAAATTCCCCTCTACTTGGCCAATATTTGTCTTCAAGCATATTGTATGTTCCTACACTAGAAACTATCCGATAATTTATCAAAAATCAAGTCTCTCTTCCACAACCATGATCAATGCAAACAATTTAGGAGAAAATTGAATAAGAATTCAAACATTCAGTTTAATTAACAAGTGTCCATAAATTTTAAACATGTAAATTCAATCATTTCACTAAATTGAAATTGAACCAAAATTTGCAAGGTATTTATTCTCAATTAATTATGCAGCAAATTTGGGACATAATCAAACCTTTTTGGGTAAAATGAGATAACAACCCAAGCACCTCATCCCGGTTACTCAATTAGACACGTCTCCAAACGGACTATTATTCCCTACTCATGGTAGCTTGGTTAGCTGAGTGTTTGCAAGTTTCTGGATCGTCACCCGAACCTTTTTACGCGAAATGAGATGACAATCCAAGCACCTCACCCCGATTACTGAATTCGATCACATTCCCGAAACTTCACTTATAACTCAAGCTACCAACGGAGTAGATTTTTTATTTTATTTTTTATTTTTTGACATTAGAAAATACATTTAAAATCAAATAACTAAGAATGACATACTTACATAGCAGATTTACAAAGAATCAGTTCTCATGAAATAATCTAATTACAATGTTTCAACCTTATAACACACATGTCGATTAAACTAGATAATGAACACTTCAATTCACGGACCACCCAACTATTTAAATTGACTAAGCATAGGAATTAGAGGCTCAATGTCAAACAAATTAACGAATAATTCCAGCATAAGAATTAACACATGCGAAAGCACATTGCCTTCAATGTAAGAATAAAAGAATAAAAAAGAAAAAGAAGGGTCAAGTGTATCCCCGTGTATGTTTAATGAGGTAGAGGATGGTGGAAGTGACCATTTTGAAATATTGTGAGGATGTTTGAGATGTTGGCTTCTATTGCTTCTAGGCGAGCCTAAATGCAATTTAGTTGCTCTTCCACAGCTAGATGGGGCTGCTCTTCTTGCTTTCTAGGAGTCGGATCGTGTGTAGGTCGGAACACTCTATTTCTTCGAGCAGGTCATGTACCTGGGGGGAACAAAATAAAATGCAATAGGGGTGTCGACAAGCAAACCCATAGAATCCAAAAAATATTCATCTAAATGATCCATATTATAAGCATTGCTAGAGATGAAAAATCAATTCTGGATGGAAGAATGTTTGTAGCTAAATGCATGATGTATGGGCCAAGTATGAGAGGTCGGTGGGCTTGAATGACGGTATGAAAACTACGTGTAAACTAATATACTAAGTTGACCCTAAAACTAGAGTGCATGCACCACAAGAAAAATAATTTTATCTTAGTTAAGACAAATAAAGAATCATTGCGGCCCGAATAAATAAAAGCAAGAAACCTATGAATATATCTTAGGGTCAATTCATGCACTAGCAAGTCTTTAGAGGTCTTGGAATTGTAAGAACGTGATATTGAGTTAGTCAAAGCCGAGTAAGTTGAGTAGGCATCAAAATCACTAGGTATCTAGAGTAAAGTAGTATGGTACGAGTCAATCTGAACATCGTCAGGGTCAGCGAAACCCATGGCTATGTTAAGATCCAAAATAGACATACTAAATATATTACTAAGAAATCTGAATTGAATTATGTTTAGGGTTTCAAAAATCCTAACGACAGTTATATCGAAACTAAATGTTGCATAAAATTCGAATATGAGCTCAAAAAATGCAACAAAGTAAATATTTGCATACGACATCCAACCAATAGCATCGAAATAATTAAACACAGAATCACACATGTTGAGTGTATCAAGGGTAATATATATACGAGAGTATAATATATATACAGCACTCCAAGACCATCTCCACTCCAATCCTCGATAACACACCAAATCACAACTGTACTCTATCATACGTTCAATCCAAACCGAGCATCAAATTCAATAATATATCTCAAATAATCACTCATCATCAATAATTAAATATATATATGTTGTGCCAAGCTATTCTACTAAAAAAATCGTATAGATGATAAATTCTAAACCGTACAAACTTACCTGGACTGAATTGTAGTAGTTGTAGAAGTTCAGGGACTATTCTGTTATTTTTTCTTTTCCACGAGTATCTACAAGATCTTGATCTAAAATATGAAATTTATCAATTATTAGCTTACATTTCACATTTCAATCCACTTTAAAATGAATTCCCTTTTTCTTTTTCTAATTTACACAATTAACCTAAACTTTTACAATTTTTACAATTTAGTCTTTTAAACCAAATAATCAAATTAACCATTTTCTCAAATAAAATCCTATACAAATACACTAGGCCCTTAAATATTCCGTAATTAATATTACATTCACTATTAAACCCTAAAATTTTGTCATTTTCACAATTTAATCCAAAAACGAAAATCTAACAAAAAAATCACTTTACAAAATCATCAAACAACACAATCAAAGCTTCAAACACATGGTATTCATCAAAATCATTCAATATTCATCAATGGAAACTTCCACAATTTTTAACAGAATAAAAAACGAAGGTACGGGCTAGTTGGACCTAGTTGCAACGATCTCAAAAACATAAAAATTACAAGAAACGGGCAAGAATTTCACTCACATGCAAGATGCTATTATTGGACGATTCTCAAAGCTTAATTTTCCATGGTTTTTCGGCAAGTTGAAGATAGAATGAAGAAGAAAGGCTTAATCTTTACTTAATTTTGTTTACACTTTGTTTTAATTACAAAATTGCCATTATACTAAACTTTTATTCATTTTTTCCTTAAATTTAATATCAATTACTATCCATTATCCAAAATAAGGATTAATTTCCCTAATGGTCCTCCCACATCTACAAATTAGGCCATTAAATCATCCTAATGCTTTAATTAATAACTTTTGCATCTTTTACAACTTAGTCCTTTTTCTTTAATTAACTAACTAAACGTTAATATTTTCGAACCAAATTTTAATACGACTCAAATGACTCTATAAATATTCTAAAAATAATATTTATGAGTTGACACAATAGAAATTTGTGGTCTCGAACCATTGTTTCGCCACCACTGAAAATTAGGCTGTTATAGTTTGTGGGTGATAAGTCGTGGCCACATATTGTGTTACCCCATACTTTTTCAATAGTGCATCGATTACCTTGTTGCATAAATATGTTCCTTGATCGTTTATTAATGCTCTCAATGTGCCAAACTTAGAAGAAAAAGTTTTTCAAAAAATTCCCCTAAAGTTTTAGTATCATCACGATGGGTAGTTTTAGCTTCTACCCACTTAGATACGTAATCTACAGCGAGAATAATATAAACATTATTAATTGATGAAACAAATAGACCCATGAAATCGATGCCCCATACATAAAAAATTTTGCATACATGTATAGGTGTTAGGGGCATTTCATTCATTCGACTTAAAGTACCCACTTAAAGTAAGTAAGCATCACGAAAAATGTGTGGCCAAAACATTTCACATTCAAGTACTTTATGTGCAGTGCATTTAGGGCCGAAATGCCCTCCACAAGAGTAAGAATAACAAAAAGTTAGGATAGATTATACTTCAGTTTATGTGACACATCATCGAATTACCTGATCTGAACAGTGTTTCCATAGGTATGGATTGTCCCATATATAATATCATGAGTCTCGGTTGATTTTGTCCTTTTCAAAACGTGATAAGTCAGAAGAAATAATACCTGTAGCGAGGTAGTTTGCCATATCTATGTACCATGGGTAAACTGCTTAGGCTTATAGTAGATTTTCATTTGGGAAATCATCTTTAAGAGGACTGACATCTTTGGGTAGGGGTATTCGGCTTAAATGGTTAGCTACCAAGTTCTCACACCTTTTTTTTTGTCTTTAATCCCGACACTGAATTCTTGTAAGAGTAGAAACTATCGAATCAACCTTGGTTTTGCCTCCTTCTTCCGATCAAATATTTTAATGTTGTATGGTTAGAAAAAATAATAATTTTAGTGCCTAACAAATATGATCTAATTTTTTTCAAAGTAAATACAATAACTAATAGTTCTTTTTCAATGGCTGAGTAGTTGTTTTGGGCGGCATCTAATGTTTTAGAGGTGTAAGATATGACATGGGGTTCCTTTCCAATTCTTTGCCCAAGGATGACTCTCATACTATGGTCACTTGCATCGTACATGAGCTCGAAGGGATAATCCCAATTTAGTGGCTATACTATAAGAGCTGAAACAAGCTTATGCTTGAATGTATCGAATGCATCGAATGCGTCCTTGCATGCTTGATCAAATTTGAACTCTTTGTCTTTTTGCAAGAGGTTGCAGAGCGGTCGTAAAATCTTCGAAAAATCCTTTATAAAGCACCTGTAAAAACTGGTATAACCAAGAAAAGAGAAAATTTCCTTACAGTTGTGGGGTACGGAAGTGAGTTGATAACATCAATTTTGGCCTTATCGACTGTGATCCCTTCAGTGGAGACAATATGTCTTAAAAATAATCCATTAACTACCATAAGATGACATTTTTTGTAATTTAGAATGAGATTAAATTCAAAACATCTTTCTAAAATTTTAGTGAGATTTGATAGACAGACATTGAAAAAATACCATACACCGTGAAATCGTTCATAAATACCTCAATTATTTTCTCGACATAGTTGAAAAATACGTTTACCATACACCTCTGAAATGTGGCTGACATATTGCAAAGTCCAAATGGCATCCATCTATAGGCGAACGTGCCAAAGGGATATGTAAACGTCATCTTTTCTTGGTTCTCCGGTGCAACTAGAATTTGGAAAAACCCTGAATAACCATAAAGACAGCAATAGTGAGATTTTCCAGCTAAACGTTTTAACATTTGGTCAATGAAAGGAAGTGGAAAGTGGTTTTTTTGAGTTAAAGAATTCAACTTCATGTAATCTATGCAGACTCTCCACCCGATTTGGACTCGAGTGAGAACTAATTCACCTGCCAAATTTTCTATTATATTGATTTTCTTGGGTACTACATAGGCCAGTCTAACCTAGTTACTGTCAGAAATAGGATAGATCATCCCAATGTCTAGTAACCTATGAATTTCCTTTTTCACGAACTCCATCATTGGTGGATTGAGGTGTCTTTGAGCTTCTCTCTTTGGGCTCGCATTCTCTTCAATCGAAATTCTATGCATACAAGTTGAAGGACTTAAACCTTTAATATTGGTAATCGTCCACCCGATATCCCCTTTGTAGTCCCTCAAGCCTCGAACTAAAATCTTCTCTTCCAATCTTGAAAGTTTACTAGATACTACCACTGGTAAACTGTTCCCATCACACAAAAAGGTATACTTTAAGTGTTTTGGTAACGGTTTGACTTCCAGTTTCGGAGCCTACGAAATAGAAGGCAAGAGTTTAGTTTTAGGAGATAGTTCAAAATATTTACCTTGACTTCTAGGAACTCGTAGAGTCTCTATAAAGATAACAACTTCATGAGTTGACTTTTCGAACGTCATTAATTCCTCTAGTTTATCCATTGCATCAAGGTCTAAACTCCTACAAAACACAGTTTGTAACTCATCCTCTTCATGATATTCAAAATATAATTTTGTTAGTGGTTCAATAATATCAATACTAGAGACATTCGACATTGTACTCGGTCAGCTCATCGTCTCACAAAAATTAAATTTTACCGTTTCACTGTAGAACTCTATTACAAGTGTTCCACTTCGAACATCAATCTTCGTACGTGCAATACTTAAAAATGGTATCCCGAGTAAAATATCAAAAGAATTTTTTGAGTTTTTTTTCCTTTATGTCGATGATGTAAAAGTCTACAGGAAAAAATACCTCATTTACCTTGACGATGACATCTTCCAACACCCATTCTGGATACATACATGACCTATCTGCCAATTGAATAATCATTCCTGCTTCTTTTAAAGGACTCGTGTTTAAAAATTTAAAAATAGATAACGGCATTACGTTAATAGACGCTCATAAATCACACATGGCTTTTTTTATGCCAATATTACCTATTTTGCAAAATACAGAAAACATACCTTAGTCCTTACACTTAGGTGGGATTTTCTTTTGTAGAACCGTAGAGTTTTCTCCCACATTTAGCTTATCGTTTCCTTGGAGTTTCTTTTTTTCAGTGCACAAATCTTTCAAGAATTTTACATAGCGTGGAACTTGTTTGATTGCGTCGAGTAAGGGAATGTTAATTTCCATCTTTCAAGACGTCTCAAGGATTTCTCTTTCTTCTAGCTCTTTTTTTCCATTTGGCGAGTCTTCCAATGAATGGAGGTGGTACCAAGAATTATTTCAATGGTGCCAACTCCGTGAAAGCTTAGGTTTCTATTCTTCCCATTCAGTGTCTTGATCACGACTCGTGAAATGTACTAGATCCGAAACCGTTCCATCTTTTACGACTACAACACTTGCATTTTGGTTCGGTTCAATTTGATATGGCAGTTTCCCTTGGGTTTTCGAATGACTAACTGTAAGTGCAAGCTTACTTATTTGCTTATCTAATACATGAAACTGTGCTTCAGCCTTTTGTTGGAACTTTTTGATGCCAACAACTAACCTCTCTATTATGGTTTCAAGAGATGACTTTGAAGGTTAAAACTGTTGAGGCGGAGGTGGCCTTGGTTGATATGGTTTATTGTATTGAGGGTTCGATCCATAACTTAGATTCCGGTGGTCTTTCACCCTACATTATAAGTATTCAAAGGTGGATCATAACGCCTTTGAGGTGGGCTTGGGAAGTTCCTAATGGCATCTACTTGTGTTGTTGTGTCATCATGTAAAATTAGACACGAGTCTATTGGATGATCAGTCATGGTACAAATCTCACACAACCGAGCTAGGTTCGATTTTCTTATAAGCAAAGTTTGAGCAACATTAGTGAGTTTACCAATTTTTTCTTTTAAGGATAGAGCTCATGAACCCTTCTTGTGGGTTCTGTAGTTGGTCGAAATTGTTGGGAATTCGCAGTCATCATCAAAATTAACTCGCTTGCTCTTTGAGGCATCATATTTATAGTTGCCCCTCCACTAGCAACATTTATCATCTTCATTTCCATTGGGAGTAACCCCTAATAGAAATATTGCATAAGCGATTTTTTAGTCTGACCATGTTGCGGGAAACTTGCACACAACTTTGTGTACCGCTCCTAGTAATCATAAAGCGATTCAGTCTCCTTTTGTCGAATTCCTATAATGTCTTTTCTTAATTCGGTTGCCTGAACTACTGGAAAAAATCTGTCAAGAAATAAATGAGACATATCAGACCATGTATTTAACTGAACTAGAAGGTAGATAAATTAGTCATACTCTAGCAGAGTCGGCTAATAAAAAAGGAAAAGCTCAAAGTTTAATTTGATCCTCGATTACTCCCTATGGTTTCATGCTTAAGCAAACCAAGTGGAATTCCTTAAGATGAGTATGAGAGTTTTTTTTTTCAAACCGTAGAAAGTGGACAATAAATGAATTAAGCTCGACTTTAATTCAAATGGTGTTACTCCCTTCGGATAAGTTATGCACAACAGTTGTTGCTCATTCGGTGCCGTAGCGAGTTGTCGAATTGTTTGATTAGTCATTTCTTTATGTACACTGAGTGTATCATCTATTGCTTCTATGTAAGATAGAGTTTCGTATTCATCCTCTCTTACTTGTGGTTGTTTTCTGTGTCAAGTAGCTTCTTTGTGTAGCGTTCGAGCTAATTTCTCGATTTCCGATTTAAATTCTAACGTTCTTGGTTTTGACTTGATCATAAGGAAAACAAACAAAAATTAGAAAAAATATTTCCAATCCTCGGCAATGGCACCAAAATTTGATCGATGTCGAGCCACCAAATATAAATTTCTATGAAAAAATAATACTAAATAGCAGTATGGGGTAGTAGGGTTGAATCCATAGGGATTGGTTATTTGATTTCGCTTTTTCTCGCGACTAGAATTATTGTCATTGCAACAGTAGTGGCCATGAACTATGCATTGCAAAGCTGAAAAATAAATAAAAATGGGGGTTTAGTTGATAAATATAATAATATAAAAAAACAAATATAAAGTGAAGTAAAAATAGAATTATGGTCGCAAAAAAAAATTTAAGTGCAATAAAATAAACCAGTGAATTCAATATATTAAAGCTTAGCCTCAGCCTCGGTACACTCCAAACTTGAACCGGTCCTTGAAAAATGAGTTTTCCCTTCCTAGCGATAAGTTGGTTATAGCGATCAAGAGCGTCCCAACCACCAATTCTTCCTTGTGTAGTCGATTCCGGTACGACATGCAAATCAACCCTTACAGATTATCTAACCGCGATACACGCGTTCAATTCAAGACCTCGACAGCCTTGCGTTCTGAAGAGCCCAACTCAAATCAATGGCCTCAATCGTGTGGGTCGTTTAATTGGGCTAAAGATAAAAAGGAATTAGTTAAGCATGAGATTAATCATGCTTGTTGGTGTATGTAAATGATTTTAAATGGAAATGGTGGAAAGTGAAAAGGGGAAGGGACTTAAAAAGCAATTTAACCAAAATAAAGAAATGGAAAAAGAATGACAGAATGCCTGCACTTAGCTCTGTTGTTGAAAGAAAAGAAAGAAGTAAATTTCATTCAATTTCCAAGTGCATTCCAATCCGTTTTAAAAGGCCACCAACGTTAAGTATTTATACACATTTGTCATGCTATATTTAGTAAGATTTTTTCCTAAAAAATATCAACTAAAAATCAGATTCATACTATTCATAGAATTTTGACAATTTCCAAATAAAAATATGATTTTAACTAGTCGACTACTAATTCTTCAATTCTTCGATGTGGCCCTCCTCTTTGCTTTTTCGTTCTAATTTAGCCCATTTTGTTTGATTTTGAATTTCGGTATTCCAATTTCATCCCTAATAAGAAAGACACGAGTTTAGTAGCATTTTATTAAAAAATTAGCTAAAAATAAATACATTAAAAGCACAAACTTAACTTGCTATCAATGACCAAAACCAATTTATTCAAACAAAATGACCCTTTTGAGTATCTCTTTATCTACTAATTCAAACCAAATGATAACAAATATTTTACAATGAGAATGTACTTAGAACAAGACTATGAACATAGGAAGAAAATGTAACACCCCTAATCCCTTTCCGTCATTGGTTTAAGAGGCATTACTAACAAATCAAAACAAGTAATCAATCATAATTAAACATGTAAGCTAGCCGTTAACATTATAATATACAAGGGCAGGTCATGTCAAACTAATACTTTCATATTAGACTCTTATAAAATCAAATAACACATCATGCTATGCAATGTTAAACTTGGTCTTCTACTGTCTACACTATTATCACTATTTATTCCTTCTTGAATGCTAAAAGTTGGATACATAACTAGACTATTCCAATTATTAGCATCAAAGTATTGGTCCATACTCCGACTATTTATTTATTTTTATCTTCAATGATGTTAGTAGAATGCACTTAATTTAAGTTTGCTAATTCATTCCAATTCAAAGTAAAAGTTACTCTTACAGCCCCTATTTCGAGTCTACGAGACCCTAAAAATAGTTTAAAAATAGGCAGGGACTAATTTGAAAATTTAGGGCCATTTTCGAAAATTCCTAGAACATGGGACACACGGCCGTGTAGCCAGACCGTTTGGAATGCCCCAGGCCGTGTGACTCTCAAATTTGAGACACATGGCCGTGTCCCAGCTTGTGTAACTCACTGACTTAAGACACACAGTCGTGTCCCAAACCATGTTTCAGCCCGTGTAACTCACTGACTTGGGTCACACGGCTGTGTGTCAGCTCCTATGAAAACTACACCTATACTATTTTTCAACACGCCCGTGTGTGTTGCTTATGTGTGACATACGGCTACGTGGCAAACCATGTGCACCTAAATGTACCTTAAAACTTGACTTTACCATTTCCTACTTACTTGGGCACTAAGCAACTCAACTAACAATCATTTAACCTACTCAAAACACGATTAAACATACTCAAAATATACCAAATCTATCGCCTAATATGCCTAACCAATGTACCCTTATTGGTACCACATTTTATATGTTCAAACATTTCAACAATACATCAACCACTCAAAACTTTCATCCATACCAATTTTGCTAATATTGAACTAACATCTAGCTACTTAGGATATCAAGCTTTAAAACTAAAAACACATACCACAACCTAACTTCGACCACAACCATATATACATATAAACATCAATTCACTTGAAATCCAAAATTTCATCACACTATCAACCAAATGACCTCCTAGGTACATGCCATTACAAAATATAACATCACCGCACTTGGGTTCGAGATTCATTTTTGGATGCTAAGTCGGTGATAAGTTGGAAAGTACCTAGCCTGCGCACAAAAAATAAAATCGCACGCTGAGTATAACTCAGTGGTATTTCTATAATCTGAACAATTTAACTTAATATGAGTAATCAAAATGTGAGAACATATCAATAAATGTTATGCACTTATGTTTCAAATCATTAATACAAATTTTCTCATTCTTTATTACATACACTAAATTCCACATGTTCAAATATATATATCAATGACATATCGTATAACATTTGAATGCTTCAAACCATGCAATGGCATGATTCACCTCTTTAGTGAATACTTGAATTTATTTCAAGTTTTACATCTCATTTCATCATTTCATATTTCATTTGTCATCTTTGACACCCAGTGCCTCATTCAATAAATCCAAAGTAATAACTGCGCCCAACGTTATATAAATTGACACCCAGTGCCTCATTAACTCAAGGTCGAAGAAATCCCTGAACTCTTCTTATCCTATGGCATGACATCTATATCCAACTTAGCCCGAAACAGTTAATAGGGTTCCATTTCACTTTCAAATATATCCAAGGTCCAATTCTCATATATGCACATTATCACATATAAACACATATTCAATTCAATCTTCATATATTCAATAAATTCATAATATACCAAATCAATCCATTTTAATCGACTATGAATTCAATTCAATTCCAAAGTACAAAAGTACTCACCTCAAATGCTTACCATATGCAACAATTCAAAATGCAACTTAGTTCGGATTATAGAAACACAAACCGTGAATTCCGAGCTATTCGACGTCGATTTTATCCTTCCCCCTTTTACTCGAGGATTCCGGTACGACATTAGTTACGGAATAAAACAATTAAAATACATTAATATTACACAATTCAATTTCATATTAAATTTCAATTTTCACACTATATTTTGCTTATTGTTCAATTTAGTCCCTAAACCAAAACTAGTTTTTAACCTTCACATTTAATTTTATATTTTTATACTAATTTCACTCTAAACTAAATTTAGCTTCTTATTTTCCAATTTGACCCCTTAATTTTTCTCAATTTAGTCCCTATTGCTCAAAATCAACAATTAATTCCACAATTTAGTTCTTTTCCACTTCTAACTTAAAAATCTATCTATTTAATCCCTAATACTTAAACTATTCAACAATGACAACATCAAAATCTTAAACAATACTAAAAATTACAACATGAGTTGGGTAGCCCTAAGTGTCGAGATTCTAAAATATAAAAATTACAAGAATGAACTAAATTAAACTAACCAATTTTAAGTTTGAACTCAAAAATTTCCTAGGCCGTTCGTCTCACTTTTTCTTTTCTTTCTTAAATTTTGCATGTGATGGTTTTATTATTTATTACTATTATATAATATATAGGCATACATTAAATTTTTATCTTATTAATTATTATATTAAAGTTATATGTCATATATAATATACACATACAATTTCAATAAACCATGACCCGCCACCACTCAACATTTAATTAATGGTATATTTGCTAATTTAGTCCCTCCTATTTATTTCAACCTATAGACTAACTTTTAACTCACACGCGATTTAGTCTCTATACCTTAACAACTCCGAATTTCACGAAATTTACTAATCCAAAAATTAATTCACTACTAAAATAGCATCGTAAATATTTAATAAAAATATTTACGGGCCGATTTACGAAAATAGAGTCCCAAAAATATACTTTCCAACACCCCTGACTATCGAGTCGTTACAAAAAAGAATTCAATAAACATCAATACTAAAAAGTACTCAATAACCCTTTGTTTTTTTTCTTTTTTTCTTTTGCTTTTGTACTAGCACTACCAAAAATTTGCTTACACAAGAATGAAGAAATGGAGTTGTACAAACAATTTGCAGGCTTGCAACATGCCCAAAATGTCAACATCAATGGATGAAGAAATAGGTATTCTAGGCATGAGTTTTATTCCAAAGAATCTGATCTATTCTCGAAACGGTAAAGAGTAGAAATTTCTAAAATTTTATTTGTTAAACATGAGAATCAAATTGAGTTGAACAAGTGTAGGGAAAACAAATTGAATACTAAAACAAGGTCCCATGAGAAAACCAAATGATTGATACATTTACATTCGACATGAAAAATGAATCTTACCTTGAAAATACAACACAATGGAAAAAAATCAAATTCTGGAGAGAGTTCAAGTCCCAAACCAAGTGATCAAATCTGATGAAAAAAACAATAAGAAACTCATTAATCAGATCCAAAAATATTTCTATAAGGTTGATAAATGATCCAAAAAATAGAAAGAGCAAATCAAATAAAGTCAAGATTTAAGTATGAGAGTCAACGTACCATTCTACTTAGCTCCTTAAATGTCTTGATTTCTGTTCTATCTTTGATCCTATATAAAAATTGAAGGTACCTTCTTAAGAGATGAAGACTTCACTGCAAAGTTGTAATCAATTGAAAGCACATTTTGATCAATTTCTGATCAAAGGTCCATCAATTGAGTTGAGTTATATATATGTTAGACTTGTCATTGTAGCTATAAAAGGATGAAATTGCAGTAATGGTTAAAGAATAGAAAGCATGATATGTAGCATTGATTGTGAGTAAGGACTAGGTTTCATTTCTATACATTTTTTTTGTTATTTTACTAATGAATTAGATGGTTCATAGTTGAACATTAATCGATCAACTTATAAATCCTTGAATTTTATTCGAATTCAATTGATTAATTCATACATTGATATGCATAATTGTTTATCTCAAAATATACTGTCCTTATCTTCAAGAATCTTCATCACTGTTCTTTGTAGTTCATTCTTTAACTCTGTTTCTTCCTCTGTTTCAACAATGACAGGATCTTTAATTAGGAACATAAAGGAACAATATTTTGACACCCAATCAAGAGAAACAAATATGAAACCTGTTCTATTAAAAGATAATGGCAATGGAATTTTGAAAATGGAGTTGTATGCAATTCTTTCCGCCATTATCTAAGTTAGATACATTGAAATAATAAAAATCCAAAAAAAAAAATCCACAAGCGCAATTATACAATAGTTCCATTGAAATCAATTTTAAAAGCAACAAATCCATATACACTATAAAAAAAAGTAACAATGAATAACATAAAATAGCAATTTCAATAGAAACTACTGAAAAATAAAAGATTCATATTAATGCAAAAGGCTCACAATTTAATAAAAAAGTATCGAACAAATTAAGAATTAGGAGATTAGATCTATAAACCAAAACTCATTATAAGAACCTGTACAGATCTAGGGGATTTGAAATTTGGGTCTCAATTAAAACTTACCGAATCTTGGATCTTGCGAGACATCCAAAAAACGCTTCACTTCTTTTTTCAGTGGATTAAGCTATCAGGAATTTCCAATTTTGAAGAGAAAAAGGTTTTTGGTGTGCGAAGCAGGTTGGGAGGAAATGTGATTAAAAGAAAATTAAATTAAGTATAGAAGAGATAAAGTTGAGGAAAAAGCATGAAAAAATGAGAGGCCTAAATCACCATTTAGTGCGGAGAGCACTGAATGGTATGATGCATTTTGAGCTGAATAATCCCGTAATGGAATATGACTGTAATAGCTTGTTACAACCAACCAAACAATGGTTTAGTAATAGGCCCACTGAATTAGGCTGTAATACATTACTATTACAACCAACCAAACATAATCTTAAATTTTTATGGATTATATAATCTTCTCTACAATACTTAAATCTTTATGGATTATATAATCTCAAACCTTCTATGCTAAACTAAAATAAATGAAAAGATATTTGAATTAATTGCATGTTCTTCATTTGATAAAAAAAGTGATGAAATAATTTACGAGTTTTGTTTGAAATAGAAGATAAAATTAATTAATTACAATGATTTTTCTTTACTTTTAGCTTAGCATGGAAGATTCAATACATAATTAAAAGAAATTTGGTTTCATGAAAACTATTAAAGATAATAATTTTCATTGATAAATTTTTAAATATTAATATTTAAAATTTTATATTTCAAAATTCAAATTTAGAATTTTGGCAATGAAATAGACACATACAATTTGTTTATTATTTTAGTTTTTACTATTTTTTTATTTTAGTATTTGATTTTTTAACTCAATCAATATTTTACAAAGATATTTTTTGGGTGATCGAAATGAAAGCGACTTAAAAGTCGGATGACTAAAATGAAAGTGTAAACATAATATGGCGTGTATAGTTAACGCTTAGGTGACTAAAATGAAAACACCCTAAATGTTGGGTGACCAAATTGGAAGGATTTCATATAGGTGACCAGAATGAAAGCATCTTAAAAGTTGGGTGATCAACTAGTTAGTTTACCCTAAAAAGTTTTGAACAACTGTCACGTGGCAAAAAAGTAAAAGGGCAGGAGCTGTTAAAATTTTCAGGCGGATTATTCCCTATAAGTGCCCTCCAACTTTGGTAAAATTACTTCCTTCCTCTTTAACCTTCTCCTTCCCCATTCATCCTCTCTTTTCTGCACCTCAAATTTCCAATAATAATAATAATGGAAAACCAAAACCCGCTCCAAAATGGAGCTCTTGAGGGTGCCGCTGGAAACGGTGGTCGCAGTGGTGATGGATCGGCTCTGATCTTTCTTGGAACCGGCTGCTCCAGTGCCGTCCCAAACGCTATGTGCTTGATTCAGCCCTCTGATCCTCCCTGTCAAGTCTGCTCCCAATCCCTCTCCATTCCCCCCGATCGTAACCCTAATTACAGGTCTCCTTTCCCCTTTATTTTTTCCCTAAAATTTAATTGTGCATACAATTTCTTCTATACCGCAGATCTAAACTTTTCCGTGCATTTTGTTCACTAGTCATTCTTGTGTGATATCAACATTGTCTTGATATTTGTTAAATAATTTATGAAATATCGTTAGTAACTTGTTGCTGTTAATTTAGTAGTTAAAGAAAATAACTTAGTTTAAGTTTGGTATTGATTATCTGTCATTTGTTTATTATACCCAATTCCTGCACAAGTCCTCACAATTAACGTGCAAAAGTAAATTTTTGACAATGACAAAAATATTGATAATTCAAGTACTATAATAACTGATATAAAAATATTTTAATACTGTAATTTCTTGGATAAAATGCATTTTATAATAGATTCTGTTAATTGAAGAAATCTTAATGTAAAATAAAATATTTTTGCGATGCGATTTAGGAATATAATTAACAATCTTGTTCATTTTCACAAGTTCAAATGATTCTCCACATCTGTGCTTTCATTATGTGATAATTTCTGGTTATAGTTTCTCAAAGAAATTTAAGGTTTTCCAGCTTTGATTTTTTTTATCCTTTCAGGTGCAATACATCTTTGCTTATAGATTATTGTTCCAGCGATGGTATACGCAATTATATTATTATTGATGTGGGCAAGACATTTAGGGAACAAGTTCTTCGGTGGTTCACTTTCCACAAGATTCCTCGAGTAGATTCTGTGAGTTTAAGCTTGGCATAGTGACCATCTTATATTTAGTTTATTGACTAGTGCAATTCCAAACTAGTACTAATTTTCCTTTTGTGAACTCTAGATTGTTTTGACTCATGAACATGCTGATGCAATTCTTGGTTTGGATGATATTCGTGCCATCCAACCTCATAGTCCTACTAACGATATTGATCCCACCGCCATTTACCTAACTCGACATTCAATGGATAGGTATAATATGAATTTTTATTCTTGGTTTTATTGTGCATAAATACTTTTCTATCTCCAGTTATGCAGATACATTACCAATATATATGTTGTTCATATATTTGTATAATATGAGAGGTTATTGGTATAATATGCTCTAAATAGCAAAGTCAAAAGTAAGGTTTCAAGACATTAGAATTGGAGCTGATTGTCCAAACTGGCTGTAAATTGTAGAAAGGATGTCTTACGTTTTATGCTGTCCTATCTCAAGCAAACCTTGGCTGATGTTTTCTTTGTTTGTGTCCAACAGCATTGCCACAAAATTTCCGTATTTGGTTCAGAAGAAACTTAGAGAAGGCCAAGAAGTAAGGCGGGTGGCACAGCTTGACTGGAAGATAATAGAGGAGCACTATGACAAACCGTTTGTTGCATCAGGACTGAAATTTTTTCCGTTGCCAGTCAGTCCCCTGTCTCCTTAGATAATATAACATCTCTGCCATCTCTAATTCATATGTCTAAGTGCTTGATTGTACCTTTGATATAGGTGATGCATGGAGAAGATTATCTCTGTTTAGGTTATCTTTTCGGTGAAAAGTGTAAAGTGGCTTATATATCTGATGTTTCACGTTTTCCTTCAAACACGGAGTATGGTAGGTGCTGCATTTTCTCCTTTTCTTGTGTGCTAACATACATTTACACCTTCAAACATTTTCATTTTATTGGTGATGTTAAATGTAGAGGTGAGACTTCTATCTGCTACTTTGTCATCTTGATGAGCTTGTAAATGTTAGCATTGTATGCATGTTAGATTTTTTTCATGTGTTAATAATCAAGGAAATATATGTATTGCTGTAAAGCTAGCTTCACACATCAGTATATCCTTCAAGCTTTTAATTCTTTTCTCTTTCTTTTACTGATAATAGGTTGTATTCTTAGTGAGACCGCTTTCCAGCAAGTTTCACAAACAGGAAACCTTTTTATGACTTGACCTAAAAATGAAGATAAGATGCTTAGAGATCATCCTTTTACTGAGTGTTCTGGTCATCTTTTACGTTAAGAGGGACTTGGTGAAAGCAAAGCACATGTTCTCTCACTTCTAAGTTTTTGGTGTTCCGAGACTTTTCCTTTTTTCTGAATGATTTGCTTTTGATCTGAGTTTTCATGGTAAATAAACTATGACATAAATTGTATTTGATCAGTTATTTCCAAAAATGGTGCTGGACAATTGGATCTTTTGATATTGGATTGTTTATACAAGGTATGTCTCTCTCTTGATTCTTTCCTTTTTATAATGTTGACTGCCTGCATTTTGTTGGTGAATTGTCTAGGTCTACTATAACTAGAGAAATCTTTGACAGAATTTTATTCATGCTGATTCTTACATAACTTAGATCTGTCTATATCTCTGTACTGCAATGCATCTTAACCTATATCTGTCTCTCTCTGTGCTGCAGTGCATCTTACATTCTTACATCCTAGTTTGGTACCATAAATGATTATTTAATATAGTTGACATGTCAAGTGAGGTTGGATTCACTTCTGGGTTACCAATGATGGTCTGTTGATTTGTAAGAGTTGGGAAAGGGGGCATGGTTAAATGGTAATGTTGTCTAATATTGTTATTAACTTAATTTTTAACCACTGGTTTGATATAAAAAAAACTATATTATAAATGAATATAAAAAAACAATCACATAGTTTGATATAACAAAATTTTGAGAATAAACTATATATATTACCTTAACCTAACCGTTGAAGAATTCTTGTGTTTTTCTCTCTAATCAAGAAGATGATTGTTATATGCTCCCTCTGTCCCAATAAGAATGTGGTTCTCATTTTTAGGCAAATTTTTTAAATTTTGACCTAAATTACTTTAAATATTTTAATTAATTAAATTTAACAAAAATATTTAAAACTGCTTCAATGAAAGTTTTATAATATTTTTTTTCAAATTTGTATCCACAATAAATTTTACATAATAAAAGGTTAGAGTTGAAAAAAATTGACCAGTAAAAGTCTAAATGTGAAAATTTTAATGAGACAGAGTGAGTACAATCTGGTGCATTAAAGTGTAATTTCCTCAGCTTAGTTTGATCATGGCCGGCTTATGGATTTCTTACTAAATTCATTTGAAGAACTTGTCTACTGCAATTGAATTGTTCACTCTATTAATTATTGTCTTTAATGATATTTATTGTCCTTTCAGTGATATATTGCTTTGCTTGCTATGTATATTCTTCTCTGAAGTAATGTCTTCTGTTTTCTGCATACCAGAAAGGATCTTTTAATGTTCACTTATGCTTACCTCAGGTTTGTTCGACATTTTCCTATTATTTTTCTTCATTTTAGTTTTCAATGGTCACTGTCACTCATATCTATCCACTTATTTTTGCAGACTCTTGAGGCTATAAAGAGGATATGTCCAAAACGAGCTCTATTAATCGGAATGACACATGAGTTCGATCACCACAAGGATAATGAGTTTCTTATGGAATGGTCTGAGAGGTACTCCGGTTTCCAATTGCTTTACAAATTTTATGTAGTCTACTGAGTTCCTCAAAAAGATAATAAAAATGGAAAAGGAAGAAACTAATATAAGATGCTATTTTCCATGTAATCTCTATGTAGGGAAGGAATCCATGTACAACTTGCACGTGACGGTTTGAGGGTTCCCATTGACCTATAATGAGGTAGGGCTTGTCCTCAGAAAGTTGTCTTAGTGCTAGATGAGAATATCCTACTCACTCCTAATATATTATTTCTTTTCTCTGTTTATTTTAAGAGGAGTATCAGATTTCTTTAAATTTTATTAGGGATGCCATGTTTTCTAAATAAATGCGATTATTTTTAAGCTGTTTGCTGGAAGTTTATTTGCGTCTTCAAGTCCTGCAGAAGAAAAGGACTCCTCTTGTTTATGCAAGTTTGAAATAGTGGATCCGATACTTGAAAAACATTCATACCATTTGATGGGAGGACAATTATATTGTGTTCACAATAAAAAATATTTATGTTAATCAGACTTGAGTGTGACTGTTGATATAGGTATGTGTGTTTAATCTTTTTGAAGTTTTTCTTTGATCGTATTTTCATACATACCGATATCTAATGGGACAGATACTTTTAGAAAAATGAGGAGTCTTCGTAACATAGAAATTATTTGTAGCTTCAATCAGGGTTTTATCAGAATTGTCATGCTATGGATCTGAGTCACCGGGTGATTCTCGAAAAGCTAACTTTGATTGAGGAAGCCTTTTCCATGTTGCGGTTTCAACCGCATGAATAACCTATGATTAATATATAGAACTCATAGAAATGACTTTAGAACTCGTCAAAAGGACTTCCTAACCTTATACTTGTTAGGAAGGGTGAAATGGAATAATTTGTCTTATTTATAGACTAAAGTACAAGTTTAGTCACTTATGTTTGTTTAAAATTAGTTTTGGTCATCGAACTTTGAAAAATTATTATATAACCAATGGTATCATCATTTCATACGAATTGTACAGCCAATCCTTGTACCTTTTCTTAATTCTTTTTTTCTGTTGTTTCTTTATTTTCCTTCTCTTGCAACGTAAAACAGGTGTACAATTTGCTTATGTCAAAATTATTTTTTTGATGGTTCCTTTGAGCCCATTTTCCAAATAATCCCAGAAGCCTCTCAAATGCAAGTGCTGAGAAGATAGCATCCATCCAAAGAAGCTCTTTACCAACCCAGTACATGTCAAACAGAGATACATGGTGTGCAGGGTGAGGAAGTCAAAAAGGGCAAAAGGATGATGCGATATATTACAGGAACACCCCTTCCAGAGCCCCTTGTGTCAAATTAAGGCGGCCATCTGTTTGCTTCAGCTCATTGAGAGATTTAAAAAGCATCTGCAGGCCATTTGAAGAAAAGTAAAAAAGAAAAACAACATACTTTCGTTGTTTAAGATTGTCACTGCATGGAATAGGGGAGAACTCCATCTTACACAATTGATAGGACTGCGATCTTGCCCTAAGCATGTGTTGTGTCCAGCCATTGCATGATACTAAGCAGCAGCAAAGAAAGACAAAAAAAAAATGGAGGTGGACAGGGAACAAACAAAGACATTAGATGATATTACTTGGAAAGGGGATAATGATAAGAAATTAGAAAAGCCAATTCCTCCACTACGAATAAAAGAAGAGTAGGAAAATAAAAGAAAATATTCCTCACAATCTGACGGAAAGTCACATTCTAATCTTTCAATCACCAATCATGTATAAGTTGAACTTCACTATAAATGTTGCTCACTGCTAACTCATTTTGTATGACGGAAATCAATATAGCATTATCACTCTTGATCTCCACTTGGCGGTATCCTTTTGCCAAGCTAACTTTAAGCACTCGAGTAGTGTCTGAGCTTCAACTTGAAAAATACCGGGCAATCTTATTACCATTTGAAAACCCCCCATCCATCCTCCATTCGGTCCTCTCACTACTCCCCTATGGAGGCCCTTGGTCTAGTACTTGACACAGAACCATCCACATCCACCTTAATCCATTCATGAGGCGGAAGCTGCCACCAACCTTTAGTCATTGAAATACTACAATTATGAGGCCCACTTGTACCAAATAAAGGTCTCGTCCAAGCTTCCATAGATGCTAGCAGAGTCTGACTACTACCACTAGTCTGTATGAAAATGAAATCATTTCGGTTCTTCCAAAGAAACCAACATACAATGGAAAAGGTAGGCCTGTAATACTCTGAAAATTATTACAGTAAGAAAGTAAGATAATACTCCTGATATAGTAAAATAAGGAAATAAAGTGATAAAAAGGGTAATTTTGAGTTATGTCAACATTGGGAAGTATATTATGACATATTAATTCAAGAAAGGATTAAATCGCAAAAGTGAGAAAAGTTTTGTTGCCCAAGAGTAAATATTCAAAATTTGAGGGGTTAAAGTGTAAATACAAAAAGTTGAAGGACCAATAGTGTAAATATTTTAATGGTGGAATAATCTAGAAACTAAGGAAAATGGATGAATTAGGACCAAATTGAAAATGTGTAGAATTTTAAGGGACTAAATTGTAATTTTACCTAATTAAGTGATGACTCAAGGATGAATTTTTAAAAGATTATAAAGGGCAAAATGGTCAATTAGAGAGAGAGAATTCTAGAAGGTAATGATGATGTCGGTGATATTTTTAATTAATTAATTAGATAAATGTTATTTAGTTAATATTTTATTAAGATTTTTAGTATTATTTTATTATTAAATGATTAATATAAAAGGGAGGAAAGATGAAGAGAAATCATCAACTTTCCCATGCATTTCACGTTAGAAGGGAAGAGAAGAAAGAAAGTTTTGCTTTCTTTACAATTTGGTCCTTCCACCAAAAATTTACCATTTTCACCTAGAAATCAAAAGAATTTCCATAGCCATCAAGAGAAAAAGATAACAAGAAGACTATGGGGAGCTAGAATATCAAGTTAGATTCAAGTAATAGAAGCTGGAGGAGAGAGAAAATCAAGTTAAAGGTTGAAACCAATAGGACAATGTAAGAACATCAAGATTTCAACATATTTTTAAGTGTGATATTATTGAAAAAGTATAGAAATGATGTTATAGTAGAGTTTTCTTATATAAGTTCTTATGTTTTTGATATATTAGTGAAGGAAAATAAGATAAAGTGATGGAAATATTATAGAGAAAGGGAATAAGCGTGTTATAAATTTAGTAATCAACATTTTGCACTAAAACAGTTTTGGACAGCAGCAGTAGGTTAACTTTGAAAAATCACCATAAATCGTGGAAATCGAATTAAAGTATGAATAAAATATGGAATTAAATCTTATTGAGCCTAGTTTCTCATAGAATAAACGTTGTAAGTGATGGAATTGTAAATCATGAGATATAATAAATTTTGTGAGACAAGGTTAGAATGAATTCGGGTTCCCCTGTTCTGAATTGGAAAAATCATTAAAAATTTTACAAAAATAATTATGGGTTATAATTTATATTTTTAAAATACTTAATGAGTCTATTTTCAAGAAAAACAAACAATAACATCATCCGAATTCTGTACAAAGAGATAATTAATTTTTAGTGAAGAGGGGTCGGAACTGTCAAACAGTGAAATAGTGGAAACTTTAAAGAATAAACTGTACTTATTGGTTAAACCAAAAATTTTTTTATAGTAAAAAGACTTGTGAGTCTAGTTTCAGAGAAAATTAACGGATCTCAATTCGGAGTTATGTAGCTTAAAATATAAATAATTTTGTGACTATGACTCAAGTGGACAGCTTTGAATGAACAAATAAATAAATAGTGAAATTATAGATAATGTTACATATAAGCATGTTATATACATTAAGGATGTGGAATGGAGAGGAGGAGGGTAAAATATATGATTATTCAACTAGCATGAGTTTTCATTAAAATGGCTAATTTGCATGTTTTAGGTTCAAGGACTAAATTGAATGAAAGTAATATTTTAAGGGTAAATTTGTAAAATGTCAAAAGTAACCAAATTGCATGAAATGAATTTTTATTATTTAAATTAATAAATTGAATTAAATATTAATTTAGATCAAGATTGGGTGGAAGTTCGAGGAAAATAGAAAATTACTAAAATGTCCCTAAATTCTGGTATTTTTGCAATTTAGCTTGGTAAGTTCGTGTAACTTGAATTATATTATTAAATGCTTGAAATATATTTTTCTTGATGTGAATATGATTTGGATGTTTATTGTATGATAATTGATGAAGTATTGATATTCTTGATGAAAAGAGAAAATAAATCCTGATTGAATGAAAGGAAAATTCGATGGATCTCTGAAAAGGAATTGACGGTAAAAAGGATCTAGCCCGGACGGGTGATCCTATTCTGATATAGCCCTCCCGAAGAATATGTGGAAAATTGATTTAGCCCGGACGGGTAATCCGAATTAGGGTTTGAATTTAGCCTGAACTGGTAATTCAGATCCAAGCTCATTAGAGTAATTGTCATTGCAGGGGATTTAGCCTGGACTGGTAATCCCGCTGTAAGGATGAGGTTCGCGGGAGTGTGCTCTCTGAAATGGAAATGCGCACATGAATATGAATTGACGGATCCGGATTTGTACACTAAAGCGTACCCCTGAAAATCCATCAAAATTCCAAGAAGTTCAACGGGGTAAATATGGAAAAATAACAAGGGAATGAAAATCATGGTATTTATGAGCTCATCAATCTTGGTATATATATTATTGATACATGGAAATTATTGAACTAACTTGAATGTTGAGTTTATGCATGTTAGGGGAATAATGCATTGAATGGCATGTATAAGTTAAATTGGCCAACGTCAGCTCATTAATGTTTTGATTGTGATTGATTTTAAATATGAATGCTTGATGAAATGAAATGTCTGTAAATTAATTTGTAAATTCCGGTAATGCTCTATAATCCTATTCTGGCAATAGATACGGGTTAGGGGTGTTACAAGGCCATTCACCATTTTTGAACACTATTTTACCTTCATTCCTAATGTTCCAAATAATCCATTGGATAATAGGTAAAGTAAAGAATCATTCCAGAGCCGTCTAGGTATGATAGATTGCCAAATTACTTTAGAGAAGACACAACCCCTAATTACATGTAATATAGATTCAATGTCCAAACCACAACGATCGCAGAAAGGAAAAGTCATCATAGTTCACCTAGTTCAGTCCTCGTTTGCTAGAAGTCTACCACGTGCCAATAGTCAGAGAAAGGTCTAAACCCTTTGCGACGCCTTAACTTTCCATGTCATTTCATCATTGACAACACTAATTGATACGTTATCAACAAACAGATGTTTATAGATTCCGAAACGGAGAACTTATCCCATGACAGCCATCTCCAACTTAAGTGATCCAAGCCTGCATTCGCCAATGGAGGTATATAGTCAAAATACACTCAACAATCACCTGTGGAAGAATTGCAACTAGCCAATGAACATTCCATGCCCCTTCTAACACTACATCACAAACACAGAGTGAGTCTTGAAGGGCCTCATGACCAATGTAATAGTGCCGTAGAATACCCAAGTCACCAATCGTCATTCCAAAATTTCACTAGCCTACCATCACCAACAACCCAATATATACCCTTTTGACTTCACTCAATATGTTGGCTATGGAACGCCATATATAGGAGTAGCTACTGCAATGAATGTGCATTGGCAGTAATCCATGCACTTCGTACTTATTTTTCAAAACCTGAACCCACAACTCCTTTGCACCAATAACTAGTTTAAACCCCAACTTCATGAGAAAAAAGTTTGTTTTGGTCTTGTAATCTCCGAATACCTAGCTCCCTATACACCCGAGGTTTGCAACAATCCTCCCAACTCACAAGTGATGACTTTTGCATAGAAGATGTTGAACCCCATAAAAATCCACGGGCTAGTTTCTCAATCTCAGTACAAACTGAGCTAGGAATTTTGGTCATTGACATGAATTAGTTTGGAATAACAAGTAACATTGACTTAACCAATGCTAGATGACTCGTTAGAGATAGTTTTCGTGCCTCCCATCAATTAAGTCAAGTGCAACTTTATCAAAAATGAATTGAAATGTCCTAATACCAACTCGATTGTGAAAGAAAGGAACGCCCAAATACGTACCTAGATCCCTCACCTTTGTAAATTTGAAACTGTTACATAAATTAGTTGATTTTTTCTCTGTAACATTATTTGAGAAAAAAACCTGGGTCATTTGGCGATTAACCCGTTGTCTAGAAAAATGACAGAAAGTCATTAGAATATTTTGAAGGCACTCTACATTTTTCCTGTTAGCTCTGCAAAAGAGACCCAGATCATCTACGAAGAAAAGATGTGAGATACATGGTCCCCATCGAGAGAGAAAAAAAGGTTCCCTACTCCCCTCCTCCAAAGCAACTTCAATTAGATGTCCTAGACACTCCATTTCCAAAATGAACAAATAAGGAGATAATGGATCTCGTTGCCTGACCCCTCTCGATGGGATGAAGGAATCAGTAAATGACCCATTCTAAAGAAGTTACATTGTCGAAGTAGATACACAACTCATGATTATACGAATAAGAGGTAATGGTAATTCTGGCTCATACAAAGTGTCTTCTAAGAAATCCCAACGGACCCTGTCATAAGCCATTTCTAAGTCCACTTTTACTGCCATCCATCCCTTTTTTTCTTTTCGTGTGTTTCATTGTATGAATAGCTTCCTGCACAATTATAATATCATTTGAAATATTGCGAGACTGTATGAAGCTAGATTTGCTTAACAAGAGTTTGCATCACTTGCGGAAGGTGAATAACAATAGTTTTCGTGATAACCTTGTACAAGACAATGCACAAACTAATTAGCTTGTATTGCTTAATCAACTCTACACAAAACTCTTAAAGATAAGAACAAGAAGCGTTAGATTGATGCAAGGATTCAAATTACCACCCATAAACACACTGCGTACCATTTCACAAACACTACTTCCCACTATCTCCCAGTTCGCCTGAAAAAATTTCGCATGGAAACCATCAATCCCAAGTGCCTTTAAAGGTGCCATACTGAAAACTAAGTGTCTAATCTCCTCTATCGACACCTTTGCCTCAAGAATTCAGAGTAGATTTGACGAAATTTTTGGAAAACGTCCCTTAATCAGAAAATCCCTAACAACTCTATCATCTCCTGAGCATGACTGTTTCACCACATCCTTGAACTCTGGGTGCATCAGCCAACTAGTGAGGAAACAAAACGGTCTATCTTCTCTCCCCATTATCGCCTTATCAGTCGATACAAGTATCGAACGATGATCCGATTTAAGCTTATGCAAATTAAATAGTCAATTAATGTTGGGTAAACTACACCATAGGTCACCCAACTATGGATCATTTTTTTGTCACCCAATTATGATATTTTTTTTTTAAAAAATTGGTCACCCAACTATGGATTTGTATCTTGTTTTTATCATCCAACTATGATTTTTTTTTTAAATTGGGTACCCAACTAATTGAGATTGTTTTTTTTTTTTTGTCTATTTCCATTAATTGCACTAACGGTAGGGTGACGTAGCAGTTAAAAAATCAGTATAATAACAAATTTAGCCCTCAACTTTTAGATATTATATCAATTTAGTTATAACTTAAAAAATTAACCCTCCAAATTTACAAAAACTTCAATTTGATCTTAATTTTAAAAATTCAAAGAAATACATAAAAATACCTAAATATTTAATATATATATATATATATAAATAAAATGATTGTTGACAAGAAATAATATATAAATTTAAAAAATATAATAAATAATTTAACTTTTATATTAATATTAAATAAATAAACCCTCCCCTCGTCCCTCTCCCTCTCTTCTGCTGCTTTATATAAAACCCAGGTTTTGTAGTGCAGTGAGAATTTAAAAATAATAAAATAAATAGAAACTAAGTTGATATTCTTTGCTATTGCTTTGTAAACAATAAGGTTGAGGTCTTTATTTCATTTCAACCACCATCTTTCAAACTTAAGCTCAAAGCCAAGTAATGATTGTTCTGTAAAAAATAAGTTTTGTGCCTTTATTGTAAGTAATGAGCACCAACTGTAGAGCTAGAGAAAATCGAAATGGAGAAGTTGAAGTGTTCACACTTTTTAGAGTCTCAGTCTTTTGATCGCTTCTTTGATTTTTGTTTACTTTAAATTCAAGTGGTGAACAATTTTGTCAATCTGCTTTGACTTTACTACATTGTGAAAATGTTGAAGATAATTCTACCTACTGTTTACACGATTAAATTAAAAATGGAATTCTTATTAAAATAAAATACGAGTGGCAAGATAGAGGATCCACGAGGGCGATGGCCAAGGCCCCACGGTACGATTCAGGCTGCACAAGAAAATCCATATAAAAATTTACTGTTTGATATTGATTTGGATAATATGTTTTAACTTTACTGTATTACTTCTATTAGATGTTGATTAGAATAAAGTTTTTTAAACTTATAAATATACATAGTCTATGCTCCTTGTAATAATTCGAATTTGACATAGTACATTTTCTTCTCCTCTACCCGTGATTTTTTCTTAAAAGAGTTTCTATTTAAAATCTATATGTTCTTTTTTTTTCTTGCCATTATTTTTAAATAAACAGAAGGAACGATGGAAACAATAGTAGTAAAGAAAATGTATATAAAATCCAGATTTTCTACTGCAGAGTGGGAGAGGGAGGGTTTTTTATTATTATTTAGTATTAATATAAAATATAAAATTATTATTATATTTTTAAAAAAATATTCATGTATTTTTATATATTTTTAAATTTTATATATTATTATTTCTTGTCTATAACCATTTTTTATTTATATATTTTTAAAAAAATTATTATTTATGTATTTATATATGTTTTTTGAATTTTTTAAAATTAGGTTATTATTTTAATTCAAGTTTTCATTGCAACAAATTGGAAGAGGCCATATATGCATGATTGGCGAAAGACGTTACAATAAGTAAGCAGTTGAGTTGTGGTTTATGTACATTCCCGAATGAAAGAGTGTTGGGCCAAGGTGGTTCCCTTCAAGCAAAGTGTCATAATTTGCCAACACAACCACAACTTTACGTGTCTGCTACGATTTTAAACGCTCAAGTCTGAATTGAAGCACCAAAAAAAAAAAAAAAAAACCTTCCTATAGCAAAATAAATACAAACATTTTGACAAGTCAAATCCTCCGTAGATTAAGACCATCTTTTCATTCCTACTATTTGTAAGTCCAATCGCTATTTTATTATTTTGAGTTATATTTTATTTAGTTTTTTAATAATTTTATATATTTTAGATTTATTTTAGTTGATTTAATTTTTTTTATGTCTGTACTGTAAATATGGTGTGTGTTTTAGTGTTTTCACGTATTTAGTTTTAATAAAATATTCTATAATACCCGATTTTGGCCCGAGTAAAAGACCCAAACCGATTTAAAACAGTGACCCAATTTCAAATATGGCCCAAATACAGTGGTCCAAAACGGATTTGTTTCAACAGCGCCGCATGCCACCTCCACGCGATCTCCACCTGCACAGCAAGAAAGGAAATAAACAACAATGGCAAGAAAAATCAAGAAAATTGCAACAGATTTGTTTCTTTGTTTTGTATTTTTATTATGGCTATAAAAAGCCATTGAGATACTGTATGAAAGGGGGGTGAAGGGGATACAAAGAAAAAGAGAGAAAACAGATACAAGAATTTTTAGAATACAAAGGTTTCTTTTTTTTTTTTTTCGTTCTACATTATTAGCGTTCATCATTCTTTTACTATCTATCTATATTTTTTCTTTTTTTTTTATTTTTATAGTTTGCTTAAAATAATAAAGAGGAATAGAACGGGAAACTTACCTTTTCTGTCGGAACCACCGAGTTGTTGTCATCTCCGTCGTAATCGGAGCTTTGGCACAAGGCTGAGCGGTGGCACTCAAGGGTTGATGAAACCCTAAAGAAGCCATTTCATATGCTGCTTCAGAGAAAGGGGGAACAAAATTGTTTCCTTAAATTTGGTTTTTTTTTAAAACTTAAAAAGAAGCAGAACGGTGCCATCTAGTGGGGTCCACGCATTTCCACCCTAAGTGGGAGATTTGCACATTTAGACCTCCTCTTTTGCGACATGTTTGGATTAAACCTATCGTTCCTTTTTAATTTGGCCCAAATGTTTTTGCCTTTGTTCATTTCAGCCTATACCGCTGCACACCGTTTTGGGGAGGCGGATTATTTCCGATTTGGCCCTCCATGTAATTCGCTTGTCGCGATTTGGCCCATTATTTTGATTAAATTTCATTTATTTCTTGTTATTGTAGTTTTTTAACTATTTGGTTTTTTTTGCAATTTCGCTTTTTTTAAATTTATTTTCTCCTTATTATTATTATTATTATTATTATTATTATTATTATTATTATTATTATTATTATTATTATTATTATTATTATTATTATTATTATTATTATTATTGGTATTGTAATTATTATTTTCATGTACATACAAACATTTTTATAATATATATATACACTTTTAAAACCTGTTTTTTTTTACTTTTGTAAATATGTAAATACGTATGCTTCTATACATTTTATATATATATATATATATATATTATTCTCCATAATTTTTTTAAACTAATAGTTTTCACATATTTATATAATTATGCATGTTTATTTATTTTGATAATGTAGATATTATTTAATTATTTTAATATATTTTATATGTTCATATATATATATATATATATATATATATATATATATATATATACGTATGTTTTTTTTCTTTTGAAAATGCTTAAATATATGCTTATATTTTGAACACGTATTTTATAATTTACATATACATATACATATTTATTTATTTTTAATATGTTATGACTTTTGTATATATAAGTTTTATAACCCAAAACAAAATTTTATTTGTAAATCATATGTATTTTTCTTTAAAATTTCTATGTGTAGATTATATACATTCTTTTCTTTATTTATTTTGCTTGTTTTTTCATTCGCTACTTAATTGTGTTTACATTTATATTTTTATTTAATATTTTGCATGTCATGAAATATTGCTTTTATATATATTCATTTCGTTTATTTATTTGTTTATATTATTTTTATGCTATTGATGTATTTATTATTGTTGTATTTATTATTATAGCATTTGTACATATAATATAACATTACATCATCTTTTACTCAAATTTAAAATAGAAAATTTTCAAAATAGAGATAATACTCGGATTTAGGATTTTCAAGGAATTGAGCCCTAACGTATTGGGTTCGATTTTCTTTGTTAAATCCAATAATCGAGCATTCTCTTTAATCAAAAATAAGAATTCATTATTGGGAATTCAACACGTTGTATCCTAACGTATTGGATGTGACGATTGATTTCTCGAAATGAAGATTTCTTTTAAAAATAATAAAGGAAATATTCGAGTTTGGGATTTTAAGGAATTGTGCCCTAACGTATTGGGTGTGATTTCTTAAATCTTGGATAAGTGGATGTTCTTTTAAAGTAAAGGAAATATTCCGAGTTTGGGATTTTAGAGGAATCGTGCCCTAACGTATTCGGTGTGATTTCTTAAATCTTGGATAAGTGGATGTTCTTTTAAAGTTTTATTGCACAAGTATTTTGGCCCAATTCATTTTTGGGGAAAATTAGAATGTTGTGCCCTAACGCATTGGGTGTGGTATCTTCTTTCTCTGAAATAATAAGGGTCTTAATACGTAGCCTTTTAAGTTTTGCTAAGGATTACGTTTTTCCAAATTCTCGACCTTAAGACATTACTCAATTAACTAGGTACCAATTTTTGGGCGTAATGAGGGTGCTAATCCTTCCTCATACGTAACCGACTCCCGGACCCGTTTTTTTCTAAAATTCGTAGACCAAAGTCGTTTTTAGGTGACCCAATCACATCTTAATAAAAGATTGGTGGCGACTCCCAATTTTCATTTTTTAAAGTCGACAACCTAAATTTTTTTTTGTTTTCAAAAATATGGTTTCGACAGCTTGGCGACTCCACTAGGGAATTTTTTTAAAAAATTAAGAGAGTCGAGCCACAAAGTTGATTAATTCTTGTCTTATAGTCGAGAAAATATTTTTTAAAAACTCGTGACATCTTTCATTATCTTCTTGTTTAAATATTGTTTGCATTATACATTTCATGAGCTGAACAATTTTACCCTTTTAAGTGGGAGTAAGAAGCTATGCCTTCGTGAGGTTTTCACCTCCGTGTAGGGTAGTGGATTGCTTCCGGGATACATCCGTACCAATGTCTTCGTGAGATTTTCATCTCCGTGTAGCCATAGGGAAATGTATTCCCCTGAATCGAACTCGATCCATATGAGCCTATAATGGGTGAGGATTGAAGAATCTGCTGGTTCGGGTACCTTTACTCTAGAAGCCAAACCTCATATAATGAACCTTAGGAATCCACCCTAAGTAGAACTATACTAAACCCTAGTAGATATCCGAGTAGGAATTTTACTATTATATTATATGTTTATATGATACTGATTTTTCGTGTTTTATTTACATGTCATGGCATTTCATTTCATTATAAAAGAGGTGTTGATTCATGTTCAATTGCTAAATAGAGAGCTGGTCATAAGAAAATAGGTTTCTTGATAAAGTGGATGACAATATGGTTGTCCGAATATGGTCCAAGAACACATGATAAGAGAATGATGATAATTTAATGGAGGACTATGGCTCCGTTGCCCAAGAATTCAAGATGACAAAGATTATTTGAGAACCGTTGAACCTTCTTAAAGAGAAGCCAACGAGCATCACGAGGATGAGCGAACAACAAGTTACGGCCCGGATCGAGCAAAAAATGAGATAGAAGAGACGTTTTTGAAGAGTTCGTGAGATTTATCTTAACGCTCGAATGAAGAAGAAGATTGAATGTCTTCGCCTATGAGGGTAAGGCCGTATAAATATTCATTTTATGTAAAGAGATTTGTTTTCTAGTAAAGTTCTTTAAATGAAATTGAATCAGAATCAACATCTCTTTATGCATTCATTGCATGCATTCACATTACATGATATCATATGCATTCAAGTCCACTAAAAGATTCTAATTGATATAAATCATTCCTCAGTTAATCTGGAAACCAACCAGCCTACTAAACACCGCTACGGTACTCGATTGAAAACTAAGGATTGGATCAAAGGATGGAAAGACTAGAACAATCCCAAAAGGAAATGTATGAGCAACTTCAAAAGTAAATGAATGAGCAACAAAAAATGATAGACAAAATGATAGAATCTCAAGGGAGTATGATGACTCAGTTAACTCAATTGTTCAACAAAGGAACTGATAAAGGAAAAGGCTCTGTGCTCAATAATGAAGAAGGAGACAATGAGGGACCTGTTTATCCTCCAGACTTTACCCTCAACAAGTTGAGATATACCCGCGTAGGTCCTCTGTTACCATTAATCCTCCGGGTGACGCTGCAACGCTATTGAATCTCCAAGCAGGATCAGGCTTTAACCCCGGAGCCAACTTTGTTAATCCTGCTATCCCTGATTTCGATGAGACGGCTAGAAAAGAGAAAATGAATGATGAATTGCCAAAACAACTAGAGGAAAAGTACAAATGGTTGGAAGAGAAATTTAGAGCGATGGAATGTGCAGAAGGCTACTATGGGATGGATGCTAAAGAATTGAGTCCAGTTCGGATTTAGTGCTCCTTACAAATTCAAAATGCCGAGTTTGAGAAATATAATAGAACCAGAGTCCAAGCTCATATGACCATGTTCTGCAGACGAATGACCGGTTATGTCAATAATGACCAACTCTTGATTCATTGCTTCCGGATAGCCTCACAGGCAAAGATCCAAGTGGTACAATCGATTGAACTGCACTCCATTAATTCATGGAGAGATTTGGCACGGTATTTATAAAGCAAGCATATCATGTGATGATATGGTTCTGATAGAATCACCTTACGAATTTAGAAAAGAAATCAAATGAAAGCTTCAGGCAGTATGTACAGAGGTGGAGGGAGGTCGCCGTCCAAGTTCAGCCACCGCTATTGGAAAGGGAAATGACAATGTTATTCATTAATACATTGAAAGCTCCGTTCGTAACACATATGTTAGGGAGTGCGACAAAAAGCTTTTCTGACATAATCATGAATGATGAAATGATTGAAAGTGTCATAAGGAGCAGAAAGATTGATGGGCAAGCCTCAAAAGAAAAGGGAAATGAGGTGAACAGCGTGAATACGTACGGCAAATCAATTGCTAACCAACAGGGTTCATCAAGACAAGAATTAGGTGTGAAGCCAGGTACTGAAAAGCTCCAGTTCACGCCAATTCCAATGTCGTACAAGGAGCTGTATCAAAGCTTATTCAATGCGCATGTTGTTGCTCCTTTACATATGAAGCCTCCACAGTCCCCGTATCCCAAATGGTATGATGCAAGTGCACAATGTGATTATCATGCAGGAATTACAGGGCATTCTATAGAAAATTGCATTACCTTCAAAAAGCTAGTTGAAAAATTCATCAACATGGGTATTGTCAAGATAGATGGTTCATCTAGTACCCATTCATGATTGAATATGAAGGGGTGTCGAGAAGCGTTCACGATGAAACAACTGAAGAAGAGACATTGTCAGATTTTTGCCCTTATAGACTTGGGAGTGTTTTAAATAATTAGACTGCAGAAGAAGCCCCTGTAGTATTTAGAGATTACTCAGAGTAATGTTTAAAACACACTTGTTGCCTTCAGCCTAGAGGCAATAAGAATTCCTTTATGAAATAGGCTCATGTCTGAACGTTGTTATTCTAATAAAATACATCTTTGCATTCATTTTTTAAGCCAATATTCTTTCATTCTTTTCGAATAATTATACTTTCATTCTTTCAGATTTTCTTCCATATTATTCTATTCATTCATAATTGTACAAATGATTATTCATACATTCTTTTGTATATTCTTTGGTACCTATTATGGGTCCCCATATATCAACGACATGAGTGATGCTGTTACGAATTCAGAAGTTCCTTTTAGTGGGATCTGTGTTTAGAGGGATCTCATGACTTTAAAGATGGCATAGATTGTAGCCTATTTTCAGACTTGTTACAGATGGTCGAACAGGAATGAAATCTTACCTCATGAGGAGACAATGGAGATTGTGACCTTAAGGGAACGTGCATAACCGAAGAAATGAAGCAGAACCTTGTTGAGTTACTTCAAAGAGTTCAAAGATGTCTTCGTATGGTCATGCTTGGGTATGCATTGACATTGTAATCTGAACAATAATGCAATATCAAAAAATTTTTACAGTATGTTAAAGATTAACATCATGAACGATGCATTCTTTGCCGGGGCAATGCCTTCTTCTTTGGCTCATAATGGTTTAGCCCGTCGAAGTCAAGTTGTTATTTCTCCGTTGTTGGATTTCATATTAATTGAAGAGGAAGATCCAAAGTTTTCGTCATAGTTAAAATTATGCCTCAAAAGGCTCTATCAAAGAAATTTGATCACAAAAAAGATTTTACATTGGTTCTGATCGAAAGGGATAACGAAGACTTGTCTAATCCTATGAGTTCAGATTCAAAACAAAAACAAAAACAAAAACAAAAACAAAAATGAAAAATGAAAAAAAAAGGAAAAATGGAGAGGCCAAAGTGAAAACCCGCAAAGGGCACTTTGAGACCAAAGGGGATTTGAGTTGAAAACCCGAAAAGGGAGGCTCAAATATTGATCAGAATGGGGCACGAGGTGATTAGAGCAACTCAAATTTTAACCAGATTGAGGCATGTGGTGATCTTGTTATACCTGAATTATCAGGAAAGGGTAGGCAACATCTTGGGGCATTGGCAGAGTACTGTGGATCTCCTAAACACATGTCAAACTTAGAAGAGTCTTCAGAAAGTTTGTACAGAGAAGCTCAAGCTGCGATATTTGGGGCACCCAATATTCATACTATTTATACTGAGTTTGTTATTTTTGGGATACTTCATTCTTTTCCAAGATACACATTCCCAATCAATTTCTTTGCTATCCTTATTTACTATTTTTGATAATTTATTCCTTTTGAGCTATGCACAGAACCAATTGTATTCTCATCCATTGATATACCCTTTTTGCAAGCATGTTGCATTAGAATAACGATTAATGGACTAATAAAACTTTCATGAATGAAGTTTTGCATATTACTCTAGAAGTTTCTAAATAATACAGGAACCTGAAACAGGACTATTGTTTAGAACGCACCAAGTTTAAAGCTTGGGAATCTGAAAAGGAAAAGTAAATTAGGACTTTCTCTTTGGATTCTGTTATCAAAAACATTGATTGAGCAAAGTGACAAGATAAACAAGCAAGCAATGATCACCAGACAATAGGAAGAGATTTCCTCGGAGAAGAAAGTCTTCATCTATGCATGAGCCTTTGGTACGACACTCGGAGAATGGTGTAAGGGACCAGAGAGGTTTAGATCCTGTATCCTTGAATAGTGATAAGAGAAGATTGAGGAAAGCCATACATTTCTACCCTAGGGCTGTAGTGGGAGAATAATGGTACAAATTTTGCGCCCCAATGGATTAAACTTGGAGGTTCACAGTGGGGGGCAACCTGGCTAAATGTTTCTTCAGAAAAGCCAGTCAAGCAAGAAGGCGTTGTAGCACGTCAGTCACAAAGCCTTAATAAACTTCGAGTAATGACGACCTAAGCGGGATCATTCTCGGAAAAATAAAATTTTGCATTCATGCAAACACCATTCACACATGTCTAGTTAGGAGCATTTGATGCATTTTGATCATGCCATCCTAAATCATTAGGCATAATTAGATTCATTATACAGGTCATGTTCCACAGAGAACAGATCAGTGAAATAACAGATCTTGCCTTCTTGCATTGACAGTGGAGCAGATCGAAGATGGCAGATTTTACCTCCCTATGGTTATAGTGGAGTACATTGAAGCCAGTTATTCTACTTCCCTGGGCAACAGTGGAATAGATTGAAGATTTTAGATCTTATCTCCCTAAGCAGTAGTGGAGCAGATCGAAGATGGCGATTTTACCTCCCCGTGGTTATCTTCGAGTACATTGAAGCTGAATTCTACTTCCCCGGGCAACAAATGGAATAGATTGAAGATTTTAGATTTTATCTCCCTAAGCAATAGTGGAGTAGATCGAAGATGGTGGATTTTACCTCTCTGTGGTTACAGTGGAGTACATTGAAACCAGTAATTCTACTTCCCTGGGCAACAGTGGAATAGATTGAAGATTGTAAGTCTTATCTCCCTGCAGTTGCAGTGGAATAGATTGAAGTACTAGCTCCTATACTTCTGAAGATGCAGTGGAGCGGATTAAAACCTTGAAAAAGAAGAAGAAGAGTACCAAGATCCAGCACGACCGGACAAAATCGGGCATTTTTAAAGTCTTTGCTCTGTTCCTGTTACACGACAACGAGCAAAGAGGGGCAGCTGTAATACCTGATTTTGGCCCGAGTAAAAGGCCCAAACCGATTTAAAACAGTGGCCCAATTTCGAATATGGCCCAAATACAGTGGTCCAAAACGGATTTGTTTCAACAGCGCCGCAAGCCACCTCCACGCGATCTCCACCGCACAAAGAAGAAAGGAAATAAACAACAATGGCAAGAAAAATCAAGAAAATTGCAATGATTTGTTTCTTTGTTTTGTATTTTATTATGGCTATAAAAAGCCATTGAGATACTGTATGAAAGGGGGTGAAGGGATACAAAGAAAAGAGAGAAAACAGATACAAGAATTTTTTAAATACAAAGGTTTTTTTTTTTTTGTTCTACATTATTGGCGTTCATCATTCTTTTACTATATATCTATATTTTTTTCTTTTATTTTTATAGTTTGCTTAAAATAATAAAGAGGAATAGAACGGGAAACTTACCTTTTTTGCCGGAACCACCGAGTTGTTGCCATCTCCGTCGTAATTGGAGCTTTGGCACAAGGCTGAGCGGTGGCATTCAAAGGTTGATGAAACCCTAAAGAAGCCATTTCATATGCTGCTTCAGAGAAAGGGGGAACAAAATTGTTTCCTTAAATTTGGCTTTTTTTTAAAACTTAAAAAGAAGCAGAACGGTGCCATCCAGTGGGGTCCACGCATTTCCACCCTAAGTGGGAAATTTGCAGTTAGACCTCCTCTTTTGCGACATGTTTGGATTAAACCTATCGTTCCTTTTTAATTTGGCCCAAATGTTTCTGCCTTTGTTCATTTCAGCCCATACCGCTGCACACCGTTTTGGGGAGGCGAATTATTTCTGATTTGGCCCTCCATGTAATTCGCTTGTCGCGATTTGGCCCATTATTTTGATTAAATTTCATTTATTTCTTGTTATTGTAGTTTTTTAACTATTTGGTTTTTTTTGCAATTTCGCTTTTTTTAAATTTATTTTCTCCTTATTATTATTATTATTATTATTATTATTATTATTATTATTATTATTATTATTATTATTATTATTATTATTCTTATTATTATTATTATTATTGGTATTGTAATTATTATTTTCATGTACATACAAACATTTTTATAATATATATATACACTTTTAAAAACTTGTTTTTTTTTACTTTTGTAAATATGTAAATACGTATGCTTCTATACATATATATATATATATATATATATATATATATATATATATATATATATATATTATTCTTCATAATTTTTTAAACTAATAGTTTTCACATATTTATATAATTATGCATGTTTATTTATTTTGATAATGTAGATATTATTTAATTATTTTTAATATATTTTATATGTTCATATATATATATACGTATGGCTTTTTTTACTTTTGAAAATGCTTAAATACATGCTTATATTTTGAACACATATTTTATAATTTACATATACATATTTATTTATTTATTTTTAATATGTTATGACTTTTGTATATATAAGTTTTATAACCCAAAACAAAATTTTATTTGTAAATCATATGTATTTTTCTTTAAAATTTCTATGTGTAGATTATATACATTCTTTTCTTTATTTATTTTGCTTGTTTTCTTCATTCGCTACTTAATTGTGTTTACATTTATATTTTTATTTAATATTTTGCATGTCATGAAATATTGCTTTTATATATATTCATTTCGTTTATTTATTTGTTTATATTATTTTTATGCTATTGATGTATTTATTATTGTTGTATTTATTATTATAGCATTTGTACATATAATATAACATTACATCATCTTTTACTCATATTTAAAAATAGAAAATTTTCAAAATAGAGATAATACTCGGATTTAGGATTTTCAAGGGAATTGAGCCCTAACGTATTGAGTTCCGATTTTCTTTGTTAAATCCAATAATCGAGCATTTCTCTTTAATCAAAAATAAGAATTCATTATTGGGAATTCAACACGTTGTGTCCTAACATATTGGATGTGACGCATTGATTTCTCGAAATGAAGATTTCTTTTAAAAATAATAAAGGAAATATTCCGAGTTTGGGATTTTAAAGGAATTGTGCCCTAACGTATTGGGTGCGATTTCTTAAATCTTGGATAAGTGGATGTTCTTTTAAAGTAAATGAAATATTCCGAGTTTGGGATTTTAGAGGAATCGTGCCCTAACGTATTCGGTGTGATTTCTTAAATCTTGGATAAGTGGATGTTCTTTTATATTTTTATTGCACAAGTATTTTGGCCCAATTCATTTTTGGGGAAAATTAGAATGCTGTGCCCTAACGCATTGGGTGTGGTATCTTCTTTCTCTGAAATAATAAGGGTCTTAATACGTAGCCTTTTAAGTTTTGCTAAGGATTACGTTTTTCCAAATTCTCGACCTTAAGACATTACTCAATTAACTAGGTACCAATTTTTGGGCGTAATGAGGGTGCTAATCCTTCCTCATACGTGTAAACTCCTGCACTGCTTTTTTAAAATTCGTAGACCAGAGTCATTTTTAGGTGACCCAATCACATCTTAATAAAAGATTGATGGCGACTCCCAATTTTCATTTTTTAAAGTCGACAACCTAAATTTTTTTTTTGTTTTAAAAAATATGGTTTCGACATATTCCATGTGGAATTTGCAAGTAAAATAGATTTGAGAAAAAAAATGCCAATATATGGAACTATGATATTAAATGCACTAGGTTTAAAGTTGATCTAAGATGATAAGTGACACTTTAATACCTAAAAGATTCAAAATTTGTAATTCGGACACATTCAAAATTTTTAATGTTTCAATCAATTATCGAGCTCTAGGAAGCTATTTTGGGTGTACTTTATATCGTCGGAAAGGGAGTTTGAAGATCTATGCAAATATTGGAACACCAATTTCAAAAATGCATCAAGATGAATTCCAAAAATAAAGAGAAAGTTACAAGTTTCAAATTGATGGACATTTTTTTACGCATTTTTATGTTTGGATCATATCTCCTAACATACTTGGAGTTTGGAGCTAAAATTTCTACAGTGAATGTAGAAGATGCAGACCTTCAATCAAATTTTTTTTAGATTTTTTCCATTGGGACACATTAACTTAGACAAAAGAAGTCATCAATCAACATGTAAAAAATGACTCCAAAAGATGACAAAGAAGTGGGCCTAGCAATATATTACTAGCAAGTCCTTTGCATTGTCATTTTCCTCTTCACAGACCTCTATAAATAGCATTTGTTTCATAATCAAGATCATTTTCTTGTTAAGTTTTTGTTTGTTTCTTTATTTGTGTAAAATCTCAATTTTCTTATATCTAATATGTCTTTTTCATGTAAATTTGAGTTGTTTAATTTGTTATATTATTCTAAGTTTTCAATGTTGAGGTGAACGGTGAAACTATTGGCAAATATTAAGGTAAATTTCATACTCGTCATTGAGGTAAAATTAATTATTAATCACTTGTTATAATCATACTTGTAAAGTAAGATATTTTATTTGTTATAGACAATAGATGACACAATGAATGCTTGGATAAATTAACCTTGACTTGTTGTAGACATATAAAACTTGGCATAATAAATTTTTGAAATTTTTTTTATAAGTTTTGAAGTTATCAAGTGATTATAATACCATATGTTATATTTTTGGACTGAACTTAAACAGTTGAACTTTCATATTGCACCATCCTTTGCTTATGAATTCATTTGCTAAACTCTTGGACTTATTGAAAAATCATATTGGACACTCCTTTGATGAACATACATTTGCTCATGGTTAATTTATCGCGATATCCTGCCCTTGGGTATTGCGATACCAACATCATGAGGGGACAAAAATTTACACCAAAGTTAGTCTTTTTCCAATCGAAGCGCCAATCATTGAAGGCCCATTCAAGGGAATTTTGGGCGGTAAGAGGGTAAAAATTTGACTGCTAAAAACAACCAAATTTCACTGAGGAGAGAGGAAACACACTTAGGCTCAGTTTTAGATAGTTTCTCTTAGGTTTTCTTTATTTTTTTCTCTGCACTTTTCTAGAGTTCTTATTTTTCATCATCTTCCATATCTATAGTGCTTACTTTTCTGCATTTTCCTTATTGTTCTTGTAGTTAGTTAAGTTAGTTAACACTGTAGCTTAGGTTTATTTGCACCTTCAGTCCCTTTCTTTGCTTGTAATGACATTTCAATATTCTAGTTTAATGTATTTCAGTTTTTTTTAGCTTAATATATTAAAGACTTTACCTTTTATGTTTTTAGCCTTTATTTAACCACTGAATTCTCAACTTTATTTTTCTTTCAAGTCTTATTGCTTAAAAATCCCAACTTTCATCCTTTTCTCAAGTTTTATTTTCATGGCTACAATGATTTCTTTATATATATATATATTTGTTAGCTTAGTTTTTTATATAGGTAAGTAAACTTTTAAGGGGGTTGATTGATGAAGATGTGGTGAGTTGATTTTTGGCTGAGGGACCAAATTGTAATAAATTAGACTAACTTGAATGAACCTAAAATCTTAGGATTGATGACCCTAAGGGAAGATTTAGGCAAGTGAGACCGAGAGGAGATTTTGTTGAGCATAATTCGTTAGTCCTAGGTTAGCCGATGAGATCGAGAGATAAACCGGATTAACTTGTCTAATTTGGTAAAATTGAGTCTGAGGGATAAAATGAACCATTTTAAGAGTTTAAGTAATTTGGATCCCTAATTCAAGGATAGGTGAACCACATTAAAATTAATCAACCACCATTTTTTTATCTATTAGTTAATTTCATAACTTTGCACGTTTTCTAGTTTAGTCCTTGGTAGCTAGCTCATAGATTAGCATAATTATTCTTGACTTTATGATTTTCCGTACCATATTGTTTAGCAAGTAGTTATTTAGACTCCTTATTTTTCATGCTCGTTAGCTAGAAATTGTTCAATCGCAGACTTTCTTGGGTTCGATCCTCGGAGTACTCCGTACCCGTTGTACAATTATATTACAATTGACCTGTCACACTTGCAAATACCACATGTATTGTTGAAAAAATATCCAGTTTGAAAACGATTTTCTTTCATAGTGAAAAATTAAAATTTTGAAAATCGCCTTAGTTTGTGATATTTATAGCAATAAACCCTAACTAAATTCATACCAGTGTTTTCGGCTTAATGGATGTTTGTTGTTCCCAACTTTCAATCAAACGGTCTTCTCCTCTATTCTCATACCACAAAATGCTTCCAGTGAGGGCTCGAACCAATTGAATTGAAAAACAGAAATAGAAAAAGTTTTCTCTCTTTTATTTGGGGTAAAAACATAAATTCTCTCTTTTTAATAGAAACTGGTAGAAATATTATTCTAGAAAAATATATTTGATAGTTGAGAATAAATTCTCTCTATTTTTCGACAGAATAACAATCTCTTAAAGTTGTGTTAATAGCTCTACCGATGTCATCTATTTATAGGAAGAGAAACTAGAACCCTTATTGAGTTGTTGTGGTTTATTTCAAATAGAAAAAAAAACTTCCTACTTAAAGTAGAAGTGGGGTGGACGGAACACCCTAGTATTTCTACTAGGGTTGCCGCCCCTTTCATGTTATTTGAGGGGTTTTGGGTCTTTCTTATATCAGGTCCAATTACTAGTATTTTTTAGGCCTTTTGACTCAATACTTTATAATGTGATCCAATCCGATTTGGTTTTTCTATTTCCCAAAATAAAATTTAATATTCCATATTAAATAATTTCCTCATCCCTAGTTTACCCCTCAGTAAATTTTTAGACGATTTTACCCTAGTAAAATTTTGAGAAAATATGTTCAATATTTCATAACTCAACATGTTCACTATGACTGAATGGTTTATTTTCATTTTCAGGCTTCAAAACCGCTCAAAAACATAAACTGATTCTTCTGATCATTTTTAAGTATCCCATATAGAATTACGAAAGGATCATTTCCATTTTCGTTTCCACTTTTGGAAACCTACATTTATTTCCAAATGATTCCATTTTTCCATTTCAGAAAAAACCATAATCATTCCAGAATGTTTTTCATTTCTCTTTTCCTATTCATTTTGTTCATTTCTATTCAAACTCGTAATTCATTTCTAGTTTCAACGAGCTAGCAGAGGGACCGATTGAACATAAGTAATTAGGGCTAAAATGATTTATAATTAAGTGCTGGATTTTTGTTTATTAATTATAAACTCATTTAGTTATGAAGTCATTCCACTATAGTATCGTGACTGAGCTCTCTCTAACGACTTACCATTACGAAAGCAACTACTTAATGGTCGTCTAATGATATTGTAATAAGTGTGTTACCTTCATAGGATAACCTTGATCTCTTTAGGATAAAATTCATTCTCCTAATATGATCCTATTTTATTTCATGGTAATCATTACATCTTCCTTCATGAAAAGTCAATTACTATCGAATAGTAATTAAGTCATTCATCACAAAGACGAAAGACCCATAGCCATGTTTACTTTTCATCAACCATGTAATGCCAATGAGAGGATATCATTTACCCATGTCTCGAGCTATGAATTTCACTGTTGTGAATGATGCTACATATTGCAAAAGCCGTACACCCAACACACCAAATTTCGATTTCTTATCTATTCGAACTCAAGCTTTTACTTATATCAAAGTGTACGAGTCATGCATATATAGTTCATCATCCATTCAAGATTTAGGTATGCCACATTATGAACATCACAAGTGAATAAATCTATAAAGAGATTTAGGATCTATTTCGCTTGGGTCCTATCCAATGTACTGCCAGTCCATTCAGTCACATCTATGTCTCTATCTTCTGGGAGTCATCCGATCCGATGCCGAAGACAAGACATTTCCCCAATTGGACTTGATAGACGACATATTAGTCTTTCAATTGGTTTGCTCATTTCTGATTAGACTAAGGACATGTTTAGGTTCGTCTACTAATATAAGTTGTCTTTCTGTATTACAATCTGACCACATAATATTTCTTAATATTAGTTAAACATTAGACAACCAATGAACAACATTTGTTTCCATTTTTTTTTTTTTTTTGCATGTCAAACCCATGTGAGGACAATATACAAAGTATTAATGTAATTCATGAATAATTTTATTAACCAATCTGTTTGAAAAATTACAAATGTACTGAGGTGAAAATATTACACTTAAGGCACCAAATCCAACACATATTAGTTCTATTCGATTCTTGTATTCATTTTTTGATTTCCTCTCCCTTATTCGCTATAGTAAGGAGAGAGGTCAGTCAGACCTCCATTTTGTGTGGATTCTAGTTGAGTAATAACATTGAATACTAAAATTTAATCTTAGTATAACACCAAAAGTTGATCCTCTAGCCTCAGCATATTTTCTTCCATGTATTTGTTTTTATTATTTTTAGTTAATTTATTTAAGTGATTTTTTTTTCTAGTGTTTCTTGCTCATACTTTCATTTTTGACACTCACTCTAACGTTAAGTGTTAAATATTTGTTCTAGCATACTACTTGCAATCTTGTAAGCACTAATCAACTTCCCTGTGGATCGACCACGAACTCTCGAGATTTTATTACTTGAATATTACCTGCACTTGAGTTGTAGACCTAGAAAATCCCTATCACCTAGTGATCCGAGTTATAACTAGGATTAAAGCCCCCTTTATTGGGTTTAATAAATTATTAGTTAATTTTAAATTAAAATTTATTAAATAGTAAAAAAATTAATTTATCATATTTTTATTTATATCTTATACAATTCAAATTAATAATATTTATATGCATTTAAAAATAGTCGAATGTATATTTTTATTTAAGTTTATTGGTATAAAAGGCTCTTGAAATATTTAAAAGAAATCATTAATTAAGCTCCTTTGAATACTTTGCATCCAATTAAGCCTCCAACTGAGAATATTGGTCAAATAAGTCTTTTGATTGACATTGGCTTTTAAATTTACTAAATTGTGAAAAGTTCAAATATTAGGGTAATTTTATAAATTTACATAAATATGAATTATTGATTGAATTGAATACTTGAAGTACTTAATTGAATGAAATTATCTATTTAGATCAAGATAAACAACAACCAAATTTAAATTGAGAAAATGGGAAAGCTTCGAATTAGTTCCAACTCTACTTCTACGACTATAATTATCGAGGTAAGTTCATATGAATTATAATCGTATTAATGTTAGTTAAATTGATTATTTGTTATATTGTGTTAGTTATAAATGAACTTGAATATACATGTATCAATGTTTTGAGTAATTGATGGGTAAATGAGTCCATTTGAACCTTAAGAATTTTCAAGATACGAATGACATATCATTAGGGATTTCATGTTTCATGTGTTGATCTTGAATGTTCTACCGATGGTTGAGGTCCAACATTTATTGCGGATTATCCACAGCTTGTGTGAGCAGCATCATATAGCTAACATTTCTACCCACAACTCGTGTGAGCAGGCCCATTTCATAGCTCGTGTGAGCACTAATGAAAAGGAAAGGTTACGGTTATGGAAAGGCACACTATGTGTGAGCATTCCCAAGTATCCAATGTAATTTTAGATGGTTCAATAGATAAGTAAAGGTTAAAGGCAAGGAATGTATACAATTGAACAATGGTTTATGATCTTATGAAAAGGTTAATGAGATAAATGATGTTTATATGAAATCTACTTACTAATGATTGAACTCATACGTATCATGATTGAACTTACTAACTTGTGAGTTTGATGGTGCTTGTATAGGATTTTACTAAGCTTATGGTCTTGGTAATGATATTATGCTTATTCTATAATTGTGCAAAAGAAATGGTAAGTTATGTTTGAGTTTATATGAGATTACTAAGAACTAGTTGCTTACGTAGTTATTTTCATTTGTTTCAAAGATTATCAAAAGCTCGATCGGTTGAAGGCTTGTCGGAGATCTATCACACTATCTAGCAACCATTTTAGTAGTTTTTGAGTTATTTTGACCAAGGTTATAAATGGCATGTATAGGACCTTTTGTAATGATAGATCTTGAATGTGTTAATGGTTGATTTGGTATGTATATGCTTTTGAAGTTTATGTTTGGTTTGATGAACTTAGAGCTTTGACAAGTTAGGTCATGTTGGTCACTTTAGGTACTTGTAATGTATGATACTTTTTGGTATGTTTTTGATGATATGTAAATGGTTGTATGTGATGTCATTTGGTAGTTAAAGGATCTAGGTTTTGTGCTTGAAATGTGGCTATGTTGCATTGTTTTGATTATTGGTGTTTTGGTATAAATGTGGTGTCTTTGAATGACACATTGGTTAGGTGAAATAGGTTGAGTGATTTGGTATGTTTATATGTGCTTTAAAAAGTATTTAAGTCTCTTGAATATTTGCACAAATGGAATGGTTGATTAGGTGTATTGTGGCCTTGAAATGGCTTGAATTAGGGTCAAATTATGGAGCACACGACCTAAGGAACGGGCTATCACACGGCCTGGCAACACGACCATGTGTCACTTGTTAATTTTTAGTGTATCAAGTCAGTGTGTTACATGACCTAGCACATGACCTGCGACACTGTCATGTGTTACAAGTCAAAGAGTTATACGGTCTGGCACACGGCCTGCGACACGGCTGCCTGACCTGACTTAGTTAGTTACACGGGTTGAGACACGGGCTGGGACACAACCGTGTGTCCCTTTGTTTGATTGTTACACGGTCTGGGCTATGTCACACGGCCTGGCCATATGGCCGTGTGACCCCTGTTTTTAAATTTTGTAACTTTTTCCCAAATTTTTTGATTTGTTTCAAATCAGTCCCGAATTGGTTCTAAGTTATTTTTAGGGCCTCGAAAGCTCAATTTAGGGCCCAAATGCATATGTTTGATAGGTTTTTAATGAGATTTATTTATTTAATGTTAAATGATTTTATTGAAATGTTATGATGTTAAATGTTATTTCGATTATTCAATAATGCTCCGTAACCCCAATCTGGCGACGGAGACGGGCTAAGGGTGTTACAATAATTGCCAAGGAGGCTTGGGATATCCTTAAGGCTACTCATGAAGGTATTAATCAAATATGAAGATGTTGACCACAAAGTTTGAGACCCTGGCAATGTATGATGATGAAAGAATTGGAGATTTTTAAGCTAAACTTTGTGACTTGTCTATGTTGGAAAACCCAGTTTAGAAAACTATTCTTTTGGGCACACTGAAAGTTTAAAATTGTTCTTTAAAATCAAGCCATTATGATATTTATAGTAATAAACATTAACCAAAATTATACTTTTGCTTTGTACGATGTGGTTAAGCCGATCCCAACTTTCTACCAAATGACCTTCTCCACTATTCTTGAACCACAAACTATTTTTAATGTGGGCTCAAAGTGTCGCGAACCAATTGCATAGAATGAAAAACTATATTAACTTTCAGTAGGAAAATTAATTCTCTCTATAATCGAAATTACGTGTTTTACCCAGAAAATGGAATTTATTTTGTAAAATAAGTTACCACTATTTTTAGACATTTAAATAACGATGTAGAATAATGGTGTATATTTTTAACATATAGTTCATATTTATAGCCAATATTTGCTTTTATTTTTCTTTACATGCAAAAACTATTAGTTTTATAAATTCAAACCTATCATTCAATATCATGGAACATCTCTTTTCTTAAAAATGAAATAAAAGATTATTTTGAAGAAAAGGGAGTATCTCATTCAGATTAAGACATCATTATGGGTTAAGACAGAAAATCGTTTGGCATTCGGAATGAATGAATGGAAAACGGTTAAGGAGTTGTTATCAATACGATTTAGTTCGAATAGATGGCTAAAATTAGTACCAAGACAATGGCGAAATACGGTCAATCAACACTATCCGCTCAAAATAAAGATTTAACAAAATGGGATTCAGATGAAAAGAAAGATTAATTCATTACGAAAAAAATGATTTTCAAGCGAACTCACATCGACTCAAGAATATAAACTGAATCAAGAACAAAAATATAAAAATCTAATTTTAAAAACACTATGGATATGATTTTTATCATATAAATCTATTAATTATCAAGATAAGAGGGACCCGTATGCTTATGGATCACCATTCGAGTAAATAAGAGGAAGAGAGTTCTTATCATTACAACATGGATAAACAAAATTTTTTGATACATTGAGGATATCCTATCCATAATTATCTAGGAGAGGCGATATCCTAGATGCTATGGGGAATTTTTCGCGCAAAAAGTTTTTTAATTGGAGAATTCTTCATTTTTGTCTTAGAAATAAGGTCGATATTTTATTTTTCTTTACATGCAACTATTGAGGACAGTATACGAAGACATTAATGCTTCCAATGGATATTTTATTAAACCAATTTGTGTGAAAAATTACAAGTACATATAGACGAAATTACTACACTAAAAGCAATAGATCCTAACAATCTAACCAAGTTTTCAACTCAAAATTGGTTAGAAAATTCTTAAGATCTTTATTTGAGAAGATTGCCATCAAATTCATTGCAATTGAGGGAGCTAAGGACATAAACAATATGAGGATGATGAACAGATTGGATATTTACAAATGTTTGAAATGAATCTTGATGAAATCAAAAGGAGCAAAATAAAGGTGAAAAATATATTGCTTTGCAAATGATGGACTCAATGGCCACTACAAGGTTCATTGTGGTTGAAGATATTCAAGAACAAATATCTTTGCTTACTCAAAACTTCAACAAAGCTTTATTAACTTAATTAAACAAATTAATTATTTTCTCAACACAATTTCAATTTCGTTAAAGTCATGAAATTTTTACCATTTACAATTTATAAGTAAATTAATTTAATTAAATTGTTATCATGAAACCACGATGGCTTTATTAATTTAATTTCCACTTTCAACTTCAATTCTTTAATTGACAAATATTAAATAATAATTCAAAAAAATTTAATTTAATTCTCAAATCATCTCTCATTTATAGTGAGAATACACATTCACTGCAGATAGTGATACACGTAATTTATTTCTTTAGTTCGTTGTTTCACATTTTCCATATCTTCGATTAATGCAAACCATCACGGTTATACCAAGCTAGCGGAGGGAACAATTGAACATATATAATTAAAGATCAAATAATTTGTAATTAAGTTTCAACTTTTCGTCTATTAACTACAAAATTATTTAGTCATGAAATCATTCCACTAAAGTATCATGACTAAGCTCTCCCTATTATATACCAGTACGAAAGCATTTAATCAACTACTTGTCCAATGACCTTGTCATATGTGTGTTACTCATAAGATATCCTTAATCTATTTGGGTTAAATTCATTCACACAATATTATCTTATTTTATCTCATAGTAACCATTACATCTTCCTTTATGAAAACGTTAGTTACTAACAAATAGTAATTAAATCATTTTTGCTAGACAAATGACTCGTGATCATGTTACTTGCCCATCTATCAAGTAATGCCTATGAGAGGATACCATTTACCCTTTACTAAGCTATGAATTCCAACATCATAAGTGAGGTTATGTCATGCAGAAGTCATATACCCAATGTATTAGTTTTCAACTCTGTTACCAATTGAACTCAGGCTTTCAATACATTAAAATATACGAGATACGCACACATAGTCAGTCACTTACTCAGGATTGAGCTAAGTCACACTATTATATACAATTATGAAAGCTACTTAATGTGTTACCCTTATAGGATATCTTTAATTTCTTTGGGATAAATTCGTTCTCCCGATATGATCCTATTTTATCTTATGTTAACCATTACATTTTCCTTCATGAAAAGTCAATTACTAATAAATAGTATTTAAACCATTCATCTAAAGAAAAATATCCTGTTGCCATGTTACTTTTCATCTATCATGTAATGGCAATGAGAGAAAATAATTTATCCTTTATTGAGTTATGGATTCCACTATTGTAAGTGAAGTTATGTTATGCAGAAGTTGTATACCCAAAGTACTAACTTTTAGCTCTATTACCAATTGAGTACAGGCTATCAATACATCAAAGTATACGAGCCACGCACACATAGTTCGACATTTACATAAGATTGAGACAAGCCGCACTGTGAATGTCACAAGTGAATACATCCATAAATGTATCTAGGATTCACAAGTGAATACATCAATACATCCATGTTTAGACTTCATAGATAACATATTAATCTTTTAATGGACTTGTTCAATTTTGATTAGACTAATAAATTGTTTAGATTATCTACTAATATAAGTTGTTTTCTTGTATTATGATCTAACAATATAATACAACTTATTATTAGTTGAACATTAAATAATTAATAAACTAATATTTACTTTCATTTTACTTTGTATGTAAAAATTATTAAAAATAATATATAAAAGATATTAATGATAGATGAAATTTTATTAAACTAATTATTTAGTTGAGTACATATAAGCAGATCATGACACTACACCAAAACAGGTTTTTAGCGGCATTTTTTTAGGCCTTTAACGGCGCTTTTTAACGCCACTAAAGGTATTTGCGGCGCTTGTGTAAGCGACGCAAAAAGGGCCGCTAACGAAAACGTCACAAACGTTTGCAGCGTTTACAAACAAAAACGCCGCTAAAGACCATGTTCTTTAGCGGCGCTTAAAAAAAACGCCACTAAAGACCATGTTCTTTAGCGGCGCTTAGATAAAAACACCGCTAAAGACCATGTTCTTTAGCGGCGCTTAAGACAAAATGCCGCTAAAAAACATGGTCTTTAGTGGCGTTTATTTCTAAGCGCCTCGAAGAACATGTTCTTTAGCGGCGTTTTGTCTTAAGCGCCGCTAAAGAACATTGTCTTTAGCGGCGTTTTTTTCCAAGCGCCGGTAAAGAACATTATCTTTAGCGGTGTTTTTTTTAAGCGTCGCTAAAAATTTAGCGGCGCATTTATAAAAAAACGCCACTATTTTTGGGATTTTTTTATATTAAATTTTTCGTTGAAATATGATACTAATATAATTGTTTCGTTGAGTTGTCAAATTATAATTTCTAATGAAAATAAAATCGAAATATTATTCTCATTTAATTGCGAAAGTCAAATATACGATTAAAATCGAAATATTATTCTCATTTAACGGTATTAACTATTTAAATTAGTTAATGATATTGTAAAATTAGATGATGAAATTGTAAAATTTCAAATTTAAACGACCAAATTAAAAACAGAAACTGACCTAACTTTTAAAAATTTCTTATAATCCACCTTCTAGAAATGAATAATAGATTGGTCATTTTTTTCTAAAATGGCAATAAGCATTGCAGATAGACTCACAATTGTATCCATACTACTTTAGGCAATTCAACAATCGCTAAGACTGCTTTATTATTAAGAATATTGAATGATCATTTGTTCTACAAGCAATGCGGATTTTGGATAGTGTTAGAGACTTGATTAAAATATTAAATAGATTAATAGTATATGCAATTAGTACAAACACTAGCTGTTACTTCTTAAATCTTACTACCAAAAATAGATACGAAATCATCAGTTTCATCTTTATAGTATAAAATACTAATGTCGAAAAACCAAACCTGCATCTTAGATGCCCTGCTTCAGGTATTCTTATGGCTTCTACTATCTGTGCCAAAGCTGTGGGGACTAATGTTGCAGCAGCAGCATTAAAGGTTTGTGGTTCATAAAATGAGCTCACACACTCTTCGACATGTTTCAAGGCCATCCTTCCAACCCCATCTATGTTCAGACTCTTTGAACTGCCCTGTGATGAAGGCGAAGGCCCCACTGGCACCACTGAGTCTATTCTGTAAATTGATAAGCCAAAATTTACACCTCAAAAGTAAATTTTAAAATCAATGCCATTTATTTACCAAATATTAATTAAGATTCTTTTATCTTCATAGTTAGTTCTCTTCAAAGCAATCTCATAACATTTTTCCCATGAAAAATGTGCCTTCATATTAGCCTTTGCCTATTCATGATAACTTTCAGAAAATGGTTTGACATACCTCCCATCATCCCGTATTATACGAAGAGCATTATCACGATAAAAAGCCAAATTCCAAAGAGCTCCGGCAGCGGTCTCATGGACATCCTGAAAATCAAACAAATACCAAGGCCTTACCATGCAGTTAAGTTCAACAACTTATGAATGGTCAGTCCAGAGGAATGCATATTGCACTTTGTTACAAAAGATGCATTAGCAACATATCAACAATGAAAGGAATTAAGGCAAATGCACTAGAGCTGACAGATAGTGAGTATTCACAAAAGAATTACAATATGTAAGGAACATCATCGTTGAGTTGTCGAATTATAATTACCAGCAATAGCCCAATAAAGGTTTATATGGAAGGGCCTATGCCTATCTATTCTCATCATATTTTATGTTTTGATTCTTTTCCCTATGATTTCTCCTTTTTTTTTCTTTTTTTTCTTCTAAGCAAGGTACATCCAACATCCCATCAGCTAAAGACTTGTTCATATCCGTACAAGAAGCTTCAATCAAGGTAAGCATAAAATTTGTTAAGTATCTTTGTATTAAAGAAAATAATCAGAAAACTTTATGAATTGCATTGTTTCACAGATGCAGTCGCAATAAAATTATGGTGAATATGAAACTCTTGTTTGGAAGAAAACTAAAAAGTGTAACAAACAAAAGGATGCACTCATCCTCGCCAATTTTATGATTTCATGCGTGTATAAATATAAACCACTTCATGCATGTAAAAAGATAAACCAAACTTCAATGCTTCCTGCTTTAACAGGGGAGATTCTGAAAAGAGGCAAAAGAACTTAAAGAATAAAGCTTGAGCAGCAATGGATTATAAATCAAATTAACCAGAAAAGCAAACATATTGTCTGTGCACAACAAGAACTCTTTGTCAACAATGGTTGTTAAAAGAGTAGACAGACACAATGCAAATTATGAGTGCTAAGCTTATGGTACCAAACAGTATACATTCAACCACACAACACTAAACACTGCACATCAGGATACACGTTTTATTTACTTCCACAACATCTCTAACCCGCAATTAATAGAAACCAAACAAGAAAGGGAAGTTTGAATATTCCCAAAAGATAGTGTGTGAATGACTCAACAACACACCAACTCCATGAGATATGGCTATTACCAAATAACTCAGTGCCAACTTATACACCTTCTTCCTGGTCATGCGTTCACTTAAAAATTAGTGTAATCAGTTAAATTCAGCAAGATTTTAACGGAAGTTTATACTGAATCAATTTATTGTAGTTAAATGAAGAAAACAAATCAAACCAAACTCTCTGTAAGCCACAACAAATTAAATACAGTTCTGTTTCATTATTCAGTTGTTAGACTTAAAAATAGTTAAGAGTTCTATAATATAATTCACCTAGTTACACAAAGAACAAATACCAGTTTTATTTCATAAATAAAAATAAAATTTTAGATTAACAAAAGTCAAGATTAACAAAGCACAATGATTTTATTGAGGCTCTTCAGCACAAAGCAAAACAATTCAGCAAGAATCCAACAATCCTTAACACCCAATCCATTAAAGACGAAAAAGAAAACTCAAAACAGTATCTATAAAAGAACTAACATAGTGCAAATTCCTTTGCAGGTTCTAAAAATTCAAGTTAGAAAAAGCAATAATTTAGCTCAAATCTGGAAAGAAAATTAAAACAAAAAAAAACTAGTGAAATGAGATTAATATCCTTTCAGGAAAAGAAGAAGAAGAAAAATAATAATAACCGCTTATCTTGGTCATCACGGCAAGGTATTTGGAGCGAAGAACCCTCCTATCTGCCGCATCCTCTTCTCGATTCGGATGATTCGACTCAACATCCGCCGACTCATCTCGGGCCTCTCCCGCCACCTTGGTTCGAACTGGTTCAGCAGATGCATCACCCTTATCTGTTTGTTTTTCTTTCTTCACATTTCTCCTCATAATTTCAAAGAATTTGAGTCTAAAAAGAATAAAAAAAACTAACGAACAAAAACCCTAGACAAAGAAATTAGCAACGGAAGAAGATTTTGTAAATCAACAGTAAAAAAAAAGAGGGAGAGAGAGAGATGGAGAAGAAAAAAAGAACAGAAAATGATTACAGTTTAAAACATTTTAATTTCTCCCTCCCATTCTTTCTTTTCGATACTCACTTTCCCGCTACTAATTTTTCAGTACTCTCTTATATATAGATATAAAAATTGAGAACAGAACTTTGTGGCGTTTTTTCCTTAGCGCCGCTAATGATCACCTTTAGCGGTGTTTTTCTTTAGCGCCGTAAAACCCATTAAATTTACAGCCAAAAATTTCACCGTTTTTTCTTCATTACTAATAATATTTTGTGGCGTTTTTGTTAAAAACGCCACTAGTACATTAAATTTTCTATTGCAAATTTTATAAAAATTTTGTTTAGGTAATATTTATAAAATTAGATAAAATTATCAATTTTAGTTTTTAAGTAGTATTTATAAAATTAGGTAAAATAAAAATTTTAGTGTTTTATTTCTTTTAATTTTTTAATTTTATTTTTATTTTTATAATTTTTACAATTTTTACAATTTTACAATTTTACAATTTTAAATTATTATATTCAAATTATTATATATTGCATATCAATTTTAAATTAATAATCTTTACAATTTATTATTATCTCTTTTACAATTATATAAAGAACTTATTTAATATATAAATTAAAAAGTACTAATTAATCCAAATCTTAAACCCTAACCCGACCCCAAATCCCTAACCCCTAACCCCTAAGCTTTATTTAATATATAATTAAAAAGCACTAATTAATCTAAACCCTAAACCCTAAACCTAAAACCCGACCACAAATCCCTAACCCCTAACCCCTAAACTTTATTTAATATATAAATTAAAAAATAATAATTAATCTAAACCCTAAACCATAACCCGATCTTGAATCCCTAACCCTTAACCCCTAAACCTTATTTAATATATAATTAAAATACACTAATTAATCTAAACCCTAAACTCTAACTTAACACCAAATTTCTAAACCCTAAATCCCTAACTCTTAACATCTAACCCCTAACCTAACCCTTAACCCATAAACCTTAAATCACATTAACCCTTAAACCAGAATCCCTAATCCATAATCCCTAATTCCATAATCTATAAAACTTAAAATTGTAAGTCCTAAACCAATCTTAAATCCTAAATTAACCATATATATACCCTAAACCATATTTATTAAACCCTAAACTATAATGATAATTAAATTAAATATTTTAAAATTAATACTATCTTATCTCTTACAATTATATTTGAAATTATTTAGTATATAAATTAAAAATCAATCAGTCATGTACCCAAAAATTTTAAAACTATGGCTTAATAATAGTATTTTAATTTTTCTATTTTTAACAAATATTTTTCTATGTTTTTATTTCAATTTATTTCTACGTGTCATTATTTCAAATTAATCCATTTTTAACAAATATTCATTTAAAATTAAATTGAATTTTAATTAATATAAATAAACAAATTAAATAGTAATTAATTCAATATTTTAAAATTAATACTATCTCTTTTACGATTAAATAGTAATTAATTCATGATGAAGACGGTGGTGGAAGAGAGAAACACTCAAGTGTTTTGAGGATACCAATTTTAGGGGGGAAAATTTAGGGGTTTCAGGGGGAAATTTTGGGATAAAAACGCGTAAAAATTTTGGGAAATTTTTATAAATTGATTTTTTTTATGCTTTTATAGAAAACGCCATTATTGTTATTTTTTAGCGGCGCTTCTATAAAGCGCA